>NW_026623100.1:36311392-36973337 GCF_023065955.2 Ursus arctos
TGTGAGTGTTAACTTCTTCAAGCCTCACACTAATCTTTAGATGGTGGCAACTTTTAATGACCATTTTATAGATGAAAAAACTGAGCCACAGAGAGGAAATAACTTAGCTAACGGAGCAGCTGGGGGAGTGGAGCGTGTGTTTCTAACCATCGTGAGACTTGGTAGTTGCTCGATCCACAGCGGTACCTGCCTGCTTTGCCCCAGCTGCTTCCCTGCGTATTTCTTCGTGATCGCTGGGGATTCTTGCCCCAGTCTTTGTGGCAAACCCTCAGTAGGCAGAGTTGACAGATGCTGCTCTCGTCTTTGGTCTGTGGTGGTAATGGAGTCTCCCCAGCAGCTACCTTTAGTGCCTGCGGATGACGGGCACCTATATCCTCTTCTCCTGTTTGTAAATTTTCTTTCTGCCTCACAGAGAGCAGGTATTCTGTCTTCATGGTGGACAGATGTGAGAAGTGGGGGGTTGGGGCTGGCAGGTGTCTGGGCGTGGTGTGGGGGATGGAGACAGGACACCAGGGGGGATGGTAGGTCGGGAGGGTCTGAGCCTAGAGTCGGGAGAACCGGGCTAGGGGGAGGGTACCTGGTCCTCTCTGGGACCAAGCGGGGCTGGAGTGGGTGTGCTAGGATGCAAGTGGACAGTGTGTGTGTGTGTGTGTGTGTGTGTGTGTGTGTGTGTGAGATGGGGAGACCCTGAGCAGCTCACTGGTGCCTCAGAGCCTGCGTTATGGAGGAGGGGTGACCTGGGGTTCATGTGAAACAAGGTGACCTGAGTCCTGGGCCAAGGTGCTCGAATGGTGATGCTGGGAAAGATGGTGCCTGGCAGAAACTGACTTCGTTTTCTTGTTTTTGCCTGCTTGCCCACTTGTGGCCTTTGCCTCTCTGTTTCTGTCTCTCCACACATGTCCCTCTTTCTGTCCTGACTGTCCTTCCCCTTTTTCATCTCTCTGCCTTGGTCTTCCTGCCACCGCTGTCTCCGTCCTGCCTGACACCCCCTGCAGTCAGAGGACACAGACCTGCCCTACCCACCGCCTCAGAGGGAGGCCAACATCTACATGGTTCCCCAGAACATCAAGCCGGTTCTCCAGCGCACTGCCATAGAGGTGAGCCTGGCTCTGGGGTGGGGAGGCAGCCTGGCCCCTTCTGTTCCTGGCCCTGGCTTTGCCTGGGGCCTGGGGCCTTTCCAGCTGCTCGCCTCACTCTGTGTCCCCAGATCCTGGCATGGGGCCTACGGAACATGAAGAGTTACCAGCTGGCCAGTATCTCCTCCCCCAGCCTCGTGGTGGAGTGCGGGGGCCAGACGGTGCAGTCCTGTGTCATCAAGAACCTCCGGAAGAACCCCAACTTCGACATCTGCACCCTCTTCATGGAAGTGGTAAGCCTGACCTCCTTGCCGACTCCTTCCAGAGTCCCGGTGCCTAGAATGTCCTCAGGGCTCCGAGCAGCTCGGGTGTCTGCTCAGACTCCCTGTGGGGTGCTGGCTAGGTCATGGCATCTTTCCCACCTCATTTCCTCCGTGGAAATGGGGAAGCGGCGCTCACCCTCTCATCACTCGAAGAGTTGAAGCCTGTGAGCAGCACAGATGGGGTCAGCTTGCTCCTTCCTACCCAGACACTGAGGCATAGAAGTCCCAAGGACCCACCCTTCCCTACCAGGGCAGTTCTCAGCCTTCTGGAGCTCTCCTCAGGGGCCCGCCAAGGCTCTGACCTTCCGCCAAACCTTCCCTGACTGGGTCCTCCTCCAGCCTCGCTGTGGGCTCACCCCCACGGCCCGCAGGCCCCCAGCCCTCCGCAGCTTCCCGGGCTGCCTGGGCCTAGTGGCCGGAGTAAGGCAAGTCTGAGGAAAGGAAAATGGTTTGCAAGATGAAAGCACTATAGAAATTCCAGGCCCAGTGGCTGTCAACAGGAGCCTCCTTTTGGCTGAGCCAAAGCCGCCACCGAAGGAGAGCATATAAATTATTTCAAGTTGTGTTCAAAGTGCTTTTGGGGCTGGGGTTGGGAGGAGAAGAATCTGGGTCTGTAAGCCAACTCTTGAGTATCCACTTGGGGGGGACTGTCTGCAAGAAATGTTGAGTCCTGGGCCAACTTCTCCCTTCTTCCCCTCCCCGACCAGTGAGGGTTCAGGGAAAGTAGACTTGTTTTAGCTTCAGGCTGAGCTGGATGTGTTTGGAAGGTAAGGCTGTGGGGGAGAAGTCAGCCTCTGCATACGGCATGCAAGGGGCAGACTGAAAAGCTGTGTGGCTTCTCTTGCCCTGGCCAGCTCCTGGGTTCGGCCAACCACCACTTTGGATTTATGGCTCTTGGGGGTTAGGTGTGGGTTTATAGTCATTCTCCACTCCTTGAACTTGTTCTGTGAAGGAGAGCCCCCCACCCCCCGCCCCGAAGCCTCCAGAGATGGGTTCAGGCCACCGCCTAGAGCTTCCCTCCCATTCTGTCCAGATGCTGCCCAGGGAGGAGCTCTACTGTCCCCCCATCGTGATCAAGGTCATTGATAACCGCCAGTTTGGCCGCCGGCCTGTGGTGGGCCAGTGTACCGTACGCTCCCTGGAGAGCTTCATGTGTGACCTGTACTCCGAGGAGAGTCCGTCCCCACAGGGCGGCCCAGGTAGGGCATGGGGCTGTTGAGGGAGACGCCAGGGCAGAGGGGCTGGGGCAGGTGGGGCTTCCCAGGTGAGCCCTCCTCTTACCAGGACCTGAGCGAGAAGTGGTTTCTGCTTAGCTGACCAGGACCGGGAGGGTGGGAATCTTGCCTTCCTCGGGGTATCACTGAGCTCAGGGTTACTGAGAGGCCAGGGCTGCGGTGGGAGGATGTGGGAGAATAGTTGAGGGAGAGAGAAAGGAAGGGATTCCATGGGATGAGGAGGGAGAGAGAGAACCGGGGAGACAGGGAATGTGAGAAAAAGATGGGAGAGACAGAGATGGGAGAGGGAAGAATTGGGTGGGAAGAGAAGGACACAGGTTGAGAAGTGTGGAAGGCTGAGGCCCTCTTGTGTCAGTATCCCTGCTGAGTCTTATGGCTGGAGAGGGATGAGCTCCTGAGGGAGGCGCTCTCGGGCCCGGATACCGTTCTTCCCTACAGATGATGTGAGTTTACTCAGTCCTGGGGAAGACGTGCTCATTGACATCGATGACAAGGAGCCCCTCATCCCCATACAGGTAAGATGAGCACCGGGTTCCTGGGGAGAGACACCGGCTCCGTGGGCCTTGGCTGCCCCTCCCCCTTCCTCCTACCCTGGGGGCTGGACACTGTGTAGGTGGAGGAACCCAGATGGGAGCTTTCAGTCTGGTCAGGAGCGGGGTGGAGGGGTTGGGGGAAGGTTGTGTGCGGTCTCCTGAGCAAAAACCACTCATTTTCCCCAAAGCCTGTGAAAAAAATGGGCCCTCTGCCTAGAGGGCCATGTTGAGGGCTCTCCCTGATAATTACTCAGGAAATCATGGTGGGGGCAGCAAAGAGAGAGAAGGAAGACAGGGGAGAGAGTGACCAGGCAGTGTTGAGGTGCTCCAGCCCCGTTGCCTTACCCCAGCCAGAACCCTGCTTAAGGCTAGATTCATCTATAGGCCCATGCGTGAGGGCACCTTGGAAGCAGCTGAAAAGGAGGGGGTCTGTGTCCAAGCCAATAGTCCCTCTTGCCCCATTCCCTCCACCTCCAGGAAAAGAAAGGGTGAGGGGCAGGAGGGAGATCTTATTCCAAGGGAATCCAAGCCTGTGGATAGGAAAGAGGCATCCCTTTGCGATGCACTCGGCAACCGAGGGCCAGCTGCTGACCCAGAGTCCAATGCCGAGCTGCCGGCCAGGAGGTCTGCGGCATCTCTTACGGAGCAGGGAGCACGCTCCCTGCCCTTGGGCCCTGGGCTGCTCTAGTTCCTGTAGGGCCAAGGTCACCCAGTCCTTCCCTTGGTGGAGATGGCCTCACAGCAAGCACCAGCCTTGACCTGCTGTCTGTTCCAGGGGTTCTGCCCTCCTCCCGGCTTTGCATGATGCTGGTCACGGGTCACACCCCTGGCACCTGGGGCTCCCAGAGCTTCCCCGCTGCCCAGAGGCAGAGCCTCCAGCCTGTGTAGACTATACATGTGTCCTTAGGTTCTTGGCCTGTTTATTGACCCAGGGACGGCATCCCGCTTCAGGAGGTTCTGTTTTCTTTAAACCACCAAACAAATATCGGCCTCAGGAGCAAGAGAATGTGCTGGGGTGCTGAGTTGGGCTCAGGACCTCAGAGCTGCCCTGGCGATGTGTTTACAGGACTCCCCTCTAGCGTTTAGGGTTGATTTCTGCTTCTCTTCCGCCTGTGCACCTTTCACCTTTGTGCCGCTTCCAAGGGAGCATCTCTGGTATGAGCCTAGCTGCTGCTGAGACAAGAGGTCTCGCTCTATAGTTTCTCTGATGCTAAGGGTCCTCAGAAGTCCCACACTCTCCGTCTCTCTTACCTCTGTGACTCTCTGGGGTTCTGCCCACCATCCTTGCTTCTGGGGACACCTTCTGGTCTATTCCTGATCATTCTTTAAGACTCAACTTAGGTGTGGTCACTTCTGTCCAGGATGTGTCCCTGGCTCTCTCCCTTCCGCAAGTCCTGTCTCTGCAAATGTCAGCACCTTCCCCGGACCAGGCTCAGGGAAGTCAAGGGGTGCAATCCTTTTGTGTCCTCAATGCCCAGCACAGGACTGGTTTAAAGGAGGTGCTCAGTGAAGTCTAGCTGGATGGGTGGATGGACAGATGGATGGATGGGTGGGTGGATGGATGGATGGATGGATGGATAGATAGATGACCTGCCTATTCTCCATGTGGGTCTGAAGAGGAGCTTCACTAGACTGGGAAAAACCAAGTAGAAATTCTGGATGGTCCTACCAGGATTTAGCTGTGTTCAATACTAGTGCCTTCTGGCCTGGGTAGGTGTTTGTAGCTGAATTAGGCAGATAATTAGCCCCAAACTCCAGGCTTCCCAATCCTGGCTCCTGTTTCCCGCCCCCTCAGTGGGCTGTCTGGGTCTGTGCGGGGAAGTGCAGGGCTTGCCCAGCAGGATTTCCGTTCTGTGTGTGCTGCCCTCAAAATGTCTACAGACTCAGATGGTGGAGGGGGGACTATTTTGAGTCCTGCTGGCTACAGGCACAGCCAGAGGCAGACGGGTAGGAGGCCCAGTCTGGACACCCTCCCGGCGTTGACATGAGTGAACCGGGGCTGCGGTCTGAGCCAGCGCAGGGTCTGTGCTCTTCGTGGGAGTCCATGGCCACTCTGGCTAGAGCTGCTGGCCAGGCAAAGGGTGAGGAGCTGGGATCTGGGCTCCTGGAGGTGTGGCCACATGTGAAGGGGCTGGGCTCTCAGGGCCTCAGAGGGGGGCCAGGAGAAGGAGGAAGTGAGATTTGTCTGCTCTGATGGAGGAGGCTTGGACCCTGGCCTCACTGAGCTTCCTGTCTGATGGAGGAGACAGAGCCCTCCTCTCAAGGAACCCTAGGCCAGCAGGGAGACCAGTGCCGGTCTCCAGCAAGCCCTGGCCTGGTGGCATCTGATGGGGGACTTGGGAAAAACCAATTCTGCATTGTGTTTTTCTCTGAGATCCAGTGATCGTATTTGGTTGGACAGGAAATCTTTTGCTCCCTCTGGCTCTCCTGCACACCGCTCGGCACTTGGGAGGACCAGCCATTCTGAGGCAGATCAAGGAGGCAATAGGCACCAGTTCCAAATGGTTTGCTAGATAATTCTGGCCGGGCTCATATCCCTTCTCCCCTCCCCCGGCTAAAATAGAAGTCCCTGCCCTCTGGGGACTGGAGGGATGAGAAGTCTGGCAGAATCTGGATTGTGCCTGGCTCGTGTCTGTCCACCCCGTGTTTCTCAGCAGCCTGTTTCCTGCTCATGGTGATGTGGCCCCCTGCTGAGCTCACTGGGTCCTGGCTGCGGACCCGGCTGAGGACTCCTCCCCAGCCTCAAATGCTCTTGCCAGATCCGGCTTCGGTCTTCGTCCCCTGTCTCCTTCTTCAGTGGTACTTCCTCTCTGCTGAGGAGCCTCCGTGCCATTACTGGCTCAGTTCCTGGGAGGAGTCTGCCACCCATTAGAGATGTCATGTCAGACTCTTTGCTGATGCTGTCGTTGGGCTGACCCGGCAGAGAGTTTTTCAGGTTCCTAGAAATGTTTGGTTTCTGTCAGAAGGAGCCAATTCTAGAGATGGTCCGAAATGTATGTATAAGCGGGTCTGTCCACTCGGCCTTGTTGGGCTTCTAGGGAGGCAGCCGTGTCGGAGTGAGGAGGGCCCCGTGGGGTGGGTGCTGGCCTCTTGCACTCTTCTCTGGGGACAAGGGCCCGCAGGAGATAGGCTCACGTGAATTAACTCCACGGTTCCTTCCTGGTCTGTGCAGCTCTCCTTTGTGTAGATTTTAGACCTGTAGCCTGGGGGTGGGGTAGTGTGTATGCGTGCACGCGAGTGTGTGTGAGGGGTGGGGGAGCTGGGGGCAGGTGTGTGTGCAAGGTGTGTCTAGACTTGGTAGGTGGTGTTGAGGAGTCATGGCCTTGACTTTGACCATTCTGAGGGCAGGCCTGGGTATGTCCTCAAAGAGGGAGCACGGACCTTATTTCATTCCTTTTAATGCTCTGATTTTAAAAAGGATATATTAATTTTTCTCTGGCTATAAATACATATTAATTACACGATATTTTGAAACTATAGGATAATTGTGAACAAATAGACATCCCCTCCAACCAAGGACACAATCAGAATGAACTGCTACCAACATATCCTTCTCCATCCTTTCCTTTCCCCCGAGCTTCTCTCTCTGTCTCTGACTCTGAATTAGACTCTGTTTCTCTCTTTAAAACATAGTTGGGGTCTCTGTTTACTAATCTGCTTTTTCATTGAGCTGGTTCTTGGTGTTCTGATTTGAAGCGGTGGAGAGAAAGAGCGTGCAAGACACACACAGAGCACCCCCCCCATCTCCTACTGAGGGTGTGGAAGCTCAGAGTAGAGGCGGTGCCCCTGCCCACCCCGCCCATCCCGCACCGTGCAGGCGCTGAGATGCCCCTGGAGTTACCTGGTCACGGGTGACTCTTACCTATCATTCTGCAAGCCCACCCTGGGTAGGGGGGCTCCCCTGTAAGTCTCCAGAGAAGGAGAATTTCTGGGTCTGGGGGTGGGGACCATGTGCATGGTGAAGAGGGATAAAGAGAATGCCTTGAAATTTTCACCCCGGTTGGGAGATGAGAGGTGAGTAGCTAATCTCATGTGAAATGGTCTGGCAGCTGGGCACAGAGATCAGGGACTCTCTCGGCCCCTGTGGGTCAGCAGGGGCTAAGTGATCAGGAACGCTTCTGCGGGTGGCTGGCCTCAGAGGCCGGTGGGGTTAGAATAACAGAGGGGAGAGGGCTTTCCTGGTGGGCAAAGCAATGGGAGCACGGGCTCGGCAGTGGGACTCCGTGTATGAGTGTGTGTGCATGCACGTGTGTTTGTGTGTGTGTGTGTGTGTGTGTGAGGCGGGCAGGTACTGGAGGAAATGCAGGCTGGCGTGGAGAGGGCATCAGAAGGTGGGAAGACCCGCTCCCCGCGCTGTGGGCTGGGGTGCTGAGGCCAGCCACTCCCCGGCTCCCGGCTGGGGCTCATTTTGAGCCTGCTGGTCCACTTATAGTCTCTGGGACGCCGTGAAGGTGGCAACGTGCTCCCAGAACTGGAGCGGCAAATTATGCCCGAGTCCCAAAGGGGAACGTGTAATTTCGGAAGCGGGACCAGATCTTTGGAGCTCTATGTTTAGCTTTATTTTTTCTCCCTTTTGCTCTGGTGAACTGCCGGTTTCCCTCTCACCTTTCTAAAAACAAACTGTATTAAAAATAACAAGAAGGCTTCTGTGAGGTTCAGAATGAGAGCGGGAGGGGCAGAGGCGGCCGGGGGGTTGTGTGGAGTTCACCCAGTCTCTGCCAGGGGTCACACCACACCCACCAACACATGTGGCCAGCCCCCCGGCACCATCCAGCGGCCTGGCCTGCTGCCCACTGGCCATTGCCCGTGCTTCTGGCTCTGAGCAGCCGTAAGGCTGGTTTAGGGGAGGCTTGGATCCCCTCAGTGATTCCCCCTTCACAGGGCAGGGATGGGTCTTTGGGTTCCAAGACTTCCCTCTGGGTCCCAGCAGACTTCCTCCTGCCCTTCCTGAGCCCTTTCTGACCCCCACGTGAGTGAGCCTCCCAGGTTCTTCCTGCCAGAGAGAGGACAGCCACCTGGGGCTCAGCGTCCCGTGGAGTCTCCTGGAGCCCCCTGCTCAGGGTTCAAGGCAGAGAGGGTCTAACTCTGGGAGTCTGCATCCTGGCTGGTCTCCTCAGCCCTCCAGCCTTATTTGCCTGCGGCCTAGTGCCTTCCTTCCTGAGCCAAGCCATTTGCTTTCTCGACTGTGCCTCCTTTTATTCCTCTACTCCTTGCACTTGTTATCTCCTCTGCCTGGAATGCACCTGCTGGCTCTGCCACCTAGACTGGCACTCACTCACCCAGAGCCCCATCACCTTCTCTGGGACCATGATAGTGATCTCTGAAAAAGTCACCTGTCTCCAGTCCGGACTCCTGAGGCTCTATGGACTACGCAGCCCAGGGATTCACCCTATAAAGTACTGAGTCACGGGACCAGAAGACTGCAGGCAAGGATCTGATGCCAGAAAGGCTGCAGGAGGTTTTCTCTAGGATAGCAAAGGCGTGTTGGACTATAACACTCTTAAAGCCCCCCTTTTACAGCCTTTGGGGAAGCTGTAAGATGCCCTGGTTCTTATCTTTGAAACTAGACTTAGGAACCGTGCCCAAGCAGGGATTGGTGTGGTCCAGCTCTTAGAAGAAACCGCCAGGGATGATGGGGAGCTTGGAGGACGTCTGAGATCGGGAGGTTTGGGCAGGGAGAGTATGTGAGAATGGCATTGCGTGAGCAGTGCCAAGGGCAGTGAGAACGTGGGCAAGAGAGGGGCATTGGCTGAGCCCCTAACACGGGCCTCAGCTGTGCTAGCTGTGTATGGCCTTTAGCTCCATACTCACTGTTGCCTTGGGAGCTGGGCTTTGTACCCATTCTCTGGATGGGGATGCTGGCTCAGAGAGGTCAGGGGACTTGACCAAGGTCACACAGCTAGCTGATAGAACAGTGGGGCCAGGATTTGGACCCAGTCTTATCTAACTCCGAAACACATGCTCCTCCCGTAACTTCTGCAGCCTCCCCTGGTTGGAGCGCTGTCCTTCCTCAGGGCTGCCCAGTCTTCCCCGAAGTGGTTTCTCTAAACCTGTTGCTAACCAGCGTGTTTAATTTGTAGCTTGCAGATGGTCTGTTGGGCTCTGCCCCCACTAACATGGCATCCTCTCCATCCAGTCTTCATGTATGTATTGTTTACCTATTTGTGGGCTCTTTGATTTCCCTGAGGGGCTGGGGGTGGGGGTAGGGACTGAAGGCAGGAAACAGAGGAAGGAGAGTGGGAGGGTAAGAAAGGAAGTACATTTGACCCTTGAACATGGGGGTTAGGGGCGCTAGCCCCCACATGGTAGAAAAGTCACAGATAACTTTTGACTCCTCAAAACCTTGACTACTACTAGCTTACGGTTGACCAGAAGCCTTTCTGATAACATAAATAGCCAATAAACACACATTTTGTATGTTGCATGTATTACGTACTGTATTCTTACAATAAGGTAAGGTAGAGAAAAGAAAATGCTGTTAGGAAAATCATCAGGAAGAGAAAATACATCTACAGCAGTGTATTGTATTTATTGGAAAACTCTGTGTATTAGTAGACCTATGCTGTTCAAACCCACGTTGTTCGGGATCAACTATATTTTCTGAGATCCAGCAGAGAACAGTGACCTGTCCTGTGTCGTGGAGGAGGGGTGGGGGGGAAGCTAGGGGGAGATTCTCAGAAACAGACAGCGCTGAGTTATCTCTTAGTGCATCTGGCGGGTTTTACCTTAATCCTGGGATTTACCTTAGTCCTGTTTACTGGCATGAGGACCAGAGGGCTGGTTGGGGTTGCACGGGCCAGTGGAAACAGGGAAGTCTCTAGATTAGATCTGGACTGCTGGGACATGGGGCACAAGAAGCTTCTGTGGGCAATGGCAGGGTGATTGTCTCTACTCCTCCCAGAGGCATGAAAAGTATGTGTGACTGAGGAACCTTGGTTGTCTTGAGCAGATTCTGAGATGGTTTTCTGGGCCCACGGTGTGCCACTGGGCTGCTTTCCTTGGTGTCATCTTAGTGGGTCCCTCAGGGAAGATGACTTGGTGTTTAGCCTGTGCCGTGTCCTTGTGAAGTCCCACACCGAGAGCCAGAGCAGCCCTGAGCGGCTGGGTGGCCACAGTGATAGGACCCGCCAACAGTTAAATTCTGTTCATGGTGCCAGGGAGGCATTGCTGTATTGGCGTCTTACGGATTTCTAGGAAGAGGCAATATATATTTTTAATTTTTTTCTGCTTTATCCCTGGTAGAAAATATAGAAAACACAACACAGGGTAAAGCAGAAAGTGAAAACCACCTAGATTCCTACCAGTTGGAGATAAGCACAGTTAAGATTTTGATGTGCTTACATTTTTGGATATCTTTTATGCATGTGTACATCCTTTTGTGAAAAAACAAAATTGGAATCATGTACTTTTTTATGATCTGCATTTTCTTTCATTTACAAGTATATTGTGGGTGTTTCCCCGTATCTTTATATTCTTTAAAAAACATGGCTGCCATGTCATTCCATTATATGGACACCCGTAAGGTTTTAACTACTCTCCTATCATTGGACATTCAATGATATTAATTTCCACTAGTGTCTTTTATTTTGTTTCTTGGAAGAGTTATTTTTGTTTACTTTAGATAGGTCCAGCCCATTTCATGTTTAGTCCTAGGCATTTTTATAGCCTTTGTTGCTATCTACATGGATTATCTTTTTTTTTTTTTTTTGGTGATTTGGTCTAATTGCTTATCGTTAGAGTATAGGTAAACAATATCCTGTGTATTTACTTTGAAACAGACTCTATAGTAAGCTCCTTCATTAGTTCTGAGAGCTGTTCATTGATTCTGTTGGGGTTTCCAGGTAGGTAAGATGGCTTTATTCAAACTGTAATACATATGTCACTATTTTTCGAATAATTATGCCTTATTCCTTTTTCCAGAATAACATTTGATAATTGAGCTGCTAGTGAGCAAACATGTTGAGTTACTGATTCTAATGAGAAGCTTCTACCATTTTTCCATTAATTGTGATAATGATTGGTGGTTTCAGATAGATAGTCTTGATTTTGTCAAGGTTGTATCCTTTATTATTAGTTTATTCATAGCTTAAAAATGAGGTATAGGAGTTTAATTTTATCCACTGCCATTTGGCATTTATCAAGGCGATTATTTTGTTTTCTATTGTGCTGTTAACATAATGTATAATTGTCTTGCAATCCTGGGGGTAAACCCAAATCGGTCAATTGGTCATGGTATTACGATTTACTATAATTGAAGTCCTCTTATCCAATGCAATCAAGACAGGTAGTTGGTTGGCTAATTGAAAACATTGATCGAATGGGGACTGATTAAAAGCCATGCATACACACCGTAAACATTTTATTTCTAACCCTGTCTACGTATCTTCCTATGCCAATCCCTTGATGTTGCCATGGCCTCTTTAAATCTGGATCTGCTCTCAGAGTGTCACGTCGTCCTTCTGGTATAAGCCACAGCCAAAATGCATTATCTACGATTTTTCCTTTAGGCTTGTTAAAGTTTGATGAATAGTGAATTCACCTATTGAATCACTGTGTTGTGATTCACCTGAAACTAATATTATGCTGTATGTTCATTAACTGGAATTTGAATAAAAACTTAAAAATCTCATTCTTAATTTTCATCAGTTAAAAAAATCATTAAATCCATTTTCTAGATAAGATGCCCTTTCTTTTTCAATTCAATTTGTATGTATTTTTGTAATATTGACTTGTTGATCTCATTACCATGTTGGTACAACTGGCGTAAATGGGTTTGGGAACCAGCACGGTGACTGTCGTAAGCTTGCCGCTCCTCTATGGGAACTCTAGTGGCATACCAGCTTCCGGCGGGCTCTGTGCCCTAGATTGTTGGCGGAGAGAATGGACAGTGTCTTGATCCTGGTGAAGGGCAAGTTTGTGAGAACTTCCAGTCTAGATCACGAGTTAGAGTTGCTCTCACTTCTTTAGGATTTTTCTATCTCTATTAATAAGTATCACTTTTCAGTTGTCTGTTAGGTTTTGATATCAGAATTATAATAGTTTCATAAAAATTTTTTTGAGGTGTTCTCTCATTTTCTGTGCTCCTGAGCAGTTTCTATGGTGTGAGAATGACTGTTTCTCAGAGGTTTGAAACTACACTAAAGCCACTCTGACTCTGAAATACACACATTGGAAATTGCACGATATAAACAGTTAATAGAAAAAAACCATTTAATAGTCTGGCTTTATGTATAAAATATGTAGTAATATGAATCCACCTGAATTTGAAAAATGATTCACAATCATGTAACTTAAAGGGTGGTGGTGGCCAAGTGAATTGTATTTATGGGCTAGCTGATAAATAGGATGCTTACCGTTTTTTCTTGAATATGGTGCTATGTGGGACGCCTGCGTGGTTCAGTCTGTTAAGCGTCAGACTCTTGATTTAGACTCAGGTCATGATCTCAGGGTCCTGAGATTAAGCCCCTTGTCGGGCTCCATGCTCAGCAGAAGTCTGCTTGAAATTCTCTCTCCTTCTCCCTCTGCCCCTCTCCCCACTCCTGCACACGCTCTCGCTCTCTCTCAAATAAATAAATAAATCTTAAAAACAAAAGAAAACGGTGTTATGTTATATGAGTTTTGAATTTTAGATTTTCAGGAATGCATATCTTGTATAATTGTATGAGACACATCTACCCTGTACTTTTGTGTGTGAAAAGTGGACCCAGGACCTATTTTGGAAGGGGATTTTTTGATCACTCTCTACTTCTGTCAATTTGGTAGCCTAGATGTTCCCAGATACTGCTTATTACATTAGTTTGAATTTGTATATATTACTACAATAAAAGAAAACATTTCTGTGTTGTCCTGTTTTCATCCTCATTCCTAATTTTGTGATTTACGTTATCTTTTTTATTTTTATGGTTGTTTTTCATTCAAAGAACCAGCTCTTCAAACTTTCTGTTATTAGGTTACTTTCCTTAATTTCTAGTCATTTTTAAGTCCTCTTCCTCTGAAACTGCTGTTACATATATTTCGGGTCTCTTAGGCTATCATTTCATTTCTCTCTCTTTCTCTCTCTCTGCCCCCCCCCCCATCTCTGCATTGTTCAAAGCCTGGGTGGCTCAGTGTTAATTAAACGTCTGCCTTTGGCTCAGGTCATGATCCTGGCGTTCTGGGATCGAACCCCACATCGGGCTCCCTGCTCAGCGGGAAGCCTGCTTCTCCCTCTCCCACTCCCCCTGCTTGTGTTCCCTCTCTCGCTGCCTCTCTGTCAAATGAATAAATAAAATCTTAAATAAAATAAAATAAAATAAAATTTTTCTAAAGGGGATATTAATCTACATTTTTTCCTCAAAATTCTAAAGTTCTAAAATCTTGCCCTTTCATACTTAAGTCCTTTTCCCATCTGGAATTGATTTGTGTTGTATGCAAAGTGAGAGATAGAGATTAGATTTCTTTTTATTTTTTCCCCATGTAGATAACCAGTGAATTTGTATCATCACAGAATGACCTATCCTATCCTTTCTTGATCTATAAGGACGATTGTGTCATATATCAGGTTTCCATGTAAGTGTGGGTTGGTTTGTGGCTCTCTATTCTGTTCCATTGGTCTTTCCCTGTACTAATGCTCTACTGTCTAATTTACTAGAGCTTTAGAATAAGCCTTCATATCTGGGAAAGGAAATATTCTACCTTGTTCATCTTTAGAAGTGTCATTGCTGTCCTTGTCCTGTGCTTTTCCATCTCAATTTTAGAATTAGCTTGTCAACTTCTTTAGAAAAACTGTTGTGATTTGTGATTGAGTGAATTTCTGGATCAATTTTGGGGAGAACATTTTCTAATATTGTCTTTTAAACACGGACATGATAAAATCTCTCCATTTATTTAGGTATTCTTTAATGTTTTTCAATATACTTATATAATTTTCTCCAAAAAAGTCTGATACAACTTTTAATAGATTTAGTTCTAATTATTTTGTGCTGCATTGTTTTTTTTTTAACTTGGATTTTTAAAGGTATCTTTTCTAATTATTTATTGCTTGTACGTAAATGAAATTTATTCTCATATACTGATATTATCTTCAGAAACTTTGCTAAACTCTCTTATTAATTCCACGATGATTTTCTGGGTTTTTCTGTGTAGTCTATCACATAATTTGCGATTAATCACAGTTGTGATTTTTCTGTGTACTTCTAATTTCTTTTTCTTTTTTTTTATATCCTTTTCTTGTTGCACTGCCTAGGACTTTCGGTTCAATGTTCTATGTAACTGATAATAGAGTATTCTTATCTGCTCTAATTTAAAAGTCAATATTTTTATGTTATACCACTGGTCCATTGGGTGAATGATCACTAGTTAGCTAAGAGTTTTTATCATGAATAATATGAAATTTTATTGAATGTTTTTTGTGTATCTATTGAGGAGATCATATAATTTGTTTAATCTGTTAATGTGGTAAATTACATTATGAGATTTTTTAAAAAAGATTTTATTCATTTGACAGAGAGAGAGACAGAGAGAGAGCATGAGCAGGGGAGAGAGGCAGAGGCAGAGGGAGAAGCAGACTCCCTGCTGAGCTGGGAGCCCGACAATGTGGGGCTCAATTCCAGAACCCTGTGAGCTGAAAGCAGAGGCTTAACCATCTGAGCCACCCAGGCACCCCAAGAGATTTTTTTTTTAAATGCTAAAGCAACTTTGCATTTCTGAAACACTCTATCCTTGGCATGATACATTATTATTATTATTTTCTTTCTACATTGCTAGATTCAGTTGCAAATTTTTAGTTTAGGATTTTTTTTGCATCAATTACTGTGAGTGGTAATGGCTTGAAGTTTGTTTTTCTGAGACTGTTTTTTTCTGGGTTTTGATATTTAGAAAATACTAATCTTATAAAATGACTTGGGGGCATATATACTCTTTTTTAAATCTCCGAATGAATGAAAAAAAGATTGACATTGTCTGTTGCCTGAATGGTAGATTCATTTCTAAAACTGTCTAGACTTAGTATTTTTCTTGGGGATATTTTAAACGCTGATACAATTTGAAAAAATGTTTATAGGACCTTTGAGGTTTTCTTTTTCTATGTGAGTCACTTTTGGTGATTTATATTTTATAGGAATTTATCCATTTCTTCCTAAAAATTATTGACGTAGCATTTCTCACAATAACCTCTTACTTTTTCAATTTTATTCTTCATTTAAGTTCCTTTTAATTCTTAAGGTTATATTTTATTATTTTTGCCAGAATTTGTCAGATTTTTTTGTCTTTCCAAAGAACCAGTTTTTACCTCTGTTGATATTTTATTGTTTCCTTGTTTTCTAGTTTATTAATTTCTTTATCATTTCCTTCCTTCTGTTATTTGGGAGGATTATTTTATTTTTAACCTCTTAAGGGCTATGCTTAGTTCATCAATTTTCAAACTTTCTTCTTTTCTCATATAAACATTTAAGGCTAAAAAATTCCCTCTAAGTACTGCTTTATGCATCCCACAGGTTTTGATGACTGGTTTTTGTTGTTGTTGTTGTTTTCCAGTTCTGAATATTTACTGATTTTTGCTCTATTTCTTTTTGATACCTGAATTGCTTAAAAATAGGTTTTGGAAGTTCCTAGCTTATGGTTTTTTTTTTCTTTTTTTTAAAGATTTTATTTATTTATTTATTTGACACAGAGAGAGAGACAGCCAGCAAGAGAGGGAACACAAGCAGGGGGAGTGGGAGAGGAAGAAGCAGGCTCGTAGCGGAGGAGCCTGATGTGGGGCTCGATCCCAGAACGCTGGGATTACGCCCTGAGCCGAAGGCAGAGGCTTAACCACTGCGCTACCCAGGCGCCCCCCCAGCTTATGTTTTAAGTTATCTTTTTGCTACTGGTTTCAGCTTAACTGTGCTATGGTTCAGAGAATGGGGTCTGTAAGTTACGGTCTTGTCACCTGCTTTACGATCTATTATAAGACACATCTTTTTTTTTTTTTTTTTTAAGATTTTATTTATTTATTTGACAGAGATAGAGACAGCCAGCGAGAGAGGGAACACAAGCAGGGGGAGTGGGAGAGGAAGAAGCAGGCTCATAGCAGAGGAGCCTGATGTGGGGCTCGATCCCATAACGCCGGGATCACGCCCTGAGCCGAAGGCAGACGCTTAACCGCTGTGCCACCCAGGCGCCCCTATATGACACATCTTTGCACCCGTCCTGTGTTTGCTTGGAAAGAATGTCTACTCTCCAAATGTATTTACATATAACATGTCCATTTAGATCAGACTTGTTAATTGTGTTATTTAAATCTATTTTTATTCTGATTTTTGTGTGTGTCGTTCATTAATTTCTGAGAGGGGTGTATTAGAACATCCTGCTTTGATTGGATATTTGTCATTTTCTCCTTATGACTCTGCCTATTTTTCCTTTACATATTTGATGCTGTGTTATTAGCCACCAATACTTTTAGAATTCTCATATCTTCCTAGAAAATGGAATCCTTTAATGATATGTAGTGAACCTCTGCCCTGTTGCCTTTTAAAGTATCTGCTAATGAGACTGTTTTGTCTGCTTCGTCTCATGTTAACATAGCTACACCAGCTTCCTTTTGGCCAGTATTTTCCTAGTATACCTTTTTCTCTTGTTTTACTTTCAACTTTTCTGTGACTTTGTTTTAGGTGTCTCTTTGGTGAACAGCAAATAGATAGATTCTGTTTTTTCTTTTATGTGTTCTGGCAATATTATTTTCTTAAGTAGAGAGTTGACGAGTCCAGTTATTAACTGTGTTTACTATTATATTTGGATTTATTTCTTCCATCTTATTTTTTGTTTTTTTTCATCCTGCCCTTTTTCCCCCTTATTTTTTTCTTTTTCAGATTGAAAGATTACCTTCCCCTCCCCATTCCTTCTTCCCTTTTCAGTTTCAAAACTATACATTGTTTCTATTCCTTTAGTGATTAGCATAGAAAGTTTATAGTGCATATTCAACTTAGCAAGTCTAAGTTTAATGAATATTTATAGCCTCCTCCAGAACATTACAAGGAATTTAGAATGCTTTAATTCCAATCCCATACCAATTTACAAACTTCTGTTCGATATTTTAGTTTTACCTTTATAAATAAGTGCCATTTAAAAAGCAGTATCATGGGGCGCCTGGGTGGCACAGCGGTTAAGCGTCTGCCTTCGGCTCAGGGCGTGATCCCGGCGTTACGGGATCGAGCCCCACATCAGGCTCCTCCGCTAGGAGCCTGCTTCTTTCTCTCCCACTCCCCCTGCTTGTGTTCCCTCTCTCGCTGGCTGTCTCTATCTCTGTTGAATAAATAAATAAATAAAATCTAAAAAAAAAAATAAAAACAATAAAAAGCAGTATCATTTTTTAAAGTAGTCCATTTTCTGTTAGCTATACCCACATTTACTATTTTGTTTTGTATGTCAGTCGTCTTCCTCCTGGGTCATTTTTTTTTCTTCCTGAAGTAGAGCTTATAGAAATTCCTATAATTAGAATTGATTCATTGTAAACTTTCTCACTTTTAAATTATTGCTTGAAAATATTTTTATTTCACCCTTATTTTGGAAATACTAGTTTTACTGACACTTATTTTCTATCAGCACTTTGAAGGGACTATTTTACTATCTCCTGGCTTCCATTGTGCTGTTATCTTCCTAAATCTGAGATCTCTTTTCTTTTTTTTCTTTTCTTCTTCTTTTAATTAGTTCTGGGTAGTTCTCAACCACTATCTCTTTAAACATTACATATTCCCCATTCTCTCTATCATTTCCTTCTGGAACTCTGATTAGATCTATGATGGACCTTTTCTGTTCTCCATGTTAGTTCAACTTTCTTTCATATTACTTGTTTCTTTGTGTTGCACGCTGGCTAATTTCTGAAGATAGATCTTCTAGTTCATGAAGCCTTTCGTTGTTTCTAAAGGCTATTTGACTCCAGCTATTGAGTTTTAGTCTTAAGTGCTATATTTTTATCTTGAAAAGTTCTTCCCTCCCCACTCCCTGCAATCGGCTTATTTATTTTTGAAAGTGTCTTGCTCCTTTGGCATAATTTTTAATGTCTTTTATATTTTTAAACAGCTTTTTAAAAAAAGTCCTATTTCTGACACTTCTGTTTCCTGTTGTCTTAACAGGTCTGATATGTAGTCGGTGTTTCTAGCTGACTCTTGCTCATGGTGCCTTGTTCCTTATGTCTTATACTATTTTCGCTTGTGAGCTCATGTTCCTTGGAAGTTTATCTGAGAGTTCCTTGAGGCCTGGACGAAAGCGACATTCTTTCACAGCAGATATGTGTTTGCTTGACCAGATGCCTGGAAACGCTACAAACCCAGATTCACTAAAACTGAATGTTCACTAAAATGTTCAACTTGGGCTTTTGGGCCCCACAGTTAGTTTGCCTTTCGGCTCCTCATTTCTCTGGATTTTTCTTTCTCCTTTGCCCCCAAGGATTTTCTTTACATTCCCATCAGGTCAAGCATGCATTTAAAAAGGATTTTAAAGACATCTTATCTGTTAATTTAGATGTTCTTGGAGACTTTCTCTGGCCCTCTGGTTTGTCATTTTGCTAGAAATCGAAGTCTTTATTAGAGTTTTGCATTTGGCAGGCGTATTTGTCTTCATGCAGGTTCTGTGTCCTTCAGGACTGCGTACTCTTACGTCTTGTATCCTCTTAAGACTTTCTACGAACATAGTCATTTGGTTTCTTCTTTTACTCAATTCTTTAACATAACACTGGTCTTAGTCCTCATATTGCTCCCCTTCTTTTGAACCTTATTCTCTTCTTTCCATCCGTCCTTACAGAAGGAAGTCCTTGCTTGTCAAGTACTGAGAGCTCAGAGGACACCTTCTAATCTCAAACTTTTATAAAAAGGAAGAAGAAAGCAGTCTGAGATTGCTATATCTTTACCTTGCTCAGTTAGGAATCCAGCAGGGTAGGAGAAGTAAGAAGGAAAGCAGGATCAGAGGCTTCTCCATGGGACCGAAGGGCTTCTTTTCTATGTTTGCTGTGGCAGCTAGGTGACCTAGCTAACTAGGTCAGGGTCTCGGTCCTCGTCTATCGACTCCCATGTAAGGAGTTTCTGAAGTAGAGGAGACTCTCTCCCACCAGGCCCACCAGGCAGGGGTGTTCTTTGGGGAAGTTTCTACAGGATTGGTGGATCCTCATCCTCTTGGGTTCAGACACCTGATGAGTTTAGGGCTAGATACTCATTATTCAAGTCTCAAACTAAGGTTGCCAGTTTATGAGTTTATAGTGAGAAATACTTCTGCCCGGGGATCACGACCTTGGGTTAAGGCCCAGCCCATGGTATCTTACAGGTTTAGCAATTGGGAAACCCAAGTTGTGATCGGAGATGAGTAAAGACTCGGAATGAGGAGAGACAGTTCTGTGACTTAAAATTTAGTGGTAGCCGACCGAGATGGACAGATCCATCCATCTCCAAAGGTCCAGACCATCCCGAGGGTGCTGATGTGTGCAGCTGTCAACAGCCAACCCTCCCTTCTCTCGTGTTTGTGGGACTGGTCAATTCCTTTTTTTCATTGACATATTCTTTCTCTACATGTATTAATACAACTCACCCAAGTAGGGTTAAGGCTTAGTGTAGGAGCTGCTCTTCTGCCTTGAGGTGATTTTGCCTGTCCTTGCTCTGAACCACTCTGCATTGATTTCACGGTCTAATTCTCCGAGGGCAGCCCTATTTCCCTTAATTCCAAGTTTTGGGGGGAATGCCTCATTGCAGCTCATGAATACTGACAACAATTTATCCCAAGGCTTTGAAGCAAAGGTTTTGTGAGCAAAGGAATCAATTACAGGGTGTGGCTCCCAAGTGAGGAAGCATTTCCAGAAGGCATCCAAGGCGGTTTGTCTCCGACTTCACGGTTGCACCTCTGAACTTGAGTGTTGGAGGGGGAGTATTTTAACTTTAATAACACGAAGGATTTTACCTCTTCTTTGGTATCTAGCAGATGTGCTAATTAAGAAGACACCTATCTTCTCCCTAAAGTAGGTTTCCTAAGGACATGCATTTGGCAATATTGGTTCAGCAAGAATTACTGTATGTGCTTGAAAGTACAAAACTGTACTTCTTTAAAAATATCTCTGGTTCAGATGTGTTGCCAGTGCAGCCTGGCCTCCCCCCACTCCCATTAGTTCTGATGAGGGAGGTTTGATGCCTGTCACTGCGTGTAATCTGGACCTTCCTTTGTGAGTCATTCCTTCTCTCATTTTCTCAGAGCAAATACAAATCGCCCATCAAATGACAAGTGAAGGCACAGGGGAGGCAAGGGGAGGGAAATCAGAGCCGAAATCTGTTAGCTATTTGGAGTAATTGGTTATTTGCTGTGTTTGCTGGTTGGGAAGCAGAGCACATACTTTACGGTCTCTCCTGTTACGGAGGCTGGAGTCACCCGCCGATATTGGATCCTCGTTGCCGGAGCCCTTGGCTCCGGGCGCCTTTCCCCTGCTTGGCATTCCTGTGGTCTCCTCGGGGGTGCACCCCTCCTCCCTCGATGCACACTGCAGGGGGGACAGCCCGGGGTGAAACTTGTCTGGCAAACTCCAGGGCCTCATCAGGCAGGAGGAGGCCCCAGCCCCCTTCAACCAGCCCTTCTTGTGTCTGCCTCCACCCCGCGTATACTCCCCTCTTCCCAAAAGGTCTTTCCCTGCTCCGTGAGGGACCTGTTTTCCTATCCAGAGAAAAAAGGTTCATCTCTTCTCAGAGGAAAAATGCTCAGCTTTCTGTGGAGATCTGCAGGACAAGAAGTTCTCTCTGAGTCCCCATCGCTTGCCTGCCTACCCCTAACTGTCCTGTCCCTGTCCCCTCCTGCCCATAGCCTGGGTCAGGACAGTGCTTGGAACTTGGCGCAGGGCTCATGGCTGAGTAAACATCCCCGTGAGGATGCTTGCCGAAGCTTATTAACCAAGCCAGCGTCTTTAACGCCTCTCTGACGTTAACTGAAGGGTGGGGAAGCCAGACCGAAGTAGCAGCAAGTTCGAAATAGAAAATATTTGAAAAGTAATGTGATTTTGTGTATGAAAATGCACACAGTAACTAGAAAGTAGGTTGACTTTGGCACATAGTAGGCTCCCCCAAAATACTTTTAAAATTGAATTTAAGATAGCTAAGATTAGTGTCTGTAGTCTGATGAATGCTTCAGCAGTCCCGGGAAAGTCTTCAAAAATAGTTTTTCTCTTAAGTAGATTGTTGGAACTCCTGCTAAGCAAAACTGTCTACATAAGCAGAATGAAGAAGGTAAGGAAAGCTTTTGCCCGGGCCCTATTGGAACCATCACAAATTCTGAATTCGTGATGTCTCACTGCTTTCTTCGTAGGTGAGAAGACTCTGGTGGGATCTTCTTTCATCCACCCTACTGGATAGACCCCACTCCTCTGGGCTTTCTGCATGGGTGTATGTGGTCATGCTGTCCCCAGAGGGCCAAGTCATGAGCTCGTGTATCTTATCTACCTTAGGCTCCAGGGTTGGGAGAGGGCTAGTAAGCTGGCATTCCCCAGAGGTTCCCCAGCCCACTTGGGTCTCCTATCTGGAACAGGCCAGTAGTCAAATTATCAGGTCTTGACCCTTCTCTGCTCACCATCTGCTTGACTTTGCTAGATTTCAGGCACACTGACTCACTGGGCCTTTTGGAAACAATTCAGCATTTTGGTTAAAGGTCTTCCCTTCCCTCCCACCTCTGCTGGTCCAGCTTGAAGTCAGAGTAAGTGGAGTAATGATCTCTATGACAGACACAGAGGCAGGACCACAGGCAGTGTCAACAAGAGGTTGAAAGCCCAGTGTTCCACTTGTGGAAATAATTAAGTGATTTTTGTTACGAGTATGTAGCGTTCTGCTGAATCAACATGGTAGCTGGTTGTGGGCATATGTTTGTGTGGGTTTGGGGCATGAGAGGTTTAGTATGAATGGAATGGAGCAGGTTGGAAATTGGAGTGCTTGCGTGTCTGGGGGCTTGGTCTACATGTAGGCATAAATAGGCATATGTTACATCTGCATTTTTATTTGTGCGTGCATGAGCAAATAGTCTCCGTTGCTTAAAACTTAGGGCATTAATTAAAGAACGAGGGGCATCATATCATTATTCTAGTTACGCAGGTGTTGAGTTTTAGGGCAGTGGTGATGGGATCGAAGTGATCATGCTGGCAGTATCAATAAGGGTATTTATCATGGTAAACCCTACAGGTCATTAAGTCTCTTTGTAAACATCAGCCCAGAGCCTTGCCATAATCCCAGTGTTGGGTTACATTATTACTATCTTGATGATAATGATTTGTGCTGCAAGAGAAATCACTTTCAACACAGTCTAGGATATCTACCTCTGGGATGACGTAGGTAACGAAGGCCTGCTTAAAATTATTTAAAAAAAAATAGACTTTTTTTTTTAAGGTGGGTGTGAGTAGTCGCACATAACGACCCGAGCAAAGTTGAACACTGTAACTTCGGTGACAGGTGGACTTGCGCCGGAACTTTCGCTTTGATGCAAGTGGTCATCCTGGGAGACGGTCCCACATAAGTGAGACCTCCTCCCCACCCTCACCTCTCCTCACTTAACAGGAACTCAGGCTTAGCCTTATTGTCGTCGATTTTTCTGTCTGTATTCATGAAATGTGTTAGGCCTCCTGAATGCAAACGGGAGATTAAATGTTCAGTGTGTGGTGTGCCGATTTGGGTCTTCAGAGGGATTAGGGTGCCCATTACACTGGATCAAGCCCAGAGAAGCATGTCTTTGTTACGTGGCTTTGGTTGCTCAGGAACTGAATGCTGGCTATTAGCTGAAATTGGAGAGGCTGCCAGGCCGTGCCTTGATCAGACTTACTTGCTTGGCTGGCTGAACAACGAGGGGCCTTGAACTTTGGGCATGGGGATAGAAAGCTTTAATGGCCAGACTTCTTGCTGAAGCCCGAGATGACACTTAGCAATCAAGCCTTTTGCATTTGTTTTTCCCCCTTGCCACGTTCCAAGACTAGATGCTTGGCTGTTGCAAAATGAGGTCAAGAGCACACTTGGAATTTGAGAACATATGACCATTACCCTTCTGGAGTTTTGAATTATGGGATTCCACTGACATCAAAGGGGCGGGGGGCTGACTTTGACACATCAGGGTTAAGACTGGAAGGGCTGTCCTGTTTCTGTGGGGCTCATTCTTCTGGGTGTGCTAACTTATTCTTGGACTTCCTGAGGAAGAGAAGGAAAAAGTGGGCTTCAAATAACTCTATCAGAAGCCAAATTAGTAAACTAGCAGGAATGGTATTTTCAAGTCACATCTATGAGTGTGTTAAAAACATAACATTATTTTCCTGTAATTCAACTTAATCTCCTTTTTGAGCTCACATTTTTCCTGATGGCAGAAAAGCCCTGGTATCCTCCAGTAGTTCAGGCTTAAGCTGAGTCAGTTTTGGGCTTTTTCTCCTTGTCCTTCCCCTGGGAGGCAGCTAAATTCTGGGCTGGGCTTCCAGAATGTCATGACCTCCACAGGCAGAGACCCGTGGTCCCCAGTATGCGTCTACTCTGTGTCTGTAGGCCTGCTGATTTCTGGGCCCATGGACCACACAGACAATAGCTTGTTATCTCAGCCACGAGACCTTCTCAGGTCCCCTGGCTCTCTATCGACTAATTTTCAAACCCTTCTGGGAAACACGGTACAATTTGGCCACTCTTTCATGACACTCTGGTGTCTATAGGCAATGTAGACGGCTCCGCGGCTCGCTCTCTCATGACACCCATGCAGCTGTCTCTGCCAAATGTCTCATGTCCCCATTCCTCTGGCAACTTTGGGGCCGCTGTTTACCACATCCCCAGGGCTGTGGAGGGGTCTCTTCCATATAAACTTTGGAGCTAACCTGGGGGCCAGGGTGTGGGTGTGCCTCATTGAAACCATCACAAATCTCTAGTTCTTTCTTCCTTTCCCCCTCTACATTTTCATCTCCTCTGGAGAGGGTGGGAAAACTGGCTGGACAAAACATCCTCTTAAACCCATTTTTTAAATAGCAATGTTATCTGCCTTTGGAAATTTAAAAGCCAAATATCCCCCTTCATCCCCGCTGTTTAGGCATTTATATGTTCATCGAATACTTACTGAACTCCAGATACGTGCCAGACAGTGTTCGAAGTACTGGGGATAGGGTATTAAAAAAGATAGAGATCTCTGCCCTCATGGGGAAGGAGACGCAGTAAACAAACACCTAAATAAAATCCATGGCATGTCAGATGGTGATAATTGCTAGGGAGAAAAAGCAAGGAAGCAGGAATAAGATTTGCTGGGGGGAGGGGTCGTGATTTAAAATCTGGTGAAGAAAGGGGGGTAAAGCAGATTGCGTTTGAGTCAAGACTAGAAGGAGGTGAAAAAGTGACCCACGGGAGGAATAGAGCTCCTGGCAAGAGCACGGGGGTGCTAGAGGTGCTCAAGGACCAAGCAGGCCATTGTGGCTGGGCGAGCACGAATGAGGAGGAAAGACACAGGGCGTGAGATCCGGGAGGTGAGAGACGCATCCTGAGAGACTTCAACTTTCTCCTGAGTTGAGCTGGCAAATCACTGGGGGGATTGCGCCGAGGGCTGGTGTGTTCCATCCTGTGGGGCTGTGGTGTTGAGGATAGATTTTGGGCAGGGCTGAAAGCAGGGAGGCCAGTTGGGAGGCCAGTTGGCGCAATATTCCAGATGATGGGGAGCAAGGAGGGTAGTGATTTGGGAGACGTGGTCTGGTTCTGAGTATGTACTGAAGGCGGCACCAACAGGATTTGCCGACGGGCTGAACATGGGACATGAGGCGGGGACTCAAAGGGGACTAGGGTTTGGGGCTTGAGCATCTGGAAGAAAAGCGTTACCATTTACTTACACGAGGGAAACTGGAAGGAGCAGGTGGGCAGAGGATGGTCAGGAGCTGGATTCCGGACATGGTACATTTGAGATGCTTATTAGGTGTCCAGTGGGAGATGTGAAGATGTGAAATGGGGGGCTGGAGTTCAGAGGAGTCATCCAGGCTGGAGAGAGCTGAGCATGGGATTCATCAGCATCGATGCCAATTGAAGATGTAAGTCTCAGGGGGAAGCCCAGGGAGCGAGAGTGGATGGCGAGGAGAAGAGGTCTGAGCACAGAGCCCTGGGGCACTCAGATGACCAAAGGGTGAGTGACCAGGAGGAATCAGCCGAGATGGGGAAGGCTTGGCTGGTGACGGGGGAGGACACTACCCTGGTCCTCTGCAAGGCAGGGGGGATATTTCAAGGACAGAGGAGTGACTGACCGTATCAAACACTGCTGCTAGATGGATCGTTGAAGCCAGTGGTGATCTTGACAAGCTTTGGCTGAACAGAGACAATGGAAAAACAAGAATTAGACACAAGTGTAGCTAACTCTTTCTAGAAGTTTTTCTGTAAAGGGGTGAAAGAAATGAGCTAGGAGACGAAGGAGAAAGAGAGTTTTCTTTAAATGACAGAGAACTAGTGTCACATGTTTGAATGCCGGCGGAGTGACCCAGTAGAGATGGGTGTCGGATGGCCTGGGCGAGGGTGAGGAGGATCATGGAGTGGTGTCCTTGAGTAGGCCAGGGGCATGGGACCTAGGGCATGAGTGCAAGGGTTGGCCTTGGCTCAAGCACATGTGGTGACAGGAGGGAAGGCAGGGTGTGGTGCAGGTGCCAGTGAGGGCTTGCGGAAGGTCTCTTCTCATTGCTTCTGCTTCCCAAGAGAAGGAGGAAGCAGGGTCACCGGCCAAGAGGGAGCAGAGGGAGGAGATGGCGGAGGTCTGAGGGGAAAGCAGAAAGTATAGGATGGGGGTGTTAGGAGACAGGAGAATCCCAGGCCTGGGAAATTGAGGTGGGGTAGATGGACAGCACTGGGACCCACTTGAGGCTGTGACGTGAACTCGGAGTGAGAGCAGTAACTGGTTTGCTCTTCGCCTCTGGCCACGTTTGGTTGTGTGGGAAGGATGCACAGTGGAGTTAAACCCAGGTTGGCTCGGCCGGAAGTATGACGGTCTCCGGAGAGGGCAAGGGAGTAGAAGCAGGGAAGTTCAAAGGGGTAAGCAGAGGATTGTAGAGACAAAAAATTAACTAGTTAATACACAGATTACGATTCTGCTGCACGTATCATGTCTGCCAAGAGGGGAATTAGAAGAGGTTAGCCTGTGGGATGCAGGAAGAAGGGGGGGACAGGAGGCGCCGAGCGGCTGGCCAGCTGGTGTAACCTGGAGTTAGGAAGGCCACCGCCTGTGCTCCTCACCAGCTGTGTGTGTCTGCTCGGGAGAACCAGCCACTGGACTCTGCCTGGAACTTTGAGGGACGAGGAAATCACAGCTGAGAGAGGTTCTCGAGGAAAACTGGATGTGCTAAGATTCTGGTCTTTTTTGGTGACCATGTGATTGTTCTTTAAAAAAAAAAATTAACTCTTATTTCCTTAGAATACATACTTGGGATTCCTACTTTTCTTGTTTTAGAGGTTATAAGCTTGTATTCGATCACGCGTTCTTGTTTATTTTAACAGCTCTATCGAGATAATCTGTATAATACGAGTTCTATTTAATGTACGATTCAGTGTTTCTTAGTATATTAACAGAGTTGTGCAGCCATCACCATAATCAATTTTAGAACGTTTTTATCACCCCAAAGAGACCCTGTACCCAAGAGCAATCACCTGCCGGTTCCTCCCAACCCCTCCCAGCCCTAGGCGACCACTCATCTACTTTTGGTCTCAGATCTGCCTATTCTAGACATTGCATATAAATGGAATCATATCCTCTGTGGTCTTTTGTGATTGCCTGCTTTCACTCCGCTCGTGTCTCCAAGGTTCATCCGTGTTGTAGAGTGCATCAATTCTTCACTGCTTTTTATTGCCAAATAATAGGCCATGGTGTGGGTTTTCTTTGTCCATTCATTTTCTTTATCCATTCTTCAATTTCTTTATCCATTCGTCAGTTGATGGACATTTGGCTTCTATGTCTTGGCTGTTATGAATGATGCTGCCCCGAACATTCCTGCACAAGTTTCGGCGTAGCTGTACGTTTTCATTTCTCTTGGTCATAGAACTAGGAGTAGAATTGCTGGGTCATGTGATAACTCTCTGTTGAACCTTTTGAAGAGCTGCCAGCTTGTTTTCCAGAGTGACTGTACCCTTGTAGGCTCTCATCAGTAACGTTCCAGTTTCTCCACGTCTTCACCAACGCTCGTTATCATCAGACCTTTTATGATAGCCGTCCTGGTGGGTGTGCGGTGTTTTCTCACAGTGGCTTCGATTTGCGTTTCCCTGTTGGCTAATGAGGAGCCCCCTTTCCTGTGCTTATTATCCATCTGCTGATCTTCTGTAGGGGAATGTCTGTTAAAATGCACTGCTCCTTTTGGGTTGGGTTGTTTGTCTTTTTATTATTGAGGTGTGCGAGTTCTCCATATATTCTGGTTACAAATCCCTTCTCAGATATATCATTTGTAAACGTTTTCTCCCGTTCTGTGAATTACCTTCTCATTTTCTTGGTGATGTTTTTTTCTGAAGCGTCCCGCTACTGTCCTTTATTTTAAAGATCTTTAATTTTAAAAAATTATGTAAGGAATACATGCACATCGTGAAAAATTAGAAAATTTTTGAGTGATGCACTAAAAATAAAAGGAATAAATAAAACATTTGCTGTCATTTGGAGGTAATTGCGATGAACATTTGGGGTTTGGTCCTTTTACTAAAATGAAATCACGTTGTTCATTTATTAACCTTTTGTTAATCTCCTCCGTTGTGAATGGCTTTCTGTGTCAATAAATCTGTTTCAATAGCATCATTTTTTATGTTGCTTAACCCTTAACCATGTGGAGGTTGAGTTTACACAAATAGTTCATTATTGTTGGATACTTAAGTTGTTTCCAATTTTTCACTATTATAAATGAAGTTAAATCTTTATGCACATCTACAATTGCTTTCTTTGGATAGATTTCTAGGACAGGTTGATAGGGCAAAGTGTATGTATACTTTTAAGGCTGAGGAAACATGCAGCCAAATTGCCTTCTGGAAAACACTATGGCCAGCTATGCTCCCACTGGCAGTTTGTGAAAGAGTCAGCCCTTGGCCAAGAAGCTAACCTGGTCCACACCAAAGAAACGATACCGTGATCAGTGATAGCAGTAAATACTGGCATGACACTTATGTGCTGGGCACTGTTCTAAGCTTTTTATACCTGTTGACTCATTTATTCTTTACCATAACTCTATCAAATTGGTACTATTATTTGTTCATTTTACAGATTATTAAGGCACAGAGAGGTTCAGTAGTTATCCAAGGTCACACAGCTAGGAGTGGCAGGATTTGAACTCTGTTAGTCTGGCTCCCAAGTCCTGGCTCCCAACCACCCTGATTTATTGCCTTTTTATATCCACAGCACATGAAAATTATTGGCAGAGACAGCCCTATGTACAAAAGCCCAGAAGGGAGAATTTCTGGTACTATGAAGCACAACATTGCCCATTACTTTAAAATATTCTTTATAATGCTAAGAAAGCTTCCTTTTATTCTTAATTGAATGAGAGTGGGTGAATGGGAGTGAATGAACTGAGAGTTTCATTTAGAAATAACTAGAACGTTTTATTGTTCCTCTCTCCCCCTTTCTTATTTGCCTGGTACAGAGCAGGGATAGCAACCTTTTTCTTAAAGGGCCAGAGAGTAGCGGTGCCTGGTGGCACAGTTGGTTAAGCATCCGACTCTTGGTTTTGGCTCAGGTTGTGATCTCAGGGTCATAAGCTAGAGCCCTGGTGTCCCCCCGACCCTCAAATAAATAAGTAAATAAATCTTTTTAAAAGGGGGGGCAGAGAGTAAATATATTAGATTTGGGGGACTTAAGGTCTCTGTCTTGACTACTCAACTCTGCTGTTGTAGCTGAAAAGCCGCTACAGACAGTATTTAAATTACAAAAGCAGGTGCCCTGCCAGTGAGCAATAGTTTGGAAATTTCTGTTATAGATGATTATGTGGGTTTTCTCCTCTTAATCAGTGATGGTGAGCCACTCCTTCATTCTGGAATAATCCAGTGGGACCATGGCAGTTCTACTACTGTAATCGATTAGTATCTTAATGTCTCTATTCAGGAATGAGATTAATCTGTGTTACGTGTGTGTGTGTGTGTGTGTGTGTGTGTGTGTGTGTAATAAAGAATGATGTATTCTTTGAAAGACTGATAGAACTTTGTTCCAAAGGAACCATCTTGACTGATGTCTGTCCTGGAGGTACTTCTTCGAGAGCTCTTTCACTTTCAGGGTTACTGATCTCTTCATGTTTTCTATTACTTTTGAATCAATTTGGGGAATTTGTACTCTTTTAGAAGATTTCCCGCTTCATCTACATTTTCCGTTTTGTCACTGATTTGGTGGTAGTAATATATCTCTTAATATTTTCATTCTCTCCCTAATATCTTTCTATTTGATCTTTCTCATTCCTGATGGTGTATCTGCTTCTAGACATTAGATTTGATAAATGTTTATTTTATTGGTCTTTTGAAAGTTTGCGCTGAGATTTAATTAGCATTTATAATACTTTTCTCCTTACTAATATATTAATTTCTACTTATCATTGTCAAATTTTGGTCTTCCTATTTTTCATTTTGTAATTTCTTGAGCTATCAGATTATTTATTTTCATTCTTTTTGTATACAAGCGAGATCACTTAAGACTGATTTTTTTCTTTGAGGACGAATTTCCTCTAACCCACAAATCTGGGGGCAGAGCCATCTCACTGTTGGTATTAGCTAAGTATCTATGATTTTAGCTTGGGTTTCTCTTTTACCTAGGAAGATTTTAAAAGTGAGCCTTTAAATTTCTAAAAGGTTGAGATTTTTAATTCTTAAATTTCTCATTAGTTTCTAGTTTTATTGCATTATGGTCAGAGAATGTGACTGATACGGGTTTATCTCAGACTTTATTGAGATGTGCTTGTGGCTTTTAATTTTTTCGAAGTGCTCCGATGGTGCTGGAGAAGAAGGTATATTTTCTGTCGTTAGATCACATGTTTGTCTACCTCGTTGACATTGTTAGTGGTATGGTATTGTCCAGATTCTCTGTCTTCATACTTCTTTTTCCCTTTTAATTTACTTGGTTTTCCAAGTTTGTGGGAAGTGTAACAACTCTCCCACAACTAGTGTGCTTCTGTTCTTTCTTTGGACAGAACATGCTGGTTGGTTGCCCGTTCGTACCTGACTCTGAGCCTGAATCATAAACTCAAACCTTTAAGTATCTGGGCTGGGAAGAGAAGAAGGACTTAGGAGGGATTAGCTAACCTGGCTTCCAGTCTAGCCGTTTCTATCTGCGTGCACATATACGCCTGCGTGTTAGTGTGTGTACTTTCATGGGGTATATGTGTGTTGCAGTATAAACATCTCTCTTGGGCACATCTGTGTAAATATATTTCTCTGTGTTATGCATTTGATATATATGCCTGCATATGTTTATTCACCCATGGTGTCTTTTTCTTTAAATGGATCTTAAAATAGTAGGGGTAGGGTCGGCCTTGCTCTATGCTGGCTTTTTCTAGAGTAGTTCATGTCAGAAAGCTCTGCTACACTGTATCTTAACCCATCTGAATGGCTTTTCCTCTCCTCTGGCTGCAGAAGACCCTCCTGGTAAGTTGGTCTGACAATGAGTGTCTGTAGACTCCGCCTTTCTCTGTTAGCCATGCTCTGTGTGCTGTGTGTCCGGGGATCCCATTCTGGCCACACAGTGGGTGTCAGGGCCACCTACCAGGATGGGTGGAGACTCTGAGGACCTCATCCCACCCTCTCCCCACTGTGCCTGTCCAGGTACCCTGGGCCTGGTTCCAGCTGGTTCTCACCCTTAATAAGCCAGAACTCAAAGGACTGAACATTAGTTTAGAGAGAGCCACCGGTATTTCCAGAAACTCAGTGATAGACATGCAGTTGATTTTGTAGTATCAAAGAAGATTTTTGGGAGATCTCCTAGCATACCCCCTCATACAGAGGAGGAAAAGCAAGTTCTTGATCAGCTTTTCTGACGCCTCGTCCTTGGCCCTTCCCACTAACTGGGTGAGTTTTCATGGTATCGACAGGCATAGACTGAGTGCCCAGCTCCAGGGAGGGTTTGGAGGGAGACCTGAGGCAGAGTGACCATCCCGCCTTCAAGAAGCTTGCTGACTCTCTGGGTGACAGGACCCCCACACCTAGACAGGACAGAGCTGGAGGAGCAGTCTAGAAACAAGAGTAAGAGGGCCTGTAGACACACTATGTGTAGGGTGTCTTCTCCTACAGATACGAGTAAGTGGAGGAAGGGCGGGGCAGAGAGTGTGTTATCACAATCTTCTATTCACCTGATTTCCCCCATTTAGCATTGTGTCTTTTGAATAATGGGCACTTTGTAACCATTTGTTGATTTTCAGGGACTCTGATTTGACCTTGGGAAGGCCAAGTTCTGATTTCTGATGCTTTTTCTTTTTCTGGGGTTAGGGAGGCAGGATAGCTCTTCGGGGTCTGAGTTTTCCTGTGTCTACTGCTTTGTACTCATAAGTAACTCATTTCCCCCAAAGAGCTACCGTATGTTCCTTCTGATCTCAGCCTTGGTGTGGCCCTGGAATGCAGGGAGATGCCAATGATCATGTCCACATTACAGAAAGAAGGGAGGCCCGAGAGCTTAACAGCATCACACAGTGAACGGGGGGGGGGGGGGGGGGGGGGGCAGAGCCAGGACCAGAGCCTCTGCCTCTCTTGCTCGAGCGGGTGTTCAGACCTTTCTTCTGGTCTGGTCTGCACAGTCTGCCCCTGGAGTGGTGAAGAGTTCCAGCTGTCTGCTCCCCTGAGCTCACCTAACATGAGTGCTTCGAAGTCCATGCTGGCCCATTGGCCTTGCTAGGTGCCTGGTCCAGAAGGGCCTTGCTTAGCAAGTTCTGTTTCTGAAGTGATCTCTTTCTTTCTACCCACTCAGGAGGAGGAGTTCATCGACTGGTGGAGCAAATTCTTTGCCTCCACAGGGGAGAGGGAGAAGTGCGGCTCGTACTTGGAGAAGGGCTTTGACACTCTAAAGGTGAGGCCTTTCCACAGTGTGCTCTTCAGTCTAACAGCCCTGGGCACACACGAAGGACAGCGGGGGTGCCACAGGAAGACAAAACATGTACACATATGTCACCTCCTTTGAATATATGTGTGTATGTCCTCATTCGGTGCCTGAGGGCTGAGGAGGGCTGAGGAGCTAATTGAGGTGAGAAAGGTCACCCACTGATTTAGAGCAAGAAGTCAGTATGGGCTGGGGTAACCAAGAAAGTAGTTTTGGAGGAATGTTGAAAAATACTGAAGTATTTATGGGTGAAATCATGCCTGGCCTGGGATTTGTTTTAAAATGCTTAAAGAGAGAGAGAGAGAAAGAAAGAAAGAGAAAAGGAAAAGAAAGAAAGGAAAGAAAAATAAATGGGAAGATAGATGATGTGAGTGACCCTCTGATAGATTTTCAAAATATTAAAAAGTATGAAAATTGCAAAATACTGAGAATTATTAAAGCTTGGAGATGGGTACTTAGGGATTTGTTATACTATTCTGTTTCTTTTACAGTTATCTGAACTTTTCTATAATAAAAAATTTGGGTTAAAATAAAAAGGAAAGTCAGTTTGAGAATAAGGCTCTGATTCGTCCACCCCTGTGATTGGGATAGAAATTGCCTAGCAAATATAAAAATATGGTAAACTTCATTTCTGTGAAAAAAGAAAAGAAAAGAACCCCCCCCCCAAGCCAACCAAACAAACAAAAACAAAGCCAGGGATGAGTCAGCCAAATTCTGGTATTTTGAGGAAATTCCACAAATACAATTATGCTTTTTAAAAGTAGACTGTTTTTAAAAAAGATAACCAGAGGTGACTCAAAGTTACACCCCAAAGGAGTTGTAGAGGGTCCTGGAGAGGGTTGCCAAATACATTCAGGACGCTCAGTTACACTTGAATTGCAGATAAACAAGGAATACTATTTTAGTATAAGTATCTTATATAATCGTTAGATAAGTATGTCTTAGGCCTCAGATAGTGCATGAGACATACTTACCTAACGAGATTATTTGTTATTTATTTGAAATTCAAATTTGACTGAGTGTCCTGTATTTTGCTTTGCTTTATCTGGCAAGCCTGCTTAGGGAAGGTGTGCAAAGGCTGTTAGACACAGGGGAGGGACCCAAGGAGCACCCCAAAGGGGACCGGCTGAATGGGATTTGAGGCCAGTTGGAGTGGTGGGTGGTCTGGGCTTTCAGGTCATTCTGCTGGCTGAAAGCCTTGGGTGGCCACTCTGGGGGGTGATTCTAAAGGTGGCTAGAGTTGTCGCTGATGCACTGGGGGCCTCTGGGTGAGCTGTGTCTGGAGGCCTGGATGTGCAGAGAGCAGGCAAGCAGTGGTTCCAAAGGCACAGGCCTCCTCAGGCAGCAAGTTCTTCGTTGACTTGCAGTTGGGTGTGTGAGGTTGGGCAAAGAGACTGAACTATTTGTGTACCAGGAAGAAGGTCCGACACATTAGGTCTGGCATGTGGTACTGTGGCCTTGCCAGAAAATGAGAGAAACCAAGAACGAGGACTCCTGCCAGCGTGGCCCATGGCCCTGGCCCCCCTTGCTGCTCCCTCAGATGCCGGACACGGAACTGGCATCCTGCCCTCCAGCCTGACCTCTCCGAGGAGATCTCTGACAGTGTCCAAGTGAACATGGTCCGTCCAAAACAAAACACGTTCAACCTGTTTCTGGGGGAAAAAACCAGACCTGGAAGGAACACTGGTCCTTTAAGGATAAGTAAATAGAAGAAAACCACCACCACCACCATGAGTTTTTGCAAAATAGCCTGTAGCATTATGGAGAGAATGGAGAACACAATGGGTAGAGAAAAAAAAACATATTTTGGAAATTACTAGCCGGAGGGAAATATACAACTCACAGTGTCAGTAGCAAAAGATAGAAAAACAAAAGATACAAACAAGAAAGCATAAAAAAACAGAAATCATAGAAAAACACAACAGAAAAAGAATAATACATATTTATTTCCCTAATAAATGAAAATATATTAAGCTTCTCTATTAAGTGATAAGGACTCTCAGACTATATAAAATTCAGAAGTCATTAGACTGTCCTTAAGAGGTAGGTCTAAAACAGTACAACTTAGAATATCTACAAAATAAATATTTTGGCACACAAAATAAGGTAAGTGCCAATAAAAGAGAAACAGATATAATTTAAAGTAAAAAGCAAAGGAAACAAAATGGGATTTTTATGAAAATAAAAGATACATGTCTCAATGAGAAAATGCCCAAACATTCCTGTACAAGACAATAAAGCTTAGAAATATTTAAAGTAAAAATTGTAGGAAGATGAAAACTCATACCTCACACAAATAAAAGCAAGGAATGAGAGAAATTAAAGTTGCAGTAGGGATTTTAATGCACCTCTCTCCTAGGCAGATGAAGCAGAAAGTAAAGAAATGAGGAAATAAGAGGTCTGAATAACAAGGTAAAATATTTTTTAAGCTACATCAAATGTAGCTTTAAAATAGAGTAAAAATAATAAAGAAAATAGAGAATACATTTTTTCCTAATGCTCAGAGAATATTTACCAAATTTGATCACATATTAGTTTAGCAATAAATTACCAAAAGCAGAAATCATACAAGACAGATTAAAATGCAATAAAATGAGAAATTAATAACAAAAGTTTAAACAAAAAGACCAACCACTTGGAAATTTAAAAAGTATTTTATTGAGACTTCCAGTATGAACATGGCTGCATAAGTCAGCATTTTTCCCCCTTTCTTCTGGAAATCATTCAAACCCACAAACTCCATTTTCAGTAAAAGTTGGAAACAAATAAAACCCGCAGACTCCAAAATACATGTAAGGGCTGTCCAAAGGCAACCAGGATTGGGTAGAAGCCACTCGGCAGTAAATGAAGAGAAAATGGTGAAAGGTCATAGTGGTAGCAGATCTCAGAAAACCCCATCCTTCCTAATAGAAGAATGTGGAGAATTATTGAAGACAGGTTATGGGCTCGGGGGTGCTTATTATCTATTACCTTTACTTTTGTGTGTGCTTGAAAACTTTCATAATAAGTAGTGAAAAAAAAAAGTTCCTGAAGTTGAGGTTTCACCATAAAATCTAGAAGTGATCCAGCTTGTTCACAACAATGGAGTCAGGTTCAGGCTGGCGACAAATGCTTCTCGGACCTGGTCCAGTTCAGGGAAGTGGAGAAGGTGGAGCTACACAAGAATCCCATAGATGAGCCATATTTGCAGGAAGCAGTCTGTCTCTGTGGTTGGAACGAAGGAAGTAACTGGGCTAGGAGACTCCAACGCCATTTAGTGACAAGTAATCAGAAAAGAACTATCAGGGCATTAATTCAAAAATACCATGGAAAAAAAGAAAATATAAATCAAAACTTAGCCAAAAGAAGAGGATATATACCCACCACAGAAAAATTTTGCCAAGGAGCAGATGAGATGAAATACTTTGCTGTGAACTTTTCAGAGGTGGGATGGTCGGAATCAAGGCAGAAATGAAAGAACTCAAGGGATGATGAGATGAGAGGAGATGAACTGTGATCTGGTAGGATTCAGGAAAGGAGAAGAACACATGAAATTGGAAGGAGGGCAGGGCAGAATGGCCACTTTGACAAACACAGGAAGGGGCAGAGGTCAGAAATGATGAAAGTAAGCAAAATGATGTGGAAATAAAAAACAATACAGAGGTATAAAACAATACGGAGAAAACGACAGATCTGGGAGTCAAGGAGAGGAGATCCAACACTTGCATAATTGGAGTGTCTGAGGAAGCCAACCAAAACGATGAGATAAAACTAATAAGACATTGAAGAGTTTAATGGAATGTCACTGGAATGGAAGGATATCTGAATATACATACTACAAGGTCCACTGGGTGTCAGGAAAAATCAACCAGATTGGTCAACCCTGAGACATAGCCTAGTGTATGTTATTGGACTTTAGAGCTAAAGAATTTTTGTGGTAGTCATACTTTCTTCTCCCCCAAAACATTAAGTCATTTAAAATAGGAAATAAGGCAAGGCAGCTTCGGTTCCTCCACAACCACATTTCATACCCAAAGACAGTAAAGTGCCATGTGTAAGATCATCAAGGAGAGAACAGGTGGCCCAGGATTTCTACTCAGCCCAGCTGCCCTTCAGGCATGAGAGCTGCGGACACACAGGGTGCATATTTCCAGAACTGGGGATATGGGTCCCATGTCCCCATCTTGAGGAACATTTAGGGAATGAACTTAGACAATTGGGAGATAACGGGCAAAGCCAGAACGCAGGGACTGGTTGTGGTCATATCATACCTTAGACCTCCAATGCAAACAAATGGAAGGATTAGGGTAACAGGACAGAATATACATATATACAGTGAAAATGTGCAAGTGACAAAACTGGCAAAGTTAGGCACGGGGGCACCTGGGTGGCTTAGTCAGTTAAGTGTCTGCCTTCAGCTCAGGTCATGATCCCAGGGTTCTGGGATCGAGCCCCATGTCAGGCTCCCTGCTCAGTGAGGAGGCTGCTTCTCCCTTTCCCTCTGCCCCCCACCCCCACTCGAGCTGTGCTCTCTCTCTCTCTCAAATAAATAAATAAAATCTTTTAAAACATTAGGCACAGAAGGAGGAAAGATGATGGGATACAGAGTAAGGACATGGATTGCCATATTATGGAATAGATAGAGTTGACAGTATTTAAAATTGGCAAATCAAAGAAGAGGAGTATAAGCAAATTATAAGTGAATAGTAGAGAGTAAATATTAAGGAAGACAATGCTGTCTAAAACTGAATGAGGGAGAGGGAGTGGGAAGGAGATAAAATTCCATCATTTTATCATTGCTATAGTAGGGAACTCATAAATACTGCCCCTAAAGACATATAGGACTTAGAGAATTACTTGCATATGTAAATTTATAATAATGTTAGACTATGAGCTTAGCTCATCAGAAACACACACACACGCACACGCACACACACACAGAAAACAGACCACGCAGGCAAAGATGTAAAAAAAATCGATGAAATTGGAAAACGTAACATAAACATATTATATGACTACGTAAATATATAATATAAATGTGAACCCAGACCAAACGTATCTGCATAGCAATGCATGTCATATCAATCACTTATTAATTAAAAAACTTAAATCAGATCTCAGAGCAAAATCTAACTCCAAAATAAAGAGATTCATGAAGGCTGAAAATGAAAGATCGTGAAAATGTGTACCTGGCAAATGCAAATGAAAAGAAAGCAGAACTCACCATGTTCTTATTAGATGAGAGTGGGTTCAGGTCCCCCAAATTATTTAAATGACACAAAGAACGACACTTTAGAATGTTAAACCGTGCAATTCCAGGAGGTGACAGTTATGAGAATATCTGTATGCTGAATAATACAACATCAGTATTCACAAAACAGAAATTACCGGAGATACAGGAAAGAAATAGTAGGTAGGGGCAGATTATTTTTCTCTCCTCTCAGTTCATGTCAGGGTCAAGGGAACACAAACGTAAGAGGATAGAGAAAAGCAGCATAGTTATTCACCTGACTGAAACCTGGAGCCTGAAAACAGAGGCTACAACCTTTGGCACAGTTCCAGAGATGGACCACGTAACAGGCCCTGAAGAGAACTTTAATACAATTCCAAAAGTGGCCTACCACCGATGATGTTTTTTGATTAGAATGCCATAAAATGAGAACTTAATAACAAGATCAAAAGCCCCAAAGTTCTCTCCTATCTAGACAATTAAAAAAACAAAGAACAACAAACCTCTCTTTTTGCAGTTGTTGGCAAAAGAAAAAACACCAATTGCAGAATATCTGGGGAACAAGGATAAAACGCTACATATTAGAACTTGCTAGTTACAGCTAAAGCAGCATTCAGAGGAAGGTGTATAGCCTTAAAAGCTTATCTTAATTAAAGCGAAAGAATGAAAAACAAGCATCCAGCTCTTGGATCAAAGAATAAAAATAAAACTGTAATTGTGGCATGCCAAGAAGATGAATATGATGACATTACAATCAAAACCATGCCAGGGCGGTAGTAAGCAGAGACAGTTTCATAGCAACAAGCACTGTCCTTATCAGAATAGAGGGAGCAAAGGAAATAAAGCTTCAGCTGAAGAAGTTACAAAGAATGAAAAAAAACACCTTAAGGCAGTAGGAAGAACAAAATAATAAAAATAAAAGCAAAAATAAGGAACTGGAACAGAGGCAATGGTAGGACTTACAAATGAAGGAACAGACCAAGAACATACTCAAAGTGGCACCTACCAAACATTAACCAAATACCTAGTTGTTATTTTTGAGAACCAAAATGCAAGGCAATAATAACGTTTTCCTGATATTTACTCGTATTTTCTAATTTGTCCTAATGAGCCTGCCTCACTTGCATCAGTAAGTATTTCTTGGAGGGGACAGAACTTGGGCTAGGCCTAAATGAGGAATAGCACTTAGTGTGAGAAGGGAACCTACCTGGCTCGTTTTGGCTGTCAGTTTCGGGTGTAATCAACTTAGCGCGTATATTAAGTTTTTAATATCACTATTAGGTACATTTTACCACCTATAGTAGAAAACTGCCGCTTCATTTAAGCCTGAACAATTCCAAAGCACGCCTCTAACAAAGAGAAGTCAGTGGCTGTTTGAGAGGACTGGGATGGATACACTGAGTGTGCGAATTTAAAGTAGAGCTCAGAAGGCGCCCGTGGCCCTCTGGTGTCTGGTACTTCTGCCCCCTGGGCGTCCTGGACAGCGAGCATTTGTGGCTTGAAATGTGGACCTATACATTTTCCAGAGTTCTGTCTCAATCTTCAAATCAAATGTCAGTTAACTTTTCATTTGTTTGTTTGATTTTATTCCCTAAAAATATACACCAGCCTTGTACACGATGACTCCTAGATACCTAGAACGTTGCATTCACCAGAAAACTGTTCTCTAATGGTGTTGAATGCACGTCTTCCCCTCTTCCCCCTCTCCTGTCCCTCTTGTTCCCCACCCTCCTCCTCTCCCTTTCCTCTCCGCTCTTTGCGTCCTTTTCATCTCTGCCTGTGGCCTTTCCTCCTCTGTCCTCTCTGTTCTTGGCCGCTCTCCCCTACCTCTTCCCCTTCCCCTGCTACCTGCCTTTGCTCTTCTAATTTGCACACGGCCTTTCCCCTCCATTTCTTCTCTGTGTCTGCTCGTCCATCTTCACTTGGACACTGTCCTGTTTCCTCTTCTGTGGCTGGCCCTCTTCTTTCTCTTTCCCTTGTCATCTTCTCTCGTCCCCGCGTGTGGCAGGTCTATGACACACAACTGGAGAACGTGGAGGCCTTTGGGGGCCTGTCTGACTTTTGTAACACCTTCAAGCTCTACCGGGGCAAGACTCAGGAGGAGACGGAGGACCCATCTGTTATTGGGGAGTTTAAGGTACGTCCTTGAGGACCTGTCCCTACCCAGGAGGCCTGAGACTGTGAAGTGGCAGCAATAAGTGAAGGGGGCAGGAGCAGGGCTACTGTAGTAACTACAGTAATGACCATGGTGTTGACGTTGGCACATGTGGGAGCGCCATTGATGAAGAATCTGATGTGGTGAATAGAGATGGCGGTGGGCTTGGTGGTCTCAGGTGTGATGACTCTGGCTGAGATGACGGTAATGGTCATGATGGTGGTGGTGTTGGTGATGATGGTGATGAATGAGTTGGCCCCTCATTCTTTTCAGGGCCTCTTCAAAATCTACCCCCTCCCGGAAGACCCAGCCGTCCCCATGCCCCCGAGACAGTTCCACCAGCTGGCTGCCCAGGGGCCTCAGGAGTGCCTGGTCCGCATCTATATCATCCGAGCATTTGGCCTGCAGCCCAAGGACCCCAATGGGAAGGTAACATTCCTGGAGCTCTCAGCTCTCCCAGAACAGCAGGCTGGGGCACAAATGGGCTGCAGGATGTGGACAGAGCTCTCCCACAGGGAGTTCACAGTATGCCTTGGAAACCAGCCAAACACACACAGCACTGAGAGAGGCGACTGAATGCAGTTCGGTCAGGGGCCAAGTGCTCTAGGAGGTCAGAGAAGGCCGGGCAGTGCAAGACTTGGCAATCGTGAGGAAGGCTTTGCGGAAGGTCTAGGATTCCTAAGGATGGATGGAGTTCTGGTAGGCTAGGAGGGAGAAGAAAATAGTATTTTAAGGTGGGCCAAAAAACTTGACAAGAGTTTGTGAGAGGAATGTTGGGCATGAGGATGAGGCGCAAGAGGAAGCGACATGGAAGGTGTAGGCCGGGGTTGGACTTTGTCGGGCTTCAGGTTTGGGTTTCTGGGGCACTTGCTCAAGTTTTGTGCCCGAGGCAAGTACCGTATCACCTGACACTGGGCTTGGCTCTGAGGCACACGGGGATCTTGCCAGAAGGCAGGAGTCTGGAGCTCTGAGGAGATGGCCGGGGAGGGGCAGAGAAAACTTGGAAAGAGAGAAAGGGAAAGGAAGAGGGACAAGCGGGTTTGACTGGAGTTCAGAGGTACGGGGCTGGGTCCTCTCTCATTGCCTGAGATGGGTGCAGTCACAGCATGTGTCCTTGAGGCTGTGGGTGGAGGTCTGCTGTCCTATCCCTGGAGCCCTGCCTTTCAGGGTGAGAAGTCATAGCTGGCCTTGCCCTGCTGGAAGTCAAAGGACAGGATAGAGCCATCCCCAGCCCAGGCACCGTGATGGCCTCCAAGATGTGGTGTGGCCAGTGGTCCATCATATACTTCAAGATTTCTTTATGCCATGACTGACCCTGAGCACCCTGGTCCTAGCTGCTCCTGGAGGCCTTGGTTGGGCTGCCAAAGTCTGGCCATCTCTCTCCCTTCGGTCTGCTGAAGCAGAGGTCACAGGCACAACCATAGCTGCCTCAGTCACATATATAATACACGCTGTAGTGTTTCTGAGGATGTGAGCCTTGCCCTCACCCACCTTCTGATGGGGCAGTGCTTTGGGAGTATGGAGGACTCAGGTACCCCATTCCCACTGCTGGACCGTGACTAGAAGTCTGTGTCAGGGCCAGCTGGTGTGGCGGTGTGCAGGATGGGGCCTGTGGCCTGGCACCATGGCAACCATGGCACCCTGGCAGCTTCTTGATGGCTGGCCTCCTAGCCCCATGGCGGGCGGGGGGGGGGGGCAGAGGACCGAAGAAGCCTCAGAGATGTGTTGGGAAAGTGAATTCGCTTACGCCTTCCTGTCTCTTCCTTCAGTGTGATCCTTACATCAAGATCTCCATAGGGAAGAAATCAGTGAGTGACCAGGATAACTACATTCCCTGTACCCTGGAGCCTGTGTTTGGAAAGTAAGCTGGGGACAGCTTGGTTCTGGGGGGTGGGGGTGCCAATCTGGATAACCCCCAGCCTGGGGCGGGGAGGTGTGGCTGCCACTAGGAAGTGGCCGGGTCCTGAGGCAAAGCTGTAGTCCCTAATCGTGCATGCCTGTGGGGGTGTAAGCTCCCCTCGCTTTTCATGGCGTGCTGAAGGCTGAAGTCCGGGCCAAAGCTCCTACTTAATCTCATAAACAATTACCTCAAAGAGCAGAAATCTAAATGGAAACTCAGAGCCTGCATTTGCTAATTATTATTTATTTTTTTTTAGATTTACTTTAGAATAATTTTAGATTTATAGAACAGCTGCAAAGAAAACACGATTTCCAAATGTCCTTCACACTCCATTTCCCTCTTACCTACCCGTGGTTCATTTTGTCAAAACTAAAAAGTCGATAGTGCACTCTATTTCCTGCGCTCTAGACTTTTTTAGGATTTGGCCCCTTTTCCCACTGATGTCTTTTTCCTGTTCCAGGATCTCAGCCAGGATCCCATGTTGTGCTTAGTCGTTGTCGTCTTTCGTTGTTGCGTGTTCGTCTCTCGCGGGTAGACAGAGGAAGAGAGTAAAATGTTCTTGAAATCCAGAACAGGGGAAGGAAGAATCAGGACCCCTTGTGTGGACGTGGCTCCCAGGCGTCCTGGACTGTTGCTGCCTGGATGCGAGCTTATTTAGGCTGGAGGGAGGAGAATCACAGAGGGAAGTTGGTGGCTGTTTCTCTAGCCCTGGTGGGAGAAGGTGTGTTGTTTTGATATTGTCAAGTGACCCCTTGAATGCGTAAACCAGTGTCTGGAGAGTTCCTTGTGGGCACTCGGGCCTGCGGCAAGGAGCCGGTCAGCCTGGAGAATTGTCTGCTGTCCTGCCAGTGGTGAGCCCCTGACAAGCTGGAATGAGAGGGAAGGGCTGCAGGGAAGAAGGTGGGGAGGAGCTCTCTGGTGAGCTCTGGTGGCTCCTGGTAACCCGGCAGCAGACTGGGCCCTTTCCACAGTGGGGCGGGGGTGTGTCAGGGCCCAGAGCAAGGTGGGGAAGTGAGTGCAGAAACCCTTTCTTTGTATAACTCGTGTGCTGAGCAAGCCCAGCTCAGGGAACGTAATGAGAACACACCTTCGTTTTCGTCTGCCTGTATCCTGTCGACATTTCTTCAGTGGGGGTTACCTCCCCCATTTCTTGAGTGGAAACTGTGGCAGGCAGGTGACTTTTCTGCTTACTTTTAGACAGTCTGCTTTGTCCTAAACCCAGTCTCAAGGTGCTAAGCAGAATGCCCGCTCGTGGGTAATCACGAACCTGACAGGCTCTATTTAGGACAGTCACCCCCTTTCCCAGCTGGGTCCGCTTTGAGTGTGGCTGCATGCGGCGTGGGGATGTGTGTGTGAAGGGAATGAGGGGGCTCTGCCTCTCTCCCTTTCCTGTCTAACGTCTCCCACCAGCCCCCAGCTAGCCACCAAGCTTCTGGATTGTGCCTGGCTAGGACTAGGGGAGCCCCTGTGAGAGGACAGCCCCATGTGCTCGCTGCCCCCGTGTTTCCTGGGCACTCTCTGGGTGGCAGTGTTTAAAGCTGATTTATTTTCTCGTGAGCGCTTTCCAGAAAGCCCCTCCGAGCCCACCCACTGAAGTTCTAGGGAGGTGGCGGATGCTGTGGCCCTTTACTGGTGGCCCTTTTCAGATGGGCCTCTCCACAGTCTCACTGCTGGAGCCCCAGGTCCCATGGGGTCGGCTTCCAAGTGGCTCCGGTTTGGCTTCATGGTGGCCCAGCCAGGATGGGAGCAGTGTCGCCTCTGTCTCCTCCTCTCTGCAGCCAGCTGCTTTCTCTTCCTTGAGCAGGAGTCCGGCGCCAGGCTTGTATCTCCCGCCTGCAGGGAACTGTTTCAGGGGAAAGGGGGCCGTCCCTCCACATTTGACCTTAGAGGAGGATTGGGGTTCTCAGAGCACAGCAGGCGCTCCCTCCTAAGAAATCTCTTCACAAATCCTCCTTCCCGCTCTGCAAGCAGGTGTAAAGCCCAGAGTGTCCCCAGAGTGGGTCCCGGGTCATCCCTTTGGTATATTCCAGCCCTGTGGCCCCATCACATCTCTTGCCTCCTGGTGTCCTGGCAGAAGCTTCAGTGTTCACTTTCTGTCCAATTCATTTGTTCATTCTGCCGTTAATCAGGCAGGGTAGCTACTATATGCTCAGCCCAGATTATTTGGGAATGTCTGACACACACACACACACACACACACACACACACACGCAGAGTCTCAGAAAAGTCCAGTACCAGTAGAGTGCTGGGGTAAGATCTACAGGGGCCTGAGGAAGGTGGACACCAGAGCCACTCTTGGAAGGGGAGGAGGGGGCCAAGGAAGGCTTTCAGGCCCCTGCTCTGGCCCTACTCCCCTCCCTTGAGCACCCGCTGTGTCCCACAACATCAGGGAGCCTGCAGCACCCTGCTGTCTGCCCTGGGCCCCTGCAGGATGTTCGAGCTGACCTGCACTCTGCCTCTGGAGAAGGACCTGAAGATCACACTCTATGACTATGACCTCCTCTCCAAAGATGAGAAGATCGGGGAGACAGTCATCGACCTGGAGAATAGGCTGCTGTCCAAGTTCGGGGCTCGCTGCGGACTCCCACAGACCTACTGTGTGTAGGTGCACGGGGGCTGGTTGCTCTTCTGCCCCCCGAATCCTGAGCACTTACCTTGGGCCAGCCCTGTGCCTGGCACTGGATAGGTGTTCTCTCACTCGATCCAACTCGGGTCTTGTCCCCACTGTACAGATATGGAGACTGAGGCCCAGAGATGTTATGGTCTGTAAGTGGGGGGGATTATGATTTGAACCTGTTTGTCTGACTCTAAGAACCTGGCTCTTCATCATGTTGTAACCCAGCTCTCCTTAGGACACTACCAAGCCCCTGTAGAGGGAAGAATGAGGAAGGAGGGAAAGGGGAAGGGAGGCAGACAATGGGTCACGTGGGCCCCAGCGGAAACCTGCAGGGATCTGTGTCGGGGGACCTCATGTGTGGCCAGCCCCTGCTCCCTTCTTGCCAATTTGGGTCTCATGTGGATCTGATTCTCTCAGTCTGGAAATTGTAAATATCTAGGTTCCAACTCTGTATGCATTTAAACAAGTTCTGCCGTCTCTGGGCCTCAGTGTCCCTGTGTGTCAGGTGGGACCCCCAGTCACGGCGAGGGAGGGCGCCCATTGTTAAAGTGAAGGGTGGGGGGCTGTGCAGGTGGGTGCCCAGGCTCCCGTGCACCCCTCGGCCCTCGGCAGCGCCCTGGAGGGTCTCTTCTTTGCTTTGTGTTTGGGCCTCAGCTCTGGACCCAACCAGTGGAGGGACCAGCTCCGCCCCTCCCAGCTTCTCCAGCTCACCTGCCAGCAGCGCAGACTCAAGGCGCCCGTGTACCTCACAGACCGCGTACTCTTCCAGGATAAAGAATACACCATTGAGGAAATAGGTGAGCTGCCATGTGACCCGCAGGGCGGGCTCTCCCTCGACCCGAGGGGTCAGGATCACGATTAGGATCAGTTTGCTTCTGGCTTTGAATGGTCAGACTTTAATTGGAATTTGGGGTCCCGATGACCTCTGGGACTGTTTTCTCCTTGAATTGCACTAGCTTGCCAGCTTGGCCTTCTGGGTATCTTCTGAGCCATCCTCCCGCACCCCTGACTCCTGGTTCCTGTACCTGAAGCATCCCCAGGGCAAGCAGGAAGCCTTGCGGCCTGCACCCTTGCCCCGGATCTGCCCAGGGCTCCCGCCTGAAAATTCTCCCTGTGTGTCTGAGACATCCACAGGCCTACATGGTCCCCCGGGAGCTGCTCGGACTCCCTGGAGGTGTTACAGCCCCGGGGGGCTCACTTCCTGCTGGTTTCAGAGCTGTTTGATGTCAGAGCTGGTACTGAGGTTATACAGGGGGAATGGTGGCTCGGATGGCCCAGCCCCAACCCCCTCCTCCTTCCTGGTCTGCCTTTCCAACTCTTCCTTCCGCTGGTCTGCGAGCCGCAGTAGCACGGGGACCAGGGTCCTACGTTCATAAGAAAGGAAAGCCAGAAGCTTTCGATGGTGAGGTCCGGCATCTGCCTAGTTTTGCAGATGAGGCCATGGAGGCCAAGAGTGGCTCAGTTAGGAGCAGCCAGTTAGGGGCAGACCCAGACCCCTGGCCCGGGGGTCCTGCTGCAGTGCTGTGCCGCTTCCTTTGTGGCACCTGTTAGAGTGGACAGAGCAGGTGTGCAGGATGAACGTGTGTGTGTGTGTACGTGTGTGTGTACGTGTGTGTGTGTGTGTGTGTGCATGAAAATCTGTGCTCTCGAACATGGGCACACCTGAGTGCATATACCTGTGTGTGTACTTGTGTGTTTGGACACACGCAGACCCTCCTCCCCCCAGTCGAAGCTTTTGTCATGGGGGCTCCAGGTTCCTGTGGCTGGCTGCTTGGCCACGCTTGTCTGGGTCAGAAGCACCCCCATGTCCTCATCCCGGCCACGGCACCAGTCCCTGCCCCACTCCCTGGCAGGTAGGAGCTGTCCCTGGGAAGCGCCAGGCACAAGGGAAGGGTGTTCATGTCCCGTCCCGCGTCTTTCCTAAGTGAGGGTGTCATCTCGGCTGCTCTGTGGACCAGCGGTGTGACCGTTCTGTGTTTCATTTCTGTCATCTGTGACACGGGCAGGAAAGCAGCGCTTACCTTCCAGGGTTATTATAAGGGTAGAGCCTGTTAAGATTTATGGAGAACAGTGCCTGGTTTCTCTTTATCAGTGTTTGCTGTGAGCACTATTATTTTAGCTATTTCCCCAAGAGAGCAGATTGTGCGAACGGGAGAACAGTCATACTGAAAGCACTTAGATGCCTGATCTGCAAGTAGAGGTTGCAGAGGCTCAGAGTTTGGAGCAGTCAGGGAGGGCTCCCTGGAAGGGGTGAGCTTTGATGGGCAGGGAGGATTTGTATTGGTGGAAAAGAGGAAGAGCTTTATAGACGAGGCTTGGTAGAAATGATGGCAATGAGGAATCTGGATTTTAAAGCTGGAGCCAGTGGACTGTGAGGCTTCCCTTGCAGAGAGTGTGACCTGAGCATCAGAAGTGTGTCTAGGCTGGGGGTGAGGGGCTTCCTGAGGCCTCCAGGCAGCCCCACCATCCCTTGCTTACTCAGCCCCGGCATCTTTTTTGTCTTCTCTCTGGAGCAGAGGCTGGCAGGGTCCTGAACCCACACCTGGGCCCAGTGGAAGAGCGTCTGGCCTTGCATGTCCTCCGGCAGCTGGGCCTGGTCCCCGAGCATGTGGAGTCCCGGCCTCTCTACAGCCCCCTGCAGCCAGACATTGAGCAGGTAGGACAAGGACCCTTGCACCCCTGAGCCCTGAACCCCAGCTAGCCCCGCCCCAAGGACAGCATGGATATCCCAAAGGCACCCGTGGGGAGCTCAGGATTTGGCCAATCCCTCCTTGACATGTTTTCCCACAGTCTGAGTGGTGACCACTATTGGTCTATGAGAGGACCCCTTGGGCCTGGCCTCTCCTGGCTTCCTGCAGCCCTCAGGACCTGGGGAATGAATCCGAGCCACCTCCTCTATCCCCATGGATAGAACTCTGGCTTCCCATGGGTCATTCAGAAGCCTCACTGTTTCAGCCTGGGCTCAGGATGCCCTCCACTACTATCTGTCAGTGACATCCAGGTGGCTGGCATGGGGCTGGGCTGCTGTGGGGAATCCAGACAGGGCGACTGGCACCCTGTGACAGAATGTCAGAACTGTCACTGAGAGCTGTCATCAGGAGGGCCGGGGCATCCTCCATGCAGAGGGTGGGTGAGTAAAGGGACAGCTGGCCCAGGGCTGAGACTGGGAGGCTTCCTGGAGGAGGTGAGCCCAGGGCTGGGTTTTGGAGAAGGAGGAGAGAAAAGGGGACAAACAGAGAAGGGCTGAGGCAGCAGCGAAGGTGCCTTTGTAGACATGCAGGGGACGTGGTCTCTGCTGTTTGGAACTGAGCTTTCTTGCCCTTGGTGTGTGGCTGCCAGCGCCCCAAAGTGGCACAGCAGGTGTCGATGTGAGCTTTCAGTCTCTAGCTTTGTGCTCTGGAGAAGTTACTTCAGTCCCTGCTCTTTCTCTGTGAAATGGGGACAGAAATAGTACCCAGCTTGCAGAGAGGGAGGGAGCCGAGGGGTGGCAGGTGGAGTGCTCTCCTGTCGCGGAAATCCTCTGAAACTCCTAGGACTAAACTGTGTTCTCTGACCCTCCAAAACCTTGGGCGTGCCATTCCCTCAGCTGGAAACGCCCTTCCACCCTTGTCTACCTGGCGCCCTGAGACTCAGCTCAAATATCATCATCTCTGAGAAGCCTGCCCTGACCCCCAACCTCCAGGCCCCGGGCCCAAGTCATCGGCCTGTGGGGCAGCAGAGCCACTGCTGCAGTCGGCCTTGAAGTCCCCTGGAGGGCACCTGCTCTCTGCGGGGGGGGGGGGGGAGCCTCTCTGGGGCAGGGCCTGGGGCTTCTTCGCCCTGGGCCCCACCTGTGTGGCACAGGGCAGCTGTTGATAGGTGTTGGTGGAATGAAAAAGACGGGGAGACAACAGGGTTATGTCTCCGTAGGGGAAGCTGCAGATGTGGATCGATCTGTTTCCCAAGGCCCTGGGGCGTCCTGGACCTCCCTTCAACATCACCCCACGGAGAGCGAGAAGGTGACTTACCCCAGCCAGGGACTGGGGGCTGAGCCAATGGGTGGGATGGTTGCAGTTCGATGTGAATAGGACCTGGAGGTCACTCTTGGGCCAGGCGTTGGGCCACTCGGGCTGCAGGGCGTCGCTCTTGTGTGGGCCTGGCTAAGTGTCCAGCCAGGCAAGCAGCGGGGTCTTGTTGGGTGAGCTGGCCTCTTGGCTTCTCAGTCAAGGACGGCCCACCCTTTGCTGGGAAATCCACGTGGAGTTGAGCCCTTCTCCTCCACAGGTTTTTCCTGCGTTGTATTATCTGGAACACAAAGGACGTGATCCTGGATGACCTCAGCATCACGGGGGAGAAGATGAGTGACATTTACGTGAAAGGGTAGGGAGGCATCCGCCTTCTCACCTGTCCCAGCCTCATGGTGTTGCCCTGCTCCCTTTGGGGTGGTGGAAAGGGGGAGCCCCAGCCTAGGGGAAGGAGGGAATGAGAAAGGAAGGAGGTCCTCTTGGGGGTGGTCCCTGCCTTTGGGGAGTCCTTCTCCCACTGGATTCCCTCTACAAAAATCCTTGGATTGAACTTGGAAGGTTTGAGAATGTCCCTCAAGAGAGAAGTTAGAATGTTTTAAAATTAATGGCACATAGAGATTTCTGCGGAATTATTTTTGCTTTATCCTTTCCTGAGTTCATTTACCTTCTTAATTCCTCCTTTGCGTAAGCTGGGGATGCACGCTGTGGCGGACGCCTTAATGACACGTGTCGTTGCCGTGTTGTCTAGTTGGATGGTCGGCTTTGAAGAGCACAAGCAGAAGACGGACGTGCACTACCGCTCCCTGGGAGGCGAAGGCAACTTTAACTGGAGGTTCATTTTCCCCTTTGACTACCTGCCCGCTGAGCAAGTCTGCACCGTCTCTAAGAAGGTGAGCGCGTGCCTGTCCCCAGTGGCCATCACCGCATGGCAACTACCGCCGTCACCGTCTCCCCGCCCCCCACTTCTGCCACTTCTACCATTACTGCCACCATCAGCATTGCTACCCTGCCCCAACCCCCCTCACACTGGCGCCACAACCACCATCTGTGGCTCGGTCCAGATCCCGAAACTACTGCCTTCTTCCCGACCCCAGACGAACCAAGTGGCAGGAAGGGTCTCAGGGTCAGAGTGGGCAGAACATTCAAAGGGACACCCAACATGGCGATGGGAGGGGCAGAGAGGCAGACCCCATAGGGAGAGCCTCCTCGGAGGGCCGGCCTCCCCTGTGGATGGATTGCCCACAGGATTGGGGTGGCTTAGCTAAGTCCCTCCTGTGACATTGTTCCCCACATTTCTGCGTCTGGTGCCTGTGGTCACTGTCCAAGCTGGACACTTACTGGGTGCAGCTCGGGCCTTCCAGGCTGGAAGCCATTGCCCTCCTCCCTCCCTGACCTCACGGCTAGCTGCAGGCCCCTGGGGGAACTGCTGCGTCAGCCGGAGGGCGGAGGTGGGTCCTGGGACCTCAGCTCTCTGTGTCTCAGCATCTCCTCGTTGAGGTCTCATCTGGGTGGTAAAGTCTTTTCTCCTGCAACAGAAGGAGCACGAGGCAGGCATCCTCCCTCCTCGTGGCCCTGCACCTGCCCTTGGGGAGAGCCCTCAAAGCACAGGGAGGCCTCAGAGCTGGGCCGGCTGGAGGCAGAGAGCACCTGTTGGAGCCGACTGCCTGCATCCCACCCAGAACCCACCCACCTCGAGGGGCTCTCCATTGGACACCGTGGATGCCTGTCTGGTGTGTAGGTCCTGCTGGTCCGACTTCCTTCCCGAGGCGGGGCGAGGCTTCAAGCCGCCAAGCCTCTGCGATGCCTTCCTTCCCGAATGGTTGAGTGGCTCCAAGAAGAGAACTATAGACCGTACTTCCTGGGCACTGCCGAGGTTTTATTGGCTCTCTTCATTTAATCCTTCCTCATGACCCTTGCCCAGCCCAACACACAGGATCCTCTGCATTTTAGAGAAACCAAAATGGTCCAGTGAACATTCTGAAACCATCAAACAAAAGAAAACAAGGCTCGACGAGGTTAAATGAATGCTTTCACCCCAGGATTGCTGCACAGGCCTGCCAGAAGGCAGAATTTAGCAACAGCCTGGGGTTCTGTGCAGTCAAGGAAAGCCTAGCCTCTTTGTAGGTTTAATCTTATTTGCCTTTGCTTAGTGTGTTTGTCTGTCACAAGTTGTTTCCATAACAAAGCAAATGTTGCATTTGTTGGGGGAAGAGCTCCAAATGAAACACACACCGCTTCTCTTTGCTGCGGGCACAAGGGGAGCGGGGCTGGGAATGGGGCCGGGAGGGCTCAGGCATCCTGTCTCAGGGGCTCGGCACACTGGACAACGGACAACGGACTACGTGCGGATGGGAAACCGAGGCTGAGAGATGCCCAGTGGCCTGCTTAAATGGGAGGCAGGACTGCCCCCTCGCTGTGACAGGTGGAGATGTGGGCGAGGGGGCACAGGAAACAGGATTGGTTTTTCCTACAAAGTAGGAAGAGAGAGAGTCTCCTGGCACTGTGGCAGGTGACTTGAGACAAATGGAAAAGCCTGGAAGAAGCCATCATCCTGAGTGAGGGAGCAAAGGGGGGGAGAGCAGGAGAGAAGAGGAACGGGGGAGGGAGAGAGAGCCAATCGTGAGGCTGAGATCTGCTGAGACGCTGGAAGTGCTAGGGGCCCAGCTGGAGCTGCTGGTTAAGAATTTGAGGTGGCTGCATTCTGGCACTGGAAGAGTTCCAGCTCTCTGTCTTAGGCCCTGGCAAGGAAGAAGGGACTCAGGCTGACCCACTGAGGCATTGTCCAGAGGCTGGCGCTAGCCTTGGAAGAACGAGAAGCCCAGCTGGGCTGCTAGGGTGGAGAGAAGGAAGAGGAGTCAGGGAGTCTAGGAGAGGTCCCCCCGGGGGGGGGGGGCAATGGGATTCCATGGGGTGTCATGCTCCAGGAGAAGGTCTCTGAAGGGAGGGGTGGAGGAGGTCAGAAGACGTCGAGGAGGCTCTGAAGTCAACCAGGAGAATGAGGGAGGACCTGGCTTGACCAGGAAGAGCCAGGGGGTCCCTCTGTGGGAGAAGGGGCCTAGGAGGCAGGTGGAATGTGCCCATAGTGGGGCACCAATGAGCTGGTCTGGGCCAAAGGACTGAGTCTGGGTGTGGGATGGTGTGGGGGTACCGCACAGCCTCTGGGCTCCCCAGTCCTGCCACAGAGCCAGGCTTTTGCCGAGGGGTTCGGGGCCTCTGGCAGGCAGGCCCTCCGGGGACCCCATTAAACCAGACGAGACTGTCGTAAAGCACAAGGGTCTCCTTTCATCCGGCTGCTTTGAACCACCGCTGGTTGCCCTGGCCTGGCTCCCCACCTGGAGCCCAGCACACCCACTGGGGCCTGCCTGCAAGTCAGGCACCCACCCTGCAAATAAACAGCTAGTAAAAGGGCCCAGACCGGGAGCATAATGAGCGCCTGGGACCTGGGGGGCCATTCCCCAGGCTGGAGCTCCAGCCCAGCTGCTCCCACCAGGGGCCGTTTGAACCTCTGGCTCATTACTGAGCCCATAAACCGGGCGGCCAGAGGAATGGAGGATGCTGGCGGCCTGTGCAGGCGGGCCTGCGGAGCTGGCCATAAAAGCCCCGCCAGAGAAGGGAGGCACCTGCAGGAGGGCTGGGGCCCGGAAGAGGGGAGGTACCAGACGGGGGCCAGCTGGGGGCCCGAGCCCCTCACCAAATCAGGCAGCGGGCCAGGCTGCAGTGGTGTGCTTTGCAAGGTGACCGTTCCTCACAGGGCAGGGTTTTTGGTCCAGGAGCTCTGTGGGTCTGCGTGACCGGGGGTGGCCACACAGCGAGGCTGTGGGCACAGGGCACCCAGGGGCAGGCAAACCCTCTGTGATCAACAGCTCTCCTGGACTCCCTGTAGAGTCTGTCCCCTGAGACTTGGTCCAGGCCCTTGCTGGGACCTGGCATACTGAAGATCTGGCCTCCAGCGTCTGCGGGATCGTCACAACAGTTCCAGTCCTTGCCACTCACTCAGGAAAAGCTATAGCGAGAGGACAGAGAACAAGCATGAGCAGGAAAGCCCCAGGGACAGTCCTTCGGGTTGAGCGTGGCTGAATTCAGGGCTGAGCCCAGGCCTCAGCATGCCTATCCTTATCTCTCAGAGGTTCTACGAGGCCTCTGTGGGAAGAAGCCCATGATAAGGCTCGTCCAGGCTGAGTGGTCTCAGGAAAGCGGGGTAGGGAGAGCGGGAGGGTGGAGAACTTCCCGGCACTGGGGGCTTTTGATTTGCCCCAGAGCAAGCTCTTAGAGTAAAGATGGGGTGGGTTGCCATGGTAAGCTAGGAGCTGGGGTTACTGTCGCCCAGTGTCAGCTCCTTACAGCAGTGTGTCCAGGGGATCCCTCTGGTGACAGCTAGGATGGGGTGGGGGCCCCCAGGTTCCCAGCCAGCCTACCTGTTCCCCAAGAGCATGGGGGCAAAGCAGGATTTATTTATTTATTTATTTATTTATTTATTTATTTATTTATTTATTTTTTAAAAAGATTTTATTTATTTATTTGACAGAGAGAGAGAGGCAGTGAGAGAGGGAACACAAGCAGGGGAGTGGGAGAGGGAGAAGCAGGCTTCTCACTGAGTGGGGAGCCCGATGTAGGGCTGGGATCATGACCTGAGCTGAAGGCAGACGCTTAACGACTGAGCCACCCAGGCGCCCCGCAAAGTAGGATTTAGAGGTGAGAGCCAGACTCTGGAACCTGCCTGCCTGCCTGGGTTTGAATCCCAGCTCGCCACTTCTCGGCAGTGTGACTCAGACAAGTTCCTTGCTCTGGTTTCCTCAGCTGTAAGGACAGCATGTCCCTTAAAGGTTGTTGGAAGGGTAAACGAGCTCAGATTGGCAAAGGGCTAGAACAGAGGAAGTGCAGACTGATATTATTACTAGCGGTCAGACCTTCTGCAAGTCGGCAGATTGTTAACTTCTCCAAGTCTCTGCTCCATCATCTGTAAAATGGGAATGAAACCTCTGCTCGTGGCACTGGGAGGCTTCAAGGAGCCATGTCGTGTGAAGTCAGCTTACATGGTTCCTTCCTGGGTCCTCAAACACTGTCCGCTGGCATCTTAGCAATCTTCCCGCCAAGACCCGGCACTGGCAAGTCCCTAAGAGATCTCCCATTCATTGCCTCCTCCAGGCAGCCTTCCAAGTTGGAAGGAACCACTCTTTCTCTCTAATCTTGCTTCCCTCCTTCTTCCTTTGGGCCAGGATGCTTTCTGGAGGCTGGACAAGACTGAGAGCAAAATCCCAGCACGAGTGGTATTTCAGATCTGGGACAATGACAAGTTCTCCTTTGACGACTTTCTGGGTGAGCACTGTCTCCAGTCAGCACCGTTCTGTCCACTGGGAGTTGACCCAGAACCCCCACTTGTGTGGGCATGTGTGTGTATGTGCGTGTGTGTGTGTGCATGTGTGTGTGTGTGCATGTGTGTGTGTGCATGTGTGTGTGTGTGCATGTGTGTGTGTGTGTGCATGTGTGTGTGTGTGCATGTGTGTGTGTGCGCATGTGCCATTCTTGGGAAGGCCGGCTGGAGGAGTGGTCCTACTTCCCGTCCTCAGGGAGCTCAGGGTCACTGCTCCCTGGTGCTAAGTACGGTCTGGGGCACAGAGGAGTGCCTGAGGGCCTGTCAGTGGAGGTGGCATTGAACGCCAGGCTACGTGGATGGTAGGAGTCAGGAAGAGAGAAAAGCGCAGGTCAAAGGCGGGACAAGCATGAGCCGGCTGTTGCTGACTGTCTGGCCTCACCCTTGACAGGATACCCCCACCTCAACCCCTGTCTAGACGGGGTAGCTGGGCCCAGTAAGTGAGGGGCTCTCGTCAGTCCTCACGCTTGTGCCTGAGTGATGAGCGAACGAGCCACCGTGGCTCCATCCTCCAGGCCCCCAGGCAGGATTCCAGTGGGGGAGAAGTGTGCAGAAACCCGAGCTGGGAGCAGGGAGTGCTGGGCTGGAGGATGTGGTAAAGACGGGGTGAGACGTGGGGCGAGGAGGATGGTTGTACGGGGCCAGCAGGTGGGACTGTGAGTAACAGCCCTGTCACAACTCTAAGAGTTCCCTGGAAAGCGTGGTCTAGCTGTACGATTGGATATTATTCAGCCATAGAAAGAAAGGAAATATGGTTCCATGCTACAACATGGATGCACCTTGAAAACATGCTAACTGAAAGAAACCGGTCACAAAAGGACTAAGATTGTATGCTTCCGTTCACATGAATCGTCCGCAGTAGGCAAATCCAGAGACAGGAAGCAGCCTGGTGGTTGCCAGGCGTTGGGAGGAGGGGAGTGAGAGTGACTGCTAATGGGTATGGGGCTTCTTTTGGGAGTGATGACAATGTTCTGGAATTAGAACTGGTGCTGGCACAACTCAATATACTAAAAGGCACTGAGTTTTATACTTTAAAATGGTTACATTTTATGGGATGGGAGTTTTAATTCAATTAAAAAAAAAGTGGACCTCATGAGAAAGGCAGCCTGAGAAGAGTCCTGGATTCTCGGCCCTTTCTGCTACTTGGGAGCAGGATGGCTCTGGATGGATCACTGGAGCCCTTCCTGGCTGCCCCTGGATTGCAGAAAGGTGATCTGGTCTTTGCTGAGCCCCTGGGCCCCTGCAGGGGGCGCTCTGAGGAGGGCTGCCTGCTCTTTACATAGTAAGGACCCATTACAAGTAATTCCTCCCACTTTTTTAATTGCTTTTTAATTTTTTTATGGAGTCTTTTTTGCTTACAGACTTAACTTTTTTTTGGGGCATCATTCTATCAGCCTTTTCTTTATGAGGTGAGGCTTCAGAAAATTAATTTTAAAAAGAAAAACAAAGAAAGCTGCGTTTTTACTGAATGAGAAAACGGTGTTCAAAATAAAACAAAATGAGCTCATCTTTTGTTTTAAAAAATACAAATAAAGCCGTCAAAACGACTACTTTTAACTTTAGTAGGTTTCTTTTTCCGCCTTCATAATGTGTTTCTAATTACATATTTTGCTTTTTAAAAATATTTATTACTTAAAAAAAAGTAATAGTTAAGATCTATCATCTTGCCATCCAGAGATTATATGATGTTTCCTTGCAGTCTTTTATGTAGATCATACTGGGGTACTTTTGTGTATAAGCGTGCGCACACACACACCCACACCCCCACACGGTTTAGTATCCTGATTTTTCCTAATGTTATATTAGGACCATCTTTAAAATGGGAAATAAACACTCACCTACACTTGAGGGATGGAGAGACATGTGGGCGGGCGGATGGATAGATGAACGCTCAAACAGAATTGAACAAATGGATGGACAGAATGACAGCCTGATTAACGGATAGGTGTAGTTCTCAAGAAATGGCGGCTGTGGAGAGATGGAGATAGTTAGATCCCCGCAGATGGGTAGATGGGGAAATAAGTGGATGAGTGGAAAGAACGAAAACTAGAACGGTAGACCCCATTGGTGGATACTTACAGCAACCGAGCATTCCACGCTGAAAAAAATGTAATCTCTTTTGCCTGGTATTCAAGAATTTCTTTAATTTGGCCTCAGAAAACATTTTTTTAGATTTATCTCTTTCACTTAATCCTTTCAGCAATTCACGCTCCAATCCCATTGACTTCATCATGCAGTTGTGATTGGATTAGATGAAACCACATGAAATTGCTGTTTTTATAGGTCAAGATAGTTGAATACCATTTTCATATGGTTCAACCACGTAGATGGAGCTATACAGGGAGATGATGGATAAAATGGATGAGTAGATAAACCATCTAGAAAGATGGCTGCTTGGAGAACAAGGGGGGGCAGATGAAAAAATGGGCAGATGAACCACAGTGGGGTAGGACTTCCCGTCTACTAGGATGGCTCTAAAAGAAAAAAAAAAAGCAGAAACTTGAAAACAACAAGTGTCGGAGAGGAAGTGCAGAAATTGGAAGCTTCAGACATGCTGGTGTGAATGTAAAATGGTGCAGCTGCTGTGGGAAACAGTTTGGCAGGTCCTCAAAATCCCAACACAGAAATTACCAGATGACCTAGCAATTCTATTCCCATGCCCGAAAGAATTGAAAACTGAGACTGAGACACTTGCATGCCCGTGTTCAGAGCAGCACGATTCACAATAGTTAAAAGGTGGGCACAACCCAAGTGTCCCATCGACAGATGAATGGAAGGCGTGGTCTCTCCATCCCACGGAACAGTGTTCAGCTACAAAGAGGAGCAAAGCACTAATACATACTTCAACACGGACGCACCTGGAAAGCGTGCTATGTGAAATAAGCCAGACACAAAAGGACAAATATTTTATGAGGCCACCTCTATGAAATATCTAGAATAGGCAAATTCATAGAGGCAGAAGGGAGATTAGAATATCTGAGGGGCCGAGAGGAGGGGGAATGGGGAGTTATTTCTTAATGGGTACAGAGTTTCTGTTTGGGGGGATGAAAAAGTTTTGGAAATAGGTAGTGGTGATTGGTGGCATGATGTTGTGAATGTAATTAATGCCATTTGATTATACATTTAAAAATGGTTAAAGTGACAAATTTTATGTTATGTATATTATACCACAATAAAAGCAATTTAAAAAATGAATGGATGGATGGATCTGTAGACAATGGGTGAATGAATGGATTTGTACAACGGAAACTGAAATTGAGCGTGTGGGAAGCGCTGTGAAGGTTGAACCAGTAGGAGTAGATTACTGAGCATACGGCTGCGTGGGGAGTTGCATGGACAGCTGTGGGGAACGAGAGGTGATGGGTGGGGAAATGAAGAGTTTGTGAGATTCAACCCGTGGCTTATCCCATAGATCCAAGTGGAGGAGGTGACAGTTTTCTTGGAACTGTCCAGCCCCAGGGTAGCCCCAGGCTGGCAGCAGTCGAGAACCCTCTGCTAAAGGACCCCTCTCGGCCGCAGGCTCGTTGCAGTTGGATCTCAACCGCATGCCCAAGCCTGCCAAGACAGCCGAGAAGTGCTCCTTGGACCAGCTGGACGACACTTTCCACCCGGAGTGGTTTGTGTCCCTTTTTGAACAGAAAACAGTAAAGGGCTGGTGGCCCTGTGTGGCAGAAGACGGTGAGAAGAAGATCCTGGCGGTAAGTGCGCTCCCTCCAGCCTGATGCAGGTGCCTGGCTAGCTTCTTCTGCAGGAATCACTGGGCATGTACCTGGCGCCCTCCTTGTCTCCTACCCTGCCTCTTCCTGTCCTCAACTACTGTCATGGTTCTCTTCCCGTTCCCAGCCTTCTACACTGGCTCCTTGAGGCTTGCATCCCAGGAAGCCTATTTAAATGGAAAGATACCCTTACCTTCTGTGGGCCCCGTGTAATTTATGCTCTGTTACTTGGCCTCCAGAGATCTGTGTCCTGGGCTCCCCTCTGGACCAGGCTTCCAGTGGAGGACCTGGGGAGTGCCTGCCAGGGACCATCCTCTGCTCAGGGGTGCCATGACACCACGACACCGTGGAGAACTCTCCTTCCTTCCTCTGGAGAGGAAGTGAATCCCGGACAGTTTACTGAGAAACTGCGGGCAGCCGGCCAGCCCCTAAAGTGGACAGTGAAATGAAGTACCCTTATTGTAGAAGGAATTTTAACACTTATTAAGAAATACTAGCACCTCAAAAGAAAAACCAGCAAAGGACCTGCATAGATAATACACAAAAGAAGTACAAATGGCCATGAAACATTTAAAAGGGTTCATTCCCCCTAGTAATTAAAGAAATCGTTTTCAATGTAAAAACACTTTTGCCTATTCAATTAGACATTAAAAAAACCCTAAATGCTCATTGCTGGTGAAGACTCAGAGGCAGACCCCTCCTTTACTTCTGCTGGGAGGACTAATGGTTTTACCATTTAGGGAAGCAATTTGGTAGTATATAGCCAGGGATTTAACAATATTTATGCCCTTGGACTCTGTCATCCCACTTTTTATAAATCTCTCCTAAAGAAATAAACAGACACAATTAAAAATGTAGGCACTGGGGTGTTTTCTGCAGCCCTTATTTATAACATCAGAGAGTTGGAAACAACCTCAATGAACCAAAATAAGTGGGTTACTAAGTAAATCATGGTCAACCATCCCATAGAACGTTTTACAGCCATTAAAAAGCAAACTTTAAAGAATATATAATTGTATAGTGAAACATATTTCTAAATGAAAGAAGCAAGCTCTAGAACGATACCGACGCCGTGAGATACCGCATGTACTTGCAGAGGAAAATAGCTCTAGTACATAAAAATAGGAACGGTACTCGTCTCCACATAGTGGAAGTATGGCTGATGTTCTCCCGTAGACGTTTCTGTAGATTCTAAATGGTCTACAAGGAGCAGTGGTGCTTTTGTGATCAGAGCAACCCTATATCTTTAAAAAAATAATCATAATAAAGTGGCTCTTATGTCTGTTCTGCCTGAATTCCTCTCCAAGCCATGAGGCAGAGCCTTTGTGCACCTGATCAGGTCCCCCATGTCCCCTCAGGGCAAGCTGGAAATGACCTTGGAGATTGTAGCAGAGAGTGAGCATGAAGAGCGGCCTGCGGGTCAAGGCCGGGATGAACCCAACATGAACCCCAAGCTCGAGGACCCAAAGTGAGTGCCCAGCTCTTGACCCCTGATGCCCAGGGGGCTGGGAGGGGTGGTCCAGGAGGCTCCCACTGCATAGCCATGCACAGGTCATAAGGCCGACATGGCTCAGAGGGGGATGTGACTTGCCCAAAGCTACTGGGTAAGTTAGGGGCAGGTGACAGTCATCATGACGGGGAACTCAGCTAATTCGAGAAGCAGGGGCTGTCGGGTAGGTGTTGGTTGTGTGCCGAGCATGTGGTCACGTGGCATAAATATGTCGTGGTATGGAACCTTCCCTGCTGGGTTGTTATTATCCCCATTTTACAGATAAGGAAACAATGTCAGCCAAGTTAAATAAGGTCTTTCCACTGGGAAAGGGAAGCTGGGATTCTCATACCTGTTCTGATCGGCTCTGGAGCCCAATCAAGGTTTTTACCCTGACTAAAGCTGCCTTCCGTGGCTTACCTGTGGTGTCCATGTGGCTTTCAAATGGCCGTCCAGCCTTAATTTGGCCATCCGTGAATCCCTGTCTTCCCTACCTCATAGCCCCCTGAAGGATATAGACCAATCCAGTGGATGTCGAGGCCTTGAGGGCAGTTACTGGGGGCAGGAGGACGGCTGTGGGGGCAGCGGTGAGAGCTGCGTTTGTGGGTCCCTCCCCACAGCCCGGCTCAGGTCAGACTGGGCGCAGACGGGCCACTTTATCTTGGCGAGATCCCCAGTGCCGTGGAGCTGGCAGAGCTGTGAGAGGCATCCCTACCCAAGGATGTTGGGATCTGGGTGCAAGGACAAGCGAGACCCAGTGCACGCAGTGAGGTCATTACTGAGACACGACACCCTGCGTGCTCTTTGAATTGGCGGATGACCTAGGGCAAGGTTTTGAGGTTCTCGGCTGTGAGTGAGAGACAGTCGGCTTTCCGGGTTCACTTCCCACCATCCTTCCCTGACCATGGAGCAGCCCTGTGCGTCTTGGCAGGTGGTTTGGCTCAGCGGGGGCTCAGGGGGCCGTAGCTCACCTCACGCAGCAGCCCCTCGCGCCTTCGCCTGCCTCCCACAGCTCCAGTCTGTGATTAAGTTCCAGGTCAGGAAGGGGAGCTGGTGGCTGAGAACTGGGTCTCGGAGGGTGCCTAGGGCTTGGCGGCACCGAGAGGAGGAGGACAGCACGGGCGATGCGGCAGAGGCCCGGAGGACAAGGGAATGCAGAGGAAAAGGGCTGGCGGCCCTGAGTGGGGGCAGGTCCCGGGGCCAGCGGTGGAGGGCCGGGGCGGTTTGGGAGCAGCCCGGGTAGGGGGTGCCCTGCTGACCTCTGGGGTCTCACTTCCAGGCGCCCTGACACCTCCTTCCTGTGGTTCACCTCCCCGTACAAGACCATGAAGTTCATCCTGTGGCGGCGGTTCCGGTGCGCCATCATCCTCTTCATCGTTCTCGTCATCCTGCTGCTCTTCCTGGGTATCTTCCTCTATTCCTTCCCGGTAAGGCGGCCTGGCGCGGCCCGGACACTGTCTTGGAGGAGCCCCTGGTCTGATGAGGGAGACGGAGCCCCTACTCTGGAGAGTCCCCAGTATGGTAGAGACAAAGTCCTGCCCTTGGGACGAAGTCTTACTCTTCGTCCGGGGGGACTGAGTTTTTGCCTTTAACGGGGAGACATAGGTGTCCTCAGCAAGTGCCTAGCTCTGTAATCCACACTGGCAGAAGGTGAGGCCCCTTGGGCAGGGGTGGGCAGGGGAACCTTCTTAAAGGAGCGTGAGGCAGTGGGTCTGGAAGGGAAGGGTAGGTGTGGATGGTAGAGCAGAAGGGAAGGCCCCCCTGTTTATAAGAATGGCACCTGCTGCGGTCCAGGGGAAGGGAGGCCCTGGCGCTGGAAGAGGGTCCCCGGTCTGCCTGAGGGCCTTGATGGAGTGCGTCCTGTCTCCTGCAGTGGGGTGGGTATGGGGGAAGGTGTGGGCGGGCAGGAGGCGGCCCCAGGAGCCTCTCACCAGGGCACGTTGTGGTGCTGGTAGGAAGCCAGCTGATGCCTGGGAAGGAGCCGCGGGGGCCACTCTAGCGAGGGCGGCTGCACCCCTGGCTTCACTGGGCGCCTCCCGGGGAGGAGTAGCAGGGCCTCTGTTCCCTGTCTGTGCTTTCCCGCCCTCACAGCTCATCAGGGAGCCCCAATGATGCTCCAGCCCCCCGCCCCACCGTGTCTCTGGAACTTCAGACTTCGAAGGGTTCCCAGGCTGATTCCTGATTTTTAATGTTCTTTAATTTTTAAAAAAACTCTCTCATAAGCAAATTTCAAATTGATATAAAAGTAGAGAGAATAGCTTGATCAACCCCATGTCACCCGGATTGTAATGGCAAAGAAATGGACACCCAGTGAGGGGAAGGGACTGGCTCAGGGCTGCACAGCTATCCGCACAGCTCCTGGTCTTCGGTTCCGGCCACTGTGGGCCTCTGTCCTGCTCAGCACCAGGCTGCCGGCCAAGGGCACTGTCCCCACAGCAGGCAGTCTGCTCTGGGAATTACAATTATGTGTTCGTGTGCTCTCTGCTTAGTGAATCCTCCAGGAGGAGAAGGAGGATGGAGAGCTCTCTCCCACTGTGGCTGGCGAGGCCCTCTATGAGCAGCGCACATCTCCTACCTAAGACGGTTAAAACCCCAAAGCCATCCCCTTTAGTCCCTCATATCATGGACAGTGAGGAATAGCAGGGGGACCATCTGGCCCAGCTGTCCAGACCCCAGCTGCTCTCTGGGCCATAAGTGACAAAGGAGGGTCTAGAGCCAGGATGGCTGATGTGTCCGGCTGCAGGCCAGGCCCTCTAAGCCAGCTGTGGTCACCTGGAGCGCCTTGCTGAAATGCGCTCCGGGGAGAGTCGCAGCCAGTTGTCTAACTCTGGCTGCGGGCTAGGGGAGGGCCCAGGTTACAGGGACCTACCTGAAACATGTGCAGTTTGGGGGCCCCTCTTGAAGCAAAGGAAGATAAAATCACGGAATCACCCATACGGGCCTATGGAAGTGCACGTGCCATGTGGCCGCCTGGGATCCGGACTCGGGCCCAGGACTCTGCCTTAGTGTCTCCTGCGTTGGGACAGGCCCGGGTTGCTGAGTCAGGGAAGCATGGTTTCCCTCGCCGGCCTGTCCTCAGGCTCCCCTCCTCTCATTTTGGGTACATCTGGCTGCTGCTCAGTCAGGTGAGGGCTCCGTTAAGCACAGGGTGTGCTGTGGGGATGAGCAAGGAGGTGATGAGCTCTGCACCGCTGGGGAGCATGGTTCCCTGGGAGACGCAGCGAAGCCGGTGGACAAGGGACAGGGTTGTGCTCCATCCCGAGGTCGGGCCAGGGGAGTTGAGGGAGAGGAGAGCTGGCGTACACTCTTGCTCCTCAAGGCCGTGGTCCGAGGGGCAGCAGCGGCAGGACCAGGGAGCTGGTTAGAAATGCGGAGTCCTGGACCGGCCCAGGTCTGCGCAGGAGAATCTGCACTGGGCACATCGAGGTTTGCGAATCGCTGCTGTGCGGGACCAAGCTCTGTGCTTAGAGTCAGACGTTGGCTAGGCTCCGGCTCTGCCAGTGACGTCCTTGGTGACCTTGGCGAGGCTCTCCCAACCCCATGAAAGGGGGGCTGGGCTAGGACTGCTCTGCCTGGCTGCGACTAGCACTGTGGTTAAGGGAGCTCTTTTGCCTTCCCTGGGGGTGCTGACATCAAACCAGCCTTCTCCTGAAGAGCCAAGGGGAGGGCAGGTCCCAAGTGTCACCACTACCCATTCTGTGACTAGCTCCAGCCTCTGACCTAGCTGGCCCTGCCCTGCCAGGTACTTGGGTGGCAGGCCAGGCCTTGAGGGGTCCAGGGAAGGAGGGCCTGCTACCTGGCCAGGAGAAGGAGGGAAGATTTCTAGTCACTTCAGCCTGTAGTCCCTCATCTCCGGGGCAGCCTTAGCCCCAGGCCCTGTGGGCAGGAGCAGAGAAGCTCTTTGAACAATAGCCCTGCTGAGAGCTCCTCCCCTGTCTTGTCGCCCAACTGTGGCATCACTCTCCTTGAGTCCTGCTGGAAATTGTCCTCTTTAAACTACCAACTCTGCTTTCCCTCTCCCAGAGCTGCATGTGAGGGCCAGATCCTAGGTGAGGGGTCCGGGGCTAGAGGGGCAGCATAGGCCTGAGGCTGCAGACCTTGTTTGTTTGTAGGTCTTTGCTACCACCTGGGCAAATCCTGCTCCCCTCCAGCCAAGTCGCCCGATCACCTGGTGGGTCCTAGACCCTCACCTGGCTCTTAGGCCTTGGGGGCCGAGGGTCTGGTAGAGAGGGGCCTAAAGCCAGGTCAGCTCCCCTCCAGTTGGCCCAACTTCCCACCCTCTTGGAAATTGCCCTGGGAGGGGGACATGGAGGGCAGCCTGTCTGATTCCTCCCAGCTCCCCCCCCCCCCCCCGAGAGCCAGCCGGGAGCAGGGCCAGCGTGGGGAGGCAGGAGGCGATCTGGCGGGGAAGGAGCGGCGGCTTTGTTTCCAGAGTTGGCTTTCCCGGGCCGGCGCTGGGGAACATACTGTCCCAATTAGGAACCTTGTGTTGTGTTGTATGTGTTTTCATGGTTTTTTGGGGGGAGGAGTGGGGAGGGGAGATTCCTGTCGGTCCTGCAATAGGCAGGGCTTAATCAGGGGTGACCCATCTCTGGTGCTAACCTGCATGGTGGGTCATCCCCATACACCCCACCCCTCAACCCTCTCTGTTGGCTGGATGGGAGTGTGGTGGCCAATGAGCTCATGTGGGTTCCCATGTGGAGATGCATGGGAGGTCCTGGGGAGAGTCATGGCCATGCCTTCAGGCCACCCATCTGATGGAAGAGGCCAGGGCAGGCCTGCCCCTGACCAGGCCCTGGATGATCAGAGTCCTCTTGGCAGGTGGCTGGAGCATGGACGTGGGCCTTGGGTTGGTGGGGGAGAAGACAGGGCCATTCAGGCAGCCGTGGCCCCAGGTTGGAGGGTGCAAGCAGAGTTTCAGGAGGGTGTGGGCTTGGGTGGTTGGCGAGAGCCCCGGGAAGTGGGGTGTCGAGCTGAGTGCCGTGCGGGGGGTGGGGAGGGTAAGGTGTAGGCAGGTGGTTGAGTAGGTGAGCCTCCTTTCCCAGCTCTCGCCCCTCTGGCAGCTGTCATCGTGTGTCCCTCCTCTTCCCTCCCTCCAGAACTATGCTGCCATGAAGCTGGTGAAGCCCTTCAGCTGAGGACTCCGGCCCAGGACTGGCTGCCTTCTCCACCCGGCTTAGCCGAGCTCCGCTGGACCTCCAGGCCTCACCAGCCTGCCAGGGGCAAGCAGACAGACTGGCACACGCTCCAAGAGCTGGTGACATCGAGTCCTGGGATCACCCTCCTTTCATCATTTCTTTCGCCCCCAACCCAACCCTTTTTGGATCAGCCCATGTGTATTTCAGTATAAAACAGTTTGAACCACAGGGCCATGTTGGCGTGTGTGTCCCTGGAGTACCTGAGTGAGGTGTGACTGTAGACGACAGCTGTGTCTGGCTGGCTGCGGTGTGAGTGGGGTGTGGGCCCTCTCTGGCTCGGCATTCTGAGTGGAACGTTCTCCTTTGACAAGACTGGTCGGGGTGGGTGGGCTTTGAGGCTGGGTCTGCCTAAAGACCCAGCTTGTTCTGGTTCTCCTGGACGTTCCCCTTCCCCCCACCCCTCCTCACTTAGGCTTCTCCTCTTCCTTTCCCAGGCTGCGCTTTGCTTAGGCGGGCGGTTACTATACCTTCTGTTTCTTTGACCATGCCCAGGAAGAGGATCCACTTTATCCGAGTGGATCCCCGCGGAAAGGGTCGGGCCAGACACTCTCCAGGCAGGGATGGCTGCTGGACCTTTGGCTGGGACCTTATCCCCCACAATTTTGGGATTTCTTGTGACTCCCTCGCTCTGCTTCCTTACCCTGCTTAAAGAGCTGGTCTGTACAAACACACCTTTTTCTTGTGGTCCGAAGCTTAGCATTAGCTGCGGTCTGTCTTCTCCTGCAGGAATCAGGCTTAATCTACAGGGGCAGCAGGAACGTACTTAGAGAAAAAGCAAAGAGCATGAAAACATCGTGTTTCCAAAATAGAGGCCTCTGCTTCTCTCGCCCGAGGGGCTGGAGCTCTGGAGCACAGCGCTGGCCGCCTCCTCTCCTGTTCCCCAGGAGGGCTTCTCCTATTTCCCGCTGTGAGCCTGCTCCCCTGTCCCGGGCCCCAAGGCCCCAGCGTGATCCTTCCAGGGCACTTGGCTCTTCGCTGCACTCTGGGGCCCAGACTGAGGCCCTGCCTTGTCTCACCTGACTGGCAGACGGGGGTGAATGGCACAGGGCTGATGTCCTGGACCCCTTTGGGTGAACTATGCTTTGAAGAATGATTCTCTCAGAGAGTGATTCTCTCTTTGGGAGATGTTCAGGCTGGAAGTGGCCCTCAATATCCAGCTGGGAAAGATCTGAAAGGCAGGGCAGGAGTCATGCACTCATTAAATCATTCACACTTTTCATTCATTCATTCATTCATTCATTCATTCATTCATTCAAGAAATGTGTGTGTGTGTGTTAGTGTGTAGCCACCCGTGCACCAGGCAAAGTGCTAGGCTCCTTGGATCAAGATAAACATTGGTTTTTAAAGATGGCTCCTGCCCTCCCACATCTCACCACCGAGTCGGAGAGGAAGCCAGATCGATGGGCAATGACAGTGCACTGATGGATGAGCAAGGGTTGCAGGGTTAAGAGCAGAGTGGAAAAGAAAATAGAGGGAAGAGAGTGTGTGAAGACTGGCTGGAGCCAGAAACGAGTTCAAAGATCTGTAAGAATTTCCGTGTGGGCCCTGAGCAGTGGTTCTGAACCAGGGGCAACTGTACCCCTCAAGGCGTATTTGGCAGCACCCGGAGATGTCTTTGATCGTTCTGGCTGGAGGGTTGGGTGGGGTGAGGGCGCTCCTGGCATCCAGCAACCGCTAAACATCCTTCAAGGCGTAGAACAGCCCCCTCCTCCCCCCAATAATTATCTAGTCCAACATGTTGTTCCTGTTGCTGTAGAGAAACTCTGGCATAGAGATAGTGGATTCTAGAGATACTGAAAATTAGACTTGATAGGCCCCGGGGGAGCAATTGGCTAGGGCTGGGAGTGGGGTGGGGTTCGATAGGAGATATCTTCCAACTGGGATAAATCTCCGTTGTCTGGCTTTACGACTGCTGGTACCTCTCATGAAGTCCGTTTGGACAAGAGAGTCCAGACATACTTAGCGCACAGTCACAATACCCTTCCAGTGCACAATGTCTCCCTGCAGTGATGGTGTCTCTCCCCCCTGCACAAAGTTCTAGAGAGCTTCATCTGCATTTGTGTCTCCCTGTCCACACCTCACCCTCACTCCTCCACCCACTGTGGTCTGACTTCATGCCTGTGGCAGACTCTTCTCTCCTCCTCCTTGCCGAAAGAATCCTGATGCTGTTCAGCTTTCCCAAGGCCAAGTGCTGAGAGAGCAGCCCCGCCCCAGCCCTAGTGGAAGGGGTCTTCTTTGATCGAACCAATCAGAGTGACGCCATTCCCCTTGCCAGTGATTGGTTTAGGGAGGCGCAGGTGACTCGTTTATGACCAGTGAGACCTGAGGGGAAGGCAGTGGTGGTGGTGGTTATGGGGGGTGGGAAGCCGCTGGGAAAGCTTCTAGGAAACTTAATCCCCAATAACAAAGGACACACAAGGAGGCACATGTTCCTCTTCTGCCTTTGAATCTTGATTGTGGAAAAATGTAATGACCGGAGCTATGGCAGGCATCTTGTGATCGTGAGGGGACAAGCCTGAGGCAGAAAGGCAGCACACAGAGGATAGCAAGGACCTGGTTCTCCGTGAAGCTGTCGAGAAAGAATCCACTCTGGAACTGCCCCAACTTCTCGTCTTGTTACGCGGGGTCATAAATTCCTTATTGTTTCAGGCATCTTTGATTGTGTGGTGTGCTACCCGCAGCTCGCAGCGTGCCCGCTGGTAAATTTCGTGCTCCGCTGAACGCTGTTTTACTGCGCTGCCAATAACCAGGGCTCCCCTGTACAGGCGCCACATCTAAGACGTCATACCTTTATTATTTATTATAACAGTTTTCCTACAGATGGCGGTAAAGTGTTTTGTTCTAATAAAACCAGTGCGTTACAATCGTTTTCTCATAGATGAAACCACCTTGAGGAAGGGGCACCTTTTTCTCATTCACGCCGGGGCCCCATCCAGCCCCAGTTGTTAAAGCTCTGGCCACTCACCCTTCCAGCCTCTCAGCAGCACCTGGCGGCACCGAAGTTTCCTCTGCTTCGTGATACACTTGCTATCGTTGGCTTCCGTGACACTGCAGTGGGCCACTTTTCCTCCTCTCTTTTCTTCTCTCTTTCTAGCCATCCTCTGTTGGTCTACAGTGTTCCCCAAGCTCTGACCCCGGCCCCCTGTTCTTCTTACACTGCACGCCTCCTGGGCCACCTCACGTGTCCCTGTGGCTTTAAATGCCCTACGTCTAGCCCCCTTTCCGCTCTGGGCTGTAGCCACGTCATCCACCATCTTCCCCACGCGGCCTCTCCTGAGGGCAAGTCACAGGCACCGCAAGCTCGAGAACTCCCACTCAACATCTCCGTTCTCCACCCCACGAAAACAGCTCCTGCTGCGTTGTTCCCTCCATACACTCGGTCCCTGGCGCTGGACGTGTGGGAGGAATCCTCGAGTCTTACTTCCTCCTTCCCCCTTGTCCAAGACATCACCAAGCTCCAGATTCTGCCTCTCAAATCTCCCTGAATCCAGCAACTTCTCCACCCATTCCCACCACTTCCCCTTGTAGTTGGGCCACCAGCACTGGCCTCATGGAACCCCAAGTATCATTCCTTCAGTCCTCCTCGTCTCGGCTCCCTGACCCGTGGTCCACAGGCGGTGGAGCTGAGCCCGGTCTGGTTCTCCACCATCCTCAGGAGGGAGGCCAACCATCCTGGCACAGGGCTCCTCCAGAGGCCATGCCTGGCTTGCCTTTCTTGTGTCATTTGCTGCCTTTCCCTCTGCTCTGCTGAGCTGAGCCATGTGCAGACCTGGCCTCGGCCCCTCACTCAGGTCTCTGCCCGGCCCTCCCTCTGGGGTGTTTCCCCTGACTCCCCTGACTCTGGTGCGCGCAGCCACCGTGGAAAACCGGCGGGCGGCCTTGATTCTCCGGGCCTCCCCCCACCCTTAGTCTGCGCCTCCAGGCCTGAAATCGCATCACAATTTAATGAGATGTCTGCTTCCTTCACGGAAGGGACTTTACTGAGCGTTTCATGGAAAGTTCTCTTTAAATAGCTAGGCCCTCAGAGTCATTTCAAAATGGATTTTTATGTTCTGACATTCAGTTGGTTCTCAACGTTTGAGACCCATTCTTGCTGCAAGGTGGAGAATAACTCTCATCTGTTCGAAATGGTTCAGTAAAACTTGATAAGCCTTCTGTATCCAGAATACTTAGCTCCCTGCCATTATTTTTCTCTGATGGTGTTTTGAAGAGGTGTTCTGTGTACATGCGTGCACACACATGGGCGCGAGCTCACACACACATACACGCACGCACCGTTTTCTGCTCCTTTCCCCGGGCTATGTGGACAGCCCAGGAAGGGTGACAGGGAGGGTGGACAGACAGAAAGAGCTGTAAGCCCAGCCCTGGCCTACCCCTGGGCCCACACCCCCCTCCCCATTTTGCCTCCACCTCCAGGGAACCCAAACGTGTCTCAATCCTCTCTCCATGTGTTTCATAAATGTAGGATTATGGGATTTCCAGAGGAGCCAGGTGGGCATCCCCTGACAGGGACACGGGGACAGCCCTGGAAACGTTTCCTGCTTGCAGGAGAGAACGGGGAAGGGCCGGGTTCGGCCTGACGTGCTTGTCCTTACATGGCGGCTGAGCTACTGACGTGACAAGCGGGAGCTTCCCTTCCCTCCTTTCCCGCTCGCTGCCGTGCCTTCCTCGGGGACGACCGGCTGCAGCTCCTCTTCCCTGTGGCTTGGCCCGGTGTGGGTTTCTCCGCCTCCGTTTTGGTCTCCGTTTTCCATGGGGTGTGTGTGCGTGTGTGTGTTTGTACAGCATGTGTGTGTAAAAGAGACAACAGATGAGACAGATGTAGGGAGAGACAGATTCATGGTGAGGGACAGAGGCAGAGACAGGCGAGCCGGAAGACTGTGGCAGTGGGGACGGGAAAGAGACCAGCACCTCGCCCAGTGGCTGGAGCATGTCCTCAGTGGGCTCATCATTCCACCAGGGGCCAGAGCCGGCTCCCTTCTGCCCTCCGCACTGGCTCCCAGGCTTATTCGATTGGAAACAGAGGAAGGGAGGGAAAGAGAGACAAGCCCCCTGTGCTGGCCCCCCCAGTCCAGTTGGGGAAGCCACATTTCCCTCATAATCCAGTAGTTCATTGTGGGTTCCATCAATGACCCCGGCTCCACGTCCCTTCACTCTGCAGGGCTGGCTTGTGTGTTTGGGGGGTTGGAGCTGGGGGCGGTGGTTGGTTCTAGATATTTCCACAATCAGCCTGGGGCCAGAGCCTGGCTGCCCCTTCCTCCTGCAGACAGCGGGGATCACTGTGGGGTCCTCTGGGAGCTCACCTGTGCCCCTACCCCCAGCTTCTGGGCCCACTCCATCCCTCTGCTGGCTCAGGCCTATGTAGGAAACTCTTCCCTTAACTGCTGGCTTCAGCAGAGATGTTCTGGGATCTTTTGAAAAGGAGCCTGACCAAGAACCAAGGGTGAGACAAAAGACCAAAATCCACAAGGAAATCACTCACACTTATAATGGGAAACGCTGGTATCTTTTTCCTCTTTGTAATCTACATTTTCCTCTCCTTTTCCTGGAGCACTCTGACTACCGAGGCTCACTACCCAGAGCCCAGGAAGAAGGCGTCAAGAGACCCTTCAGGACAGGGAGGGCAGAAGGATAATACTGTGTGAAACCCCAGGAGGGCAGTCCCCTTGGGTCTCCCAGGGAGTGGGAGTGCAGAGAGGCCTGTCCTGTGAGCGCTTCCACTGGAGGCCCAAACTCACCTGGAAGATACACGTCTGGGAGCAGAGCTTCAAGGACCAAAAGGCTTCTTCCGTCTGTAAAAGGATTCCCAGGCTGACAGATTCCTGGTCAAAAGAGAGTTTACTTGAGTGTGGCTTTTATTATTTTTTTTAAACTTTTAAGGTTTTATTTAAAATTCCAGTTAGTTATAACACAGCGCAATATTAGTTTCAGGTGTACAATGTAGTGACTCAACACTTCCGTACAACAGCTGGTGCTCCTCACAAGTGCCCTCCTTCATCCCCAACACCAGAGTGTGGCTTTTAGAATCAGGCATACCGCGGTTCGAGCCCTGCCTCTGCCACTTAGCTCTGTGACATCTGACAAGTCACTTTACCCCTAGCCCTCTGTTTTCTCAACTGAGACATGGAACGAGGGTGGCCTTTCCCTCGCAGGGTGTGGTGGGGACCAAGATGACGCATAGTGCCTGACACAGAGGGAGTGCTCACTTTATTTTGAAAAGGAGCTCTGGGCTGACGTGGGTGTTGGGGAGGAGGGAGAGCACTGAAGAAGAGGACAGGGCAGGTGAGAGATGGCTCCCCTCTCTGGGGGTCTCCTCCGGTGTGGGGGTGACAGTGACTCCATTTCTCTTCCGGTGGCGGGGGGCGGGGAGGAACTGAGCTTGCTGCTATCGGAATGAGGGCAGGGAGTGGGAGAAGGTGGGCGGCTGCCCTGATGCCCTGGCGGCACCCATCACACCATCCTGTCTCGGCCACCATGTCCCGGCTTTCCTTTCGTAGCAAAGCAGCACGGCCTCAGTTACTCCACTGGGGCTTTGGGTGAGCTGGGGGAGAGTTGCCCACAAATGGCCAGACTGGGCATACCTACAGATGTGCACGCTCGAGGACTCCCTCTGGCCCATAGACACCCACTCGGGCAGATGGCTGCATCCGTCATGCTCAGACCCACCCAGGAAGCCCTGCGCTCTCAGACACAGTCACGAATGCAGGCGCACGCACACTCCCAGGCTGCACTCAGGGCACACATGCTTTCTCTCCATGTGTGTGTGTTTCACATTGTCAGCCAGAATGCTCTGGAAACTGAAGCAGAAAGGAGCGTGTGAATGTGGCCATCATCAGGGATAAATTAATCCCAGACATGTAAAGGGTTTTCTTTTTTCATTCTCAGCCCTACTGCAAATTCAATTATGACTCTCTGCCAGCTACTGAAACGAGGGGACAAGTAAGTACGTGGCTGAGCCTGGAAAATGGGGCAGGGCAGGGGACCCTGCTTGATCCACACCCTCCTTTCCCTTCCCCGCTGTCCAGGATCCAGGAAAGAGTTGCAGTCATTCCTGGATCCCCCACACGGATCGAACCTTGGGGCAGCAGCAAGGTGCCATCCAAGAATGGAGAGCTGGCGGAAGTCGAGCTGCCCTCAGAGCTGAACTAGGAAATGACTGCATGCGGGACCAGAGCATAGGCTGGCAAAGGCTCCCTGATGAGGTGACTGGTCCCAGGGCCTGGCAAGTCTTCATGGAATACATCTAGGGAGAAAGTGTGTGTCTCAGACACCCAACTTGACTCTGTCCAGGGAAGAGAGACTTGGCGAGGGGATCCCTTGGTCATGAAGCATTGACTGTCCCTCTCCCTTGCCCTTCGTGGGCAAACCTCTGGTGCTGTTGTGGCTTCCAGAACAGGCCTGCTTACCAGGAGTGTGGGCGTAGATGATGCTGTTGCCAGCCGTGCCAGCCACGGAACACTTCCACATGGGCGTTTGGGTTTACGCACCCCTTTCTGAGCTCCATTAATGAGGGTCTGCTCCTTGGAGCTGGACCTACCTCCCTCGGACCCACCCACACCATTAGGGGGCTTAGCTAGCGAGCACACCTAGAGGTGGGGGGAGCCCAAGAATGTCCCTTCAGAAGCCTGCTTGGGGAGGGGGATGTGAACAGCCTCTCCTTGGTGATACCCTTCCTTCGGGTTGTGGGAGATTTGGGAGATTTCCTGTCTGCCCCACAGCAGGAATGAATTGCATCCCCTCTCAGACGGAGGGGCAGTCCTCTGTGACAGTGGCCTCTTCCTCTTATTCTTCTAGAGGCAAGCAGCAGGTAGGGGAATTGAATTACTCTCGGGATTGCAGGGATGGGGGGATTGGGTGTGTTCGATTCCATGAGAATTCCTGAAGGAGGTCAGGTGAGGCTGGTTTTGAAAGAGGATGGGTGAATTGGCGGAGACTGGATTTTACACGAGGGTGCTGTGTGTGAGTGGCCAGTAAGGGAGTTTGAGGCTGGGAGAGAGCAGATAGGTAGGAATGGCCCATGACCCTGAGCTGAAAGCTGTCCCCACCCCCCACTGGAGGTAGGGGCTCTGTCTGCCCCTCCCCCGGGGCTTCTGGGGCCTCTTACATAACCCAGGCCTGGCCAGGGAGAGCTGGATTTTCACAGTTAGGCTCAGGCTGCCAGAAGAATGAGAAAAATGGGCCTGAGGGAACACCTCCACCACAGAGGATAGGAGGAGGAGGCCAGGGAGGGAGGCCAGGCAGCCAGGGATGTGTGTGTGTGTGTGTGTGTGTGTGTGTGTGTGTGTGTGTCATTGTGATTTGTGTGTGTGTTGTGTGTGCATGGTATGTGTGGGTATGTTTATGTGGGGGGTGTGTGTATGGTGTGTGTGCATGTGCGATGTGTGTGTGTGTGTGTGTGTGTGTGTGAGACAGAGACAGAGAGAGAGAAAGAGAGACAGAGGGAGAGAGAAGGCTGACTGTGTCAGCCCCTGGTCAGTCAGTGCCGGCCTTAGGAGCCAGGGTCCCTGCCCCAAGGAGCGCCGGGTGGGGGAGGCTGCGCCCCGTATTCAGTCAGGCTGCCTCAGATGCCCGGGACTCACCTCCCACCGCGCCAGGCTCTCAGGCCCGCTGCACCCAGGATGAGCCCATCCCTACCAGCAGCTTTCCTCTCCTGGTCCCAGTGGGGTATGGAAGCTTGGGGAGGCGGGAGGGGGAGCCCCAGCTCTTCCCTGGCCTCTGGAGTTGGCTCCGATCAGGGGTGAGGCCAGAGGGGGAGCCCGTTGGCTGCTGAGTGCCAAGCGCAAGTCAGGTGCTATGGAAGGCACACTGTCCCCTTTAATCCTCACCTGTGAGAAGTAGCTGTTTTGAGCCCCATTTTAGAGACCAGAAAACTGAGACTCAGGCCACAGGGCTGCTGATGAAAGGCAAGTCCAGCCATGTTGACACGGAGTGCTTGCTCTGTGCACGCTCCCTCCCTGCCCAACCCCAGTCTCACAGCTGGTGACTTTCAGCTGGACCCAGAGTCCCTGCCCCGGGGGGGGGGGGGGGGTCGGCATGGGGATCAAGGAGGGACGACTGTGCGACTGTGCGTGGAGGCGGCGTCGGCACTGTGAAGTGCGCCCATGCTCTGCTCTAAGCACAGAACTCCTGCCCTTGGAAAAGCTCCCAGTCAGGGGCCCAGACAATAAACAATTGCAGGTAGTAAGAAGGGAATGTGAGGAAGGAAAATAAAGCAGGGGGAGGAGATAAAAGTGACGATGGGTGGGGAGAGGCCTTTTTCCACAGGGTCTGGGGAGAAGCCCTCTGAAAATATGACATCAGAGTAAAACCTGGCCGAAGTGAGTTAGCCATGCAAAACTTGGGTGAGAGTGGTCCAGGCAGAGGGTACAGCAAGTGTAAAGGCCCTGAGGCAGGAAGAAATTTGGCTTGCTGGTCTTGCCATGCTGTTCACTGCTTGGGAGTTGCCTCGCATCTCTTATGCAGCTCATCTTCAACTCTTCCGGACCAGGGAAGACAGTGTCTCAGCAAGTGTCATCCAGTCCTTCCTATCCCTCCCTGTGTTGCCCCTGACAGCAATGAAGTGGGTGCCCTCACCCACTCTAGGCTAGCTAAGTGTGGCACAGAGCCTCCGTGGCTGTCTTCTTTCCCATGGTTGGCCACTTGAAGAAATGCTTCCAGTGTTCACACTCCTCACTGCCCACTCTAACCCCTGCTGGGGATTCGGGCAACATGCTATTTCCAGATGGGCAAGGGTGACTGTTTATTTTATTTTTAAAAATAGCTTTTGTTGGTTTTTGTCTTATTACAAAAGTATTATATGTTCATTATAGAAATTTGAGAAAACAACCAGCAACAGGAAGAGTATAAAAGAGCCACTAATCCCATTACCCAGAAAGAACCACTGTTGGCACATAGGTATCTCTAGAATTTTCCATGTGAGTATGAAATATATGTTAGGATTTTTAAAGCATATGATCTCACTGTACACTGTGGCTTGCAACCACCGTCTGTGACTCTCCATCCACATCACTGAGTGTGTCACTGCAACATGGTTTATGGCTCTAGAACAGTCTATCATTTGGATAAGCCATAGTTTATTTAGCCAGGCAGCTATCGATGGGCTTTTAGGTAGTCTCCTCCCCACTTTTTTTTCTCATTTCTTTTGGAACATCTTGTCCGCAGGGCTTTTCACTGGCCATACTGGGAAGCCGTTTCGAAGTGTCTAAGCAGTCCTTGAGATATGAGGTGGCGTAAAATGCCTCCGGATGCCAGAGGTCAGAACAGGGGTCTGGGCTGAACGGGTGGGTCCCTGCTTCCCTCTTTAGGGCCCTTTAGGCCTCTCAGCCACCGCCAAAGGCTGAATCACTGGGAACACCGAGGAGAGACGATTTACTAGGAAAACTAGGTTTTCCCTGCAGCTATCCGCAAACAGTGCTGCTTATGGAAGAAGGCAATTCTAGGCTTCCACGCTGCCCACAAAGGCCTGGGTGGGGTGGGGTGGGGTGGGGTGGGGTTGGGTGGGGAGGGGAGGGACAGTAGGGGAAATGAATACACAGGACGGGGAGCTCAGGATCACCTGCCCTGATGGGAAAGTCCTGAGAGTCTGCAGGCTGCCCGATTGTCCAGAAAGCTTGCAGAAAAGCTGTGAGGCGTGGAGGTGGTGGGGTGTCAGATGAGGGCCCCAGGGGGATGGGAGCGTGGGGACAGTCCAGGTGAGGGAGCCCGTCTGAGCATCACCAACTACGACAGACCTCCCTTGTCTCCTTCATGAGGTTGCCTCTGATGTCTCTGCCAGGGCCGGCTCAGAGCCCTTGCTTTCATGCCTATGTCTCCCTCAGGGCCCTCACCATCCCCTGCTGACCGGCACTGTAGTGATTCGGGTCACCCTGAGCTTGACTGCCACCTCTCCGGCTTCTCTCCCCACCATCTGTGAGGCCTGGGGCAGGTCTGTTCCCCCTTCAGATGTGGAGCCATGGCAGCAACTCTGGAGGGATACCCTGAGGTCCAGAGGACACGAATGGGAACGTGGCATGTGCTAGATGCCCATTGTTGAAATATTTCTTTTCTATTTTCTTCTACCTTAAGCTAAGTCTTCAAGGGGATAGAAAATGTCTTCTCCCCCTCTGTGCTTCCCCTCCTCCCGGCGGTGGTCTCCAGAGACCTCGGGAGGTGCACAACCCTTCACTGGCGTATGAAGAGAGAATATTTACAAAATCGAAGCTACCAGTCTTTCCCAGGATGTCATGTCCAGATCCACCCTGGACTCCTCTTATGCCACGTGACAGATGGGCACAGGTTTTACGCCAAGGAAACAGGCATCCTGAGGGAAGGGGTCTTAGTGGCATCACCCATATTTAGCAGCTTCCGGTGTGTTAGCTTTCTGAGTGAGCCTGGGATCGGGATTTCACTAAACCAGCCCTCACAGCGACGGACACGACACGGGGCTTGGAAAGACTCCTGCCATGAAACACTGATGGGAGCTAAGCGAACAATGCGAACAGGAGAGGCCCGCAGAGTGAGGGTGAGCTAACAGCTGATGCGCGCATCTCCTACGCCAGCAAGGGCTCCTCAGACAAGTTGTGTCGGGAAGGGAAAAAACAAGCCCTTAAATAGATCAGACAAGAAGTCAGGGATCCGAACTCAGGCGTCACAAGGACTAGGAGATGGCGCAAGCTGAAATTAGGACTTACACCATTACCTGTACCAGACCCCGTTCTAAGCACAGAGTGTGCCCCGAGAAAGGAACTCCTGGCAGTCGTAGTAGACGTCATTTATGGAGAGAGAAATGTGTTAGGAGTGCAGACTCTCCCCTGATAGGGGTTTGCTGTTAAGGGGCCCGGAGACAGCTGCCCCACAGCCTCCAGCACCAGGCCTGGCCCACAGCGGGGCTCTGGAAGCTTGTGTGGGGCTGACCTGTTCTTTGTGCGTGTGTGTGTGTGTGTGTGTGTGTGTGTGTGTGTGTGTGTCTAAGAGGTTTTTATGACCCCGTAAGTGTTCCGCTCCCCTCCCTTATTTGGAATACTCTCCCCTCCTCCTCCTGCCCCCTCCCCCAACTTTTCCTCTCATTTATCCTCTCCTGCCAGTGGGTGCCCCTGCCTGACCCTCATTAACTCAAAGTGTAAAAACCATTTGTCTACAGCCCCCTCTCCCCCCCTCCCCCAGCTGGTGGCTGGGGCCAGCGCCCCCTTTCCTCCCATCGGCTGTCTGCACTCAGACCTCTGTGGTTTATGAGCTAGATCCAAATCTGCGGGGCCCCTGGAGCAGGCAGGACTTGTTAGGGGACAGCCTGGGGTCTGCTCAGAAGACCTATAAAGAGGGAGCGATGCCCCTTGGGGAGCCCGGATCTGCCCCTCGCTCCTTAGAAGCTGACAGGGCTGCGTGGGGAGGCTGCATAGGTTGTACACTGCACACCGTCAAGGGCCCCATCCTTAAGGACGAGGCTATAGATGCCCCCTTCCCCCGGGCTGTGTGGGACACAAGCAGTGTGGCCATGAGTGGACGTTCTTTTCAATTCTCTCCTCTCCACCCCTGCCCTAGGCTCCAGGTTAGCTCCTGCCCTGGGACCTCTGCCCCCAACCTTCTCACCTGGAAGGGGCGACAGGGAGGAAGGGAGCTCTACGGAAGTGTTTGCTACGATGTCAAAGAGCTGTTGGAGCGGCTGAGGAGGGAGGCTGGCGGCCTGTGGACGACAGGGTGTCCTTAAACGAAGAGGGAGCCTGCCCAGGGCAGAGTACAGGGCTCCTGAGTGCTGTTGGGGTCTCCCCCAGGCAGGGGACCCGGGTCCTCCTCTGGCTGCCCAAGGGGCCTCAGCAGGCTGCCCAAGGGGCCGGTCGCCTGTCTTCCTTGGGGTAGCCCAGCAGGGCAGGCTGAGGTGAGCAGAGCAGGGGGGGGGGTGTCTGTCCTCCTCTCCCATGCTGGGAGGGGCCCAGAGGAATCCAGGAGTTAGAAGTGGATCCAGGGTTTGTGGCTGGGAGCCCAGCCTGGCCCGGCACAAGAAGGCGTTTGAGTTTTCATTGCTCAGGGGGAGCCACAAATTGTCTTGACGAGCGTGGTTAGGTTTATGTAACGTAAACACCTCAGCGTGCAGCATCTCCCTTGTGGGGAGGACAGGTGGGGGCCTCGCGCGCTGGCTGCTGGAGGCAGGGGGTGGGGACTAGCTGGCCTCACTTCGAGGCTGGGTAGGGGCCACCCAAGCGGGGTGCCAGGCTGGGGCAGAGTCTGAACTCCCCCATCAGTGCTTCACTCCCTGGCTTCAGCAACCACATCTCTTGGCTCCTTATTTAAAGGCTAACCCACACCGCACTTCCACCTGAGGGTACGTGAGCAGGTGTCCCCAGCAGGGTACGTTAGCCAAGACGCTCCCTTCCTCCTCTACCCTTACCAGCTTCGATGGGCCAGAGCATCCTCATGGACCTGGGGGGAGGCGGGTGGTGGTCCTATATTAGGAGTTGGTGTGGGGGGTAGGGGCTGGGCTCCATGAGTCTCTGGCTCTGTGGCCAGAGCTCTCCAGGCCAACCGTGTCACACCACAAGGACCCGAGTGAGTGTTGGGAGAGCAGAACTGGGGATAGATGCAGTGCCCTCCTGGGTCCCTCTTAGGGAGGCTATCTTGCTCCTTGGGCCAGCACAGGCCTGACCGGGTGCTGCTCGGGTGGGCTGCCTGGGTGGCCCTTAGCTGCCATGGGCTGCCCTACCCCCTTCGCTCATGACTGTCCCAGCCCAGGCCCTCACTGGCCCCTGTGGTGGCTGCTCTGGGACTCACTCAAAGCCACCGCTGACCTGCCTCCCCACCCGCCTGGGTAAAAATAGATGTTTCCACCACGGCCACCTCCGCAGCCTCAACTTTCTCCTACTTGAGCCCCTGCCAGTGCTCGCTCAGTGAGTAGAGCACGAATTGCAGGGCTGAGCCTGGCGTCAGGGCCCCGCTGAGAAGCCCAGCTGCTTCTGAATGCCCCGTTGTTCCTGGAGGTGACCCTGTGTGTCTCTCCTCCAGGCCTGGGGCCCGCACCACTCACCTCCACGTCGCTCCCCATTCCTTGGGCTTTGTGCCGATCCAGCCTCTCAGGTCCTTGCCCTCTGCCTCGATGAGGAGGCATGGTCCTCTCCTCACAGGTCCAGCTCTATGGACATGTGACCTGTACCCAGGGCCCTGTGCTCAGAAGGGCCCTGCCCTTGACTTAATGCTCTCCTGTCACTGCCTGAAATTCCTAATACTTTTTGAATGAGGGGCCTTGCATTTTTATTTTGTCCTGGGTCCTGTGAGTTATGTAGCCAGGTCTGCTCCATTAGGAGCCACTAGTCTGATGGAGGAGACACAGGTCAAATGGGAGAGGCACATTGGAGGAAGAGGCATATACCGTCCAAGGGGCAGACATGGCCTTTGCCGCTTGTGAGCTCCCAGGCCAATGTGGGAGACACAATATTTGCTCTCAGGGAGCCTCAGGCCACTAACGCCTGAGCTTCAAGTGACCTAAGATTAATGGAGAAGGCAGTGCCCTTGGAAGGCACATATTCTGATGGGGGAGGTGGAGCCTCCACAGTTAAATGGTGGAGGCACAGCGCCTTTCCGTGGAGACCTTCAGGACCTTTGGCAAAGACTAGAGAGATGTGGGTAGCAAGGCTGCTCCCAGCTGAGAATCAAGGGCATTCACGTGGGCATGCAGAGTCTGACCAAGAACAGGGCAAGAGACCCTGGGGCAGGCTGTGGTGGGGGAAGAGCTTGGGCCTGGGTCCCGACAGGAGAGGAGGGATGATGAAGGAGAGGAAGGCAGTGGTGCTGTGCTGGGCGTGGTGCAAGCTGGCTGGTGAGGGGCAGAGCTGTCCTAGGAGGGTTGGAAGGATTTTTCTGAGGACTTCAGGTAGAAAAGCTCCTGAGGATGGCAGCTCCAGGGCAGCGTGAGCAGCGGTGTTCTCCAGGCTGGGGATGGGGTGAAGAATGTAGCAGAGGCCGGGAGCGTGGCAAGCCCGAGGGGGCTAGAGCCACTGAGCGCCTGGGACCCACTGAATTTCCTGGGGCTGGATAGGGGTGAGGGTGCTCACTGGGGTACTGTAGGAGGAGGAAAGATAATTAGTGACTGCGCACAGGGCTACCCGCCTCCCAGGTCCCAGGGAAAGCAAGTAAATGGCAGTAGCTCTGCCCTGGCCCTTGAGAGCCAAGAGATGACCACAGAGCATAAGAAAGAGTTCCCTATGAGGGGGGGCTTCCTGGGGGAGGTGGCCCAGGGAGTTGGACTTTTGGAGCTCTGAGAATGTCTCTGTCTGCCTCCAGAGCTCTACTTTTTCAGGGGTGGATGCACATTGCCCTGTCAAGGCTCCTGGTTTACCATGACCCCCATGGGGAGCCCACATGAGGAGAGGTCTTTCCGGTTCCCCTCACCTCCTGAGTTGCTGACGTGCTCACGGGCAGAGCCACATGGCCGAGAAGGTAAGCCCTGGGATCTGTGTGACGGCAGTGCTCTGCCTTGGAGACCACCCCCTCCTCACTGAGAGCCTGGCTGTAGGGTGTTGGCTTGTCTCTTGTAGCTTCTTTGGCCTGGCCAGGAGAGCCAGGCCTTGGGGGAGCGCCTCGTGGTGTTCCCACCGGGAGGGATCCTGGGAAACCCCAGCCAGGGCTGTGTTCGTAGAGCTGCTCTGCCCCCGGACAGTCCACCGGCCGGCCGTGGCCCCAGTGAGGTCTGTGAGGGGCCTTCCCGGGGAAGGCTTGGTGGGGGCCATTGGGTCTGCAAAGCAGTTCGTGTGTGTGCACTGCTCAGCCACAGCCCGTCGGATCCTGCCATGTGGGGGAGACAGCAGCACCCTGGCTCCCAGTGCGTCTAAGCCATCCCCCTCCCCTGAGGCCAGAGGCAGCAAGGAAGTGGCCTAAAGCCGCACAGCCAGGCAGAGGGAGAGAGAGCACAGGACCTCACGCTCTGTCTCCCCGGCTGCCCGTTGGTCTGAGCAGCAGCGCTGCATTCCTGTCGTCATTCGGTCAGCACACACTCATGGAGTGTGTGCTGAGCACAGAAGCTTGCGTAAGGAGAGCAGACACACGAGGCAGATGCTGCCTTGGCCTTCAGGGTAGCAGATAGATCTGCGTAGGCAAGTGCCCTGTGCCCCGCAAGGCTGCTTTGGGTCAGTGGCGGCCGGGGTGTTGTGGTCAGTCCTACTGGAGGGTGGGGGCTCCCTCAGAAGGATTTAGGGGGAAAGGCTTCTCCCTAGGACTTGTGAGATGGGAGGATAGGGGAGGCAGGAGTTGAGGCCGAGGGCTGAGGAGACTTGGGCTGGTAGGGGGACCTTAGCATCCAGATCTCCCCTGGGACTGCCCCCCAGGACTGTGGGCCTGACCTCTGCTTGACCTCCCCTCTCACCTCTGGACTGCTGCTTCTCTGGGGGGCCTCCAGAGGAAGTGTCCCTCTTACCTCCCCAGGCTCCCACCTTCCCCTCCCCTCCCTGTCACCTCGACTCCAGAAAGAAGCCTTCACTTTCCCCACCTGCCTCTCTCCTCTCAACCTCCAGCATCTGTTGGGGAAATCGGGCCATTTGAAGAGTAAAGGAGAAGGCGGGAGGGAGGAAACTCCCGTCTGAGGGCCCAGCCCACAGCTGGGGTGAAAACCTGTTCCTTGTTAACACCCTGAGTTGGGACCAGAATGGGGGGTGTCATGCCTCCTCAGTCCTCCCGCGGGGACCAGGAGGTGAAAAGCATGCTGGGAGATATTAGCCGGACTTATTGGGAGCAGATGGGAAGGGATGGTGGGAGGGGCAGGGACGTGAAGGAGGAAGAGGGTCCGTCTAGGCGTGAGGGTTGGTGGGATTATTCATGGGAAAAGACTGAGCAGACCCTCACCCGGACTACTGGGGTCCTGAGCCAATTCTTTAGAAATATCTTCTCCATGGGAAGTCCTTTGGTCTAGAGTGATGGGAATTCCAGATTTAGGGTACACAGAGGCCTTCAGGAAAAACAGAGGCAAGAACCCTGTCTACCTAGGGAGTGTCCCAGCAGAAGCCTCAGCATGTGGACCTTGGGAACCCACACCGCCTTGCTCCTCTGGAATCCCTCAGGGCACTAGCAGGGGTGGGGTGAAGGGTGGGGGCCTGTGTCAAGGTGTGGGCAATGTACAAGGGAGGTGGGGTCTGCTAGACTAGAAATGAGGGGTGGGTATTCAACACGGGGGTGGGGAGGCCGTCCAGGACATTGCGGATCTATGAGTAGTGTTCATAGGGTTGATGGCCACAGTGATGCAGGTGACTGTATTTGTGACAGTGCTGATAGAGACAGTGTGACGGTGGTGATGAGGTAATAATGGCAGAGACTGATGGCCTCAGCTTCGCTCCACTGGACGCCCACATTTTTGGGGTGGAGTGGACTATCAGGTTGGTGAATCTTCCCCAGCTTTCTCTTCACCTGGATCCTGCCCCCTCATCTCCAGTCCTCAGGAACACTTTGGACTTCGCTGGGCAGAGTCCTGGTCTTCACCCCTGAGCACCCCTCCCCCAGTCCTCAGCCCTCAGTCCTCAGCCAGGAGCTGACTGACCGATTCTCTCTGCAGAGAGCAGTGGTGTGGTGTCAGCGTCCCCGGTCACTTCGGAATCCAAGCAACTCAGGTTCTGGGGGAAGAGGCGGGGACGGGAAAGGTGGGGTCAGGGCTATCGTGGAGTCCCTGCTTGGACCCTGCTCTTCAGCCAGGCACTCCTCCCACTTAACCCAGGACCAGGCAGGCCCCCGGCCTCTACTTCCTGTGCCACATGGCTTGGACCCAGATTCCTCCTCCAATGTTTTAATTAGATCCTGAGCTCATTAGCTGCCCAAATGCCTTCCAGACACCCCGCAGCTGCTCAGGCCCTCCCCACACCTGCCTGTCCAGCTGGGCCTCCCCCACACCTGGAAGACATTGAGGCCTCCAGCCAGGGCCCCAACTCCAGCCCCTCCTTGTGGCCTTGAACAGCCAGGACCAGGAGAGGAGAAGCCGCCCGCTCCTCTGAGGGAGGGTGGGACGTCCCAGGAGGAGCTCCTGCAGGGAAGCCTGGGAAGTGAGTTGTGGCCCCAGTGCAGGAGACAGGGAAGTAGAGGAGGAAGAGAGGGATGATGCTTCTTGTCTGTCATGGCCAGGGGAGCCAGGTCTCTAGTCCTCTTCTGCCTCACCATGCTGAGGCCCTAACTGCTCGGGGCCCAGAGAGTTAGCCTTCTGGATGTGCGTCGTGGCCAAGAAGGGTGCACAAAGGAGGCAGATAGCTCAGAAAGGGGGCTGTGGGAAGCTGGGCTTTGATCTCAGCAGGCTTTCCTGTGGGATTTGCCAGCCCAAATCATCACTCAATAAGTGGCAACAAAGAGGGTCACGTTCAAGGTCATGGAAAATGACCCGGGCTTGAACTCAGATTGGCCCTAGTAGCAATCCCCCTTCCCACTCCACTGATTTGCACTGACTCGGGGGCACAACCACGCAGAATCAAATGAGTGAATTCACGTAATATTCACTGACCTAGTACTTGTGAGGAGTCAGGCACTGTTGTAAGATCTTTGCAGATATGCACTCACTTCATCTCACCAAAACCTTATGGGCGAGGTCCTGCCTGCCCCCACTTAACAGATGAGAGCCAGAGCCGTCCAACAGCTTGCTCAAGCTCACACAGTTCTAAGAGGCTGGTGGTGACAGGATTCTGATCCCTACTTCTGTTCTCAGTCTTCATGTCCTGCTGCCTCTCTAGAACGTACCATGAGTAGTGTTTCCTGGACTGGGGCAGTGGTGGCCCTATTTAAGTCTTCCTCCCAGTAAACCATAGCTACTGAAATTGCTGCCACCCCAGGGAAGATGAGAGATCCCGGCTGTGTGGTCAGGGGCAGGCAAGTTAGCTTATGTCTTCCAGACTCTGTTTCCATAGTGTCAACTGAGAGAAGCATCCTTAGCTCTTAGAGCTGCCTTGTGTGTTAAGTAGGGAGTTGCAGATCTTTCCCATCGTTCTCTGTCACCACTGTGATCCCTGCCTGGTGGCCAGAAGTGTTAGCTGCAGCTCAGCACCCCTGCTCCCCAACCCCACCCAATCCCTAGGATGATGGGTTTTTTTAAGCTATAGATCCCTTTCACTGAAGGGTGTATGAGGGCCCCAATTTGTGAAAGTCAGTGAAGGAGGTGGTTGGTGGGGGCAGGGGTGGCCGCCCCCAGCACTCCTCAGTCCTCTAAGGCACACTGAAGAGCTCTAGGTCTCCCCAGACCTCAGAGTTATTGTCCGGAAGGGTCAACTGCCCATATTTTCAGGAGTCATCTGGTGTCCTGGTTCGCTGCCCAGCCAGTTCCTCTAGAGTCCGAGGTAGGACTCTCTCTCTCCCTCACGTGCTGATGATGACAGGCTGAATGACTGACTGAGTTGGTCTGGGAGGATACGTGGAAATCAGAGCAGTGAGCTAGGGTTCATGTACATGTGGGGAACAGAGCAGATGAGCAGAGAGCGAGCCTCGCTGCCCAACAGCCATCCATGCTGTGTGTGTGTGTGTGTGTGTGTGTGTGTGTGTGTGTGTTTAGTACCTTAAATAGTTTTTCCATCCACCCTCCACCCTTCATTGTCAGTTTCCCCGGCAGAGGCTGGGAGGAGCTAGCTGCCAGGACCAGCTCTAAATGTCAAGGCCTGGAAAAATCCAACCATCCCCCAGGGCCCTGCATTCCTACCCCAGGCAGCAAGATCATGGGGGCGGGCATGGGAGGAGAATGACAAAGTGAGCCCCCACCCCCATCCTTCTACGTTCTATCTCTACAGGGTCATTCTACTGCTGGTCTGGCCCCTGGGCCTCCCATATCCAGGTTCCTTCCCAGCCATCCCACACACCTAGACCAACTCAGACCATGTCATGCCCTGCTGCTCAAGAACCTATGCCGGCTCCCTATTGCCCAGCAGGGGAGATATCTGGTCCTAGTGTAGTGCTAGAGTTCCTGCCATCAACTGGTCTCACCAATTTGGATCCTGGTTACTTCCAACATGGCTACTCTGTGCCCCCTTCTAGAATCACCTTTTCCAGGAAACCTTTGATCGACACCAATTTTTCTTACTACACAGTCTGTGCTTAGGGAGACAGCACCTATTTATTGTGAGTGGGAATATCATACCATGCTCAGTCGACTACGGCTGCTGGACAGTGGGGGACTTGTCTTCTGAGTCAGTCACAGTGAGATTGAATTCCATGTGCCCAGTCCTGCCCAGCTATGTGACTTTGGCCCACTCACTTCATGCTTGTGAACTTTCATTTCCTCACCTCCAAACAGGGATCACAGTCCCTCTCCCATCTACAGGAACTTCTAAGTCTCCTAGAAGATCAAGGGTGTGAAAAGCACAAGTCTAATCCTGCTTTCCTAAAGCGAGTTCCACGGCATGCTTTTTGATAATATTAGTCTGCCAGGGCTCCCATACAGAGTGCCAACAACAATACAAATTAATTTTCTCCCAGTTCTAGAGGCTAGAAGTCGAAGATCAAGGTGCTATCAGGGTTGGTTTTTGGTGAGACCTCTCTTCCTGGCTTGCGAGTGGCTGCCTTCTCCCTGTGACCCCAAATGGTCTTTCCTTTGTGGAAGTACATGGAGAGAGAGAGAGAGAGAGAGAGAGCGTGAGCACTCTGGGGTCTCTTCCTTTGCTTGTAAAAACATCAGTCCTACCGGATTAGGGCCTCATTCTGAGGACCACATACAACCTTATCTCCAAATACAGTCATATCAGAGCCTTCAACATATGAATTTTGAAGGGACACAGTTCAGTCCATACCAATGGGTTAAAGAGAAAAAGAGTTCCGGGGCGCCTGGTTGGCACAGCGGTTAAGCATCTGCCTTTGGCTCTGGGTGTGATCCCGGCGTTATGGGATCGAGCCCCACATCAGGCTCCTCCGCTATGAGCCTGCTTCTTCCTCTCCCACTCCCCCTGCTTGTGTTCCCTCTCTCGCTGGCTGTCTCTCTCTCTGTCGAATAAAGAAATAAAATCTTAAAAAAAAAAAAAAAAGAGAAAAAGAGTTCCACAGTGGTGTAAGTGTGAAAAAGGATGAGTTCAAGCAAATTAAACAGGGTTCTTGACTGCTAGTCTTCTTGTCATCTTCCACTGTGAACTAAAATGCTCCAAGCGAGGCTGGAGGAGATCAAACACGTTTGATCTTGATGTTCATTTCTGGCTGATCTTCCTGAGCTAGTGTTTGTAGAGCTCTATTTGGGACCCACTGCCCTAATCAATTGCCTATAGGCGAGGTCAACATCACTGTTTCAGAACGGAACAGTAACAAGGCAGCTCTTCCTGGTTAATGCTAGATTTCTGATGAGTAATCCCAGTTTGACATGTCAGCCTGGCCTGCTAGAGGGCTGAGTGAGGTCCCCAAATCTACAGTTTCTTTTCTTTTTTCTTTTTCCCTCCCCCCCTTCCTTTTTTGTGTGAGGCCTAGCTAATACTGACTGGCAGCTGTACCCTCTCCTAGATTACAGTAGTTCAGCCTGGGGCCCTGGAGGGCAGCTCTTTGCCATCCTATGCCGTCACATCTTTGCTACATTTCAGTTGCAGCTTTGCCTGGAGGCTGAATGACAGACAACCGTCAGTGTGGGTACCCTTTCACCTTACATGCGTGATCCCCAGGCCCCTTTGCTGAAATTGATGCTGACCTGGGACTTGTGATCCTCGGGGACTTTTTCTCCAGGGTCTGAGGACCAGCAACATTATATCCGCTGGGCGCTTATTAGAAATGCAGAGTCTCAGGTTCCATTGCAGACTGATTGAACCAGAATTTGCATTTAGCAAGCTCCCAGGGGTGTACAGGCAGGTTCATTAAAGTTTGAGAAGTACTAGTCTGGAGCAGTGGTTTTCAGAACCACAGGATATGGACCCATAGTAGATTGTGAAAACAATGTCCTGGGTTGCAACCAGCATTTTAAAAATAAGAGTAGAATTGAAAATAGAGCACGCATTGACTTAACAAGGGCAAGTATTTTGGGAGAATCTTTATGTGTTCTGGGTTGCAGCATAAAAGTGTGTCACTACCAAAAGTTTGAAGACATCGGTCTAGGCGCACTCAGGATGATGAGATAGGGAACTGGCTGCGGTGACCTATGCCTGGCCCCCTGCTCTCCCCCTCCCTACCTGTCCTCTCTCCCGCTGTCCTGGATGCCTAAGGGTTTCCCTTCACGGACCACACACACCTTGTCACCACACCCTGTGGCCCAATGCCTGGGCTTTGGGGTGTGGTGGGGGAGAGCTAGAACCAAAACGAGTGACTTTTAAAATAGGTCCTTCTCCAGCTTTCTTTTTCCTCAGCTCCCTCTCCCCCTTCCTTTTCTAGCTCCTTGCCCCGGTTCCTCTTTCTCCCTCTCCTGTTCCAAGCTGGAAGGCAAAGCCAAGTCCAGCTCATCAGAGACGGGAGTCTCTCTGCGTCTACACTGTAGATTTCTCCTTCCCAAGGCCCCCCACCCCATGCCGAGGAGTCAAAATAACCCGGCTGACCCCGCGCCGGCAGGGCCATTCCTACCTCTGGCAGTCGGCCACCAGCCCCACGTCTGCCAGAAAATTTATCTGATCTTTGAACCTAGCACTCCTCTGGAGATAAACCTGGGCGGCTGCTAAAGGCATCAGCGCGGCCTTACAGTCGGGGAGCCGGGGCATGCGGAGGTGAGCAGGGCGGGGAGAGGGCAAGAGGCCCCGAGCAGAGTGGCTGCGGCCCTTTCTTCCTCCCCTCAACTCAGCCCCTGGCTCGTGGCCAAGTGGAATGCCTGAACATCTAGCAGGGGCTCTTCCCTTTGGAATTCCTCCCTTCTGCTCCTCATTATCACTACTGTGGATGACATAGGGTGATCCCATGTCCCCATTTGCCTGGAATGGCTGGGATTCATACCTGTTGTCTGGGTATAATTATTAATAGTGTCCCCTTTCACTCTTAAGAGTGTTCCAATTTAGATTTTAAATTGTCACCATATATAAGGAAGCTAAACTAAAGAAAACCTTGCCAAAGTTCAAAAAGCTAATAAGCACCTCAGCTAGGACTTGACCCAAATCACAATCTCCTCCCAGAACGCCTCACAGCCCTCCCAGAATGCCGGACGCCCCTCCCAGGACGCCGCACGCATCTCCCAGGACACCGCACGCGTCTCCCATCATGCCTCACGCCCCTCCCATCATGCCTCACGCCCCACCTAGGATGCCGCACGCCGCTCGCCGCTCTCCGCTTTTCGGGTGCATTAGGCAGCTCCCTGGATGCCTCGCGGCGGTCTCAGAGGGGCGCACTTTTTGCCTCTCCCTCTACCCGTGGAAGGGTAGCGGGTATGAGAGCGTGAGCCTGTGTGCTGGGCTCCCAAACTCCTGACAGGCCTTGAGAGACAGGTGAAGGCACTTCGCTCTCTAATCATCTTTCACAGCTATAGGGTGCAGCAGAACCTGGAGAGGTTTCTGAAGCCCCAGATTTTGGTTCATGGGTGGCAGGGCTGAGATGGAGGTTGAAGTTTTACCCAGGGCGTGGGATCTTTTCTCAGGGTGCCTTTTGGTTTTCCTCCTCAGGCTTGCTCAGAATCCTGGCTGTGGAAAATGTGAACTTCCTGGGGGGTGGAAGACACACAGGCTTCCTTTTCCTGTTCTCTGAAAGGGTGAGTATGGGATGTGGAGCGAGGCAGGTGGATCTGGGAGTTAGTGGTGGAGTGGGAAAGCAGGAGCTAGTGCTTTGTATGCTGATGGGCTTGGGGCCTGGGGTCTGGGGGCAGGATTTTGGGAGAGAAGGACAGCATTAGCTGCAGGTGCTTGTGTGCTGGCAGTAACTGCCCCATGAACTTGGACTTGGTGTTGGGATAACAACTTTGAGGCCAAAGGCCACCCCCAAAGGCTCCTGGTATCCTTGTTTCTCCAGGCCACCCATAGGCACTGAACTGCTGACAGGTTTCTGGCTTCTATCAAGGCTACTGGCCACAGACTCAGGAGGCCTGGGATGTTGTCCCACTGGACCCAAGCCCTGAGGCTTTGCTGGGAATTTGCCATATCCAGTCCAAGGACTGTGTAGGAAACAGGTGAAGGGGCACCGCAGGGTGCTTTCCCCAAGAAGCAACCTGCTGGTCAGGGATGGAAGAGCAACATATTCTCAAACACGCACACGTAGACACATCCCATATGTACCACATTCACAGTATCCACATAGCCCATGCACACCCATGCTTAAACAAAACACAGGCACACTCCCATCTAGATACCTCACACATACTCATCCATACCTGTGTACATGTATACACATACATGTGCACAAGTACAAACACACACAGTCACACACACATTCGTACACACATGCATGCAGATAAATATGCATAGCAGATATAGATAAATATGCAAAGCAGATACTCACAAGTGTGTGCAGGAATGGGGACTGGCCCCCTGCCATGGGAGAGGGGAAGTGCAGAGCTCTGAGAACAGAGGCTGTGAATGGAGAGTGCCCTGGTTCTTAAGGAGTCGAGGCTCAGGAATACAGGAGAGGAAGGAGTGGGTGGCAGTTGGAGCTTAGGTGCAGTAGTTGGCGTGGGAAGGTAGCATGCCCAAGTCATCCTCAAGCAGGCTCCCACCCCATTGTCCACACTCCTGGTGTCCCAAGGAGTGAACTTCTCTTTGCCCCTTCTGCCCCTTAGCCCTCTCTTCCTGACTTATTGGAGGAAAGAACAGATTACTTACAAAAAGAAACCCAAATCAAATTGGCACTAAACTTCTCCCTGGCAACGATGTACACAAGAAGGCAGTGAAATCTTATTTAAATAATTCCAGACTGGTCCGTATTGAATTGTGTTGGGGGAAACAAGGGAGAGGTGCTGTGTCTAGTGTTGAGTTGGAAGGTTGGAGAGAAAAGTTCTTCAGTCATCCTCTTAGAGGACACTTCCCGTCAGGATCATGTGGGTCAAAGACCTTTGAACACCTAAGTGGAGCATTCAGACCAGCCTCCTTGGGCAGGATTATAGTTAGCAGAAAAGTTGAAGGACTGCTTGGTGGGGAACTCCAGGGCAACGGTCCAGAGGTCAAGCAAGCTGGTGTGTTTGACAACTGTTTGGCCCTTTCAAATGTTCCAGAAGGTGCTTCTGAGTCATCCTGTCTGGGAGCAGTCATTCAGGACCTGCTTGCTACAGGTAGCCCTGGGTTTGCACAGGACAGACGTTCCTGCTCCTGGCCCACATGGCTGTCACTCAAGTGTAGCTAGACTGGTGCACCTTTGGGCCCATGAGGCTATGCTATGGTTTGGTGCATTCCACTAATTCTATTTCAAGGTCAGAAGTCAGTCTGTGGTCAGGGTCAGGGTCAATTTTGTAGCTAGGGTCAGGATTAATCTTTGGACAGGGTCAGTTTTGTGGCCAGTGTCAGAGGTTGGTCTTGGCTAGGGTTGGAATCAGTCTGAGTCAGTGTCAGGGTTGGTCTGTGGCCACAGTTGTGGTCAGTCTGAGGTCACGTTGATGTGATCAGGATTAGGGCTGAGTGTGACTGGGAAGCAGTTTATCTTCAGTGTAACTGATGTCGATGAGACTGACCTCACAAAGCCCTAGATGATGAAAGGTAGCCCAGCCCCTCCTCCAACGGAGACACATGCAATGTCTTGACATTTGAAGAGCTGCGTTCTGAAGTCCTTGCTGAAGCCTGGGGTTGGGGGAGCAGAGGATCTGCCAGGCCATGTGTCCCTACAGCTGGAAGGTCCCAGATCACAACTAAAGGGACTCTTGCACATGGCTGCAGTCTGGGGGGTCCTATGGGAACTATGACAGATGGTGGCCGTGACTGGAGCTTGGCATCTGGAGGCCAGGCTTTGGCATGGAATGTGGCCCATGGCAAGGGCTCTTCAGATGTGCATGGCTGTGTGTGGGCCTTCAGCATGGATGGGTGACAACCCTCATCCCATCCAGGCCCATTTTTCATCCCCGAAAACAACCCGTGTACTTCATGCTGCTCCTCTGCCCAAGAGAAAGGGCAATTGAATGGTTCCTTTGCCCTGAGCTCATGCCTCTTTCAGTGTGTTGTCCCAGAAACTGCTCGTTCTAGAAGGAGAAGCAGGGAAAGGAAGGGGCTCGGAAGGCTGGGAAGAGTACAGGCACCTCTGATCTGGGTCAGCCCAGTGTCAGAACAAGCTTGCAGGGAATGGGGTGGCCTGACAAGAGGGCTGGAATCCTGGGACCCTCAGGTGCAGGTCACGCCAGTGGCATCACTTGAGACCCTGCTGTGCTCTAGACCCTGGCCTGGACTCTGCAGGAAATTAAGAGGCAAGCCAGATTCAGTTGTGCAAGTCTTCACATAAAGGGCTAGAGAAATGGATCCATTTACTGTATGTGGACTCACAGCAAATGTTAGAGTTGCTCCCCTGCTCAGTGGTCCTCAACCCAGGCTGCACACCAGAATCATCTGAGGAGCTTCTAAAAAATGATGTGTGTCCTTTCCTCTAGATGAGTTGTAGCCTGAATGTAGGTAAGTCCACAGCTAGGGAGGAGCCTGGGTGTCTCCTAGGCCCTATGAGCAGAGGCTTCCTTAAAGAGAGTCGGAAATGGTGGTGACTCGGAATAGCAGAAGCAAGAGCAGTAATAATGACAGCTACTCTTTGAGTCCCTGCCTCGAGCCCCCAAATGCTCACAACAACTGTGCTGGGTTTAAAACATCGCTGCCACATTCTTTGACATCTTTTCCAGTGAGAGGTGGAGTCTACGTCTGCTCCCCTTGCACCTGGGCTCTGGGACAGCTTGGCCAACAGTATGTGGTAGAAGTAATGCTGTGTGAGCTTCTGGGACCAGGTCTTAAGAAACTGGTGGCTTTCACTTCCTAACCTTTGGGATATTTGCTTTTGAAACCATGGCAGTGAGGGAGCCAGACAGCCACGTGGAGAGGTCACACATAGGTGATCTGACCAGTCGTTCCAGCGGAGGAGGTCCCCACTGACAGCTGCCGCCCACCGCTGGACAGGTGAGTGAGCTGGGCTTCAGACCGTTTCTTCTTCTGAGTGCCTCACTCCCAACCTCGAGCCACCTCACTTGACACTGGATTGAGCAGAGATAACTCGTCCCCAGTGAGTGCTGCTTCAATGCAGATTTGTGAGCGAAATAAATGACAGTTGATGTGTTAAGCCAGGGGCTAGAAAACTTCCTCTGTAAAGGATGAGATGGTAACTTTTTGGTCTCTGTGGGCCCTTAGGTTTCTGTTGCAATGGCTCACCTCTATCGTCCTGTAAAAGCAGCCACAGGTAGCAGCAAATGAATGGGTGTGGCTGAGTTCCGGTAAAACTTTATGTATACTGACGTTTGAATTTTGTATAATTTAAACATGTCGTGAAATAGTATTCTTTTGATATTTTTTGCAACTCTTTAAAAACCTAAGGAACCATTCTAAGCCCATGTGCTGTACAAAACCACAACGTGGCCCGGAGTTTGCTGACCCCTGTTTTAAGTCGTTAGGGTTGAGGTGGTATGTGACAGGACCCATAGATAACCCGAACAACAACCCAGCCATGTGGATGATTTTGTGAAATTTATGTGAAATTGAGGTACAGGGCATTAAGAAACTCCTTTGAATTTACAGCTACAGTAACTGCGAACTTAGCTCATTTACAAGAAAGAGGTCTAGTGGGTTGGCATGGTGAGATTAGAATTAAAAAGATCAGAGAAACAGCTGCTTGCTACTTGCCAGCCATATTCAGGGAAGAGAGGCTCAGGAAATGGCGGGGAGGGGGTCCACTTGCAGAGTTGAGATGTTTTAGTGGGCTTCCCTAGACCAAAGTAAAATTTCCCTCCAAATCAATCCACAACTCTTTTCGAGTTCCACAGTCACCAAGCCATCTTCTGGGTAAGACTTTGTCTTCTCAGGTAGTAGCAATTGTTATGATTAACATTTATTGAGTGCTTAGTGTATGCCAGACACTGTTTTAACCGCTTTGCATGTATTAACTCATGAAGTCTTCATGATAATCTGTTATTGTCCCAAATTTGTAGTGAGAAAATGTAAGCTCAGAGAGCTTAAGTGAAAATAGAGGGCTAGGATTTGGACTCAGGCAACCTGGCTCCTGACCTCATGTACTTAATTATACTCTGCTATTCCTTTTTTTTTTTTTTTTTTAGGTTTTAAAACTTTTTATTGCATATTAAAAAAATTGTGCATTCCAATAATTATATACTCTGCTATTCCGTTCTCCACCCTGACCTTGGGAAAGGGTATCCTGGAGTGGAGGGTGCATTGTAAGCGCTAGGAAGGGACAGTCCCTGCTGCAGAAGAACAAATTGGCATCCAGTTTACACTCTGGCTTTGGCTAAATTGAGTTAATGCAAGTCTGTGTCAAGTTCACTGAGACCCTTCAGCCTCCGAGGACTAGAGAGGCAAAGGCTTTCACCTGGAACGGGAGGCCCTGCAGCCTGGCTGGGGCCTGGAGGGCATCTGGTGGGGAGGGCGGATAGGCAGCTGGCTGCCCCTGTGGTTGCTGCCCCACAGGTCATCCTGGTTCTTATTCTACTTGATATCTCAGCAGCATACTACTTTAGTCTCAGACTTTTTTTTTTTTGTTAATCACCTTCTCTTAACCTTCTAAATCTTTACAGCATCTGAAGAGATGTCCACTTTCTCCTCCTGATGTTGGTTATTGTCTTCTGTCATTTCATCTCTTTTTCTGTCTCTCGATCATTCTCATTAGTGGTTTGTCAATTGTATTGGTTCTTTCAAGGACTCAGTTTTTCTCTTTGTTGAACCTCTTTATTATATGTTTCTTTTTCTATTTCATCACTCTCTGCCTTTATTTTTAATATTTCATTTTATAGTCTTCAGGTTTATTTTGGTGTTGTTCTAACTTAGCTCATTGATGCTTAGCTCGTTATTTTTCAGCCTTTTGAACTCTATCTACTATAAGGCAGTAAATTTTCCTCCTTTGGCTTTGGTTGCATCATAGACTTTCATATATAATATTTTCATTATTGTACAGTTGAAAATATTTCCTAGTCTCCATATGATTTATTTTTGACACTTGGGTGTTTTTAAATTTCCAAACATAAAAGGATTTTACTGTTATCTTTTTTTTTCTTTTTGTTACACTTTTCTTGTTTGCACTGGGATTAGGGAGCATGCTCTATGATTTCATTCTTTCACATTTTTTGAGATCAGCCTTGGAACCAAGTATATGGTCTATTTATAGAAAACTTCTGGGGCGCCTGGGTGGCTCAGTCGTTAAGCGTCTGCCTTTGGCTCAGGGCGTGATCCCAGAGTCCTGGGATCGAGCCCCGCATCGGGCTCTTCCGCTGGGAGCCTGCTTCTTCCTCTCCCACTCCCCCTGCTTGTGTTCCCTCTCTCGCTGGCTGTCTCTCTCTCTGTCAAATAAATAAAACCTTAAAAAAAAAAAAAGAAAACTTCTAAGTGTGTTTGAACAAAAAATGTATCTTCTGCACTTGTTGAGTCCTGTCTCCTACATAGGTGCATTAGGTAAAATTTGTTAATCCTGTTTTTCAAAATTTCTATGCCTGTACTGATATTTTTTTTCTTTTTATGATGTCAGTGACTAACAGAATATCTTAAAATCTCCTACCGTGATTGTGGATTTGTCAGCTTTTTTTGAAGTCCTAATAATTTTTATGTTTTACACTTTTGAGGTTCTGTTATTAGGTGCATAGAATTTAAATTAGTTTATATTTCTGATGAACTAAATCTGTTATGATTGTGAAGGAATCACCTTATCTTTAGTAATGCCTTTTCCTTAAAATCTCTTGTCTGAAAAGACACAGCTGCTTTAGCTGTTCTTTGGTAAGGACCTCCATGGCATATATCCTTAAGTTTTTGATATCTTAATGTAAACACATTTAGTTGGATTATAAAGTTATCTTTTTACATAGCATAATAGTGAAAAAAAACAGACTAATAAAAGTATGATTCCAACTACATAAAATTTCACGATGTGAGGTGCCTTGAACTCACCCAGTGATGCAAATTTGGTTGGTGGTTCAGTGGAGAGCCTGTGTCTATTTTATGACCTCTCAGTGATGGCTTCTCTCGTCTTCTCTTTCTCCTCTTTTCCTTCTTTCTTCTTTTTCTCCCTCTTCTCACCAGATCTGTTCTGTGTCAAGTCAGCTCTGGACAGTCCTGGGGGGCATGTACGTGTGTGCGTGCATGTATGTGTATGCGTACGTGTGCGTCTGTGTGCGCACGTGCAGGGGTGCACGTGTGTGTGCATGCACATGTATGTGCACGCATGTGCATGTTGAGCATGTGCACATGCCTAATCCTCTGACCTCATTTTTTCCAAGCTTCTCACACTACACTGTGATCACACTGGTCTTCTTTCTGTTCCTCAAAGACTGCGAGCTCTTCCCTACTCAGAGCCTTAGCGTTTCAATCCTCTCCTCTGGCAATGGCTTCAAAGAACACCTGACCTGAGGTAGGCCCTTTTCCCAAATCACTCTTTATTATTTATCCTTTTTTATTATCTTCATAGCACTTATCACTACCTAAAATGATCTTGTGTTTGTTTTCTTGCTGATTTTACATTGCTGCCATGCCACTGGAAGGTAAACTTCTAAGAGCAGAGAGCTTGTTGTAACCCCAGTGCCCAGCAGAGAACTTCATGTGTGTGAGAAACTCGTTGCATCACTGTTGAGTAAATGAACGAATGAATGTGTTACTTCTCTCTGTCTCTCCTGCTCACATCAAGTATTCACCATGTCTTATGGTTTCCATTTCCTAAATATGTCTCAGGACTGCTCACCTCTCTTTACCTCCTTCTATGCCTGAGTTCGGATTACCATCACTGCTCACCTGGACATCTGCAAGGGCCACCTAACTGGTCTGCCCACATCCCGGCCGGGCCCCCTCCCGTCTACTCTGTGACCAGAGGATCCTTCTCACATATACATCAATTGGGTCAACCCCTGCTTAAAACCCTTCAGAGCTCCCTGTTGCCCTCAGGAGTAGTCCAGGGCACGATCTGGCCCCCACTCCCTCTTCTGACCTTGTCCTGCACCTCCTGTCTCTCCCCCTCTCCTTCTGAACACCAGCGCATAGCCTTCTTCCACATCTTCAGACGGCCTCCCTTCCCCTCACTCAGGCCTTTTACACACCGGCTCGTTGCCTAGAATCCCTTGCCCCCTCTGCCTTCCTGGCCTCCAGAGGCCTTCCCAATCCCTATCCGTCACCAGCTGGGCTTCCCATTGCCCTCCATCAATGTTTTTGGCGTACCTGGTTGTGAGGGGGCTCCTGGCTCTCGTTCCCTCTGCTACCCTCAGTAACTAGCATACCACCTGGCTCATGGCGGCTCTTGGGGCATCTTTGTGGAGTGAAGGGCCAGTGCCCCACACTGGGACCCGTATGACCCAGCCACTTCCCCCACAATGTTGCAGAATCCCTGACAGCCACAGCCTGGGGAGCCTGAGGGGTGGCTCTTGGCATACTCCTTGCTGAGCTGTGCTGAGTACTTGGCCCTGGCTGTCAGGGACAGTGAGGGGAGGCCTGGGCTTTTTCACCTTCTGAAGTGGGGAGTGGGGCATTGCTTCTAACAAGACCACACCCAAGAGGGATTCCTCCAGATTGGAAGGCTGATAAAGGGAGGGCAAACACAGTGTACTATGTGTGGGTCATATTCTCGATAGAGAGAAGCTGTTGGACCTTGTGGAATTTGGGACCCAGGCAATGATGCTTCAGGACCTGTAGTACAGTAATGGAGATGGGGATGTTCTCTTCATTTCTCCAAGAGACCTTGATGGATCAGACCCTCCTCCAAGGAGGATCAGAAGGAAAGCAGTACTTTGACATTCTGCAGGCTTGGTCACCTTGGGAGCTTGGGGACACCAGGGCATGGAGGGGGTTCTCAAGGGATAGTGGCATCAGAGGTGGGGTGAGACTTCTTCAGATGGCTTATGGTAAGCAGGTAGGTGAGGAGACATATCTCCAACTGTCAGTGAGCCCCTGCTTGGGATGTGCTGGGAATGCATGGGACGCCTCTACGTAGACAGGAGGGCCTGAGACCTGGAGTCATGCACCTTATTTATTACTGTCTGTAAACTCCTGAAGAAGGGGCATGCAGACTTCAAAATTTAGAACTCAGAACCAAGTTTGTGCCCCAACGGAGCAACTGAGAGGAAGGGCGCTGAGTGGAAACTGTTAAGAGCAGAAAAGTTTGTCAAGGGTGTTGGCTCAAGCAGCACCTTGGCTCATCCTGGGGCCAGCTGGTCCTGAGGAAGGGAGTGCCCATGGTTGCTTTTTCTGCCCCCCCCACCCCGCCTGAGTCAGGTGCCTACTGCTTGCCTCAAAGATCCCTCAGGATTCTGGATTCCAGAATTTTCCATGTCTCTCACTTCCATTTCTGCCCTGGCTGAGCCTTCTTGGAGAAGTGGCCTAAGCATCAGTCCTCCCAGAATTGGAAGATGCATGGGGTCTTCACCAGCTGATTTGGGGAATGAGATATCCTCTGTTATCTGCCTCAGGGCACACCCATGCTTCCCTGATCAGGTTGGCAATTCCAGAAGATGCCATTAGAGCCACTTTTCTTGGTCTCCAGTTTGTTTGCAGACTTCCCCAGAGCCTTGGGCTCCATCGTCATCAAGATCCCTCCAGCTCCTCCCTTCAAGTCTCTGGCTTTCATTTCCTTTGGGAAAAGGAGATCCAAGCCGATTTGGGAAACACTCCCTGCAGAGGAGGCTGGCACCGTGTCCAGGTCGGCAAGGCTATATTTAACTGCTATATTTGCAGTTCCACTCACTTGTCCCAACCCCAAGCCCCGCCTGCCACCCTTCTCCCCCCCCTCGGAAGCCTGTCCTGCACCATCAGGGCCCTGTGTCGCCCCTGCTCACCCTGCTCCAGCTGTGCAATTGTGGTCTGGGCCACAGGCTATTTTTTGCTTGGTGCCAAAGATTATTCAGTTATCAGGAATGTGTGTTTAAGTGGCCGTCTCCGGAACGAGGATTATAAATAGGAACTTGGGGTCAAGGCCTGGGCCCCCGTGTCCTCCTCCTCTTTGTCCCAGTTCCTTTCCTGGCTCCTGGATTTGACTTGGGGTGAACACCAGGAGGCCATGGCGAGGTTGTCTGGGGAAAGGACCATAGGCTGGAAGGCCAGAGGTCCAGGACTGACTGTATCCTGACAGGCAAGTCACCCAATCTCTTGAGACTTGCTTTCTCCATCTGGGAAATGAGGAGACTCAGACCCATTTGCTGAATGGCAAACACGTAGTGGATCTCTGTCAGTCTATGGAGGGAAATCCAGGTTAGACAGATGGGTATCTGGGAGAGAAAAGTATCAACCATTTGAATACCAGTTTTTTTTTTTTTTGTTTTGTTTTTTGTTTTTGTTTTTGCAGGGGAGATAGCAGGGTATTAAAAAGAAAAGAATAAGCAAGAAATTGTCTTGGGAGTAAACATGTAAAAGTGGAAGGGAGAGAGATGCAGGATTGCCTTTGGGGAGCCCCCAGTCTGATGGTGGAGGCTGGGCCCAGTCTCAGTTCCAGCACAGAGTGGCCTAAGCAGAATGGAGTGGGTACATTTGAGCACAGGTACTTGAGATAAGGCTAAATTTTTCTATGACAGAGTGAGGGCTGATTCTCAAGATGCCAGTTCTCTTAGACAACAAGTCCAGGCCAGAGGCACTGGTCCATGCAATTTGGCTGACGAGAGTGGGTGAGGTACCTGGTCAAGAAGGCAGGGCTACTTCCTTGTGACCAGTGGCCCCTCCTGTCCTGTGGAGAGCCATCCTCTATGACCTGGTTCTGGAAGCTTTGGCTCCACTTCACCCCACCCAGGGAGATGAGGGACAAGCACAGGGCTCCACCAAAATGTGGGGCTAGGACTGGTGGCTTCATGCTGTTCCCAGGGTTCCCCATCAGGCTCCTGCCGATGAAGAAGGGTGTTAGCAAGGGAAGGACACAATGTCATCATTTTACCTCAGCTTTTCCATTGGTAAAACGAGGGAAGTAACGCACAGCCTTCCTCTTTGGAGTTGTTAGTTATGAGAAAGATCAAAAAGGATATTGTTACCATTGTAGATGGTAAGGATATCCTGAGCAGAAGGGCACTGGCTGGCCTGACAGGCGCCAGCCTCCTGACTGTAGGCCCCATGCTTTGGGCTTCAATCTTCCCCTCGGATGTAGTTCTTTCATTTGCCCTGCTTTTTCAGTTCTCTTTCCCACTCTTCTCCCCACTGAAGCCTGGAGACCAGTTTTCCCCTCATTCCAGCTTTCTGGACCCAGCAGGCACTTAGCTCTTTCTCCTCTTTGGGTGGGGACAGCACCCGTCCCCTATTTTGTTAACAGGGTGGGGCTGTACTGGCGGTTAGGGCATGGCACCTGCAGCTTTAGTCCTTATTCTAGAGTCATCAGTATACACAAAAGTCTCTTCTTTCTGATCATGTTGGTGCATTGAATGTCCACTATAACTGGAATAGATCTTTTTGTATCTTGGTAATACTTTCATTTAAGTTCACAAGTGAGAAAACAAAATCCTTTGACAGACTACATTTTGGTTTTTAAAGAAAGTAGCCATAGGTGGAGGAATGAGGTGTTTCCAAATGGAGGTGGGGCTTGGGCAGGGGGCTGCCCCCGGGCTAATTCAGAGGGCTCTGCAGTGCCCTGAGGAGGGTGGGCAAATGGCCAGGTTAGCCACCTGCCAGGATGGAACTCTGGGGATGGCAAGCACGTGGAGGGTCTTCATGACAGGCTCTTACGGAGCCCCTGCTGGGTTGTTGCCAAGGACTTCCTTTGCCTTTACTTCTGGGGACTGTTCTAGCTTGCTTTGACCACGCTGAGGGTCCTAGGGGGGACCTCAGTCCAGTTCCACAGGCAAAAGCAGGTGACATCTGAAGGAATTTTCCAAGAGGCCCCCATGTACAGTATTGGGGGGTGGTAATCAGGAAATAAAGAGGAAGTCAGAGAGAGGGGACATGCTTGGCTTCTTCAAGTCCTGGTCCCCATGCCCCATCTGGCCCCCTGCCCCTGGCTGCTCCTCAGCTGACTCATGTGACAGCTTCGGGGATGGGAATGTGGACTTGTACTAGGCCTCCACCAAGATCCAGTCACACCTAGGACTGAATAAAGAGGGAAGCTTGAATAGTTTTATCTGATGGCATAGCTGCCACCTCCCTTTTCAATGACAAGAGCAGGATGACTCCCAGCCCAGCAACTTCCTCAGCCTCTGGCCCTGTAGCCCCCACAGGCAAGAACCCATTTCCTTCCCTCTTCAGACGTGAATGCTGCCCTTGCTCCTTGGTTTGTGGCTTCATCAATTCGGTCTTTGCTTTCATTGTCATACCCCCTTGGCTTATTTCATCCTCTCTGTCCCCTTCAGGCCAAGCTGGCAGTGTTTCTGTTGGTACGACATCCTCTAGAGCCTCACTTAGGTGACCCAGACTGGACCTTCCTCCACCTCCTGTCAGGCTTGCATCTTGAACCCTGCTGGCTTCAACTGCCTGTGTTGGATAACAGGCCTTCTGTCCTCCCCCAGGGGGCCTGGCCTAGAGACCCCTCTTCTCAAGAGAAGCAGGACTCTGACCCCAGAGCCAGCACTGGCGGCAAGGAGAAGTGGTGTTGGCCAGCGTATCCTCAGCCTGGAGACTCTGGAAGGCAGGGCCAAGATTCTAGACCTGGACCATATTGCCCGTGGGCAAGTCCACCCCTTTCAGGCAGAGGCAGGACCAGGGCACTGGGGTATTACTCTTCATAACAGCAATCTGAGGTGGACATCATATCACTGGTGTACGGATGAGGAACCAGAGGCCCACCGTAGAACAGAGGGTTACCTGAGGTTATATAGCCAGTAAAAGACAGAGCTAGGACAAAAACCAGGTGTTGCTGCCTGCCCCTCAGCACTTCTTACTGTAGAGGTATGAGGTGATCTGCTAAGAGGTTACTGCCTTCAGTCCCAGTACCATCCTCAGGCTTGGGCATAAACGGCCCTGTGCCTTGGAGTTATTTCCTTGAGATATTTGAGGTCCCCTTCTGTGGTTAGAACTGACTGGGGTTGGCAGTGCCCTCTGAGTGGGGCACCCTGAGCTAGACTGAGCTAGATGATCTCCAGCCCCTCTTTCTCCTCCTTCAAGTACCCTCCAACCCTCTATCCCATGTGTGGCATTGGCCAAATGCTCCCAGAAGAAATGAGATTCATGCCTATGCAGTCATCCTGAGGCCTCATGGACAGTCTCAGTTGCAGGCAGGCAGTCTGGCAAGTGAATTGCTCCCCTGGCTGGTGAAGCATTTTTTTGGTGGGATCACACGAGACTGGGCTTTCAGAATGGTGCTGACACACTGATTTTGACTGACTCAAATTGTTTACATAGACAGGAACCTGGCAAAAAAATTTTTTTCCTGGGGTCTCATACACCTTAGGGATGGCTCTGCCATTCCCCTGACATTAAGCCATCCTGCTGTATTATTGCTTATTGTATTAATTGATTTTCCCTTTGTTGCCTTGAAACCTCTTTAAAAAGACCTACACCAAGGGAGATTTCCCAAATTCCCTTTATTACCCCCTCCCCACCATGTTTCACAATCCTTAGATTTTAAAATTGGATCCAGATCTGACTTCTAGGCCTTAATTCTTTAGCTCAAACAATCTCCCTTTGTCTTGGCCTCTGTGGACAGTGCTCAGCCCCACCCGACCCTTAGCCTTCTTGCAAAAAAGCAGGAGGCCCTCTCACACCCTGGGATTTCCAGGAGCCCTAAGATGTAATAAAACCTGTCAGAGATCATATGGCTGTCCAAAGAGGTATGGGATTGTCATTTTATACTTCCATCCTGAAGTGGGGCACTCTGGGTTGTCAGTGGAGAATGGCCAGAGAGCCTAAAGGGCAGGCATCATTTCTGCCTGGCACCTGCTCCTCTTTCCTCTCTTTTCAGCCACCTTCTCCAGGTCCTGACCCCCTGCGCCTCCTTCTAAAGCATGCTCTGGCCTGTGCTCCCCAGTGAAATTGGGATGAGGGCTTGGAATGGAACAACCACGGTCTGGGGAGTGATCGTCCCTTGGCAGAGAGAGGCGAATGGACCATCCCTCATCCCGGGAGGTCAATGCTATGAACCACGTTTCCTTCCCAGCAGCATCTGCCCATGGGCCCCTTTCTGAGCCTCTTTGTCTCCCTCTTCTCAGTGGGGCTGTCAAATGCTGAGCCTCACAGGTTGTGACTAATCACTAGCAGATTTTTTTTTCCATCCAAGAAGAAGAAAAAGCTGAAGGAGATGAAGAAAAACCCCAACAGTGAATAACTCGGAAGAGTTTCCAACATGTGGGTGTTTTTCTGGGACCAAAGATCAGGAAGATTCCAAATGTAAACAATCCCAAAATAACTCAGCTCTCTCAACCCCAGGCATTCCCAGGACTGGATGTCCACACTCCCTCCCTCTCCCTCTGGGAACTCAAGGTCAGGGAGAGGTGGCAGGCTTGGGCACTGTGAAGAGTTGCTTCAGTGAGGCTTTCAGGCAGGGCATAGTCTCTTTGAGCCTGGAATCAAATCTTCTTCATCAGATAATAGTCTTTTTGAGAGAGGAACTTCTTTCTGCCTCATCAGATCAGGTCTCCCTGGGATCAGGGACCATGACTATGGCTCTCTTTGCTCAGAGTCATAACCCATTGTGCTTAAACCAAGCTCCTGAGATTTCTTGCCAGCATAGTGTAATGGAAAGAATATGGACTTTGAAGTCACACAGGGTTGGAATCTTGGCTCCACCACTTATTAATTGTGTGGCCTTGAGTATGTTATTTAGCATCTGGGAATCTCAGTTTCCTCTTTGTAAAACTGGGGCAAGGATTCTTACCAGAGAAAATACTCTTAACTAATGTGCCTAATAAGATGCCTGTTACCTAGAAAGGGCTCAGTGACTGTTCCCTTTCCCTCTCCCTCTTCCCATGTAGGTGGTTTAAGCTGGGGAAATCAGTACTTTCTTTTCTACCCCTCTCTTTGTCTGAAGGATTCTCTGTGTTCAACGGTAGAAATCATTCCTTCCCCAAATAACTGAAAATCACTAGTGCATCTTATATGGAAGAATATATTCAATATATAGTTAAGAAAACATTCTAGAGGTGATCATGCTGGAGGAGATGGGAGAAGTCTCAGCAAAGATTATGGAAGTGGTGATGGTGATGTTGATGGTAGTCATGGTGATGAGATGATGGTGGAAGGAGTGGTGGTGATGTCAGAAATGATCATAATTATGGACACCATGGAGCAGATGATGGAGAAGGTGGTTAAGGTGATGGTGGGAGCAGTGGTGGAGATGGTAGTGCAGGCTACACTGAAGTAAAGGTGAGGGTAATGGCAGTGATGAGACTAACCGTGACGGTGGTCATAAAGGCTATGTTAGAGGTGATGATGTTTGTGTTGTTTGGGAAGACTGTTCCACTTGATTTAGAGTCATGGTGAGAGATATGATCAGGACTACCTTCACCAGTTGTCCACTCCAGAAGAAAGGCACAGAGGGGGCAGGCAAAGCAAGGTAGAAGAATGCTTTGTGGTTAACTATTACTTTGGCCCTAAACTCCAATAGAAAACATTAGACTTCTTAATCATTGCTGATTGAACACACATGTTTATCTTGGCTACTTCCAGAAGCCCCACTAACGTGTCATTAATGGATTTTTTTTTTAAAAAGCATAAACCCACAGGGAAAAAGAGAATGGGAGAGGGAACAGGAGCAGACAAGAGAAGTCGAGAATTTGGAAATTAGAAGGTGTATGGATGAGTGGTACCTGACTTAGCAGACCACAGAAAGCTGAAACTCAAGCCCACAAGGTTGTGGGGGTAGATGGCAGGAACCGATAGGTAGCAAAATATTTTTAGCCACGGATTCCCAGAAAAGCCTGGGAATTGGAGGCACCAGTTATGTCCGAAGGCAGGGGTTCAGTATGAGGGTGGAAAATAGGAGGATTGGTTGTAAGTTTTTAAAAAATGCAGTAAGAACCTCCCAATCCTGGATTTACTCCTCTACCCAATGCATCCAGGTAACCATCGCCTTCCATGCTGGCAGAAGACAGAAGATTTACGCTTTGAGATGTTGAACCTAAAAGGTTCTGGACATTGGAGCACCAGGCACAGCTAGGGGAGAGAGAAGAGTCATTCTGAAAATAAGCATTAAAGATAAGCCTGTTTCCTGAAAGGTGAAGCTCTCAGCTCTCTTCCTCATCAATCCCCAGGACACTGGAAGCCAGGGTAATACTACACAGGCCAGATATTGGAAGAAAGTTTCCTGGGGAAACTGAGTTTCCTGAGTTTTCTTCTACAGGTTTGGTATTTGGGCTCCTCATGAAACTGCAAGTCCCAATCAATTACCCTTTGGTGAAGCCCACGTGTCAACAACTTTCTCTCTTCTTCCACTTCTTCCAATCAGAACTGCAGTGCATCACACATCAGTATGAATGGACAGCGAAGAATTAGTTGATATTTCAAGAAGGTGTTCAACATGAAAGGCAGACATCCAAACTAAGAGGAAAAAGGAATAGAGAAAAAAAAAAAACAGTGAAGAAGAAAGGCACAGAAACTGATTAACATTTTTAGAATGATAAAAGAAGGTTATGCCTTCTTTAAATGAGAACTGGGAGTGATTTTTTTAAAAAAGCAGAAGAAAGAAAATTCTTGACCATGCAAATATAACATATAACATCCATATCTGATTAAAAGTCAAAAGAAGAGTTGGACTATAAAATCAGGACAAAGTCCCAAAAAATACAACAAAGAAATGGAAATTGACAGAAAAATTTAGATGGTCAGTCTAGGAGTAGCATATAGAGAGAAATAAAATTTAAAAAGGAGGAAAATTTCCTAGCACTGCAGAACATAAATTTACAGATCAAAAATTTTCTATGAATATATGGCAAACTGAATTTAAACACAAAAACAACTCACCCTAAGGCACATTGCCGTGAAATCTCAGAACATTGAAAGGAAAACTTTAAAAGTTTCCAGCATGGGGAAAGAAGTTTATGTACAAATTATTGTGAATTAGAATTGTATCACAGATCTCTATAGCATGTAAGTAGAAGAAAATGAACACCGCTTCTAAATCCTGAGGGAAATGATTTTCACAGAGTTCAATACCCAGGCAAACTAGCAATCGAGTATGGCAATAAAAATAAGGATACCTTTGGACATGAATGGTCTTACAAATTTACCTCCTAAGCAGTATTTCCAGGAGGATCTTGGGGAGTGTTATCCACCTTACTTAAGAAGTAAACCAAGGAAGAGGAAAGAGACAAAGGATCCTGTGAGCAGGATAGAGACAAAGGGAAGTCGAGAATGATGGTGAAGAAAAGTGTCAGGATGACAGCGAAGTAAAATATGTAGAGAACAGTCAGTCCACATTAAGCCATGAGGATGCAGAACTCCAGGAGGGAGGTCTCCAAGAAGAAAATGAAACTGACGGTAATGTACGTTCAAAGAAAATTTTTAGTTCCATTGGAAAGTTCAGAGATGAATTAATAAATGATACATGGAAAATTAAGCAAATGGCAAAGCAAGGTAATTATTATTTCCAAGGGAAACCAAACAGTTGTACAAGAAAGGAAAAGTGGTTTGATTGTGAATGATAGTAATGCAAATCCTGAATGATTGTATTCAATATCAGTGTTGCGTGTGTGCGTGAGAGAGAGAGAGAGAGAGAGAGGAAGATATGGCGTAAGAGAGCTGAATCCTCATTTTCCATAGTAGAGGGTCAATAGATAAAACCTAACCCTGAAAAATATAAGAAATATCAGTATTACCATGTCCATTAGAAATAAATACTAGAGGAAAGAGTTAAAATAATTCAAAGTGCTTGCCTCAGGAAAGGAGGACTCAAAAGTGAGCAGGATTGGAGCAGAAGTCTTATGGTTTTCATTATAAACCTTGTAGAACATTTTACTTTCAAAAATATGTACATGTATTACTTTGATTAAAAAAATAAAGATTTAAATAGAATATAAAACTGAGAACTCTAGTGAGCCGTGCTAGATTATGTGGAGAACTTCTTGACCAAATAAGTCAGTTCAAATGGCTCAGAACCAAAATCAGCTGAAAGACCTGCTCCATCTACTGCCTTTAGGTCCAAACCCAAGTCTTGGATATGTCCACATTCACCAGAAAGCCACAAAAGGGAGCACAAGAAACACAGAAACATCTTGCATTTGCTCCATTTCTCAAGGCTTTCCAGGACCATGTGGCTGCCACATGGAAGAAAGAGAGAGGAATGGAGAGAAGAGGTTCAAGCCAAAAATAAGGAGAGATGATTGGGCCTTCTCCCTGGGGGAGCAGGCCCTAGCCCTCATACTGCACCCATGTGGGCTAGATGTTCAGTCTGGCACTCTTATCTCCCTAACTACCACAGAGCACCATAAGATATTCTTAGACCTGAGTAACTATTGCAACGCTCCTCCTTGAGGGTAGAGCAAAGAGGGAGGGAAGAGCTGAAATCCAATAGTGATGGTGGTAGCAGTGGAGCTGGAGGTGATAGTGTGATGATGGAGCTACTAGAGGTGAGGAAGTGGCAATGACAATGGGAATTTATAATGAACATAATAGAGGCAGTGACTGGAGAAGTGATAGATACAGAGATGGTGCTAGTGATAGTGGAAGTGATATTGACGATGGTATTGGAAGTAATGGTGCAAATAATTCTAGCGGGATGATGAAAGTGACTGTATTCATGATGATAGAGGTGATAGTGGCTGTGAAGATGAGATGTTAGAGGAGGGGATATTAGGAATGATAATGGAAGTGATATGGTGGTGACAGTGGCATGATGAGAGACATGGTATTAGTGGAGTTGATGGCTGTAATGGGAGGTAAACAAAGGGAAGTGATGGTAATGTGGATGGCACTGATGATTATAGCAATGAAGGTGGAAGTAATGGTGGTGGTGCTTGGTGCTGGGAATGATGGGAATGATAGGAGTGATCGTGGCATTGGTGTTGGAAGAGGTTGTGCTGAGAATGTTGGCAGTGATGATGGATTTCATAATGGTGTGGATGCTGGAGTCATTATGGCCAAGATGGTGGACTTCATGATGGTGAGGATGGTGGTATTGGCAATGGAGGCAATGATACTGGACTCAACAATGACAAACACAGTATTATAAATATGAGAATATTGATCAAAATCATAAGACAGATGCATATGTAGGGCATCTAAAGACAACAGTCTGAATAGTCTAGGTTATGCTGTAGTAACAAACTGCCCCTTTGGGAGTATATATGGCAAAGTTTAATTCTCATGCTGTATGTTAGAAGGTGGTTCTGCTCTCATAGTCACCTGTGGGCTGTGCTGATGGAGGATCCAATTCTGTGTGCTTTTAGGATCACTGTGGCAGTAAGAAGAGAATGTGATGAGTCATGCATTGTTTCTGTATTGGTCAGCTTGGGCTAGGTTATGGGGTGGTAATGCAAAACCCCAAAATCTCTGTAGCTTTCAACAACAGAATTTCTCACTCACGTTCTGTGTACATTGCTCAGAAGTGACACATATCATCTCTGCCTAAGAAATGGCTGAAGTGAGACTAATTTCAAAAGAAGCAAGGAAGTGCAATCTTCTCAGGTGCCTAGAAAGAGAAGAGCTGGAATATTTGTGTACCCTTTAATGACAGGCATTGTTTGCTTGTAAGGTACAGGAGGGAGTAGGGACAATGTAGGTATCATGGAAGGCTGCTGTGGTCATAGAAGAAAGACTTGGTCAATGTGGAGGGACTTATGGAAAGGGGAAAACAATTTAGAAGGAGGAGACACCAGGAGCTAGAGGCAGGACAAATTATGGCAAAGTTCACTAACGTGCTTGCCATTGCTCCTCAGTTCCCCTGGTATTCCTGGGTTCCCAGAAATCCAGCAGATTCTAGGAAAGTTTATTTGGAGCATAAGACTCATAGGCAGAAGCAGCAGAAGGCAAGGATGGAAAGGTCAGCTCGAGCCATAGCATGGAGGGCTTTGAATGCCATGCTGAGATATTTTGCAACATGAACCACGGGTAAAATGTTACATAGCCAAGTAAGCTTAGGGGATGCTGCATGCTCTGTCTTCACACTGGGAAACCCACTGGTGATAACCCTGCCGTCTTCAACACGTGGCTTCCAGTACTCTGGGTGTTAACATCCTGGTGAGCAGGATGGGAAAGGACAAGGAGTGGGGCACGGGAGAATTTTATGGGCCAGGCCAGGAGATGGTGCACACTGCTTCTGCTAAAGTACCGTTGGATATAACTTAGTCGTGTGGTCGCACATAACTGCAAGGGAGGCTAGGAAGTGCAGTCCGGAAGTTCGCTCAGACAGGAGAGATGAAGTTTTGGAGGGCAGCGAATGTTCTCTTCACAACAGCTCTCTTCAGATCTTTAAAGGGCTTGAAAGTGAATGAAGGCCAAAACTTTTCAGTATTGCTTCAGAGGGGAGGAAGAAATAGGGAGGCAGATGTTGGTTCAATGAATGGAAGGACTTCCTTGACTATCTTAACATAAGCATGGACTATCAGGATTGGGAGGGACCTGGTGTGGTCCAGTCCGCACTCCGGGGCTTGAGACCCACTTCTAAGAACTCTGTTCAGAAACCTTTGGGGATGGAACCCTCTCTGTGTATGAGGTAGCTGTTTCATTTCCAGAGGTCTGATGGCTGCAGGTGTTGGCCACCGAACTCACACAGAACTGTGAACAGGAGCATATGAGCAAAGGCATGTATTTTTACTTCTTGTGTCAGTCCCCACCTCTGTACCTTTCTCAACACCTGGCTGGCCCTTAGTTTTGTTTGATGGACACCTCACCCCCACAAATTTCTTCATATTCCTAAGTACAGGGCCACATATGTGGCAGCTTTTACTTACATTCTGGGGGTAATGTTTTAGAGGTTGGATCTCTGCAGGTGCAGCCCAGGTGGGAGCTTAAAGAGTGACTTCTAGCCCTTGCTGTTCTGAGAGTCCACCCTCACCTCTGCTGCTCATCCTTATTGGCTGCAGGCTCGGCCTGGCTATCGTATCTTGCCAAGCTCCAACCCTCTCCCCATTCGCAGGCACCATTTCCTGTGCCCTTGCGTTCTCTCCAGACGTTGTCAAATTATTGTTTTCCTGTGTTGAGAACATGACTTTCCTTAGTGTTCCCATCTCTCTTCTCTTAGGCCAGCTTTGCAACCACATGGCTCTTCAAGGTACTTCACTTCACACGAATGTGTCTACTGAGAAGAGGCATTATATCATTCCGATAGGAGGCAGGATAACTGCAGTTAGTCTGGGGTTAGATCAGTTGGGTTCTTCCACTATTCAACCATCCATCCATCCATCCATCCATCCATTCAGCACCTTATTTATCGATCACCTACTGTGTGCTGGGCACATAGGCAAAGTGTCTACCACAGATCAGTGACTCAATAACTGGTAGCTCATTTCCTTCCCTCCCTTCCCTTAGAAAATTCTCCCTTCAGGTGAAATGACAACACCAAGAGGCCTCTAGTTCTAGATGCTGGGGAGAGCTGTACGGCTGTGGGATTGGCTGCGCCTGAGTTCAGGGTCCCCTGTCCCTCAGGCTCCCACAGGGGAGACAGTGATCTAAAGAGGGGTCACACCTGAGTGTTCAACCTCCAAGGCCACTTCTGACCTACAACATCTGTGATTGACAATGGCAATAACCCTGTTATTGGGGACAGTCCGATGTTCCCTGCAGGACAGGAAATCCAGTCTTTACAGTTGATAACCTCACAGGGATCCTGGGTAGTCCTCCGGGGATGTCTGATCCAGTCTTGCAGATGCCAGACCTGACCAGCGTGTTGCTCTCTCTTCTGTAGTTCATTGATGGTCTCATTAACTGCAGTGTGTCTGATCGTATCCTGACTTCACGAGATGCAATGGGCTGACTTCCTCCTGTTGCCTCCCCTTGGGAAGCAACATGATCTCCTTTAGATTAGAATCTCCCACGCCAGACTATTCTGCAGGGACCTGGCTCCCAGAGAGCCACCCAATGGTTAGATGACTAGGGTAGCCCCACTCCCTGTGCAGGGAAACTTCTGGACAGCCATTTTTCCTAGCTACAGAGTCAGGTCTGCAAGTCTGTACCACTCCCAAGAGCAGCATTCACATCACGGGGGGCTCCATTCTTACAGGCTGCGGCGTGAATGGTGGCACCTATGGTTGTACCATGTAACAGCCGTAAAGTAAAGTATACTTTACTTCATCAGTAATGTGCTCTCCTTGAATGCAAAGTGCTGTAAGCTTCCAGAGCCCAATTCTGTGCTTTCAGTTGATCCTCAGAACACTCTAAGGTCAGGCGGCATTTCCATTTCATGCAGGGGAAACTGAGGAAGATAGACAGTGGCTTCCCCAGGGTCACACTGCTATGCATTGTGGAGCAGGAGGTGGGCCCGGCCCTGTGCTCAGACTCTTAGCACAGTGCTCGGACTGCAGCATCGTGTGGCAGCTCCTTGCCTCCTACCCGATGTCTCCAGCCCCACCAGGCTCCTGCCACCCTGTCTACCTCCTCTGCTCTGTGTCCTATTTCTTTTGGGTCCCAGGACCCTCATTTCCATAGCAAGTATATGGTAAATAGCATGGGCTGATGGGAGAGGACAGCAGTGCCATCTCTACAGGTAACACAGACACATTTTTTAAGGGGCCTTGTCATTAGGGCTTCCTTGGTCCCTTAAAATGGGAAGTGGAAGGGAAGGTAACACCTCTGCATCTGGCCTAGGATGAGGCAGGGGAGGCCAGTGCTGGGGTGGAGGGGAATACTGCTGGCGCCCTACATCCCACCTGATGTCTGTATCCCAGCCTTCTTCTTGTCCTCCGCTCCTGTCTGTCAGATGCTCCTGACATCCAGAAATCTGAGATGCCTGGAAAAGAGGGGAAGAGGCGGCAAGCGGCGATGAGCTCATCCTTACTGGCCGGCGCCGGGCGCCCCTGCGGGACCCTTTTTCCATGGCGGGGTCCAGGCTCCTCGGGTGGCGATGACTTCAGGGCTGGAGATTCCCCACTGGCTGCCCCGGGGGATGGACACTGACTTGTAGTGCATTCCAGCCATGCTCCCCTCAGCCCCAGCGACGTGAGAACCAGAACCCTCGACCCTCTGTCTCCCCGCTACTCTCCAGGGGAGCCTCAGGCCCAGCATGTCCCCAGCCATCTACTCAGCACCTCCTCCTGACCCAGACCTTTCCAGTCCCCACTCTTCCTGTTCCAGGGATGGAAAGCCCAGGACCAAGAGATGGGTCCCTCCTTCTTCTTCCCCTTGGCCTAGCTTTCCCTTCTGCCTTCCTACTTTCTCCAATAGGTCCCCAATCTGCCCCTGAGTCCTTGGTTCTGCTTGCCCAGCAGACAGCAGCTTGGACAGAGCCAGTGTCCCCAACATCAGACAATGATGGCCCCATGAAAGCTCCCTGAGAGAAGCAGGTGTGGGCAGCCTCTGGATCTGTCCATGCCTGCTGCTGATGGCACTTTGTGGGAACTTTGCTTATCCTCCTTCCCAAATCTGTCATGAAACACTGTCTAGCCCTTGTCCAAACCTGCCTCCTGACTAGTCCCAAGAAGTCATTGATTCTCCCACCCCATCCCACATTGCCTTCACAGTTCTTTCCATTCTCCTGGTCTCCTTCATGATCTTGGGGTGTTTTATGGGGCCTGTGGATTGGGGTGTTCCTACCCAGTAATGATACCTCCCATGTCCATGTCAGCCACCATGCTCTAGCCTGGGACTCAAGAGTATTCCCTTAGCTATAGGGCTTCCCTGTACTCTTTCCCTCACTCCCCCTCACCTACTCGCACTGCATGCCTCTTATCATTGTCCATACACTGTTAGTAATCCAGCCCACAGCCCGTCCCTTGGCTCCCACCCTCAGCCTGCCTTCTTGAAGCTCTTCACACTTGCTTCTCTGCTTCACTTCCATTGGCAGCTTAGCCCGCTCCACTCAGACCCCACAGCTGCACTGAGTCCGTGCTTACTGAGGTCACCAGTGACCTCATTGCCAGGTCGTTCTCTGACCTCACTCCTTTGACCTCTGTGGTAGCTCGTTATACTGACCATCCTCCTCCCTGGCCTTTCTGCTACCCTCTGAGTCAAAGGACCCCAAAATACAGTGGCTGAAGCGAGATGGAAAGTCATTTCTCTCCCAAGAAGGCCGGGGGCATGGCTGGTGTGGCGGCTCGATGGCGTCAGGGTCTGGCTCCTTCTTGCTCTGCCATCTTCTGTGTGCCACTTAGGTTTCTTGGCCCTGGATGGCTGCTCCTGACTGTGTCATCCGTGGGAAAGGGGCGACAAGGAGGGGAAGCCATGCAGCTTCCCTTCAGAGGCAGGACTCCGAAACTGCAATGTCCCTTCAGCTCATGTCCCACTGGTCAGAAGGCAGCAGATGGCCACACCTCGCTGGGGGCTGTGATGTCAAGCCAGGCAGAAATTCTGTTGCCATGTAAGGAGGAGAGGATGGATATTGGTGGACAACTACCACTGATTGTTCCTTGTTAATATTTTCCCTGGGCAGTTCTCCTCTATCTGCCCCTGAAATGTTGGTGCTCCCTTCTCTGGCCTGCTCTCCTCTCTCTCTACATGTTCTCTATTGGGGACTTAAAGCACCCACGGATTCAAAACCCACTTCCCGAAGTAAGGTGTTCCGCAGTCTGTATCTTTGCACAGAAGTACCTCCTGACCCTACACTCACACTTCCACCCCACAACTATAATTTGTTTTGGAGGTCCCACTGATACCTCAAAAGCAGTAGACCCCCAAACCTAACTCATTATTTTCTTCCCAAATCTCCTTTTCCCCATAGGGCTGTTGCTCCTGTGTGTGACACTACCCCTCTGGCCCCAGGCTCTCTCCATCAGTTCCCATGCAATCCATCCCTCAAGCTCCCTCACAGCCATCCCTTTCTCACCGTCCCCCCCGACTCCACCTTGGCCCAGGTGTCTTCCCTTTCCTTCTGGCCTTGCAGCTGCCTGCTACCCCAGGTATGCAGAGCAGCCAGACTGTCTAAATGTGTACCCCCTGCTTATACACCTTCCATGGTTCCCCACTGCCCACAGAGCTTATTCCAGCTGGCCGTGCCTCCTTCTTCCAGCCTGTGCCCTGCATCTTCCTATCCCCCCTTTGCCATTCCGAGTGGTTCCATGAGCTCCGAAAACTGCACATCCTGTTTCTTGGTCTGTGTTCCTCACCCATCCCTTTCTCTCCATCTGCCCAACATGGCAGATACCTGCTCAGCCCTCAGAACTTGGCCTAAGTTATCTCTGTGAGAAGCCCCTTCTTACCCACTCCCATGCCTTTTGGGAGCTGTGAGATGTAACTCTAGCCCTTGGCCTCTACGGCACAGCCTCTGTCTGTGTCAGAGCAGAACTGTAATGCTCCATTTCTGTATCCCTCTCACCAGCCTGGGGGCCCTCTGAGGGCATGTACTTCCCTTCTTCCTGGCCCCAGCATCAGGCATGAGGCCTAGAAAATAACAAACTTTCAGAAAGTGTTTGTCGAATGAATGATTGATCATGTCACCCTGGCTCAAAAAACATCAGTGGCTCCTCATTGACTATATAAAAAAGTCTAAGCCCTTTTCCAAGGCATTCAAGGCCTCGCATGATGGGACCGTCAGGGTTTTCAGGCTCACCGTTCAGTCCATCACCCAGACACAACGTATCTTGTCATAGTACTTCTCTTAGGCTCCTGTTTCTTTTGTCCCTTGCTTCTCCCAACCTGGAGGGCCTTTTCTCCTCTTTTCACCTGTTGAACACCTACCCATCCTTCAAAACTCACTTGCATGGTGCCTTCTTTTGGTCTGCCCAACTCAGTCGCATATTCCTTGCTCTGGATTCCTGCTGCACATGCTGCCTAATGGTTCTGTATTATTACTGTCAATAGAGTGCCATGTCCACCTGTGTTATTAACATCCCGTACCCCTCCTTCCACCTGGAGTTTCCTCCTTTCTCTAATGTCCCCATCAGCACATGGTTGAAAAGAGGGGACTGCCTGTTATTTGGCAGCCCTGCCTTTATGGTCACTGTTGGGTCTTTGCCAAGCCAGATCAATCATAGCTCCTTACCCATCTGGTTCTAGTTCAACCCCTTCACTCAATCCAGGCCACTCAGAGTCATTCCCTGATATGTTTTCGTAAAAGAAAAACTGAGATGGGGCGCCTGGATGGCTCAGTTGGTTAGGTGTCTGTCTTCGGCTCAGGTCATGATCCTGGGGTCCTGGCATTAAGCCCCGTGTTGGGCTCCCTGCTCAGCGGGGAGTCTGCTTCTCCCTCTTCTTCTCCCTCTGCCCCTCCTCCATCTCATGTGCGTGCTCTCTCTCTCAAACAGATAAAATCTTTAAAAAAATGAAACAAAAACTGAGAAAGAGAATGAGGTAGAAGTAGTATGATGTAAAATTTAGAAGCTGTTAGAGGCCATGTCTTCTTTGTATGATGGAAGCCATTGTGCAGTAAGAGAAGGAAACGAACACACGGAGAAGAATGGATGGAGATAGATATAGATATAGATATAGATATAGATATAGATATAGATATAGATATAGATATAGATATAGATATAGATATAGATAGATAGAGATAGAGATAGTGAGAGAGGGAGAGAGAAGAAGATAGAAACTGGCCTAGAAGAGCTTGAAGGATTCCTAAAGCCCATTTGCATCCTTGCTCTTGCAATGACTTAGTTGGATTCTCTGAGTAAATAATATCCATCTTTTTTCTTAATCCGGTTGAGGTTGCAACCAGGAGTCCTAACACATATGCCTATTTGGTTCTGCATGGTACTGCAGTATCTGAGTGCAAATGAGACCCCTCCTTAATCTGTCTCTGAGTTTGTAGAGGTGCAGCCACCCCATTGGGTACCCCCCACCCCCTAAGATGAGAAAGTCCCCTCTCAGGCCTATGGCCCTAGACCAGGGCTGGTCCATCTTTGCTAATTCGTGACTAATGAATGGCTAATTCGTGACTAAATGCTCCCACACAGGGTGACTGGGTTGCTGCCTGACCATGGCTTTCTTCCCATTTAGGCTGTGTAAACCCATCAACAATCAGCAAATTAATAGTCTGTGAGCCAAGGTCACTCGTGGTTTGTTTACTGCAGCCGTTGTTCCCCTGGGCTGAGGAGTCCTTTCCACAGGTGTTTCTTCAGCCTGGGCTTAATTTATTCCTTTTCCCTTCCCTCCCTCACCCAGGCTAATTATTGCTTTTGTTTATAATTGAGTTAAGTAAACTGACCTCCATCTTCTCCAGCAGAAGCCTCCATGCCTACACGGTCCATTAATACCGTTGTGGTGTGGCTGGACATCAGCCAGGCTGTAGGACACCAAACATCTGGTAACTGAGAAGACTTCAAGGGCTACTGCTGAAGGACAGTGTCAGAGGGACACGACAGCAAACTTTCATCGCCAGTGACCCGAGACTTGGCCTGGCACTCACACTAGACCATTCCTGAAGCGAAGTAGTGAGGTCAGCCTGGGTGTACATTCTGAGCTGTGGGCCAGGCCTGGGAGGGGAGAACGATATCTCCCTGGGAAGAGACCATGGAGTAGATCTGTGGAAGAAGCAATGGCCAAATGGTTGTGGATGAACAGAGGAAGCTTTGATGGGGGAGGGGAGGACAGTCCTCTGTTCAGGTGGGCGCTACTGGCCAGTTACTGGCCCTTCCTGGCGCATCTGCCTGCAGGGGAACTGGAGATACAGGGATGGAGTCCAGCACTCTTCAAGGGCCCATTCCAACCAGGGACCCATAAATATTGGTCTGGTTTGGGTACAAAGACTAGCCCCAGGCCCATCAGCGGGATGTTTTCAGCTGGGAGGAACAGACATACTCTTTCACTCTGGCTCTCATGTGGCCTAGCACATGGGGAGCTGTCTGGGTGGGGGCTACCAACCAGAGCTTGGCTGCCCCCCAGCCTCTTGCCCGAAGCCCTGACGTCACAGCCCAGACATCTGGCTGTCAGATCTGATTGAGCTCATGCTTAGAGAGAGCTGGCAGGCCAGGAAGCCTAACTTCACACACATCCATGCCCACCCAGCCAGGATCTGCCTTCCTCCTGGGGCAGAGCACTAACCACATAGAGTCTTGATGTTCTCATACATGGAATGGGGATCATGATAACATCTACCTGGGAGGCTTGTCACGAGGCTTAATGAAGACGATGAGCTGAATGTAATCAGCATACAGGACCTGGCGGATTGTAAACATCCAACTAGTGGTAGCCACTACAGTATTACATAACAAGGTTCTCCTCTTATTCTCTGTGACACTAATGTGCTGTGTGATCTTAGGCAAGCCACTCTTTCTGAGTCTCAGTTTCTTTCTGTAAAGTGAGAGTATTTTCATCAAGCTTCCTTTTCTAATCCAAAGTTTCACTCTCTGTGAAATGAGGATAACATTATTTTCTTATTTATCTATTGGGGGGATGGAAAGAAGGAGGCTCAAATGACATATAGTCAGTGTGATAAAGCTTTGAAAAATATAAAGAACTGTTCCAATTCAAGAGATAATGATAATGAGCAAAGATGATAAGTGCTGATTAATGCTAGTAGTTTCCCAATATGCTTTTATTTGCTTGCTAAAGGGCTGGAGGGGAGAATTTCCAGTGTATGTGCTGGGGGGGAAGCCTGGCAGAGTGGTTCTGGGCAGAATGTAAATTATGCAAGGATGTGGCTGAATTGGAGACATTCAGCCGACTCTTGGGATATTTCCAGCCCGTTAGGTGTGTGGTTTGGATAAGCTCTCCAAGTGGTTCTGAAACTCTTGACTCCCACCCCATTCCCCTTCTTGGGTATTCCTCACTTTAGGTCAAGGCTTTGAGGCTTATTTAAATTCAATGCCCCAAGGATCCCATTCATAGCTATTGTCAGATACTCATGCCTGTGTGTGATTGGGATTCCTGTAAGGGAAGAGCCTGGGCTAAGAAGGCAGTAGACTTAGAGTTGGAATAATAGGCGAGAGAGCTCCATAGAAGGAAAGGCTGCAGGCCAGTGGTCCTTACCTTACATGTCTCCCTTTTGTACTGGTAGAGATAGTTCAGCTGCTGTGTTCTCAAGAGCCAGCACAGGGTCTAGATTAGGGTATCTTGGCCTCTTTAATCCCATATTTCCCTCCCTGCTCTCCATTAATCTGCCCCTCTCTTAGAAGGAATTGTTACTATTTTTTGCATATCTCCATGACTCAAGCATAGTGTGGTAAACTTTGTTTTCTATACCTTGTATTGTGAGGATGATACACATTTTATTTTTCAAACATAGAGTATTATGATGTCAATTAAGTGTCCGAGGTTGGGATCCCCTAGAAGTAGTACTAAGAGAAGGATTTGAGTGCAAGTAAGGAAGTGCTCTCAGAAAGCATTGAGAGAGTGCAGAAAAGAGAAAGAGAAGGGAAGGAGCCAATAAAGGGAGTGCCATTGAGTAGCTATTGGTGTGGGAAACTGGGGCACAATCTCACTAAGTTGTCCCAAGCAAGGGGAAGGAAGCTGAGGTATCTAAGCACCATCTCCCCATCTTTGACTGAGGACTGCCTCCAGGAGCACTGAGCCTCCATCAGCTCTGGCTTTCCTGTGCACCGGCAGGGACAGGTGCGTGGCAGATAGTCTTCAGTCTGGAGGTGGCGCTGAAGACTATGGCAGAGAACCAAGAGAGCCTACTGCAATATGCTTTTACAAACGAGGTGCATCCCCCACTCCACCTCACCAAGACTCTGATGTGCAATTCAGAGTTTGGGATCTCTAGGCTGGTGCACTATGATACAGTTTTGGATAGTGCTGTGGCCGGTCATCGTAAGATGGATAAAAAAATTTGTTGAGCCCCCTGTTGGAAGACAATGCTCCATGTGTCTCATTTTTCTACACATCTTGCCAGCACAGACATGGGTTTCCTTTGTTCTTGACTGCCTTTTCAAGGTTGTTTGTGTAGTTAGCAGTCTAGGGAGACAGAAGTGTCTCCCTGTGGAGTAGAGAGCAGCTTTGTTTGCTGTCCAGAACAGTAAAGAGAATGTCTACTTCTGGGTGAAAATTTAGGCATGCCTACTGCCTATTATAAAAGATTCAGGCTCCCTAAGCTCAGAGATGTTCTGTGATGCAACCCACAGTGCAGTATTACCTAGCCTCTTTTCCTAACCCTGTAGAAATTAGGGTTCCCGGCACTGGCACAAATGCTGATGCTCCAGATATTGTTATCACTGTGAGTAATAGAGTCCTTTGTCTCTGACGCAGGAGTCTCATGTCTTCTGCCATCATCCATGAAATAGTGGCTTGCCAGAAGGGTACAGATTGCAGCTCCTTCTACAGTTCTTGACACCTCTCCTACAGGCCCCCCAAATCAAGTGCTTGGTCATCATGTAAGTGATGTAAAGAGACATGAGACCTTCCGCTCATGAGCTCAAAATCTATCTGGGCAAATAAGATAAAAGATAGGAAGTAAAAAAATCATCTGCAACATAGTCTGATCACTAATAGCATAGTGCTTGAGTAGGGGCTTTGCAGATAGGGGTTTGGAGGGAGAGAGAGGAGCTAGAGCAAAGTGGGGAGGCTGGGAGTGCAGGCCAGTGCAGTCCACACCTGGTGTAGGTGAGGGTCAGCCCCAGCACAGAGTCAGGAGTGCCCAGCTAATGAATGCACACTGAGTTCTGAGAGTGATGCGGAGCCCTGGAAGCCCTTATATCCTGCTGCCGGTGTCTCCCATGCACCATCCTTATCTTCTCTGGGACTCACTGTTCTGACACCTTCATTTCCATTGGCTCACTGTGTCCAAGGTGTCTTGGAAAAATCCCCACAGAATACGTGGCACTTTGGTGAGGCATGTAGTTGTTTGTGTGGCCTGGGAGGCAGGGCTGAGTCCAGAGTCCATAGATCCCTCACTCACACTCCTGGGCAGCAGCCAAAGACCACCAGAAATGTCCAACAAGGAGATTTATAGCCGAGCTAGGAAGAACATCCCTGTGAAGATACCTACACAGTCGTTTCAGCAGGAGAATTTACAAGCGTCCATCCTCTTTCACTTGCTACTGAGTGGAAAAATACACTGGGCCCAGAGCTGTGAGCTCCTTGCCAAGGCCTATGACTCATCCCTAAGTCATAAATAACGGGTCCCTTATGACAAAGCAGAGAAGGGAGCCGGGCCCAGGGCCACGTATTTATTAGAAAAGAGAGTAGAACCATTAGTCGGGGGGCTTGGTTTCCGGAAAACTCAAACCCACACCATGTTAGAAAAGGTCAGGAGGCACTTCCACAGGAATTCAGACCTGACTTGTTTTTCTTCATAATCTCAACCTTTCTTCTGGGCTGGAGACCCGTGATACATCCCCCAGAGTCATCCCTTGGCCACACCAGTCCCATGGATGAAGGCGAGGCTTCATCACATCCCAGGCCCTGCTGGGTGCCTCCTGACAGCCATGAGGGGAGGGAGCACCACGTGCCCCGGTGACCACCACACCGTGAGCATCAGGAAACATTTATTGCCTCAAGTGTGACCCCTGGCAAGTTACGGCTCCTCCCGGGGCCTCCATTTCAAAAGGCTTCCTGGGCCGCTCTCAGAATGAGGTGGGAGGGGAGCTGCAGGTGCTGTGGGGGCCACGGAACTGGCTCATGCATGTGACGGGCATGGTCTAGGGGCAAAGGGAAAGAGAAGGAAAGGTGTACTCCTCTCTGGAATGTACTCTCTGGGGCGCTCTTCCTGTCTCTCTGCCTCTCTCTGTCTGTGGGTATATAGGACCGCAAATCCAAAGGGTAATGGATGCAGACAGGGAGGAACAATAAATCATTTGCAGACTGTCGATGAAACCTTTAATGCTTGAAGGAAATACAGGCGTGTGTGATTCCGGGAAAGCTGAACTTGTCATCTTCCCCCAAACCCTCTCCTGTGTGTTCAGCACACACACTTTCAACACAGCTCAGACCAGAAAACTGGGTGTCTAGGATGATACCCCACTTCCCGCCTTCCTGCACCTGCTAAGGGCACCACCACCCCTCACTGGATGGCTTCCTCCTATCTTCTGGCTAAAGTCCACTCCCTTCGGTGTGACTCCCAGGCCTGGTGGTGCTGCACCATTGAGACTGTCTGACCTCAGTCTCACCTGCCCAACACCTGCTCCCTCACCACAGCCCAGGGCCGCTGCCTCCGTCTGCATGCTGCTTCCTTAGAGCCACCTTGGCCAGGTACACACCAACCTCACCTCCTGAAGCCTCAGTGGCCCTTAACTGCTGCTGCCCATCCATGTCCCCAGCCTGGCCATGAGTGCCTCTGGGCAGAGATGGTCTTACCAAATCCCCCCTGTCTGCACAGACCCTGCTGTATGACTGCAGCCAGGGAGAACTCAAGGAGTGAACGATGAATGGCCAAAGAGATGAATGGAGTGGTGAATCAACCCTGCCTTTATGACAGCCCTTGGCACACACAGGAATGTGTGCTGAGTCTGCTTCCCCTCTCTGAACTGTGCCCTATTTTCATTGCCGCCTTCTGGCCTCCAAAGCCAAGGGCCTTAAGTAACAACTCCTGGCCTTGAGCACAGATGACTAACAGAAGCTCCATGCGTGAGTTAGCTGTTTGATCTTTGCTACCTCGGCTATGAGGGAGACTGCACTCTTCTACTCTGAGCTACGCTGGGCATTTCAGGCAGTGCATGAGGGCCATGAGTCTTTTTTAATGTGGGTTTCCAGGGCCCTGGTTTTGGGTTATTGTGGTTGGAAATGCATTCCCCTATTGTGTTTCCGTGCGTACTGCAATCAGAGCATGAGCATTAAAACAAAACGGAATCCCAACTGTTGGATCTAAGAAGCCTCGTAGGAATCTTCTGGACCAATCAATGCCTTCACCATACAGATGAAGCCCTCAGAGACAAGGCTTTGGTCCACAGGCTTCAGTGCTGGTGGGAGGAGTGGCTCTGGAACCCCAGGGGTTCTTGGTGAACCCATTGCCCTGGGCAGTTGACTCAGAGTCCTCATCTTGCCACTGCCCTCTTCCTCAGGTGTTGAGACCCCCGGGCTGGCCAAAGCCTCCACAGCCTCCCAGGCCCTTGCTGCATTTCTCTGCTGCCTTGCTGGTTTCCGGTTTGCTTGTTTCTCCTCTGCCTCCCATTAAGCACCTGGTGCTCAGGCTTTATTGGGGGCATGAGAAGACCTGAGCCTTGTGGATGATGGATTTGGGTCTCAGGTCTTAGAATCAAGTTCTGGGGACAGATTTAAGGTAGAGGGCCATCAAAGGACATTTCTGATCCTGTCCGAGTGCCTGGCAGGCTCAGCCAGGGCTGAGAAGGGCCTGCTGTGGAGTTACTACAGGCCCATCCATCTCAGTGGGGCCACTGGGCGCTGGCTAACTGGGGAGAACATGCCCAGCCACAGGCCACAGACAAGAGAAACAAGGGTGAATAAACACACAGCAACCCTGGGCTTGAGTCTCGAGTCTTTACCACCCAAGTGTTCTCAGAGTCAGGGGGACACTTAATGAAGGTTCTCTGGAGGGGGATAAACTCTGGGAAGTTTCAGGGCAGAGACAGCCTGGGAAAAGAGGAAGGACAGGGGCCAGAAGGATGCCCTCTTCTCTGGGGACCCTGGTTAGCATTGGGGCTGGAGTAGTGCCATGCCTCACGGCCCTGTGGCAGGTGGATGGGAAGGGAGGGAGAGTTAGATTCAGCCTAGAGGGGCCATTCAGGCTGGTGCCCTGGGCTGGAGCCCTCAACCTCACTTGCCTTAGGCTCCGGTGGGGGGGGGGGCATTACCTCCCTGCTGACAGGCTTCCCCATGCCCTTCTAAGCCAGCTCTCCTTCCACCTGGTGGCCCTTGATCCCTCAGACCCTGTCTCTGGAGAGACACAAAGTCTCCCAATGAACAGGGAGAGCTGAATTGCTGGTGTCCCTCCTGACTCCAGTCAGAATCAACTGCGTGTGTGGGGGAATGAGAACAGAGAGACAGGGCTTCTAAAGGGAGCGGAGGCATTAAGGGTGTGCTCAAGCTTTACCTGGGCAGAGGAAGGCAGCTGGCCATGCTGGTGGCGCACAGAAGTCCTCCCGGGGAGCTCTCCAGCTTGGAGAGAAGTCAGTACTGTTGGTCTCTTTCACTGCCGACTGCCGCCCTTGGCCCCCACCCTTCACCTCCCCACTCTGGAATCATCTGCATATTCCAGGTGTATGCCCAATCTGTTTTCTCTACTCAGAGCACTCTTCCTACTAACTTCCTAACCCCATCTCAGCCTTCCTGCCCTGGGTAATTCCTACTTGGTCTTCCAGAGCCCTTTTGGATACCAGGCACGTGATTAGCGTTTGTTGAACAAAACCCCAAGCCGTGATCAGGGGCTGCAGGGACCGAGAAGTCTGAATTCAGGCTCGGTTCTTTTTGCAGATAATCTGCATCTAATTTGCTTGTGATCTTGGGCAAATCTCTCCCGGTCTCTGGCCTCAACTTCTTTATCTGTCAATGAGGCGGCTAAGTTGGCTGAGCCGTGAGTCTTCCAGCTCTGACACACACCCTGGGTGGCAGTGAGGCCAAGGTCCCGGCCCCATGCTCTCCCCGCTGGCCTGCCTCACCCTCCCCAGCTGGGAGGAACATCCTGAACAGCGTTAAGAATAATAAACACGGGCTGATAAACATCAATAGGCCCACCCGGTGCCAAAAGGGAAAGAGGGAAGACTGTGCTGTGCTGGCTGGAGCCTCCCTGGACCAAGGAGCTGCTGCCAGCTCCTTAATCATCTGGAGACAGCCGGCCGGCTCCCCCAGCCCCGCCCCAGGCCCAGGGCAGGCAGAGGCCAGGCCAGGCCCTAAGGGAGCCAGCCACTGGGTCCTTAGCCACTGGCTGGCCACAGATGGCCCCCTGACCCCTGTGCCAGGGCCTCTTGCTGGATGGGCGTTATGTCACCTTCCACCTGAAACCTGCGGTGGCTCCCCACTGCCCACGAGACACAAGCTACATGCCCCAGCCTGGCACGGAAGGGCCCTCAGACGTAGGCTGTCTCTCCAGTCTCATGGCTCACCTGGTCATGGACTGCAGCCTCGGAGTGCGTCTTGCCATTTTCCAGAAATGCCAAGCTCTTATTCCTCTGAGATTTCTTACAGGCGACTCCCTTTCAGGGAAGGCCCTGCTGCCCTGGCAAAATGCTACTTTGACACTCAATTTAGGCATGGGTTTAGAGTTAGCATTTTTAGCTGGAGGGGCTCTGTATTCTAATTATTTGGTTCATTGCCCAGCTCTCTCATAGACCATGACTATTGAGAGAGGAGCCCTGTTAGTGGAGGAGTAAGGCAGGCTGCCACCTGGAGCCCTCAGCGTCATCTGCCTTGGGTTCTAGAGGGACATCACCAGGAGCCAGGCATCACTTTGCCACGCAGTCTGAGGCAAATCACTTAACCTCTCTGTGCCTCGGTTTCCAGTAAGGTAGGGTGGCATGAAAATTTGCTGTCCAGCTTACATGGGCTGACACATGTGGAGCACTTAGAAGAGGCTGAGGCCCAGCAGGGCCCTCCAAGGTAGCTCTTTTTATTTAGGTTGCCACATCATGCACTACCAGTGCTCGGCACATGGTAGGCCTCAGCCACATGTGTCGAATGACTGTGTGACTGTCTGACTCATGGCTACAGAAAGGACCATAGACCTGGCTCCTCCATCCAGTCCTGGTCTGTTATTGTTAGGCAGTGACTGTCTGCTGAGTGCCTGACTGTGGTGGCCAATGGTGTGGCCACAGGACAGGCACCCCCTGGGGCAGGAGCTGCATGTTTTTCCACCAGGACAGGGTGATCATTTCACGTGGAGCCTGTGGGTTTTGGTGTACTGGGGGACTTCTGGTTGCCTAGCCTCTCTAGGGGTGCTGATGAACTCAGTGGTCGGTGGCTCTGGGTGCTGAGTCATGTCACTCTTGGAGTTAGTGGTGGCTGGGGAGGGAGGGTGGCCAAGGCAGGAAATGGGCTGCTGTGTCCAGGGCGGGCTGCCCCTATGACCTCCTGGGCCTCCGGGGCTCTTCCCAGAGTTAGTGACCTGGCTCATTCATTAAACCACAAGTCCAAGGGCACCACCATTCCCAGGGAGGCTCGGCTCGCCGACTTCCAGCCTTCCCGCCTCCCTGGGGAAGCTGTGTCTCCCTGCTTTGGTTCCAATTTTCCATGTGGGATTTCCGGAGACACCAAATGGGTCATGTGATAGGAGACATGGTTCGGGAACTTCGTACATTTCTTAAATTCCTGACCCTATTTTCAGATGCCTGTTCCCCTGTGCATACCCCTCCCCAAGCATACCCTTTTATTATGAGCAATATCCTCCTTTCCAGTGGAGAATAAGAAGCATTAGTAAATGCATGAATCAGAGTTCCAGTGGGTTGAGAATCATCTCTTAATTTGAGAAGGTCTTTCTGCTAGACTATGGTTAAGGCTTGCCTGAGGGGTCCTGGTGGGAAATGTGCAGGTTGTGGAATACGAAGACCCTGGAGGAGACTCAAGCACTGTGCTATGGGTTGGGGATCATGTATTGTCTGTTTACTTACAGCAAGGGGCTGCCCTGGCCTGTCCATCAGGGAACTTGGGAATGACCTTGCCTCAGGCTGTCCAGGGAAAGTCATGTTACAGCTCTGTGTATCTGTGGACCAGAGTAATGTGTGGGCACATACCAGCTATGGGCTTTCCATTCTTAGTCGCTTAGAGATGGGGAATGTGGGCTAGATAGCCCCGAAAAATAGTCACCAAGAAATGGTTGGTCATGGGGGACAGGGCCTCAGGCAGCGGACAGGGAGTAGGGAGTATACCTGGGGAGACTGGAGTTATAGAAGGAGGCAGGGCCAATGCCATTAACTAGAGGAGGTAGGGCTTGGAAGGAAGAGGGGACCCAGATAGAGGCCTAGCACTAGCTGTGACCCAAGACCACACCTTTGAACAATCAGGAAGAGGTGCCAGAGCACAGCCCTGAGCCAGAGTGCAGGCTTGGTGGGCAATGGCTGGGCCGGATTTCAGCCTTCTGAGTGCCCCTCCTGCTGGGCCCTTACGCAATGAAGGCATGACCCGCACAACCTTTAGGCTATGGCCCAGAGCCCAGAAACAGAAGCACTTGTGTGTGTGTGTGTGTGTGTGTGTGTGTGTGTGTATGTGTGTGCAAGCGGGAGCTTCCTGGATCAAGGACTGTGTCTCTTCTCCCTTCTATGTCCTCCTACTGTTCCTTCTAGGGGAATCTCTCCTCTATGGGGCCACAGTGTGGGGGCTGTGAGGCTAGCATGGAGGAGTTGGCTGCTGTAGCCTGGGGCCTTATTAATGGAGCACTGAGTGCGGCCAGGGTGCCCTCCTTCCCTCTGCTGAGGTGCCCTGGAGACAGCTGATTAAGCAGGTTGGCACCATGTCTGCAATGATTTATGGGCTACCCAGAAGCCTCCGCCTGGAGAGCTGGGCTGCTGCATTATTCATGGAGGAGAGCTGTAAATCTGCCCCCGGAGCTGGCTCCAGCTCTGCCCTGGAAGATGAGGAAGGAGGGAAGGGGTGGGGGAGGAGGGGCAAGATACTCAGAGTGCGGGGCAGTTCTGAACCCTGCTTGTTGGTCTGGCATGTAATGACCCCTGAAAGTCATCTTGTCCATTTCCTTGCATTTCAGTGGTGATAATCTATGCCTTCCTTTGCTGACGCTGGTCCAGCAATCCTCCTCTTGTCTAACCTGGATACTTTTTGCTGTAGCTGAAGTCCAGGGTTCCTGCCTGAGGCAGTTCTTAACAGGACTTTAAAATATCAGATCACATTTCTTTAGAACAAATGATCTGGCGAAAGCCCTGCTATCAGGCAGTGGGGTTCTCTATTAGCAAAATCCAGACTGAGCCTCTGCTAGTCTTACTTCTGGCTGTGGTTACTTTTATCTCACTCACTAATATCTCTGTAGGAGAAAATGCAGGGCAAGACATAGCCTTGGGCATGAGAGGAACCATTTGTGCAGTTAATTTCTTGAATTTGAGCTTGCATCAGAATCACCGGTAGGGGTTGTCAAAACGCTGATTTCTTGGCCCTGCCCCCAGTGTTTCTAAATCAGGAGGTCCCGAGTGCGGCATTTCTAACAAGTGTTCCTGTCGCTGCTGACCCAGGGATCACACCTTGAGAACCACTATGTTAGTGTAATTTAACCCAGCTTTGTTATGCTAACATCACCTAATGAGGGCAAGAACCATCAGTAAAATATGCAGTCATTAAATTCATTAATTAATTCATTCAATAAACCCTGACTGATACCTACTAAAACACAGATATGAAAAACTATGGTTCAGTGGGGAAGAAAAGGACATGTGAGCAGACTGGGCATTTGCTAAGTTGAATCAAGCAATTCAATATATTCAGCCTTTGTTGAAGTCTTATAAATGCCTCCACTGCCCACTGCTGTGATCTAAATAAATAGAGAAGCCATAGTAGCATGGTGCTTTCTTTTCCAAGGCTGACTGGAGAACCACCTAGAGATGGCATGGGCTGGGAGTTGGTCAAGTCCGAAGGTACTACTGTCCTAAAAAGGAGATGTCCTTCCAGATTGGGAGATGAGGGAGTCATCATAGAGGAGGTGAGACTTGAAGGATGAATTTGGGAAGGAGGAGAAACTGGTAAATATGGCTGTCCATGCTAGAACAATCTCTTCAACTTCACAAATGTGACTGTCTCCCTGCTTTCTGAGCTTTAGGCTGAAAAACCTTTCCTCTGACCTTACTGGTCCCAGGTCTTCAGTTTCTCATGGTTTCTCATCTGCATTTTCTCCTGGAACTTCCAGACAACAAATATGCTTGTCTCAAAGACTTGCAAGTGCAAACAGAGTAAAGAGTAAAAGTAGTCTGGGCAGTGTCCGAGCCTGAGTTGGGGGAGAGGATAAATAAGGAAGAGGTTTTGTGACAGAGCAGAAATGGGTTGCAAGGAACTGTAATAGGGGGTGCCTGGTTGGGAAAGGGAAGAGGGCATGGGGTAAGGAGCAGGTTTTTTAGATGTTATAACAGGAAGTCCTCTTAAGACCTCTCGAGACTGTACTCCATTCCCATCCTACTGCTCAGAAGGAAGCATTTTAAACTATTTTAGTGTTTCTTTTGGTATTTCTATCTGTATTTCTAACTAAAATGAATGCATTGCTTTCTCTTTATCCATTAACTTCAGACATTATTGACTTTCTATTATGATAAATGAAAATATAAACTCACTTATACACACTCTCCTACACCCCCTATTCTCCTAATATCATTAATATCTAGATTCTTAGTTAAAATCATTTTTAGAGTTTTCATCGTTATGGTAAAAATTGTTCTCACTGTTGACATAAATGGTATAGTCTAATTACATTTCATTTGTTGTACAACTTTTAGCTTTTCTTAGAGTTAATAATTGCCTCCGATTTTCATTTGTTTTATTTTCTTTGAATGGCTGAGTCATTTCACACTCTTTCATAGTTCTGCAAAATACCTCTCAGTGCAATTTTCTGATTGGTCAAGCCTACCAGATAATTTACCACTTTGATTTTCTCTCCTCTGGAGTCCTATCTTCTTGCACTCTGAGATATGCAGCTCTGTCTGGACTCGCTTCTCTCTCTGGCTGCTGCAAAGCCTCATCCTGCCCCTTCCTCTCTCTAACATCCTGGCATTGCCTTTGCCCTTCTCTTATGTTTATTCCAAGTTGCTTTGACTCCATGTCATGCCTGCTTATTTCTTGATTTACTTTCTTGCTTTAGTGGTACACATCCTCCAATATCTTCCCAACAAACAGTACAATAGAAGTAAATGTTAGGAGATTCTGAATGTCTGAAATGCCTTTATTCCACCCACAAACTAGACTGAATATAGGTGGAGAATTGTCAGGTGAAAATAAATTCCCCTCATATTTCTAGCTTCTAGTGTTGCTGTTGAAGGGCCCATGCCATTCTTACTCTCCATCCTTTGTTTGGGCTATCTTTTCTCTTTAAAAGCTTTTAGATATTTATCCCTGGTATGCTAAAGTTTCATGACATTGGGTCTTGATGTGGATTTTTTTTTTTTAAATTGAATTTCAATCTGGAGACCCATGATCTTTAATTCTGGTATGGATGAACTATCTAGCTGGGGACAGTCAACCTAGAGAGTTGTAAGCAATAAGATGCTTATTGGCTTAAGCCACTAAATTTTGGAGTGGTTGTCATGTAGCAGTAGATAACCAGAATAGTGGGAGGAGAGAGCTTAGGGCTACACTGAATGATTCATTCGGAAGATTTTTTATTCAATGCCCTATATTAGCTGGCTCCTTACCTCTATTCTCTCTACACTTAGATTCAAGAGCTTCCATGGTTTGGACATTTATTGGCCCAAATTTAACTACTGATAGTGGCTCCAACATTCAAATTGTAGTGTTCAAGATCTCTACTCTGATATAGGTCAAGCCTAAAATTTCGCACTATGATGATTCATAATTTTTTGATCCAGTATCCTGACTGTAGCTAAAAACCTTTTTCATCAAGCTTGCTCCTCTCCCTAACCTAGGACATTTCCTTTCTAATCTTTTCTTCATAGTCCACCTGTATCTTTTGAGAAAATGGAATTAAAATTCCTTCTGCACAATGTCTTCCTAGAATTACTTCACTCGTGCAGTTCCTCCAGCAGATGTAATACAGACCTCTACCCAACACTAGTTCTTGACTGCTAATGATTTTAACGGAGACAGGGTTTGCAGGCCCTGATGTAACCTGTATGATTGTCCCTCTAAAAGTCTTAGAAAAACTTAGAAAGAAATGAAAATGTGTAACATCACTGAAAACCAAGGCTGATGAACAACATATTATCAGATTGTAAGAGGAATTCTTACTAAACACAATACTGATAAAGCTGTATCACAAAAGCAAAAACAAATGGCACACTCATGTTCCTTTTAATATAAAGCAGAACATTTCTTTTCTCCTCCTCTGGTTGCCCTAAGACATTCTGATACCAAATGAATTAAAAAACTATGAAACTGTCCCGGTACTGTGTGAGTGCAGCTTATTTTGCCTTCCCACTAACATTTCTACGTTCGTTTGGAGACTGAAACTGCTGCAAAACAGCAGGGCGATATAGGGTGACCTCAATGGTAGGACTTTGCATTCAAGGAGGTGTATGGCCCTCATGCGTAGCCCCACACCTGTGGGTGGGACAGAGCCTTAATAGATCTGGTAGCAAAATATGCTGGGAATCATAGTTTTCAAAGTTCTAGGAAGCCACGAAGTAGGGGTATGACAAGGCTCTACAACAGCATGGCAGTACCATATTAAAAGAAAGCCTGTGAACCAGACCTTGCGAGTTGGGCTGAGGTCTCTATAAAATATAGAGCCCTCAAAAGCCCTGCTGCTATAGATATGAGAAGGGGATCCAGCTGATTCCCAATAAACAGTGGGACACCAAGGGAAATCTACATATTTTTGTTTGATGCTAAATGGAATCTTGATATGTCTCTTTTATTTTGAAAATGGTAAGTAAAAAGGGAAAACACTCAACTTGATCTATTAAAAAAAGATGAACTGTGGAACATGAGAAAGGAAACTTTAGCTTGATGACTCAGATGTGTAGAGAGTAACAAGAATTCAATTTTAAAATTGTTTGGAACCCTCACTAAGTTGAAAAAAAATGTGGCCTCTGAACAGCTAAAGAAAATCATAAGGGGAAAGAAGACCATGATCAAATAAGATGAAATGAAAAGATGCCAAAGTGAGGCGAAAAGGGAACTAGGTAAGATGTTGGAATGTGTCAGGTTACCTACTGCTATGAAATGAACTATGCTAAAACCTAGTGACCTAAATCACACCATTTGTTCTTCATAATTCTGTGGGAAGGAATTAGAGCAGAGCGAACTGGTCAGTTCTTCTGCTCCGTCTAGTGTGGGGTCTGCTCCATGAGGTGGTAGTGTTTAGTTGGGAAGTGGCTGGAGCTGGAATGTTCAAGATAACTTTACTTCTCGTATCTGGCACCTGGTGGCTAGAGAATTGTGGGACCCTCTCTCTCATGTGGCTTAAGTTTCTTTATATGGCAGCTAGATCCCCAAAGTGAGAAAGTGGAAGCCGCCAACCCTCTTAAGACTGAGGATTGGAAGTCTTATGATATCCTTTCTGATGCATTCTATTGGTTAAATCAGGTCACAAGACCAGCCCAGATTAAAGGGGAGGGAAATAGTCTCCACCTCTTGATGGGAGGGGATGCGTGCGCGCACAGGTTTAGGAGGAATAACTCACAGGCATTTTTGCCGTCTTTCTACCCAGGAATTGTAGTTTCAAAGGAAGGATGGAAAAGAAACTTAAAAGAAAAATTAACATCCACACCAAAGGAGGTGAGAAGCAGAATCAACACTATGGAAAATTGAATAGTGATGTGGAACACAAATTTGAGTAGTGGTCCCAGAATGTATGAGTGGACATAGAGATGAAAATAAATGAATGAGAGACAGAGGACAAAGAAGCAAGGTCCTAATGGAAGTTCTTTTCTATGCCTGTGGAATCTCCCCTGTGAGGTGTCTTGGTGGCAGAACTGTCCACACATAGAGTCTGAAAAGGCCAGAATTCTTTTTTTTTTTTAATAATAATATTTTTTATTATATTATCTTAGTCACCATCAGTACATCCCTGGTTTTTGATGTAAAGTTCCATGATTCATTACTTGCGTATAACACCCAGTGCACCATGCAATACGTGCCCTCCTTAATACCCACCACCAGCCTATCCCTCCCGCCCCCCGAAGCCTTCAGTTTGTTTCCAGAGTCCATAGTCTCTCATGGTTCATTCCCCCTTCTGTTTACCCCCCCCCATTTCTTCTTCCCTTTCTTCTTCTACGGATCTTCCTACTTCTTATGTTCCATAAATGAGTGAAACCATATGATAATTGTCTTTCTCTGCTTGACTTATTTCGCTTAGCATGATCTCTTCCAGTCCCGTCCATGTTGCAGCAAATGTTGAGAAATCGTTCTTTTTGATGGCTGAGTAATATTCCATTGTATATATGGACCACATCTTCTTAATCCAGTCATCTGTTGAAGGGCATCTCAGCTCCTTCCATGATTTAGCTATTGTGGACAATGCTGCTATGAACATTGGGGTGCATATGGCCCTTCTTTTCACTACGTCTGTATCTTTGGGGTAAATACCCAGTAGTGCAATGGCTGGATCATAAGGTAGCTCAATTTTTAACTTTTTAAGGGACCTCCACAGTGTTTTCCAGAGTGGCTGTACCAACTTGCATTCCCACCAACAATGTAGGAGGGATCCCCTTTCTCCACATCCTCTCCAACAATTGTTTCCTGCCTTGTCAATTTTGCCATTCTAACTGGCATAAGGTGGTATCTCAGTGTGGTTTTGATTTGAATTTCCCTGATGGCTAATGATTTTGAACATTTTTTCATGTGTCTGTTAGTCATTTGTATGTCTTCATTGGAAAAGTGTTCATGTCTTCTGCCCATTTTATGATTTGTTTATTTGTTTCTTGTGTATTGAGTTTGAGAAGTTCTTTGTAGATCTTGGATACCAGTCTTTTATCTGTAGTGTCATTTGCAAATATCTTCTCCCATCCCGTGGGCTGCCTCTTAGTTTTTTTGACTGTTTCGTTGGCTGTGCAGAAGCTTTTTATCTTGATGAAGTCCCACAGGTTCATTTTTTCTTTTGTTTCTCTTGCCTTTGGAGATGTGTCATGAAAAAAGTTGCTGTGGCTGATGTCATAGAGGTTGCTGCCTATGTTCTCCTCTAGGATTTTGATGGATTCCTGTCTCGCATCGAGGTCTGAAAAGGCCAGAATTCTATTTTCTCAGGCTGATTGCTAAGGTACCAGGATGTGACCTGTGCCAGCCAGTCAGGCACATGCATCTGGAACTTTGAAAAGGAAGCTTGTAGCACAAAGATAAAAGGACTAAAGAGAATTTTTTTAAAAAAGATTTTATTTATTTATTTGACAGAGATGGAGACAGCCAGCGAGAGAGGGAACACAAGCAGGGGGAGTGGGAGAGGAAGAAGCAGGCTCATAGCGGAAGAGCCTGATGTGGGGCTCGATCCCATAATGCCGGGATCATGCCCTGAGCCAAAGGCAGACGCTTAACCGCTGTGCCACCCAGGTGCCCCAGGACTAAAGAGAATTTACTTGAAGGGTGGCAGCACTGGGTTCAGGACACCAGAAGCTGCAGCCAAGCTGCAGGGTCCAGGGCTGGAACAGTAATGCTGTGAGGAGCTCCCAGGGTTTAATGGTAGCATCCTGGAGTCCTCATTGGATGTGTTCTGTGGTGCAGCTTGGTTGTCATTCTGGTTGCTGCTGAGCCTCATTCTATGCTGCCCATTTTCTGAGCCTGAGTCTTGGGTTTTTTATATGTATAGATATTTTTGTAAGATTCCCAGTAACAGTTTAATAAATTCTCACTACTAATGCAGCCAGAGTTAGTTTGAGTTGCCTGAAATTAAGATCCCTGACTTGTACAAGGATATGAACAAAGACTAACAGGTATTGCTGTGGGAGGAAAACCAGGATAACAGGAAGACGCAATGATCAGTCAAAACAAATTTTCTTTTTCTGTATAAAAGTCAAAAGGGAATCCAAGTATGTGTCCAGAAGTGTTTTTCTACATTTTAGGCAAGATAATAGAAAGAGATATCATCTGGACATATCATGGAAATAATTATATTTCATAAGAAAAACTATATAGGAATCAAGAAGTGAAAAAAATAGATTATCTGCAAGTTAGGATGACTTCAAACTTTTCATCTGCAGCTCTAACTGCCAAAAGAAAAAATAGCAATGTTCCCATTTTTTTAGTTTTGTGGGTAAGAGTCTGCGATCCACATTTTTTCTTTAAAAAGAATTACTTGAAGATGTTTAGCCTGAAACTGAGTGAGTGATTCTCACGCTTCATTCTTCTTTCTCAAGATTGTTTAAGCTATTCTAGGGCATTTGCCTTCTGCACAAACTTCAGAATAAGCTTGTCTATGTATACAAAAAAATCTTTCTGGGATTTTGATAGGAATTGCATTAAGTCTATAAATCAGTTTGAATAGGACTGGAATCTTTATTATGTTGAGCCATCTAGTCCATGAACACAGTATGTCTTTACCTTTATTTAGATTTTCCTTGATTTATTTCATCAACACCTTGTAGATTTTAGCAGATAGATCCTGTACACACATGTTTTGGTATATGTGTACCTAAGTATTTAATTTTCCTTGGAGTTATTGTAAGTGGCATCATGTTTTACATTTCAGTTTCCATATGTTCATTGTTAGTGTATTGACGTGCAATTGATTTGTGTATGTTGACCCTGTATCTCATACTCTTACTAAACTCACATATTACAGTTTTTTAAATAGATTCTATGTGATTCTATATAGACAGTCATGTCATCTGAAAAAAAAAGACAGTTTTATTTTTAAACTATATGCCTTTTATTCCTTTTTCTTGCCTTATTACAGGGGCTAGGACTTCTAGTACCATGCTGAATAAAAGCAGTGAGGGCAGACATTCTTGCCTGTTCCCGATCCTAAGAAAAAACAGTTTTTTACCATTAAGTCTGGTGTTAGCTCTAGGTTTTTAAATAGATGCTCTTTATCAAGTTGATGTAATTCTCCTCTGTTCCTAATTTGCTAAGAGTTTATCATGTGGGTATTGGATTTTGTCAAATGCTTTATCATGGACTTAATATAAAATATAAAACTACAAAACTTTTAGAAAAAAATAGAAGATCTCGGGATCTGAATGTAAGCAAAAAGGTTTTAAATTTGACACCAAACTATGATCCATAGCAAATAAAATGAAATAAAATAAAGATAAATTAGACCTTATCAAAATTGAAAGCCTTTTCCCTTTGAGGGTTCATATGAAGGGGATAAGACAAGCCACAATATTTGCAAGTCACATATTCAACAATGACTGGTATTTAGAATATGTAACAAAGAACTTTAAAACTCAGTAGTTAAAAAAAAGTTCCCATTGGAAAATGGGGAAAAGAAATGAACAGATATTTCACATAGAGAGAATAGACAGATGGCAAATAAGCACCTGAATAGATGTTCAACATTATTAGCTTCTTTATTCATCATAGCCCCAAACTGGAAACAACCAAGATGTTCTTCAGCAGGTGACTGGTTAAACCAACTGTGGTATATCCATACCATGGAATACCACTCAGCAATAAAAAGGAACCAACTATTGACACATGTAATAACTTATATGAAATTCGGGTGAAAAAAAGCCAGTCTCAAAAGGTTACATATTATATGATTCCATTTATATAACTTTCTTGAAATGACAGAATTACAGGAATGGAGAGCTGATTAATGGTTGCCAGGGGCCAGAGACAGGGTGTGGGGGCGAGGGAATGGAAGCAGGAGTGGCTATAAAAGAGCAGCACAAGGGATCCTTGTGATGGAGGAACTGTTCTCTATTTACTGTGGACGTGGATACAAGGACTTGCATGTATGATAAAATTCTACAGAATTAAAACACACACACACACACACACACAAATACAAGTAGAACTGGGGAAATTTGAGTAAGATGGGTGAATTGAATCAATGTTAATATTCTGCTTGTAACTACAGTTTTGCAAAACATAACTTTGCAGGAAACCTGGTAAAGAATACATAAGGTCTCTTTATGACTTCCAACTACATGTGAATCTATAGTTATCTCAAAAAGTATAATTAAAAAAATGAAACAGGCTGTTTACATTAGAAGCCAGACAAAGATGCCCTCCATAACCATTATTTGTTGATATTGTTCTAGAAGTTTTAGCTAATACAATTATTTGGGAAACCAAAAGAAGAAACTAAGAAATAGGAAATGAAATTATCATAATTTGCATATAATAAATGTTTTCTACCTTGAAAACCCTAGGGAACAACAGAAGAGAGTTCATAAGGGAACCGGTCACAAATTGAACTCAGTTAACAAAGTCTTATAAAATAGCAATAGCTAACTAAGAAAACAAACAAACAAAAAGATTTCCCTGGCATAAACTATTGAAAACTGTGAAGGACCCATAGGAATAAAACCATAAAACGTTGCTGAAAGGCATAAAAGAGGTCTTGAATAAATGGGAGGATATGCTCCTTGTTGGGAAGATTCAATATGTAAAAATGTCATTTTGCCACAATTTAATTTATACCTTTAATAAAATTCTGATAAACATCTCCGTGGAAGTTTTTCAGAACTTAAAGAGAATACAAAGTTCATTTGGAAAAATAAATGGGGAAGAAGTGCTTCACTATTATACTAAAACATTAAGCACTCAATGCAAGAAACTTAAAAAAAAAAGAAAGAAAGAAAGAAAAGAAACCAAAGGAAATAAGGAAGGAAAGAGTAATAAAGCAATGAGTTACACAAAGAAAAATAGAATTGATAAATATAATCAACAGCTCTTTCTTTGAAAAAAAGTAATAAACACATTCTCTCTGATACTGTTCATCATAATAAATCCTGGAAGGAATAAAGTGTAAGAAAAAATAAATCTGTAATTCTATTTTTTTTTTTTAAGATTTTATTTATTTGAGAGAGCACAAGCAGGCAGAGGGGCAGAGGGAGAGGGAGAAGCAGGCTCTCCACTGAGCAGGGAGCCCGATGTGGGGCTCGATCCCAGGACCCTGAGATAATGACCTGAGCCAAAGGCAGATGCTTAACCAACTGAGCCACCCAGGCACCCCTGTAATTCTATTCTTAGATTGGGAATAATGTATGTATACATATTTTTAAAAATTAATTTGTTCAGTTGAGTTCTCTCTGACTAGCAGGTTGTTTCAATTTCTCTAGCTTTGTAATGTATTTAATTAGCATAGTAGTCACACTTTAAGTTCTCAAATGATGAGCCCAGGGTTCAAATACAGACTCCAGATATTTAGTACTTCTGTAATAATGGCAAACTCTGTTAATGTCTCCCACGTGCAGGTAATTGTACTTCCCTGAATTTTTGGAAGGAGTGAATCGAATCCACGGTGCATGTGAAACACTTAGCACAGTGCCAAGTACAGTATAAGCACTTGATAGATGCTATGTTTTTAGTGTCTAGGAGGCAACATCCGAAGTCTTTCCTGACTCTGTTAAGTCTTTCACCTCCATTTTAGAATTGTATTGTCAAATTTTAAAGATGGTCCCATTGAGATTGCATTGACTTTATAGATTTATTCAAGGCAGATGAACATCTTTACAAATATGCGTCTTCTTACGCAGGAACAGTCCCGGTCTCTGCTCGTACTCAAGTCTCCTTCTATGTCCTCCTGTGAAAATATTCTACATTTCCTCAATAGATGTACATCACTAGCATCATACCTCTAGGTGCTTTGTAGTCTTTTGTTGATATTGCAAATGGAATTTTTTCCCTGTTGGCTTTTCAAGCTGGATATTGTTGATTTATGGGAAAGTTATTGATTTTGGAGTATTCATTCTCGATGGACAGTTACACAAAAGTTTTGCTTTTTCCTTTCCAACATTTATTCTTTTTTAGTCTTGATTTATCGACATCCATGAAATAGCCCTATGTGCATAAGCTTGGCTTGGATTCTGTTACTTGCAACCAAAAGAGTGCTGACTAATATGTCTTGGAAAAGACTAAATTTTAAAAAAATCCATTTGATGCCTGCTGTGATCTCCATGTATCTCCTTATATCTACTCATTTAAAGTGAAGAGATTTCTTAATGTTGACCTACCCCTGCATTCCTGCAGTTAAATCTGCTTGATCATGCATTACTCTTGAAATGTATTGCTGAATTCAGTTTATTTACTTATGTGAAGTTTTGATTTCTTTAGTCAGGTTTGATATCAGAGTTTTGCTAGATTTATAAAATGCTTTGAAATATTGCTTATATTTTTCTCTGGTCTTAGAACAGTTTATATAGTGCAATAATGATATATTCCCTGATAGTGTGAAATACTTCTAGGCCCATCATCTTTTGGCAGGTTAATCTCTAAGGGTTTCTCAGTTTATTTCAAGCTTATTTCTCTATCCTTTTTCTCTTTCTTTGGAATCAGTTTTGGTATTCTATATTGCCTTCTTCCCAGCCTCCTTGCTATTTTCCTTCCTCCCTTCTTAAATACCAGGAGCTACTGGGTAGATCTGGACAAGGTAGGGGTTCACACAGAGTAGGCAGTGCCCATGACTCTAACTTGGGGTGTCAGGGTTTGATCAGGTTGAGGAGGAAGCCTGCATGGGGTGTGGTGGTAAGGAGAGGAAACTGGTTATGGCGGTAGGGGGTGATTCAATACGTAAGTATATTAAGAATATTGAGAGTCAGGTCCTCACTCTCAGCAAAGGGTGTTACAATTAGGGAAAAGAGGAAAACTAGAGTGAATCCCGTGGTATTGAATTGGGATTGGAGGTATGGGTGAACTCATGGTTTTCAATATAGAGCTCTGATACCGCCATAAATGCATGTAGTGTGTGTGGGGGAGGGTTGGTTTTCTATTGCTGTGTAATAAATGACCCCCAAACTTAGTGCCTTAAAACAACAGGACGTATTTATTATTTCATAATTTCTCTGCATCAGAAATCTAGGAGTGACTTAGCTGAGTGCCTCTGTCTCAAAGTCTCACAAGGCTGCCATCAAACTGTCAGCTGGGGTTGTAGTCTCATCTGAAGGCTCTATTAGCAAAAGACCCGTTTCCAGTCTCACTCACGTGGTTGTTGGCAGGGCTCACTTCCTCACTGGCTGTTGGCTGGAGGCACCCTCCATCCCTTGCTATGTGGATCTCTTCTTAGGGCAGCTCACAGCATGGTAACTGGCTTCCTTCCAAGTGAATAAGAGAGAATATTTAAGATAGAAGTCAGTCATCTTGTAACCTGAATTTGAATGTGAGATAAACCTAAACTTGAATTTGAACTTTTGTCAGATTCTGCTTGTTAGAAGTGAGTCACTAATGTCCACTTCACTTTTGAGAAGAGAGGATTACATAAGTATTTGAATACCAGGAGGTGGGGATCAATTGGGGGGGCAGTCCTGAGGCTGTCTACCACAGATAGATGATAGATACATAGGTAGATAGATAGGTAGATAGATAATTGATAGATGATTGATAGATAGATGAGGATAGACATTTTTCACCTCTGTGTCCTGAGAAACCTTAATAGCAATGAAATCATCTCCTGTCCAGATCTTTGATTTTTAAGTACCTTTCTAAAAGAACTTGAAGAAATGGTGGATTCCAGGGACTGGGGCAGAAAAAGTACAAGATGAGCCTGGAACATCCTGTTGTTGAAGAAAGTAAAGAAATGTTCAAGGAATAATGAGTACAGGTTAGAGGGACATAGAGACCAGATCGAAGAGGTAATACTAGCCAATCTAGGATAATTTGACACAATACAAGAGAATAGTAACAGATTTTTACCATGGAATGAAATAGGAATTGGGGGTCCACAGCGATAAACTAAATAAGTGAATATCTAAGTGGAGAGGAGAGAAAAACCTTTTCTTAAAAGTAGAATGTTGGGATGCCTGGGTGCCTCAGTTGGTTAAGTGTCTGCCTTCAGCTCAGGTCATGATCCCAGGGTCCTGCACTGAGTCCTGCATCGGGCTCCCTGCTCAGCGGGGAGCCTGCTTCTCCCTCTGCCTGCCGCTCCTCCTGCTTGCGCGTGCTCTCTCTGTCTCTGACAAATAAATAAATAAAATCTTAAAAAAAAAAGTAGAATGTCAACCAATGTAGAAGGGATGTGGAATTTGAAAATCACCATTTGGCAACCATCGTAGTAATAAGTGATTCAGCCAAGAACCATCATTGGATATTACAAGGGTAGATGAGAAACTAGTTACATAGTCTCAAAATACTTTCCCATAAAATAATTATTGATTACAAAGGGCTTTGGAAGAAGAGTCACTTAACAGAAGACACTCCCTTAATTCAATAACTGAGGTCAAAATGAAATCATCTGACCCATGATAGGATGCAATGAAGAACCATATTACATGATGTTTTTGTTCAAAATATGTAACATGAGGGGTGCCTGGGTGGCTGAGTCTATAAGCATCTGCCTTCGGTTCAGGTCATGATCCCAGGGTCCTGGGATTGAGCCCCATATCGGGCTCCGTCCTCACTGGGGAGCCTGCTTCTTCCTCTCCCCTGCCCCTCCCCCCACTTGTGTACTTGCTCTCTCTCTCTCTCAAATAAATAAATAAAATCTTTAAAAAAATGTAATATGAGGAAATACCAGACAGACCCAAACTGAGGGCTATTCAACAAAGTAGCTGACTTGTATCCTCAAATGTATCAAAGTCAAGAGAGTGTTACAGAACAAAAATTCATGAGTACATTTGAAGATCTAATTGGCTTTATTAAGTGATTGGTGAATTGGGCAGCATCTCATCTAGCAAATAGAAAGATGATCTGAGGAGATGTACAAAATGGAAGATTTTTATAGTCAGGAGGGCGGGGCAAGGAAGTTATTGGCAAAAGAGAAGAAACAGTTGTTGTTCTAGGCCATGATATGTTTTTTTTGGGGGGGGGGGACGTGGTAGGGGGATGGTAGGGTCTTTATCCTGCAGATGGCCTCACTAGTGCTGGCCAGGAAATTTCAGAACGACTGTTAAAATGTCACATTCCCCAGGGTAAGTTGAAACTGTAAGTCTCAGTTTGCTGTCATGAGGGGCAAATGACTCCATTTTGAGCTTGTTGTTTCCTTTTTAGCAAGAGTAAAGAAAAGACTGAGGTATGGTTCCAGATCGAAGGGAAACGATAGCTAAATGCAGATTGAAGCTGCTTGCTTATGGAGATTGTGGAGTTAGTTGGCTAAACTTGAGCATGGTCTGTGGATTGGATGGTAGAAGTGTATCAGTATTGTTATCCTGGTTCTGATGGTTGTATTGAGATTTGTATTGAGATTTGTATTGAGATTATGTGGGAGGATGTCCTCGCTTTGAGGAAATGCACACTCACGTATTGGGGGCTATAGAAGCATCCTATGGGCAAATTATTCTCAAATGATTTAGGGGGAAAGTTCTTGGTGTTGCTTCTAGCAACCTTTCTTTAGGTCTGAAATTATTTCTACGTAAAAAGAAAAAGAAAGGAGACAGTGGATGAAGCATATGATCCCAACTATGTCAAATAAACAAACGTATCAATAAAAAAAAAGAGGAAAGAGAAAAAAATCAGTTTGTGTGTAGTATTTTCTCCTAATTTGAAATTCTCCTCTGTCATGAAATTCTCCTCTGTCATGCCTTTCTCCTCCACTGTATTATGTCTCTGTGGCCATGATGTCTTTTTTCCTTGATTTGCCCTGCTAGAGGAAGTGTGTAATGACTCAGAGCATGACTTCTGGGCATGGACCGACCTGGAACCCAACACTTAACTCCCAACACCTCAGGGTTCCTGTCTATAAAATGGGCATGTCTGTACTTCCTACCACATGGGTTCATCCTGAGATGAATGAATGAATATTAAAGTATTTAGTGTGATCCTTGGCCGTTAGCTGAATGCCCAGTCCATAGTCACTATTATTATCCTAATTATGGTCTTTTCAAAGATCCAGCTCTTAAATTTCTCAGATATATAGTTTTTTATTATTTTTAATTTATCACCTTCTTATTCACTATTTTCAGATTCTTCCTCTAGCTTTTCATAGCTTCACTTTTTTGCTCGTTTACTTGCTCTTGTCTTGAATACTTGTTTCATTTAATTTCTTCTTTTTAATGAGAAAAACAAAACTATGTGTATTGTGTTCTTTAGAGCTTTGTGTTTTCTCTTTGGTATAGCTCTTCATTGTTTCTTAAACAATCATTAATTATGGTTTCAATGTTCTCTTTGACTCTCACGCTATTAAGACAAGTTTCCCAGCTCTCCAGAGTGGCTTCATTTTGTTTCTTTGTTTCTCTTTTGCTATTAACTTCTACTTTTGTTGCATTGTGGTTTGAATTTGTGCATAGTACTATTTCGGCTTTTGAGGTTTTAATGAGATTTTCTTTGCGGCCTAAGATATGATCAAATTTGTAACACTTCTTTGGCCATTTGAAATGAATATGTATTTTCTGTTTCTAGAGAACACATTCTGATATAGATCTGTTAAATCAAAATTTTAATAATAGGTTTGAACCCTTCTGTATTCTCATGGAATTTCTGTCTACTTGGTCTCTCAGAAATGGTAAGGCATATTAATCCTTCTGTTATTGCTGTGGTTTTGTTCAATTACTCCTTAATTTCTAGCCTTTTTGGCCTTGTACATTTAATGCAATATTCAGTGCACACAGATTCACGGTTCTTATATTCTCATTAGTTTCTACAATTTGCCAATATAAGATACACTCCCCCCCCTTTAAGGTAGTTAAGTGCTTTTTTGCTGTGAATTCTGCATTGTTTATGATATGAATATTGCTTTCTTTTTGTTTGTCCTTGGGTAATGGACACTGAGTAGATCGTCCATCCTTCTCCTGGAAGGTGGTCCACTTTGTGAGGAGTTCTGAAGATCCTGTCCCCAGCCACATTTGTTTGCCCCAGAGATGGGCAGCTGATGCAGGCGGGGCCAAGCGGTATCCTCCCTGAGTGTTGGGATGTGGGATAAGAATTTTTACTCAGCTTTGTCACTCTCTGGATCTAAGGGGACACACACTTGATTGCCGCCTGTGCCGTGGCCATCTTCCTGTAGGTGAACTGGAAAACGGAGTGGATTACTGCAAATGGTGAAAAGAAAGTGGGCCCAACCATGAGAGACTGGGGAGTCCCCAGCATGGTGGTGCCAGTGTTATTTTAGTCCTGAGGCTCTGGAGTCTGGATATTTAATCATTTGTCTCATATGATAATAATATTTTCTCCTCTTTATGCTTCCCTATGTTTTCCTTTTTCATTTTGTCATTTGCCCAGGTTTGCTTTGCAAGTTTCTTTATATTTAGAATTTAGAAAGTCAGCCTCCCCATTTCTAGCCTACTCCTGGTTCCTTCAATCACACACACACACACACACACACACACACACACACACACACATCCCATATATATATTATTGCCTTCCCAACCTCAAAAAGAACATAGTACATATTTATTTCCCCTGTATATGATGATTTCATGCTTTTAAAATTTCCTCCCTACTTCTTACCTCCCATTTTTCTTGACATAAAAAATTAAGATTAGTATTATGAATTTATTTCTTACATGCATGTATACTTTCTCTTACAGTAATTATTTTGGACATTTACATACCTTCTTTTTCAATAATTATTTTGGACATTATATTTGGACATCAGTAATGCTAATATTGATTTTTTATAAATTAACCTTGACTTCTACTAATTTTCCCATTCCTTTCTTGCTCAGCTGGAATATTACTTTGAGCAATTTTTTTTGCATGTTTGAGTGTGTGGTATACACTTGAATGCTTAAATGTTTGAAAAATGTCTTTTAATTGACCTCACAAATAAATCACAGCTTTCTTGTCTTGAATGCAGTCTTTTCCTCTTGGAACTTTGTTGATATTATTGTATTTATCATATTTTGTTTGTATTTAGGTTTGTAAAGGAGAAGACTGATTTCAGTTCAACCGTTTTTACCCTGACGTGTAAATTTTTTCCGCTCAAATAATTAAAGGATTTGAAACTTTATCCCTGAGATCCTAAAATTTCACCAGATGAGGTTTAAACACAGCTTCTCTTACATCCATAATGCTTGGTCCTTCATAGGACCTTCTACTCCTAAGATTAAAGATACTGTTCACCTCTCACATTTCCCACCTGATTCGCCTTCTTCTCTTTCTCCTGGAATAGTGCTGGGGAAGTTGTTTTGAAATATAGGCTTTTGGGGCAGCCACTCTAGAAAACAGTATGGCGGTTCCTCAAAAAGATGAAAATAGAGCTACCCTATAGCCCAGCAATTGCAGTGCTGGGTATTTACCCCAAAGATACAAATGTAGTGATCCAAAGGGGCGCCTGCACCCATTGTTTATAACAGCATTGTCCACAATAGCCAGTCTATGGGAAGAGCCCAGATGTCCATCGACAGATGAATGGATAGAGAAGACGTGGTATATATATACAGTGGAATATCACTCAGTCATCAAAGAAATGAAATCTTGCCATTTGCAATGACAATGGATGGAACTAGGGGTATTACGCTAAGCTAAATAAGTCAGTCAGACAAAGACAATTATCATAGGATCTCACTCAAGTGGAATTTAAGAAACAAAACAGAGGATCATCAGGGAAGAGAGGAAAAAATAAAACAAGATGAAACTAGAGAGGGAGACAAACCATAAGAGACTCTTAATCTTAGGAAACAAACTGAGGGTTGCTGGAAGGGAGGGGGATGGGAGATGGGGTAACTGTGTGATGGGCATTAAGGAGGGCACGTGATGTAATGAGCACTGGGTGTTATATAAGACTGATGAATCACTGACCTCTACCTCTGAAACCAACAATACATTATATGTTAATTAATTGAATTTAAATTAAAAAAAAGAAATTAGGCTTTGTTATTATTCCGGTATGGGGAGGCCACAGATCAGGAGATGACTGGCATTGAAAGGATAGTTTGTGACTCACAGTTCCCAAGAGGAAGGGGGCCCACCACACCACACACGGCCACGTGGGGAAGCACCAGGGTCAGTCAGGAGGCAGAGGGCATGAGAGGAAAGCATGGGCAAGAGCCTTCATTGTGGTTTCTGTAAAAAGGAATGGGCAGAGTAAGCAGGTTTAGGATTGCCTAGTTTGGATAATTTCAGCAGACTCTGGGGCCAAAGGGCTGTCTCTGATTGTCTTGTAGTTGGCCCCGGGGTGGTGAGGGCAGGTGAATAAAGGAGGTGGTTGGGCTTGGGCTCAGGATTGGTTGGTTTGCTCATGAAAGGTGCTTTCAGGTGAGTCCTTTCCTATCTCCAGACACCGGCCAGCGGCCAGCGCTGGGAGAGGCAGTCTCTCTGGAGATGCAGGTCCCCAGCTATCAAAGCATTAGGAAATACAGAAAACAGAAAGGCATGATGAATACAGAAGTAGCTCCCAGAAGCCCCCACATAACTGTATCTGTAGTTATATTTGCTTGATTGCTTTATAATAATATAATAATATTAGTATAACATATTATGTTTTTTCCCAGTCATATTAGAGGGTTTTTTCTCCCAAACCACCACTTTTTATTTCATTGTTCCTTTCTATTTTTGTTATTTATTTTTATTTTATTATTTTTGGCTTTCATCTTTATTATTTCCTTTTTTTCTACTTCTTTTTTGGTTTGCTCCATTATTCTGTTTTCAACTTCTTGAGGTGAATTCTCAGTCTATTTATTTTATATCTTTCTTGGTTTCTAGTAAACGTATTTAGACTTAGACATTTCTCTTGAGGGACAGCTTCAGAAATTTTGATATGCCATGCTCTCATTCTTTTTCGGTTCTAAAATGTTCATAAGTTTTTAAATGATTTCCTCTTTAACTTATAAATTATTTGGCAGTGGAATTGTATTGCTTGCTTGTTTCCAAATATATGGGTGTCTTGGGGGTGCCCTCTTGATGATTTCTTTTGGGTTTTATGGTAAGGCAGTCAGAACATGTGGTCTGTTTCATATTGAGTCTTGGGATTTGATGAGACTAGTTTTACCATGCAGTTCAGATCGAATACTACAAATGACCCATGCATGCTTGAACGATATGTGTTTTCTGTTTATTGGATGCCAAGTACTATATAGCTCTATCACATCAAATGTATAATTTTATTGTTCGAATACTTGTATTCAGATATTTTGTAATCTGAGCAACTGTTGACTGCATGATCTATTCATTTCTGAGGGAGTGGCCCATTCCGATTATGGATTTGTCAGCGTCTTCTTTCAGTACTGCCAATTACATGTTTTGAGTTCGTATTGTTAGTTGTATACAAGGTATTACTGTTATGCCATTTTAATGGACGCTTCTTTTTTAAGACTAGGAAGCGTTTGTCATTTCCATAAAGTTAAAATTTTCTTCTACTAATACTTCACCAGTCCCCTTTTGATTAGCAGTGTGTGTTGCATAGCCAGTACTTCTGTCTTAATTTTAGGTCTTTTTTTCATAAATAGCATATATATGAATTAAAAGGAAAAACATGTGGATTTCACTCCTCAATAAAAGGAAAGAACTGCTAAGAAAAAGGCTCATTTTATACCAGTTCCCTTGCTTCCAGCTTGGGATGCTGCTCTGTTAGTTGGAGCTGTGGCAGCCAATTTATGACCATAAGGAACAGGTCAGGAAAGTCACAGAGACAAGGGTCCAATGTCCTAACATTCTTAAATTGCTAGACCATTCTTGGAAATGCCCATCTCCAGCATCTTGTCCTGTGAGATAATTAAATGCTTTTGTTATTTGGCCTCTGTTAAAAAAAAAAAAAGGAAAAACATGAAATTTTGTCTTTTTTTTAAGATTCACTCATTTGAGAGACAGAGCGTGGGCATGTGAGCAGTGTGAGAGGGGCAGAGAGAGGGAGAGAGAGTCTCAAGCAGACTCTGTGCTGAGCACGGAGCCTGACGCAGGGCTCGACCTCATGAACCTGAGATCACCACCTGAGCTGAAGCCAAGAGTTGGCCACCCAACCGACTGTGCCCCCCAGGTGTCCCCATAAAAACTTGTCTTTTAATAAAGGTTTCACACACTCAAATTCGTTTATATTGAGTATCAGTATATTTGAAATTACTTCTGCAATATTTTTGTTTCTATTTACCATGCTTTGCTTCCTCATTTCCCCTCCATTCCTACTTTCTGTTGAATCCATTTTTTTGTTCATTTTTGTCTCCACATGTTTGGCAATGGCACATCCCACTTCTGTCCTTTGGGTGGGCAATCTCGTCTGTGGGTTCATCTCTCCTGGTGTGTTCTCTTACATGCCCTTCCCTACAGGGTGCTTTTGTGGTTGCCTCAGCTCCAGCCCCGTGGGCTTCGGAGTTGTGGACAAGGTATTCATATGGACAACTTTGCATGTCTTCTCCATGTGGATGGAGGAATTCTGAACTGTCCACCTACACAGGGAACACGACCAGGGCTCGATTTCTTTCTTAGGCTGCATCTTCATTTCTGGTCTGGGATAGACAGTGTGTGTCCAGATACCTGCCTGATGTGGGCAGAGTCAATCCAGCCTTCCGGGGTGGGCCAGCTGGAAGTTCACGGCTCCCCGGCTTCACACAGGAGCCCCCTCTGGGCACAGTGACTTGTCTCTGTTCTAGTTCTTTGCTGAGCTTCAGTTGCTGTTCATCACTTTGGTTTCCTTCTCCGTTATTGTCCTGTGAATATCTTCCTTTCTTTACTCTCTTTGACATGGTTATATACATACCTACTAAATAAGCAAACATGTCTGTCATTCCTCTGTGCGGAGGTGGAGCTGGGAGGCTGACTTCTTGACTTGAGAGTCCCGTATTAATTATTCATATATAAATTAGACTGAAGCTGAATGACAGTTCGTGTTGGAACACTTCTGGGTGAAATTCCCCTCTGGGAAGATTCAGGAAGGAGGGGCCCTATCCTCCTCAAGCAGCCCTAAGACCCCATCTTCTTGGTTTCTCCTGTGCCTTCCCAGTTGGCTCTGGGCTCTTGAATGGGACCCGGCCACCCTTACTGCCCCTGCTCCCAAACTCACTGGCATGGACAGGGAAACCCAACAACTTCTCCAGAAATACCCACAAGCGGTTTGAGGGTCAAAAATGGCAACCCAGCAATGCAATAGCAGAAACAGAAGAGCAATGATACAGAGGGATGGGGTAAGACTAAGAGCTTTTCCTGGGGGTGGTTTCTGGACTACTCTGGACACCAAACAAATGTGTTCAGACATTTGCCCGAGGTAGCGTTGGGCTGGCTCTACTCTAGAGCTGCTGGCTGGGAGGACGCCCAGGCTCTGGAGCCTCCTTTCTCTCTGTGGGCTCTGGCCTCAGGGTGCTCAGTACTTGGTGCTGCAGCTGACCAGGGTTTAGGGTGTAGCCCGGGCCCCTTGCACAGTTCCCCAACCTTCTTCTTGCCTTCTTGAGTCAAGCAAATTCACTGCCTGCTTGTTAACACTCTTGGAGCCTCTCTGCTTCCGGCCTACTCAGGAGAGCACGCAAATCCTAAAGATCATTTATTAAGCACTTATATGTGCTTCATGGCAGACAGACCCCGAGCTAAGGGCTGCGTCTTCTTTCACCCTGTTGGGCCCTTGTATGAGTGCTATCATGGTGTGGGGGCCGATGTTGTCACCATTTTACAGATGAGGACGCTGAGGCTTACAGAATTTAAGCCCTGGCCCGTGTTTACACACCTGGCGCATGGCAGAGTTGGCAATGAAACCCAGATTTGTCTCATCTCAAAGGCTGGCCTGTTTCCTCTCTGCATTTCTGGTGAGGATACAATAAGAGGCAGTTGTAATATCAATGTTTGCTTCCAAGGCAGCTTCCAAATTGCCAATCTTGGCTGAGGGAAAGGGGCTCCACTATTCACCACTTCTCCAGAAAGTAGTACAGCATGTCCAAGGTCTTCTGGAAGGAACTCTGTGCATTGCGAAAGAAAGCTGATGAGATCTTTCAGGCAGCTTTGGGAGGCAGGGAGGTGGTTCCGGGGAACTGGGAGGCAGGAGATGTCAGGTGCAGAGTGATAAAGGCCAGCCCTGACCACAGGGAAAGGGGGAAGTGTTAGAAGGATGTTCGGGGGCACTTATGCCCTGAAACAGCCCTCACACCAGTCAGGCAGCTGCCACTTAGGGGCAGTCTCTCTACACCCTCCCCTCCCCTTCTATGGAGATCCTCTCTGAACACCAGGTTCCAGCATCTCTCCCAGTTTAAACCAGCTTCAGAACCACCTTATCTGGAGGGGCTAATTTATAGTCTAACTGCTTTCCCTCTAACTGTCTCCCAGAAATGTGAGACAGCGGGGGGTACTTATGCAGGAGGAGGGGGAAGACACCCCAAGGGAAGGGTTAGTGCCCATGCTCTCCACAGAGCTCAGAGCAACTTCCAGGGGACTCCTTCCCATGTCTTGCAGCCCAGTCCCTACTGCTGCAGTGTGTGTTCCAGGGCTCATGCCTGCGGAGGGCCCTATGCACTGTCTACGGGTTTGCCTGGAAAAGGAAATCTCTGCACTCAGGTAACTGGGTCACCAGTGCACTGGACCTGTCTGCCAAGATGCCCAACTGCACTTGTGCCCATCTGCCACTCGAGAGACCCTACTGATGCTTGGTCCAGGGACGAGTCAGCTCCTTCTCTTGTACGAGGCCTGGACAGCTCCAGGCTCCAGCCACATGCATCTGGGTTGTATGAAATTAGACCTCCCTGACCCTGCCATCCTGACCTCAGAGGGGCCGAATGACCCTGTAGTCTGAAAGCTCTCTGGCCCAGGGCTCTTGGAATCCTTGTCTCCACTGAGGCTCATTTCTCCTTACCCCACTTGGCCTCTCTGAAACAGGATGGTGTGGCTGCTAGAAATGGACTCCCTGTCCTTTCCCTCTGCTGAACACTGCTGTGTACATCTAGAGGAATTCATCTGCTTCCTCCTCCTAGAAAGAGAAGACTGTCAGTCAGGATGGGCTAAGTTATACCACAGTAACAAACCTCAAATTCTAGGTGGTTTGGAGCAGTGAAGACTTATTTCTCACTCATGCTGCATTGTCCACTGTGGGTTGGCTGGGGTCCTGTCCATGACATCCTTTTGTGGGACCCAGGCTGATGAAGCAGCTCTTTGGAATAGTACCCTCTGCTGTGACAAAGGGAGGGCCCTGGAGGGCTTGACAATGACAGTGAAATGCTCTAGTCTGGAAATGATACACATCACATGGTCCACCAACTACAAGGGGACAGGGAAATGTGTTCAGAAGGCAGGAGGGTAGAAATATAAACCATAGCATTTGCAGTGTGATTAAGCAAGGACACATTTCTGAAAGGGTGAGGAGCTGGGGTTTCAGGTGGGTAGTCAGGAGTCACCAGGGACCCGGGGAGATCTATTCTCCCAATTGTCCCTTCATTCAACACTATTGACTTTGAAGCTAGACTGTCCTGGTTTAAGTTTGAATGCTGCCATGAGCTAGACGTGGGACTTTGGGCAAATTGCTTAGCTACTCTAAGCTTCAGTTTTCTCATCTGTAAAATGGGAGCACTACCAGACAAGATACCACAGCCAGTAAGTGCTAGGACCAAGATTCCCAGTCACCTGGATCTGGGTCCACAGCCAGTTCTTTCAAAACCCTAAGTCTTCACTGGTTAAAAAGTAAATAAATAAAAATATCCCCCCTCACTCCGGGGAATGCCTGGGTGGCTCAGTTAAGCGTCTGACTCTAGGTTTCAGCTCAGGTCCTGATCTCCTGGTTGTGGGACCACACCCCGTGTCAGGCTCTGCGCTGGGCAGGGAGTTTACCTGAGATACTCTCCTTCCCCCTTACCCCCCCCAACTAGCATGTGTACTATCAAAAAAAAAAAAAAAAAAAAACCCTCCCCCCCCAGCTGCTTAATAATACCCACATGGCACAAGATGGCAGTGGAACCTCTCCCTACTTGCCCATTCTCTGCCTTCTATCCCTGGTCCCACATTTCTCCCCAGCAGTCCTGGGCATTCTGGATCCTCCCTCCAACCTCCAGCTCCAGACTGGCTAGAGGATGGAGCTTGTTCTCAGCTCCTCTCCAGTCATTTGCTGAGGACTGATGGCTGGTCTGCTTCACTTGTTCAGCCCACGTTCTCACCTGCCCCCTGCCTCTCACTGCACAAGGAGTGACCCCAGCACAGCTGGCAGCCCTGACACCCAGGCTTCCTCAGCCCTGAGGCACACTTGGGAAGGTGCTGCGGAGTCCCCTCTGCAGAAAGGAGGGAAAGATTACAGAATCACTCCAAACGAGGCAAAGCAAAGGCATTTATCTTGGGACATTAGTCACTGAGCTGCTGACACAGGAAAACATGCTGTAGTCTTGGCAATTGCTGTTTACATTAAAACGGGATGATTTGTGGAGTTGGAGGCTCGAGATCCTTGCAGACTACCCACCCACCGCAGACTGTCCCGGGAAGTGCCAGAGGCTGGGGGAGAATGGCCAGCCTTGCCCTGGGCAAAACAGGTGCCCAAGGTCATAGCCCTATTCCCTTCCAGGTGCACATCGGCTGTGGGGCCACAGAAGGTACCTCAGCCTCCCAGGGCCATACTCTCTGGGTTCAAGGTCAGCATCACATTTTATGTGTGTTCTCTTTTTCTTGGCTATGACTGTTTAGTATTTGGAAGGAAGGGCTTTCAAACCCCACACTTCCCTGTATTCCAAAGGAAGATGACACCAACAATGAAGATTGGAAACCATATACATACAGCCCCTCCCTCTCTCTCTCCCTCTTGCTCTCCTTCCCCCTCCTTTCTCCCTCTCCCTCTCCCTCCCTCCCTTACACACACACACACACACACACACACACACACACACACACTGACCTATGAAAATTGCCCTGCTGAGAGCTGATGCTCTCTTCCCAGCTTAAGTAATACGGAATCGATAAGTCAGGAGAAAGGAAACTTGGGAGAAGTTGGAGGCCCAGCATTTTCTCCCAGTCTTCCCTTTCAAGAGTTATGATTTGGTTTGAAGCAAATCCCAGGGGACCCTCTCATCCACAGTCATGCATAGGATAGGTGCCTTCTCCAGCCCTGGGTCCATCCTCAGTGCTCTTGGCTATCAGGTTCTTCACATCCATACTCCACCTGGAGAGTCAAGGGTGGAGCCTACTACTTGGTCTGAGCCAATGAGAGAATCATATTCTCCCAGTCTTGGTGATTGGTTCAGAAATGGAAATTTGACGCAATCATAGCCAATGAGCTTCAAGGAAACACTTGTATTTCTGAGAGAGTAGAGCACCAGCCAGAAAGGGAGGGGAGTGACGGTGTGCATGTTTCTGGTATAGAATTTCTTCTCCTGGGCAGTGTGGTATCAAGAGGTCAGGCACTGTTGCTTGGAGGGGACAGCTGGAAGTTGCTGGAGGGTCACCTTGGGGAGGTTAGAGCAAAGACACAGAAACAGAATCTCTGATGATGTCCTTTAAGCCTCTGGGTAGAGCTTCTCTGGCTCAGCTTGTTGAGTTTGGGTTGAAAGCCAACACGTTCCCTTTGTTATTTAAGTCAGTCTGAGGTGGCCTTTGTGTCACATGCAGACACAAGAGCCTGACCAGTACAATAAGTAAATGTGATTGGGACATAGAAGACCTTGAAATCCAGCCTCTGAGCCTTTACACAGGCTGTTCCACTACTGAGAACACCATTGTGTTCTTGCAGAGCTCTAGTCCTCTTCCAGTATCTTGTGATGGAATCTTCTCCCTTAGAAGTGTTCCCCGACTCTGGGACCCAGACTGTACTTGGGGCATGCTCTGTGCTGCAGGATAACGCCAATGCGCTGATTGGTTCCCATCCATCTTCTGCACCGGAAGACAGACATGTCCTTGCTTCCAGTTCCTGTGGCCCCTGGCACACAGTAGCTGGACTGTTCTGCTGAGCAGCTATACTGGTGAGAGGGACGAGTGGGGGATGGGGGAAGGCCGGCAGACCTCAGGGGGAAGGACCAGAAGAGTCCAGATCAGAAGTTGTGAAGGCCCGAGGTGGGCAATGCAAGTGAGATTTGGGACAAGGAGGGACATTGCTTTTTAAAACAAGGGGGAAACCCTGTATGTAAGCTGGAGCTGAGAACTGTCCACCTTCATATGGGAAGTGTGATGAGTGGCATGGAGGTCCTAGGGCAGAATGATAGAACAGCTTCAGGTTGGGGTGGGGTGGAGAGGGGGTGGGACAGTCTCCGGCCACAGCAAGGCATCCTGCTCTTCTGTGCTCCCCTGGCAGGACAGCCAAGCCAGCAGGTATTTGACACCCCACGCTGACCTGAGTCATCCAAAATGGTGGGTGGGAAAAGTAAGTGATCCTGATTGACTTTGGAGGGCACTTTCATACTTCAAGTGGCAGAGGGGTGCCTGAGGTCCTGGATGTAACTCCAAACTGATCATGAGCATTGGCCTAGGAGTGGGGAATCAGCATGCCGTCCCTGCTTCTAATCTCCCCCAACTGAGCTAATGCCAGTTTGAGGATGCACAGAACTAGCCTGGGTGGCACTGTCTTTTACCTTTGGGCTCTGGAAGGCCTGGTCTTCCACCCTGGCTGCTGTCAAGGGGGGCTAAGGGGCAACCAGAGTGGAGTCCTGGGGTGGGGTGGAAGACTTGAGGCTTGCATCCCAGCAGGGAGCAGACCTAAAAGTGGGGAGCCAGGGGCGTGGGCAAAAGGGAGGAGTGAGGAGGGGCCACTTCCAGAGGTGTTTGAGGTCACGTCAGGTCTGCCCACTCCTGGCCACCAGAGTAGGACCTCCAAACTTTCATTGCCAGCAGGGGAAGAGCCTTCCAGTGTTCTCCTCGGCCAGTCTTCTGGCTCAGAGCTGACACAGGGGCGGACATTGGGGTGGTTGAGTGTAGCCTAGCTAGGAAGGGAGTCAGACTCTAGGCTGTCCCCACCCAGAAGCAACTCCCTGAAACTTTCAGCCGAGAAGTTGGTGCCACCCAGCCAAGCGGCAAATCCAGCCAGGCTGGGTCTTTTGCCCACCTGGATTAAGGTAATAAGCATCCCATCTCGGGTGCATGCGTAAAACCTGCGGTCCCGCCGAGCTGCCATACTGCAGCCCTCTGGCTAAGAGGCACTTGGTGGGCTCCTAAGCTCTGCTCTCAGTTGGCCTTAGTTCCACTGTCTGCCCAATTCTTGGCTTTGCTCCTCTTCCCTTAGGGCTGGGCCATTGCACCCTCTCTCCGATCCTTATGTCCCATGCCACCCCGCCCTTCCCACTGGCGGGGACCCTGCTTCCCTCCTGATACAAAGGCCTGAGCTGGGGCACAGTCACCAGCAGGCCCTCTGAGCAATTTTCAGATCCCTGGTGGCTTCCCCCTTCCCCCGAATGGGCCTGCACAGTGTTGCCCTGGAGCCCCCAGTAGCTTCTGACTTGGATTGGGGAATGGAGGGAAGTAAGGCAGTCCTACCTCTCCAGTCCCCTCCTGCCCGTGCTTGCCCTCCCTAACTTGCTGCTCAGCCACACTCAGGCACAAGTCTTTATTTAGATATACTTCATTCCTCTTGGGTATATATCTAGGAGTGAAATGGCTGATTCGTATAGTTGGTATGATGTTTAATTTTGGAACAAACTCACACATAGTTTTCTAAAGTACTTGTCCCATCTTATGTTCCCTCCAGCAGTGTGTGAGAGCACCAGCTGTCCCACCTATTTGCCAGCACTTGGTCTTGTTAATTGTCTTTGATTAGGGCTGAGGGCAGGTGGGTTATAGCAGCAAGACTAAAGGGACAGAGCTGGAGTTGAGAGGACAGGCAGAGAGTAAACCAAGAAGAAGGATTAGGTTTGGAAATGCTCCGTACTGTTCGCATCTCTTGCCATTGCTTATCAGCCCTGTGAGCTTGGGAAAGTACTTGAAGCTTGCTGTGCTACCAGGCTTTCACCTGTATCACATCTACCTTTGTTGAGATTAAACGAGGTCGTATATGGAACACATTTTCACAGTGCCTGGCACCAGGGCTGCTGTTCGCCTATGCAGCACCTTTGTGCAAATTAGGTAAAAGCGCCACTTTATCTGGGTTGATTTGGCCCTAGGGTGTTGGGAACTGCATTTTGATGCTAGTGTTCCCTGGATGGGGCTGCTTTGGTAGCACGCAAACTGCACAGTTATTCGCAGTGATTCTCTTTGTCCCATAAATTCTCAACAAAACACACTGAACAAATGAAGTGGAAAGTAAGAGGTGAATGGATTTGTCAGTGGGGCCTTGTGTATATGCTCACCTCCTTCCCACAGCCCTTGCAGTCATTCTGGTGACTTCCCTACTTCTGCCACCTGCACTTTGAGTCTCTGAGACTTGAAGCACCAACCTCCAGGTCAAATCCCACTTGGGGAAATGTCTTTGGAGGTTGGTACCTGTAAGGAGTCATAGAGAACCGGCTTACTTTCACAGTCTGGCTCTTGGAAATACTTCAATGTCACAGAGATGTGCTTGCGACAATAGCATTTATGGTCACCGGATTTGGTCTTTGTTTAGGGAGGGGCAGATAGAGGCACAAAATAGTTGGGGGCTTCAGGAAATATGGCCAGAGCAGAGAGGTCCTGAGGAGCAAGAGACAAAACCGTAGGACGTCAGAAATGTCACTGGGTTTCTGAGGTGAAGCCTTTGGTCAGGGAAGCATCTCTGCTTGATCTGGCCCAAACAGAGAGTATAGGCCAGGACATATTTCCCTAAAATGAACTCAAGGGAGACAGCCTTAGCTCAAAACAGCAGCTCGGGAGATGAACAACTCAATGGAACCAGGCCTTTTGACTTATGTGTTTACATCCTCAAAAGGAGCCTTTCTTTACCTGAGGGACTTTTGGCCCGGTTCCTTTAATTATGAGAACAGGACATGTAAACTTTGTTTATGGAGAGGCTGGGGTGGGCCAGGAGGCAGAGGTCCTCAGAGCTGGGGGCTGGGCAGCCCTGAGAACCAGGAGAAGTTTGTCTTTGAGCTTTTTGTCTTCCATGCCTCAGCCCCCGCACACAGTAGGTCTCCCTGGTTGAGTGATGCATCAGTCACTTCTGAGACTCTTATAAGTCACTGGAGAAGCAGTGTTGTCTTTCCAAAATTCAATTTACCAGTGGCCTCGGGAGTTGAACTGCGTGTGTAGCGAGGGGTGCCCCATCCCAGGGCATTCACCTGCTGGAGACAAGGGGGATTGGAAGGGAAAGAACACAGCAGGCGAGCACCTTTCAGCAGGGTGAAGTTGGGGGAGATCAACTTCCTTTTTTTTTTTTTTTTGCCTACCAGAAATAGATCAAAGTGAACTGTTCTTTCTCTTTCCAGCATAAGAGAGTGAGGTTAGACTTCAGGAGGCTCTGTTCAGCCAAGGGAACTCCCTAAAACCCCCTTCCTTCCCTCCAGTCTTTCAGGGCCCAACCTTGCCCGGCCCAGAAGAGTTGGCCAGATACAGCTAGGGCCCCAGGGGAGAAGTGACAGTCCCAAGGCAGTGCGCCAGGGTGCAGGCTGGCAGCGTAAGTGCAGAAAGGCTGCCTGGAAGGGACGATGGTGGCTAAGGGTGGCATGGGGTCAGGCTGCAAGGGCGCCTCCACGCTCCCTGCTCCCGCCCCCTCCCGCCATCCCTTCTCTCCCTTCTCTCCCTTCTCTTGATTCTCCTCCGGCAGGCGTAGTGCTGCCTCTGAAGGTTAAAGTCACCTTCCTTGGCGCTCCCGCTCTCCTGCTCTCCTGACTGCCCGCGCTGCTGCTGGAGTGGGGAAGCGAGCGACATAAATCCTTCCCCGTCCCTGTCCTGTGGTGCTTGCCTGCACGGCCGCGGGGAGGAGGCTCCTATGGCTGTAAATCACCATCCCCTCCCGCGGGCCGCCTGCCCTTCATCACCGTACTTTACGGCGCTGACACCGGCCAGGATTTAGTGGGCCCAGCCAGACTGAGGCTGCCTCATTGAAATGCCCCCTCCACCAGTCCCACCTCCTCCCCTTGGAATTAAGGGCACCCATAAATCCTGGAGATGCTCATTTGCATATTCATCTGCATACATTTGCCCCTCAAATTGCCTGCGTTGGGACTCACAGAATCCTGGAGCCTGCTGGGACTGGGAGTTTCTGTCGTTCCCAACTCTGGTTGGAGAAGGAGAAACGGAGGCAGTGGAGGGACAGGGACCTGTCTTTGGCACAGTAGAAGGCAGGGGCAGAGTGGGGGGTTGGCCCAGGAGGGATTTAGCCAGAAGTAGGTCCAGCAGTCAGAAATTGAGTGAGGGACAGTGAGCAGATTCAAGGTTTGGGCTCTGGATAGGCTGAGAGGCCAGGAGCTGCAGGGGTGAGGGCAGTGGAAGGGTCAGCCCCAGACGCCAGAGGACGCATCTCAGGGAGGTTCCAATGTGGTGGGGGCAGCAGAGGGAGCACAGGCCAGCCCTTGAGGGAAGGACCATCAGGTGTGGGCTCACCAGGAGGCCTCTCTACAGAAGAGGGGTGGTTGGGGGAGTAGGTACTGCCTGTGGTGGTGGCCCAGGCAGGCCTCACAAGGCAGACTGAGGGCAGGGGCTAGGAATGTACACACCAGGGCCCGCCTGGCTCCTTCTGCCTCATGGTGGTGCCAGCCATGACCAGGCCCCTATCTGAACACATATCATCTGTTGGGAAGGGTAAAGGCCTGGTGGAAACCTGTGGAGCAGACCAATTCCTCGAGTCTGCTCCCCTGCCCCACACCCCCAACATCAATCCAGCCCCTACTGTGCCTGAGAGCATAACCCATTGGTTCAGGGATGGCTTCTCTGGGCAACTTTTGACAGGCCCTCTCCAAGGGTGAGTGCCCACTGAGCCCCTCCCTCATGCTCTTTTGCACTCAGGGTAGGACCCTAAAGCTAAGGCTCAGAACTCTGTAGGTTCTCAGGGCGAAGTGGGGTCATGGCAGGGTCAGCAAGACTTGCCCTCCTTGACCCTAGGTCCCCCTTAGTCTTCCAAGGAGAAGCCCCATGGTGGGGACCCAGTATCTCCAGGTGAGTCCAGGGCTAGCTGAAGACCAAGTCAGGGAGGTGCTCTGCCCAGCTAGGATGCCTCTGGCTCTGCATGTCTGCCTCGTCTCTTGTCCCTGCTTTTCTGTCCCTCAACCTTGTGGTGTGTGCTTCATATGTTTCTGATTGACTCATAAAAAATGCCTTCTCATCACAGGCTTATGTTGCAACAGTGTGGGGAAGAGCAGGCTTTGGGGGAAACCTGCTGCTCCTTCTGAAATCCAGAGTTCTGACAGGATTGGGATGGGTTCTTCCAACCCATTGCCATAGCCAGGCCTGGGGGTTCCCTTCTTCCCTCCCCCAGGGTAGGACCTGGAGGCCCAGGTGTGGAGCCCTCCTCTCAAAATCTCCTTTCACTGGCTCAGTCCCCCTCTCCACCCTAGGCCACCCCCCCACCCCCATCCCACCACGAGAAGGCTGGTGAACAAACCCAAACAGAACAGACTGGGTTAGGGACTCTGTGGGGCTGAGCCCTAATACCAATGTCTCTGCCCTGAGCCTTCTCTGATCCCCCCAGGGCTCTGTCCTGAGCAGCCCGGATGAGACCAAGATGTCCCCAACATTCCCAGCTCAGGGAGTGGTTGATGGCAGAAATGGGCCAGGAATGGCCGTTGGGCAGCTGCCCCCAGCAACACTAGTGCCTGCTTCTTTCTGCTCCCCTTGCCATGCCCCAGCCCCTGCCCCACCTCTCCACAGCCACCTTGGGGCTGTTCTGTTTTCTCTTCTCTCTTGAGCTTCCAGTGGCCTCCCCTGGCTTGGGGAGATGCCTCTTTTCTCCATCCCTGTGACATTAGGGCAAACGGCCCCCACGAAGTAGATAGAGGGGCTGCCAAGATGCCAGGACACTCCGTCTTAGAGTGGGGGTGGAAGAGAACAACAGAGATGAGACACAACTCTGTCTCTGCAGCCTTCTAATAAGAAAGAGTAATCGTAAAGGATGGGATAAGGCCCCCGATTAGCTCTGGGATGGTGGGAATCAGAGGCAGGGGAATGGCTCAGAAGGCTGTCCCAGAGCCACCCCAGCTGACATTTGCTGGGATTCTTAGAAAGCGCCACACAGACTTTGTGGCGGCACTGCAGCAGGCCTGGGCAGAAGAGCCCCCCATCTGGAAACCTTTAAGGTCTCCCTCCCCCTCTTCTCCAAATAGCTTGTTCCCAGAAAACAGGAGGAGAAGTTACCCAACAACAAGCTGGGGCTTCCTGAAGGGCTGGCGGCCCCCTCCCCTGCCTCTCCCTGCACATCAGGCCCTCACCTGCTCCCCAGGCTCTGCTCAGCCAGGCTAGTTACATCCTGTGGAAGTGGTTTCTGTCCGCTGGAATAAGATATGGGTGCACAGCTCGCCTCCACCAGGAAGCCCTCCAGAGCCACCTCTCATCATTCCAGGAACTCCTCCACCTCCGTGGTAAACACACATACCTAGTCTTTGTGTGTCCTCTCAATTCTGTTCTAGGCCTGTTGGTTTATTTGCAGGTGTTCCCTTTTTCCCCCCAGTCTGGGTTGGAAGAGTAGGGGTTGGTAACTGCTCCTTTTATTTTACATAATGGAAAATTGAGGCCCAGAGAAGCCAAAGGACTTGCACCAATACAGACAGAGTGGGAAGTAGACTCCAGCTTCCCTCCTGTCCAGTCCAGGGATCGGCCGCCCTCCCACCATGTCCACACAGTTGTGCCTCTCTCCACGGACTGACAGCACAGGCCAGAGAGAGAGCCCCCAAGTTCTGGTGTGCTGGCTTGATGTGGGCTTTGGCATGGCCAGTATGGTGTCTCGGTGCCAGAGCTGGCAGAAGCCGGAAGGTAGAAACGCTGGGGAGATGGGCAGGACTGGCAGCTGAGTGGGGAGGTGTAGTCTTCAGAGGAAGGAATTGGGGCCCATGAGTGCTGACCCCTAGTCCGAAGTCCCTGGCTGCCTAGTCTGCACCCTGACTGGTTGATCAGGCTCCTGACCTGCTCAGTTGGCATCTGAGGGCTTCTGATTTGGGGCAACTACGAATGAAAAATCTCCAACAGAAAAAGGTTTTTTTAACTTTAAATAACCAGAGTTCAGATTTAGATGGCATCACAGTCACTGCAAGATCTCACCATCAAATCAGTGAACGCTGGGTCTTAGTTTCCTTGTCTTTAAAATGGGGATAAGAGCACATAGGCTTCTTGAGGAAGATGGAAATGGGCTTTGAAGGATAGGAAGGAGGAACAAGGAGAACTTTCTAGAGCAAAGCATGGGCAAAGATTCAGAGGGCTGATTGGGCAGTGGCTGTTTTTGAGTACGGAGGAGGCCAGGTTCTATCTCTCTTACCAGCTGTGTGACCCAGGACAAGTTCCTTAACTTGTCTGTGCCTCAATTCCTCATTTGTATAAAGAGGATTATAATAGCATATCTGAGAGAGGGAAGGCCATATTTGTAAAAAGTGTGGTAATATCTGTAAAATTCTTACAGTCGTGCCTGACACATAGTAAGTGCCCCATGAGAGCCTTGTGTGTTTATTTATTCATATATTTAACAATATGGTTTTCTCTGTACTATCCATTTTAATTCCTGTAAGCAACACAAGATGGCGTTTACTCAAGCTTGTGACTCCTGGATACTGGGCCTGAGGGCCAGGGCCTTTCAGGGAGAAAGATCCTGGGTTTTGTTTACTCCAGCTTCCTCACTCAAGATGCTGCTGGTGTCTGGAAGGTCCTCCAGACTCCCTGAATTCTTCCCAGTGCTGTGGGGGAGTTCCTCTGTGCTCTGGGGCAGAAAGGGAGGTGGGGTGAGGTGGGGGTGGGGGCTTTCTAGGGGTGAGGGCTAGTCTCAAGGCTCCAGAGCTTTCCAGTTCCACTGTGTCCACGACCCTGGGGTGGTGAACAGGGGTCCGAATAGGAGACCACTGTCTCAGGCCATGCTGGCCTGCACCAGGGACCAGAGACCCCATGACCCCTGATACCAGGGGCAGGCTAGGTAGAAGTGGGTGAGTTTGTGGGAGGGGGCATGGCATGTGTGACTAAGGATTGCAGCTCCAAGTGAGAACTAAGCAGGAGCAGATGGAGCCCAGAGCACAAAGTTCCTGTTTTCAAGCAAATGTCTGGGACAATAAAAGTCAGGGGGCAGCTGGGGTAGGAGGTGGGGGTGGGGTTGGAGGGGAACTAGACACAAACAGGGTGGGGGGTATTAAAAGGAAGATCTTATGTCAGCAGAATTAGCTCTTATTCAAAGAGTTGCCATTGAATTGGTTGGGGAATGGGGGTGGCCTTTCTAGCACCCTGCCCAGGGCCCTGGGGCAGCAAGCTAGGGCCCAGGCTGGTCTGAGGAGACCAGGAGTGGTCTGGGCCGGTGCCCGCTGGGGACACCAGACAGCAATTGCCTTGCCATTTCTTGGCCTTTGATGCCTGGCATCAAGGCAGGGCCAGGCCCTCCTGGCCACAGGGCTCCGGGAAAGCCCTCCTTGTCCTCAGGGTCCAGACTGTGTGATAGCGTTGGCTGGACAGATCAGGCCAGCCTGGCATCCATGGTAGGCCCCAAGTGAGCTAGAGTGGGAGGGATGTGGGCGTTTCCCCACGTGGGGTCAACCAAGAGCTGCAACTGTGGGTATGACTCACATCTGCTTGTGCGTGCCTGTGCTTATCACGCGGGCTCCATGTCTTAGACACCCAAGGATTAGACACAGAGGTCACTAACACCAGGCCATGGGGGGCTGGGGGCTGGGGCCCATATGGCCCAGATCGATGGCAAGAGCCAAGGCGCAGAGCCTGCAGCCAGCCTACTGAGAAGACAGAAGGTCTATCTTGATGGAGCAACAAAGAGCTGTAACATTGGCCACGCAAGCTGGTCTTTCACGGGCCCCCAGCTGGGAGGGATTCTGAGCTGGTTTAGAGGAGAGGCCCCTACACAGGCCTTCCTCAGAGGGACTCCCTTAACTCCCCCACTGACCTCCAGGGCTCCATTCTGGGAGGTCTTCCATTCTCCTGCTCTTGTTCCTACCAGACCTGAGCCCCCTCAGGGAACTAGCCCCATGGGTCATTCACTGCTGAGAGGAGGGCCACCTGGGGCTCTGCTCTGAGTGTCCAGGGGTGCAGGTGAGCCCCTGGTGATGCATTACAGAGATGTGTAAGGGGCCTGCACTCCCCAGGGAAGCTTTCCTGGGCGCCTTTGCCTAGGATGCTCTTGGGAGGGGTCGGGTTCAGGGAGCTGCTTCAGCTCAGGGCAAACCACTTCTTGCCTGGCTCCTTCCACCCTGGTGTCTGTCAGCTGGTGCTGCCTTGTTTTCCCTTCAGCTGAAGTCTGTGAGGGCGTGCCAGGTGCAGGGCGGGCTGAGGGTAGGAGGTGGGCAGTGTGGAGGCTCTGAAAGGAAGGCAGGGGTAGGCCAAAGCTTCTGCAGTCAAGAACCTGCAGGTCAGGGGGAGGGGTCCTCGGGTAGAGTGACAGCAGTGCTCCTGCCTGCCTGCGTGCCTGCAGCAGGGCCCTGGCTCTCTGTGGTGCCCGCCCATGTGGAGAGGATTAGGGCCCGGAAAGACATGTTTTTCCCCCTTCTTTCTTGGAAGGAGGATCAAGGGGACCCGGTGACAGCCCAGAGATTCTGAGCGTGTGGACAGCCCCGCTTCCCTTCCCGTCCGTCTCCCAGGCAGCCTGGGAGATGCACACCATCTGCTGGCAGTCCCAGACCTCGAGTTCCCAGCCAGCCCAGAGAAGAAGCCCCTGGCAGTTTCTGCCGGTCCATTCCTGGAGCCCTGAGAGGGGGACACGGGGGGAGCACTGGGCTGGGGGCTTCACTGGAACAAGGCAGCGGGCATTATGCAAGATGGTTATTGGGCTTAATGGACCTAAGAATAGTTAGGAGCTGCAAAGTTGTAGGCACCTCTCTCCACCCTGACTTCCCTGTGAAGCCAGGGGCCAATGCTGGTTCAGGGGAAGGAGTTACAGGACCGGCTGGCCCTGGAAGGTGGGGTTGGGATTGGGGCTGAGACGGAGGGTGGCCCTGGGATCCTGCTCTTGTCTGTGTGTGGTGTGTGTGTGTGGGGGGGGTGTAATTCCTGAACCCAGATCCATGCACACACACACACACACACCACAGTGCCCAGCATGCTGCTCGAATATAGTAGGTACTCAATATGTATTGATGAATGGATGAATGAGTTAGTGAATGAACATCCCTGATAGTTCTAGCCCCGGGGGCTCTTCTTCCTCTGTACTCAGAGCCTTATTTTTTGAGGCTTCTCCATTCTTTATTCCTGCCTGGTGATATGTTCTGGGTTATTTGGGGGTGCTTACGTCACTCTCTTAATTCTCAGCACAGAAGAAAATTGTGGTTCCTGGGGTAAAAGCCCTGATCTCAGCCCCACAAAGTTTCTACATGCTGGTCTTGGGCTTCAGCCAGTCCCCGCCACTGGTTTCTTGGGACATGTGTTAGGCCTTGCAGAGTTCAGGGTTGGACACAGAACGGCAGTTAACGTTCCAGGCTGGGCTGTGCCCCTGTGAGCAGTCAGGTGGTTGGGAGCATGCTTTAGTTGGCTAGGCTAGATCCAAGGCTTAGGGAGCAAGCAGAATTAGGACCAAGACAGGGACTTCTAATCTGGAAATATGTGTGAGGCCAGGCATCCCCCATGCCCCCTAAGACCCCATTCCCCCTGCTCTGTATGATGTGTGTGCATGTGTGCTCAGCACAGGCAAGAATGAAATGTAAGATATTGAACTTTGGTCTGCATAGGGATGGAGCTGTCAGAATGGACACCAGGCAGAAGCAGCTGTGTTGCCCTCTTGCTTCTCCCCTCTCCTCCCCTCCCCTGTCCTAACCCCCACCCCTCTTTCTCCCTCTTCCTTCTTCTTTCTCTTGGGTACCGCAGACTGAGTGGTATAAGTGCTTTATTGCAGTTGCCCTCCTACTACTGTGCCGATGGCTGAGGGGCTAGAAATTTCCAGGCTAGTCCAGGTCCTGACCGTGAGGGATGGCTCCGTCTCCCCGTCCTCCTCTGAGGCCTCAGCATAGGAGGACATGGCAGGACTGGGCACGTGTGGGCGACAGGCTGGAGTCCTTAGTCATGGGCTAGCAGTGGGGACTGGAGGACTCTGAACTTAGTGTTCATGCTTGGTTTTCAACAGGAACCTTCTTCGGAAGTGACTCAGTATGACCAAAGCTACTCTCTGCCATACACCCAACAGGACTCCCAAGGATCCCAGTTCCCGAGCCATGTGCCCTAGGGTTGTTGAACTGCAGAATGGGTGGGGAAGTGGCTGAGATCCGGCCCGTGACAGAAGCTGGCACCTTTGGCTGAACCTCACTCTGTGTCTGGGTGTGCACCCATGTGCATGTTTTCCTGTATGGACAAGAGTCAGTCCAAGTGGGGAAGCGGGTGCCTCTGTGCACACATGCCCATGAGTGAGCGTAGGGTAATGTGCTGCGTGGGAACACGTGCACGTATGTACATGGACATGTGTGATTCTGTGTGGGGCTTAAGTGCCTGTGTGTGCATGCTCATGAACGGAAGGCTTGGCTGGGAAACCCAAATCTCCCCCTCCCAGCCCTCAACCCCTGTTCCCTGGGGCCCTGATGGAGGAGAACAGAGAGTCCCCAAACCCTGCGATCTGGGGCGGTGGCTTCTGTTCGATTCCCCCCCTTCCCCCCCTTTCTTTCTTGACACAAATAGCCTGTGGAACAAAGGGAGCTGGGGATTTGGATTATTTATACAGTCAACATTAAGCAACTTGTGGTCTATTTAAATTCTTCTTTATTAGGCCGGGAAATTCCATGGCAAACACTCAGGCTGTAAGGAGCCCTCCAACACGGCAGCTCCCAGCTCCAGCCATTGCGTTGGGTTCCTCCTTTCTTCTCCTGCTCCCACACCTCTGACCCCTGCTTCTCCATTCAGCTTTGGGAGGCCATGGCCAACCCCCCTTCCCCACAGCATGGTCTCTGGATCGCCCTCGTTTTCTCCATTTCCTCCCATCCCTTCTACTTCCACTTCTCAAATCTCCACCGAAGACCCCCTGCCTCACTCCCCTCATGCTTTCTTCAACTTGGGAGGGGCGGCTGGACACCAAGACTGACTGGGCAGAGTCAGTTCTGTAGGCACTGTGTGGGGCGACGGGAGGAAAGTAGGGCTTGTGTGAAGGTTGGGGAGGGGCAGGTTGTGGCTGGTCTGGTGATTTCCTCAGGGGCTTCAGGAGGCTCAGAGGCCTTGTGCTTCCCCAGGGTGCCTCTTTAGACAGTGTGAGTAGCGAAAGATAGGCTCCTACCCACAGGAGGAGCTGCCAGCGGATTCAAACCAGTGACAGCCTGAGACTAGTTGAAGGACTTGGGGCTCATCCTGAGGATGAGGGGTGGGGTGGACTCTGCTGTCACCTGGGCCAACACCTAGGGTTCTATGACCCGGGCTGCTGCAGAGGATTTGTCTGGGCCGAAGTGAGGGAGGGGTGTAGTGTGGGGGTCTGCAGGGCCTGGCTTCTTGCCCCCTGCAGAGGACTCTCCACCTTCCCAGGCATGGCTTGCCATCTCAGTAGCCCTGAGGGCTCCCCCAGCTCATCTAGCTGAGGGCAGGAGGGAAGCTCGGGGGAAGATGCGGCAGAGCAGCCGGGGTGCTAGAGAATCCCAGTGGGCAGCCCCTGTGTCCTGTTCCTGGGTATTGCCCCTCCCTAGCCCTCTGCTGTCAAAGACTGTCCTGTCACCGCCCTGACCTCCACCGACATCTCCTCTTCCCTTGTTTCTCTCCATGAGACTGGAAGCCCCCTGAGGAGAGAGAACAGAGAATGCAAACATTACCTTATAACCCAGTGCCTGGAAGGCAGGTGAGAGCAGGAGCTTGATAAGTGCTTCATGAACTCAAGGAAACTGCACTCTCAGGGGTTCTGGCACAGCCCAATCCTTCACCTCTCTGCTGGTAACCTTGCCGCTGGAACCCTCCCTTTTCATGCCTTTCCCAGGAGACAGAGCCTGTGACCAGTTTGAGAGGGAGCCCACTGAGGGCTGAAAGGCCCTTCTCAGAACCTCTCCTGAGACCAGGCTGTGCTGGGAGAAGGGACTCCAGCCCCAGGAGTTCGGGAAGGGCTGTCAATGTGGATGGGGACTCCAGAGGTAAAGGTGACCACTCCCGGCTCCAGCCGCTGGAGACTAGGCCAGACTAAGCCAGGGCTTCAGCTATTGTTTTAGCTGACGTGAGGGCTTTGAATGAGCCGTGCGTCCCCCCCTCCAGGCAGACAGGGCAGGGGAGAAGCTGCCCCTCTCAGACTGCAGTCTCCAAACGGCAGCCAGCCGGAGAGGGCGGGGAGACGGACCTAGAGTTTGCTGCCAATTATCACCTCGCTGTCGGCCCTGCCCTCTGGGCCTGTCCCTGCTGCCACCTCTGGGCCTGTGTTTCTGATTAGTGGCCCCAGCTGTGCAGCATTAGTTGCATTTTTCCAGGATGAATCTTGGTTGGGACTTCCTGCCACGGGTCTGAACCAGCTGCCTGCCTTTGCTGCCTGCTTCTCATCCCCGTCCCCTGGGCTGCCCCAAATGCCCGCACTCCTAGGGGGCTCTTCCTCAGACGCTCAGGGGTTTGTCTCCTGGGGCTGGGGGGCGACGTCCCTCAGCCTGCCTGGGGCAGCGCTCGGGACAGCCATTGCTCACCAAGCAGAATCCACTCAGCTTTTCAGATGTGTGGCTTCGGAGCGATTGGTGGGGCCCCAGACCTGAGCATCCATGCAGGTGCCAGTGGGCCAGGGGAAAGCAGGTCAAGGCCAGGGCTGTTTGGGCAGGTCTGAGAAAGTTGTTCAGGGAGGTCTCCAAAGGCAGAGGGCATCACATTCTGGCTTTCTGGGTCTGTCCTTTGTCCAGTCACGGTCTTGATTTTAATGGAGTCATAGTCTCCTGGTGAAAGCCAGAGCTGTATCAGTGCTCCCTTCTATGGCTTCCCCAGTACGCTTCAGGGGGGCCGCTCAGAGAGGACACCGACCCAACACCTGAGAGGTGCTGAGCTTCCTGGCCCGCAGGTATGGAAGTGTGAGCTGGAGAATAAAATCGCTTAGATGTCTTGTGATCCTCACTCTATTCCTGTGAGAGGACGGGCACAGGAGGCATCCCTTTCAGAGGAGGAAGCTGAGGATGGGGAATGAGTACGTGCGTGAATGAGGGAGTGCTGGATTGTGGGCTAGAACCTACTACATGTGAGGCCTGCTCAGTTCAGTGTGAGTTTGATCAATGTGCTTCCTCTCTGGACCCAACCAGACTTTGAGAGCCAGCCCAGAGCCCAGCCTGGCAGCTGGGGCATCCTCTTTCTTCTCACCCCTCTTCCCAGATTCCTGGCCTGCACTCAAACAGTCTGACAGCCCTGTTCCAGACAAGCTTGATTCTCACTGTTCCTCCTTGCCCCAACAGCCTGCCCTCAGCCATAGTCTTTGCGCTTTGCCAGGGTCTGCAACCTAGGACAGGTCTCTGGAAAGCAAAACCCCAGGAGGATTCTTGAGGCTGTCATCAGCCTGAATAGGAAGTCCTGAATAGGAAGCAGCCTGCTTGTGTCCCCTGTGCACAGGGCAGGCCCAGCACATGGTGTAACCCAGGCTGAAGAGTGGTCCAAGCAGCTGGCAGGAGTCAAGCAGAGAGTAGCACAGAGAACTGGCCACAGTTGGCATTGGGGACCCTAGGGAGTTGGGGAGAGCTGCTGGCTCTGGGAAGGAAACAGAGGCTGGAGGCGGGTGGCCTGAGGTCTCCCGAGGGAGAAGAGGCTTGTGTCCTGGAAGCATCTGGCTCTTGGAAATGCTGACCAGAGGAGAGCTGGTGGCAGCGCTCGGTGCCAGACGTTCTGGGTGGGATACTGTTCTGTTGTGGCCTTAGGGTCAGGGCTGACCAGAGAGGACCAGATGCTGCCGCTGAGAGCTGGGCGTGTTGCAGGCTATCCTTCACCTGGGCCACTGCAGGGCCACAGCCTTGGCCCATTCCAGGAGCCCCGGACAGCAGGCTTCTCAAACGGTCCCAGAGCATCTCCCGTCCCAGTGCGGTAGGTGGGGTCCAGCAGGGGCCAGAGACCCTGCCCTGGGGAAGCCTCCCTCCCAAGGGGGAACATGGTACCCCTGCCCTCAGGCCATTCTTCAACTAATGATGGGTTGACGCATCATAACCTGCAGGTCTCCTTCATCCTGGGACTAATGGTTTTATTCCTTCAATTCTTTTGTTATTTTCGGCAAAATGTGAGCTGTCTCTTTAATTATCTGCAAGGAATTGCCAACAACTCCATTTGGCTAGATTGAGACTATGAATGAAACTTGTGTTTGTCTCTCACGGTCTTGGTTGGTTTTAGCCTTTGCCGTCCCTTGGATGGCTGGTGACAGAGTGCTGTGTGTACAGATTGGCTAGTGGGAACACAGTGTCAGTTTGGCTGGGCCTTGTCAACAGGATCTTGGGGTGGGGTGGACCCTGCCGTGTGGACATTTTGCATGAGAAAGAAATTCCCCTTGTGAAAGATAACTCCTTCGGCCTCCATCACGTACCTGTGGAGACAGGGAGCTCACCATTTGCTGGTTGGTTTTAATTTCTGTCCTGTACTCTAGGGCTGCAGGCCAGGCCAGGGGGTCACTGAAGGCTCTCCTCTAGAAGAGGCTCCCACAGGGTCCCCTGGAGCCCCCTGGTGGTCACTGTGCAGGTGTGCCGCTCTCCCCGGGGTTCTCTGGCAGCCCTCAAGTGCACAAAGGGAGCTTCTTCTCTTCGCAGGGGCCTCCTTGTGCTCGCCTTGTGGCTGACAGAGGCCCTTGAGTTAGAGTTTCCTTGCGGCCCACCAGGCATAAGGTGGGCACGAGGCACAAGGTCTAGGTCAAGGCCCATCCTCTCTCCTTGCCGTGACCCACTTTGGGCACCTCTTCGTGAACATTCTCACCCTACCCTGCCACGTTCTCAGGGTGAAACTGAGATCTCTGTGTTGAAAGGCCCCTACCTTTTAACAGAGGGCGAGCACTTAAGGAAGAGGAAGGGACTGCAGACAAGAAAAGCCAGGAAGCAAGGCCATGTCATCCTTGCTCGACATCCGGCCAGGGCCCCTGGCACCAACTAGCCAGACAGCTCAGCCTCAGAGCTAACCTGCTCTGGGCTGAAATGTCCTGGTCACTGTTGGTCCAAAGGAGAGGAGGCCTTTCATACCTGGGAGACCAGGAGAAGGGGTGTAACGCCCACAGTGTCCTGGTTTGGAACTTGGCTGCCTGCCTGCAGCCCCAGGGATAGGGTCTCTGAAGGAGGACCTTCCATCTTCCCCACCACCAGCCACACCACCGTAGCCACATGTACCTTCTCGCCAACTGCAGCCTTTCAAAGCCATGCCTTGGTATGAGAGCAGGAGGACATTCTACCATATGGTAGAGGCTAGGCTGAGACTTTGAATCAGAATCACTGAACAGCTGGAGAGAATGGAAGGGAAGTGAGGGACCAGCGGGGCTCTAGTCGTCCGTTGGGCCAACCCCATGTGACGAGGACACTCCAGCCCAGCATCTGGAGCTGTCCCAGCACCCTCATGCCGGGGAGCACAGGAACACCTTGAGACTGCCCCACGCTCCAGTCCCACCGTAGACAGTGGGCAGTGAGGGCTTGTCTCTTGGCCCTCTCAGGGACTAACTCCACGTCCACTCGGTTTGGGCTTTTCATCCTGTCATAGCAGCACAGTAGGGAGTCTGGGCCTGTCCGATTGCTTTAGACAGCCTCCCCCAGCCGGAGCTGAAGCCCACGCCTGGAAGGCTTTCCTGCAGCCTGTGGGGTTTCCTCTCCAGCCCTCGGGCAAAAAACCATTCCAACAAAAACCTCCATAGCTTCCCAAGAACTTGCCATAATTTATAGGCACCAGGCAGCCCAAATCCATGCAGAGAAAAGTCACATTCCTCCTCAAGAAGAAACCCAGCCAGCTGAGTTGGAGGTGGTGGGGGGTGTGTGTGCAGATTCTGCGCTAAGATACACTCATTTACAAAACCCACAGGGTAAAGACATCTGAAAAGCCAGAGGTGAGCCCACGTCATCTAAGGGTAACCCATTATCTCCAAAGACGGGGGTGGGGGTGGTCTTAGGACCAAGGAGGGCTAGTTTTAATTTACCCAAAAGGTGAACAAAGGGACGCTTTTTTCCTCAAAGGCAAATTCAAGCCACTTCCTTTAGAGAAGTCCAAAAAGATTTGCAAGTTTTTAATGAGTCTTTCCAGCACTGATGCCATTATCCAGTTTAACTTTTACAATAAACTGGGGAGACCAAGTGTTATCATCCCCATTTTAGGAAGGAAGAAACTAAGGTTCAGGGAGCCTAAGTCACTTCTACACTGGTGAGGTACCAAAGGAGGCAGACTGCATAGCTGGGTCTGCAGCTTCCAGAGCCCACGCTGGGGGTGCGCCGAGGGAAAGGGGACCCCAGGATATGGAGGACATTGGGTCAGGAGAGAAGGTCTTGTGGGACTGCGCAGGAAGAGGCGAGTGAGTGCCAGACACTGCCGCCCCTCCCCCTTCCTCTCTTCCTCTTCCACTGAGTTGACCTTTAAATTATGGCATCAGCTGCCATGCCAGACACGCTGTGATTTCCCCTTACTCCATCTGCCTAGCCTTCTACTGGCGCAGTTTCTCCTCTTGCTGCTTTCCCCTCCCTCCTTCCCACTCACTCCTTCTCTCTCCTCTAACGGGACAGCTACCTGCTCAGGTGTCCCCATTCACAGCATGCCAGCCTTGCAGGAGGCCCTGCAGCAGGTGGGCATTGCTGGCCTTACTCTGGCCGCCCTCCTACCCCGCCCCGCGCTGGGACACTGCGGTTCCCAAAATCACATCTGCAAGGTCCCGCTCTGCCTTCCCTCCGGGGGCACCGCAAACCTTCCCACCAGTCCCTCCAGGTTGCCTGCTGTCCAGTGGGGCTCTTTCTGCTCGCTCCTGCAGCTACCCCAGCCTCACCCCTCCCAAAAGCCTCAGGCAGGGATGTACCCTCCATTTAATGTTCATTTACATTTGGCCCCAGGCCTAAAGGATATTTTTTGCCTACCACTGTAGAATATAGCAGACATTAAATCTTATCAGTTTAATTTTCTCCCAGATAATAGGACAGCCTTTGATTTTTTTTTTTCAAACTATGGAAAAAGTGTCAAAGAAAAGTGGAACATTAATCAAGGGACTTTGATGAAAGGAAAGAAAGTGTTTTCCTAAGAGCCCAACATGTGGTGCAGCTGCTGGTGGATATTTAAATGACGTTTTTCATATGTTGCTGTAAAAAAAAAAATCTCTTTGAGTCGATTCTGGAAATATATTCCAATTTGCTACAATGCCAGTGGTTTTAAAATTATTTAGAAATAAAATGTGTTTATGATTTCTGCTCTACTTTGTATATTTGTCTGCTGCAGACCTCTTTCCTTTGAGGAGTGCTTCGCCTGTCTGTCCCAGAAGCTGCGAGGCTCTTTAGGACAGAAACACTCAGCCCGGGGGTCCTCAAAGATGGGAACCATGTTTTCTTCCTCTGTGGCCTTTGGCCCAGCTCATCACTCTGTCCCAGAGGTTTAATGACAACAGGAGGGATTTAGGCAAAGAAAGAAAAGAAGGTGGTGGGGGATGTCATTATGAGTAGGCATGTCTGGGGAAACCTTTATAAAAGGCATGATTTCTCCTGCAAATGAGAAAGAAATTAACTCATTCAAATCCTAGGGTCCCTTACAAGCCTGCATACCTGAGTGGAGGAAATCCAGAGGCCTCCGGGCTCTCCTGTGTGAGGCTTATCGGAGTCCAGAAGAGAGCCCGTGCCACTTGGGATGGGGGAGACCTGAGTGTTAGCCTCATTTTTGGAGGGGAAGTCCCCTCCCACCCTGCTGGAATCCCTTCCTCAGAAGATCATTTAGAGCTTGCCCAACTCCTGCCCTCTGGAGGACCAGCTTCATAACCCTGCCGTCCTTGGGAACTTGCCGATCCTCACATCAGGGGAGGGAGAGCGTGTTCTGAGATGCCTCCTTTGCAGGATGCACGTTGAGGCCTCTGCTGCAGGCGCTCTGACCAGGAGGGCAAGGCCTGAGCAGCAGCAGTGAGGGATCGGTTTCCAGAGAGAGAAAGGCCCCACAGACCCTCCCCAGGGTCAGGAGGGCAAATGGCCTGGAGGCTTGCTGTCCTTCCCCAAGGCCAGGCTGCCCCTGGGAGATCTGGTCCGGGCCCTGCCCTGGCAGTGGGTCCTGTCCTTGCTGACCAGTGGGGGGCACACTCTCCCTAGTTTTCCTCTCTCCACTGGAGTTTGGACCTGAGGGAATGTGCAGGGGTGCTGTTGCCTCTCCCCTGCCAGGGGCTTCCTGGGGGCGCACGTGGGAGATACGGGTGGAGGCCTGATCCTTCCCCATCTGCCAGGGCCATCTCCAGCCCCCTAGCTGCTGTCTTCTCTTGTACTGGCCTGTGGCATCCCCCAGGTCCTCACAGGCAAAATCATTTATGGGTATATGTGGTTTGGGTGAGAGGAAACATCTGCTCAGACGTAGGGCTGAGATGAGCATTGCTGAATTTTTTTGGCTGTGAGGTCAAGTCCAAACTCCAGCCTCCACTCCTTTCAGAACAGTCTGCCCCTCCCTCCTAATCTTATGTCCTGTACTTCTTACCTCTCCCTGCTTGTTCCACACTGTGCCCCGAGTGTCCAGCCCAGTCCTACCTCTGCTCTGGGCTCCAGAGAAATGCCTTCTAGTTGGCCCATCCAGGGCCCCACCTTCTCCAAAGGTCCTCATTGTCCTGCTCCAGAGAACATGCTGAAGGAAGCTGGGGAAGGAACAAGTCCAGGTTTTGCCTAGGCAGTTACCTGTCTATGTTGTTCTTGTCTTACATCCTTGTACAGTGAACCCCTGTGCAGGGTGGTAAGGGCCCTTCCTTTGTTTCCCCCTGACACTGCTTGGTGCAGGCTGAGGCTCAGAGCAGATGCTCCTGGGGGGTTTTACAGTAGCCCCTTAGACAAAGCCTATGGTGCTCAGGGAGCCTGAGTCCCAGGACGTTGCTCTAACGTAGCTGTCACAACAGTCCCATGCTCTTGCCCGTCACTGATGCAAAATGCTATATGACAGAAGACTGTTGGGGGCTCACAGGAAATGATTCCCCCATCCTAAGACAGAGACACAGGAAGACAGGTCCTTTGCCTTCCTCTGCTCATATTCATACCTAGATCAGATGCCAAGAATTCCTGCAGCATCTGGAGATGAAGCTGAGACACAGGAGATCAAGTGGAATTGCAGAAATGTGGAGCGGGAGAATAAGAGATCATCCATTTCTCTCACCGTTGCGTCTGGTAGGAGATGGATGTCGTGTTATTCACAGCTATATAGCAGCCACCTGGCAGGGTGAGAGTTGGGGTGGTGCCCAGAGAAATCCCGTGGCTGCCACTGAACTGGGACTGCCTGATACCAGAGCCTTCCCTCTCTCCCTTCCTCCTTCTTTCCAGAAAGAGAGAAGAGGTCTGAGTTGTGTCTTAGACCACCTGAGACTAAATGGGGATGGCCAGGCCTGCCTCGCTGGGCCATTGAGTACTATCTCAGATAACACACATACGAAAGGCTCATCAGATGGTCCTTCCCTTCCCCATTCCCCTGCTGTCTTGTTTGCAAAACCATCTTTGTATGTCTTCTGTGCTGCATGTTGAATGTAGTCATTAGTCTGGAAAAGGCCTCAAATGGAAAAATTCCCGTGCCTGCCCAGTCTTGAGCCAATCAGATCCAAAATGCTTTCAACAAGAAGGAGCACTGCAGAGCCCCGCGGTCATCAGAGCACTGTATTTTGTGATTTAATGTCATCGAAAGATGAACTGTATCTCACAGTGGACCCGAGAAAACAAAGGTTGCCCCTCCATAGTTGCTGCATGACATTTGCGGTAGCCCCAGTGGCCCCATGCCGTGCTGTGCTAGGGATGGGTCTCAGCAGCCCAGGTCATACTCTAATAGTTGCCCCTGAGAATACTAGCAACTGGGGGCCTGGGCCTGGTGACAACATGCCCAGCAGGGTAAAGGGCAGAACCCTGCCTCACCTGTCCAGTGCTCTTGACTTTCGAGTGTTAAGTACAACTCAATGTTAACTGGACCCCCGAGGAGTTAGCTAAACCTTGTGCCCTGAAAGCCAGAGGCAACCAATGAAGCAAGGTGGTAAGGTTCCAAGTTTCACCATGAACTGGCAGGTAGAAACAAGCCTGAACTGCAGCCAGAAGGGTTTGAGTGAGTGCAAGGAGACATCTTGAAAAAATGGATGGACCACTGGTAGAAATGGGCAACCAGTAACATTTTCTCTGCTTCTCTTTTAGGCTTGGGTGTCTTTAAAGGTGGGAGGGCTACTCAGAAGGCAGGTTTGGAACTGATACTCTCCTAAGCCAGATGCTAGAGTTAAGTGACCTCCTGACCCTCTTGCCCCTCTCCAGGCCTGGAGAGGGGGGCATGCACTCAGTCTCAGTTCCGAAACACCAAGGCTGAAGGGTTGTATGGCCTGTCTCTTATTTACTGGGACTTTCAGGAAACCCAAATGCAAAACAATTGGAGTGGGGGGGGAGGCTTTAAATTTCTCCAAATGAAAATACTTTCCAGTTGGGTAAATTCCTTTGTGGGGTTACTTCCTAGCATTTTTCTCTCTCTCAGTCGTGTTAGAAGTTTTGTCATCCAGTTTCATGAACACACAGAAGGACAATGGGAGCTACAATTCTGTAAATGTGCCTCTATCTCTGGCAGGGAAGGTTGCGAGGAAGACAATGGTGAGCTCTCTACTGAGAGCTGGATTCTAGGAAGAAGGAGAGCACAGCTGGGGGAAGGACCCTCGTGGACATCTAGGCATTCAGGTGGGAGAGGAGCAGACAGTGCTCACCTTGAGCCAGGGGCCTTAGCGATGGGAAAGTCAGAGCAGAAGGGGATCTGGGCTAGAGAAGGCAAAGGTAGTATGTCGAAGATTTCATGAACGTTGAAATAGGCCCAGTAGAAGGACTCAGTGACTCTGGGTGTGAAGTTACTCCAGTTTTGGAAGCTACTCCAAGGGCATTCCTCTGGATATAAAAACACATTACATTAGAGTTCTCTTGGCCAGTGTTTGCTGTTAGTTTTAAAGAAAAGTCTTCTCTCTCTCTCTCTCTTTTTTAAATGCTCACCCATGTGGTAAATTGTAAAAAGGCCATAAATTCTTCTACTCCCCAATGGCCTTGCAATGTGACATTGTTGATCTTCCCATCAGGAGCCGCAGTCCGTTTCCCCATCTCTTGAATCTCTGCTGACCCAGTGACTTACTTTAGACCTTGAGACATTAGCAAACTTGATACAAGCTGAGGCTTGGCAAGCCCCCATGTACAATGGTGTTAAGCTTAGAGCCCTGCGACCACTGTGTGACTGACTGAGCCTGAGCTAGCCTGCTGGAGGATGAGGGGCCACATGAAGGAGAACTGAGTGTCCCTTCAGGTATGAGCGAGGCCATCGGTGTTCATCCAGTTGCTAGCTGACTTATCAGCTGACTGTAGACACGCAAGAAAGCCTAGTGAAGATCAGCTGAGGCAGCCCACACCAGAATAACTTCCCACCTCATCTAAGAATCACGGGCTCAATAATTAAATGGTTATCAAGCCACTCATGTTGGGGGTTGATCGTCACGCAGCGAAAGCCAACTAACTCAACCTCAGCAACTCATTGTGTGTTGAACTCCTAGATTGTGTTCAGTCAAGATTTTCCAAACAGAGCTGAATTTTGTAGAATCCACTATAGAGATAATCACCTGGATAAGAGGATATGTGACATTGGGTGGCGGTAATGGGTGTTGGTGCTAGTACTGGTGTTGATAGTTGTGGGATTTTTGGTGATAGCAGTGGGGGTGGTGATGCTGGCAGTGTGCAGTGATGTTTGTGATGGTGTGTGATGGTTGTGGTGCGGATGAGAAAACTAGCTCCAAGCCACATCGGTGAGGATGGTGATGCAGAAGTCGATGGTGTTTATGAAAGTGATTATGATGGTGGCAAGGCTTGTGGTGGAGATATTAACAGTCACAGTAATGATAACTGGGGAAGATCATGGTGGCAGTGGTCATGACTTTTGGTGATGGTGATGATAATTATGGTGAAAACAATGGAGAAGGTGACAAAGATGGGGATGATGAAGGCAGTTGATGTTTACTGGATGTTGGCAATGGTGATAATTGTCATGACCGTTGTGATGGTGATGAAGATGACACTTTTAATGGCAATAAACTACAGATGTGCTCTTTATGGTGAGCAAGCCCCATGGCCTGGATTTCTCCTTCCCATTATAACACCAAAACCTAGCTTCCAAGATAAGAGGGGTTTTCTGAGAAAATAACCTATGAGCTGAGAAGATTAGAACCTTGGACTTCACTTCCTTTTTCGACAAGGATTCACGAACTAGAGCCTTAATTGAAGTGGGAAAGGAATGGGGAACCTCAGCTATCAGCACTGGCTGCCTCTTTGAAGGCAGAATGAGAGAAAAGCCATGCAGGGCACACAAAAGGCTGGCCAGCTGGTGGAGAGAAGAGAAGACAGATCTCCTATCACCTCAAGCCAGAGGCCACAGGTCTGGGTCTCCTAGAGCTCTAAGAGCATGCTCCTCTGCCCTGGAAAAAGCCCAGCAGCTAGAGGGAGAGAGGCATGGACCAGGAGAATATGGCCAGAGTGAATCACTGTGGCCGTGTGTGGGGAAGGCCTCAAGGGGCCAAAGGCTCAGTCTTGATGTGGCTTGGAATGCTTATCATCTGGCCACCTGAGTTGGGAGGGGCCCACTTGTGACTTCGCTCTGCCCCAGCCACGCTGCAGTATGAGCTGTGGAGTGCACTCTGAGCCAGAGGATGGAGAGAGAGTGAAATAAGATGCTGACGACAGACTGCTGGCTTGGTGGGCAGTGTGATCCTTGGGGCCATGCGGAGGTCAGACATGGGGAGGACAGGGTGGGCCAGAGCTATCCCAGCTGCAGTGCAGCTGCTCCCTGACCGGTCATCCAGACCTTACCGAGGACTGGGAATGCTGTGGTGGTTTTATCACTAAACGCGGGTCCTCCTGCTGGTCTGCTGAATACAGTTCTGGCTTCTCTGTTGGTTCCCAGGATCCTGCTCTGTGAATGCACACCCATGTTTCCCTCTGGCCAAATGGGACCTCCCACCCACTTACCTGCTGTCACTGAACACAGAGGCATAGATGGAAACTCTGTGGAGTATGCTGGGCTGGGGATACCTTGTTCCCATGGCAGAGCCCCCTTCTCAAACATGATCATGAACAGGCCCAAGACAGGTGTCAACAGAAGTGGGGAGAGAGTAGGGGAGGGCCAAAGGAAGGGGTAGTGCCCAGAGCTTGTGGAAGGCCCTGAGATATCTGCAGAACTAGACTAGGAAATAAAACTCTAAGAGATGTTTCAAAGGCCCTGTAGGGAGAAGAAAGACACGTCTTGAGCCCCAGTTGGGACTTGAGAAAGCTGCAGAATTTCAGAACATGGGTTAGTGTCTTTAGCTAGCTTGAAAATTAGCTCATTTCTGTTCCTGGGTCTTAATGAAGGCATATCCTGTAAAAAGGTGCTTGCCCAAGGGGTGAGTTGGAACTGACGTGTAGCCAGGCCAGACTCTCCTCATCAAGGCCCATGCCCTGCTACTGGGCTGCACCCTCCCAGAAGAAGGAACGTCTTTTTCTAATCCCACAGAGGCATTGTATAGGCTAGCTGGAGCTCTGGTTTAAATGTGCCTAGAGTATCAACTCCAGCTGAGGTTGTTTCCATCCCTGTTGCTCCATTCGGGCACTCAGCCTTCAGCTGGTCAGTTAGAAGAAGGAACAAGACAGAGTCTTTTGAGCTCTTTCCTATGAAAGCCTTGAGTGAGCTGAGTCAGCCTGATATCTGCAGCCAGCACAGATGGGCCTGCTTTCAAGATACTTTCTATAGTCAAAGGAAAGAGACCATGATTATCTAAATGATTATTGAAGTATCATGATGTTCAGGATAATGATAAGAGCATATGATAGGGAATTTACTTTACCTGAAGGCCAGGTAAGATAACCATTTCTGAGGAACAGACACTGCTATTGGAATGCGAATAATGTGTGAAAGTTGGCAAAAAGAAGAGAGTGAGGATGGGGGGATGGGGACAAGTGTGGTGGGCAGGGGAAAAGCACGTGTGAAGGTGTGAAGAAGTTGGCACGTGGTGGGTCCAGTATGGCTGTAGTGAGAGGACACCTACTCTCTGAGATCAGAGGGTAGTCAGGGGCCAGTGTACAGAAATCTGTATGTCAAGGTAGGTGTTGATCTGATCTGTGTTCTGAAAAATCTTCCCAGCTGCCAATTGGAAGTGGACTGGGGGCAGGGAGGTGGCAGGCTGGTTGATGGTGGCTTCATTAGTAAGGCTGCATCAGTGGAATTTTTACTAAAAGGGGTTCTGGGAATCTAGTCTCCAGTCTTCCATACTCCAGACTTGGGAGGGACCAGCTTTACTCTTTCTCAGACTTCATCTTGGGCTGGGATCCCTGACTCTATTTTATAACCATATTTTTAAAATGGAGAAGAGAGACAGAAACAGGAAGAGCCCGGCACTTTGTACATTGCAGGGTCTTGCTCAGTATTTGGCAAATGAAGGAATGGTAGAGAAACACAAGGCGGTGTCAGTGAAAAACAGCAGTGCAGATGCCCCCTCTTCGTGCAGTTTAATGAAGTTCTGTACAAGTTAGGGGGGTAGAGATATAAGGTCAATATGGAGAAGGGAAAGAGGAACTTAGACTTTGCAGAGGAGCTTGCATTAAAAGAAATTGTTATTGGGGCACCTGGATGGCTCAGTCAGTTAAGTGGCCAACTCTTGGTTTTGGCTCAGGTCATGATCTTAGGGTTGTGAGATTGAACCTTGCATCAGACTCCACGTTCAGCCTGGAGTTTGCTTGAGATTCTCAATCTCTCTATCTGCCCCCCACCTCCCACTAGCACTCTCTCTCTCTTTCTCGAAAAACATTATTTTTCAAACAATCCTTAATAGGTATATTTTGGGGCAGTTGGGGGAAGGGGAGGGAAAAAGCAGGGGCAAAGAAGTGAGGTGGTTGGGACTCTGGCCCCCTCTGGGATCACCCTCCCCAGTGTTCCTGCTACCAGAGTCTTGGGTTCCCCCACTGTGCCATCCACCTCTCAGGAGCTCCAGAGCTTTCTCTCTCAAGTCCACAGTCTCTATATGCAGGGGAGGTGGGCAGTGGAGGGCATCCAGGACAGTGCTGGCTGTTCTGGAGGCAACATCTCTGCCTGGGACTCTTCTTTCAACCAGTTGAGGCCACTCTTTGGACCTGTCCCACCAGAAACCCAGCTACATCCAGATAGACAGGCCATGACTTAGCACATGGAGTTTCAGGAGCCACACGGGCCCCAGGGATGAGATGAGTGTGAAAGAAGTGCCATCCACACTTAGAGAGACTCAGAGCGCCAGTGGGGACCCAGGTGAGGGTCAGGGGAGAGACCCATAGACTTTTTTGTTTTCCTCAGATGTGGGCAAGGTTCATTTTAATTGCAAAGCCTTCATCTACAGCACATTCCGTAACGAACACACAGGAGAGCTGTGGCTTTTGAACATATGAATATATAAAAGTCCCTTGAAATTCAGGTAATCAAGATGAGAGCATTCCACAAGGAAAGCACCCCTCATTTTTCTGAAGACTGTTTTACATTTTAAAAGATGACTAGGCATACTCGGAATTTCAGAGTAGTAGGATGGACCTTGCAGCCCAGAGAAGAAGAAAACCTTTTTTTTTGTATTATTAGGCAAATGCGTATCAGCAACTCCACTTGATAAAGTGAGATGGATGCCCTCCTTGAATCAGGCAAGGGCAGAACACTAAGTGAAAGACATGCTGGGTGCGGATGGGAAAGCAGGGGAAAGGGAGCACCAGATACCAGATACCAGGCTAGGGGCCCTGACAGGGAGGGAGAGGGTGAGGAGGCTTTGCAGGAGGTTGGAGGAGGGGTTGTAGAGATCTGGGCCAAGATTCCTGCAGACAACTTAGAGCCAGAAAGCTTGAGAGGTGACTGGAGGGCAGAGTGGGGTGGGTAGGGAAGGAGCCAGGCTGTTCCTAGGAGCCCAGGCCACCTTGGTGGCCTCCCTGTCACTCCCTCTGGAATGCAGTGGAAGAATATAAGGTCTTGGCCTTTCCTGGGGTCTGGAGTCTGGGGATAGGAGATAGCAGCCTCCCTGTGCTCTGGGTGCTGGCAATAGGAAGTGGCCTTGGATCTGACCCCTGGAGAAGGGGGTGCTAAGGACAGGGAGAAAGAGGCAGGGCGGTGGAGCTGCGGATGCACACGTGAGGGAGGCTAGGGAAGCTGGATTCCTCTACAACAGTCGTTAGGTTTTCAGAGTTGGGTCCAGTGGGACTCCTCGCCCCTGAGGGCCTCCAGAACAAGGCCAAGCTCTGAGCACCCACACTCCAGTCTGGGGGGATGGAGACACTTGATGGAGCCTGGCAAGCTCCCTATGGCTGCAGAGCCTGTAGCCTGAAGGATCGGGGACCATCCCCAAGATGGAGACACTTGATGGAGCCTGGCAATCTCCCTATGGCTGCAGAGCCTGTAGCCTGAAGGATCGGGGACCATCCCCAAGACTGTGGTGACACTGGGCACCTAGGAGGAGAGGAAGGGCCAACCAGGCAATGGAGAGCTTCAGGACTTGAGCTGGTGAGGGAAATTGGTCTTCTGGGTCATTTTAGAGAAGAGACAAACCTGGTGAGGGTCGAGGGACATGAACCATCAGGTGTCCATTGCGCAGTGCCTTTCCTTGTCTGTTTTCCATCAAGTCATGGGCTCTACTTTCTCACTAATCCTTCTGTAGTGGGTTCAGGCCTCTGCACAAATATTGGGTGTCTCCCTTGTGCCGGCACTGCTTGAGGGACTTAGGGAACATCAGTGAACAAGAGACACCAAGATCCCCACCCACACGGGGTTCACATTATAGTGAGAGCCCAGGCAGTCTGGAGGAGCAGTAGGTGGGAAGTGTTGTGAGTCTGGGAGCAAGGACGGTGCTCTGGCCTCCGGGAGGAGACGTAAGGGCAAGACCCAGTCCTGGGCTTCAAAATAGTGCTAAGAGGTCTCAAGGTAGAGATTCCGACTTGGGGGATGGGTTTGGACGGATCCTGAGTCTCAGGTACAAGGTATTTATCAGACTGCAGGTACGAGATCAAGGCTGCCAGAGGATAAGCCTGCTCTCCTCATGCTCCTCCTTCCTCTAGCCAGCCTGAGGGTGAGTGCTGAGCCGCTGGCTGTCCCCGGAGAGCAGACCATCCTTTCTTCTATGCGGTCCTCAGTCTTCTACCCGCACATGGAGAAGTTGGACCAGGTAGCTCTGCTAGCGTGATATCAGGCTGTGACAGAGTCAACAATTTCAACAGAAGATCCCCAAAGAGAGGCATTTCTTCTGGAATGCCTCAGATGCTTTTGTTTGCCTCCTGGGCGCTCTGGCAACTAGGGTTTCCTATCAGCCCCTGACTGCCAGTGAGGTGAGGGGTTGAGATTTGTCTCCATGTTGCAAATGAGCATATCCAGTCCCTGACCATTTGTGGTGAGCTTCTGGGAGAATTGGCCTGGCTGCTTTCCTCACACAGGTGGGACCCAGAGCAGGAGGCTGGAGTGGAACATACCTTAGGCCTCCCAGATGCAGTGAGAAAAGGAGGGTAGGTAGGGCCCAAGCCCTACAGTCTCAAGGTGATGCCTATGGTATGAAGGACCCTACATGTGCACTTTGGAGGAAGGAGAATGTGTCAGGAAATCCCATGTCTTCCTCTCACTCCCTTTCCCCTGGTTCCTAGGGGCTGGGGTGAGCTGAGAATGGAGACTGGGGACCAGGAATCCCTGGTGGCCTGCCCCACGGTAGAGGGAAGGGTGGGACATGCCATGGAAGTCCTGGTCAAGGTTCTTGAAAGAACAGCAGTGGTACATGTGTCCAGCTTTGGCCCATCATCGGCCTTCTGGTGTGCTAGAGCTCTTGGGCAAGCTTGGCATGACCTTGACCCTTGGCCACTTGTCTCTCCACTCTGCTTCTCAGCCTGAGGCTGGTGCCCCTCCCTAGCACTTTGTCTCCTCCCTTGGACTATCTTTACTCCCTCTGTATTTGTGTCTGACCCTCTTTTTCTTCCTACTTAGGATCTCCCTCCCAATTAGTGGTCAATCTGTGTGATTATTGCTGCATCTATGCCACAAAACCAGTCTCTTGAGAACATTGACTGGATTCCTCTAGAAGACTCTAAATGGCTCTGCTGAGATGTGCCATCTTTTTGTGTCATGGAGTCCTCCCAGCCCGGGAGTACAGCTCTCTCTGGTGGGTCTTTGCTCTTCTCTGGAGTTGCGGTGGCATTGCACACCCCCAGCTCTGGCCCCTTCTCCATGCTCTTTGCCTCCGATCCTCAGCCCAAGCTGCCTGCATCCCTCCCTCTGCAGGCGGCCTCCTGGCTGACTTCACTCCCTGTCACATTCCTGGCTGTGAAAGGGACCTCTTCCAGGGCCCTGGGGAGATGACATGAGTTTGTTTGTTTTTCTCCTGTCTCCACTTCAAGGGCTCCACTGGCAAAAACAACACCCTGATGACTTCCAGCTCTTCCCCTCCTTTGCCCTGAACATGGGAAAGACGTCCTCCACTCTCAGATGTGTCAGCTGAGGAAAGAGGAGAACAGGGGCTGGCTTTAGGAAGGTCACTTGCTCCCACTGCCTTTTTGAGGAGCAGTCATAGAATCACTTGTCATCCGCAAAGCTCTCCCTGTGGGTCTAGTCCCAGGAGCCCCTCAAGGGAGACAGGAATACCATTGTTTAAGAAGAAAGGCTAGAGGAAGGCAAGCCTCAACCCAAAGGAATGAATCTTATGGGAAAATACCGATTTGAGGATCAGAACACTTTTCCAATACCTCACACAAAACTGTGCACGAACAAACCTCCTCATAGCAATGGTGCATGTTCTTGAACTGTGCTAAACCTCGAAAATCATGACTATAAGAGCCTTCCCTCTAATGGGAGGGCTGTCACACAGAACCAGTGAGGAGGGATTGTGCATGGGGCACAGTGTGTGTTCACCGTCTAGGTGCCAAAGATGAGCTTGCTGAGGACCAGACTCTCTTTTACAGGATAGAGAATAGTCACGGTTCTCTTTAAGGGATAGTGTTTGGGTCAAAGAGGCTAATGCTGAGAGCCCAGTGGAAGGACAAGGTGAATGAATACAGACATTCTAAATACTATATCATCCTCCACAACCTTGGCATTGATGGGGCTGCCATCTGGGGCCTCAGGCCTGTTGTTGAGAATGGCCTAAGTTCTAGGGTGAGGAAGAAATTGAACTATCTCCAAGGATAGAGCAGAGCTTTACTGCCACTTTCCTGGTGTACAAACCCCAGACAAGCCCAGAGGCCACAGAGAAATGGTCCCAGGGCCAGAGAGCCCTTTCTGATGGCAAGTGTGTTTCTGTGAAACAGTGAATACAGGGATACTCTAAGGTCAATTAGGAGCCCTTAAAGAGCCAAACCAGAGCCACAGGGTTGTCCAGTTCATCTCCCATGGATTCTCTGAGAACAAAGGAAGACTATGGGGCTCACGGTGCTGAAATAGGCACTGATAGAGGAAAACACAAAGAAGTAGAGGAGGAGAGATTCAGCTTCTTCAAATCCTCAAAGTTCAGGCCTGTGTCCCTCACTTTGCCCAGGGCCCAGCCACTTGGCCTGAGGAGAAACTGTTGTTCACTTGAGGTTGTAGAAAAGAAACAGTGTCATCTTGAGCTCCCTTAAGTACCTGTTTTTTGTGTCTCCCCTGGTGGACAAGATTCTGGATTAATTGTTCCCACAAGACCAGATCTCATGGTCCTTCCCTCTAAGTCCTTTGCCTGATGAGAAAACAAGAAATAGCCTTTAGGGAGTCCCTATCTGTCCTGATCATTAAAATACAGTTCTAATGAGTCCTACAGCTCAGGTCTGACACCCCTGGGGATCTGTTGGTCAGCCTGAAAAAGAGAGCAGTCATGGATGTGAGGCAGATGCACAGGAACACAAAATGGACAGTGACCGCAGCTGCCACTGAAAAGAGAGACAAGGAATCAGACTGTTACACTATTAGGACAATGCAATCAGGCCTGCCATTGTGGTCTGGTCAAGGAAGTAGGGGAGAGGGAGTGACTGGATCTGCCTGGGAATTAGAAAGTCTTCCCAGATGAGATGACCTTTGAGCTAAGTCAGGGATGATGAACAGGACATACGTGATGATGGGGAGGGGGCATGTGTGGGCAACAGGCTCAAACTAGTGATTCCTGCATTTTTGCTAGACTTCCCAGCTGGGCTCTTCCATAGATTAACCAACAGAGCTGGACTTTAACAAGGAGATACAGATGTGCTCTGCCTGCTGGCCTGGCTCTCCGCCCTCCTCAGTTCCCAGGGAGGTGGGTGATGACAGATGGACTCATGACTCTCCCTAGATTGAGGGATCCAAGGGGCTGAACTGACCCTAGGAATGATGATTGCACCCAGGGGAGAGGGTGCGGGGTATCTGGAGACCATATGGGAAGCTGGGAAGCATTTAGGGGAAGAGGATTGACGCAGGGGGAGGAGGTTACTGGGAGCCAGTTTCCCAGTAGAGGCCAAGAGTCACTCCCAGGGTCAACTCCATCCTCCTGTCCAGACGGAGAAATGGGGGAGGGGTACTGGGACCCTATGAGGCTGCTGGAGAGCTGTCATTGTGGGGCTGGGGCAAAGAGTGGGTGATGAGATCTCCTGTGTTCGAGTCGTTGGTGGTTGGCCCACACCACTCCCATCAGACTAGGGTCTGCCAGGGGTAAGGAAGGCTCAGTGTGTGGTCAGTGAAAAGAGAGTTTGAAATGTAGATATTTAACTTCTACACACCTGAATTAGGGCTTTTGATTTACCTTTTCAAGACTTACCCCTTCCTAGGCTTTCCTATCTTAAGATGGTATCACCATCCCAACAAAGTTGCTCCATCTAGAAATCTAGGAGTATTTATGGATTCTCTATGCTCCTTTATTTCCTACATTGTCTTCATCATCAGGTTCTCTTGATTCTCCCTCCAACACACATCTCTAGTCCACTTACTTCTTCCCATTTCCACTGATGCCATTCTGGTCCAAGTTTCTATAATTTCTCATCTGGAAATTTCCCTTTAACTGGTTTCCCCATTTCCTTTGCTGCCTTTTACTACCCATTTTACATGGAATTCAGAGCAATTTAAAACAAAAAAGAAATCGGATTACTTTATTTACTTGCCTAAAGTATTTCACATCTTACTTAGAATAAAAACCATACTCCTTAACATGGTCAAAGAGGATCTGCATGATTTGGCCCATTTGTTCAATGTCATCTCACATGAATCTATCCCTGCACATGATGCTCCTACTGTTCTTGTCTTCCAGATCCTTGAATAAGTAGTAGAGCCCTTTCTTACTGCCAAAACTTCACCCATGTTGTGGCCTCCCTTCCTCTTCATTAAGGTGGCTTCTTCTCACCCTTGACACCTCCATGTGTGTACCTGCTCTACTCCTCTTCCATAGTACACTCTTCTTTTCCCTCATAATAGAATTTGAAACTCATTTTCTTGTTAACTGTCTCTTTCATTAGACTCTAAACTCTGTCAAAGCAAGGCCATGTCTAATGTGTTCACCATCAGCTAGTGGACTGCTTTGCATGCAGAAAGAACTAGGTAGGTATTTATCCAAAACATGAATCAATGGTATTTCTCCTTATGCGGGCCTAGGAAATCACCACTCTTCCCTGTTAGGAAGAGCTGGCTAGCCCCAACATTGTCTTCAGCTATTATTGAGGTTTGTCCTACATTTTTCCACACTCCCTTCACCATATCTAAGATAATAAGTTAGACTTTTCAAGAATTACCAAAGCTCTGTGGGTTTCCAAGGCTCTCTTCATTTTGATGTCCTGTCTAGTGTTTCTAAACATAAGCAGTATTAGTTGCATGAACATTGTGATGGGGTCAATCTTTTCTCAGCCTGAGTCTGGCTGGGATTTCCATAAATTTTTTCTTTTCTTAGAAATGCTCCCTGTCTAGAAGAATGTGGGTGGTGTGAGAATAGGAGGACTTGATCTTTGAGAACCATTTGGGCAGCAGTATTGGAGGGGACCAGACAGCTAATCCTGGTGAAAAGGACTCTGTGACCCAGAAGATGCCTCAGATGCATCCAGGAACAAGGGAATTACTGCCTTACTTCTCTGAATTTTCAATTCCAACATAGCTGTCGCCCTGTTATGAGCAGTTATGAGCAGACCAGCCTCCAGGGAAGTACAGTGATGAGGCTAAGAGCTCAAGTTTGGGAGGTAGACTGCCTGAGCTCAAAACCTGTATATCTGTATGTAAGTCACTGGCTCTCTGCACATGTCTTCATCTGTCTTCTGAGTACCTCTTCATGTCCATCAGATCTTGATCCTGTTCTTTGCCCCCCATGACTTTCCCTATAGAGCCCATGTGGAAGGAGCAGTTGGTGGATTGGGATATCCTGAGTATCTGCCTCTTACATGGTTACTTTCAGTGCCTTGGGTACAGGAAGGGCAAAAGCCTAAAACCTGGGCCCAAAAACAGAGGATGTTACCATATTCTTTTTCTATATCCTTGAACCTTGGCTCATACATGCTCTCCACATGGACTCAGTAAATTTTTCTCCACTAACCAGGAACTCCCCCTGAAACAGAAAAATATCACAACTTACTTCTTACTTTTTATAAAGAAAGTTTGTTCATCCCCCCCCACATTATGAAAGCAATTCATAGAAATACAGAAACTGTCTAATGGTAAGAAATTTATTCGTGTAATTCATTACACAAATAAAAGAGAAACAAAAAAAAATAAAAAATTTCAATTTGTTGGACCTACCATGGTATTTTTCGTCCTCGGTAAAGAATATCAAATGTTATCCAAATCACTTCATTTGGAACATTAAAATACTAGAGGCATTCCCATTAAAGTCAGGGAATACTATTGCTGCAGTTTTTCTGCACAGTTCTGGACAGCCCAGATGATGCAATAAGAAAAGAAAAATTGAGTAGCATAAATATTGGAAATGAAGAGGAAAAAAACCCATTATTTTCAGATTATTAAATTGCCTCCATATTGAACATCTATTTCTTCTCCAGCATCTGTTGCCTCTTCTTCCCAAAAAAGCTTGCAAAATTCACTTGAGGATCTACTCCTTCACACACTTTTAATCTATGTGGTCTCTATGGAGCTCCTTCCTCAGCAACAGTAGTGAAGCATGTGACCCTAGCCCAACCAATCAAAACACTCCATTCTCCCGGGTTATTTGGCGATGGCCATGTACCAACCATAAAAAGAGTGAATTTTATATATCCAAAGATCAAGGATAAAGATGGAGAAAAACCATGTCCTCCTGATGTTAGTTGTTGTCCTGGACTTTCCATTGTGAGAGCAAATAAATTTCTTGTTCACTTAAGGCAGATTAAAAAAACTAATAGCATTATTGAGATATAATTCACATATTATGTAATTTACCCATTTAAGGTGTACAATTTAATACCTTTTAGTATATTCCCAGAGTTGTACAACCATCACAACACCTCTCCAGCCCTAAGCAACCACTAATATACTTTCTGTCTCTATAGATATTCCTATTCTCAACATTTTATATAAATGGAATCATGTATTATGTAATCTTTTGGTAGTGAATTCTTTTACTTAGCATGTTTCCCAGGTTCATCCATGTTGTAACATGTGTCGGTATTCCATTCCTTTTTATTGCCAATAATATTCCATGGTATGGGTATACCATATTTTACCATTCACTCATTCATTCATTCATTCATTAGGTGATGGACGTTTCTACTTTTTGGTTATGAAGAATAACACTGTTACGAACATTTGTGTACAAGTTTTTGAATGAACATCTGTTTTCAATTCTCTTGAGTATTTACCTAGGAGTGGTGTTGCTGGATCATATAGTCACTCTACGTTTAATATTTTGAGGAACTGCCAGACTATTTTCCAAAATAGTTACACAATTTTGTATTCCCACCAGCAGTATATTAGGGTTCAAATATCTCTACTTGTTATTGCTGGTCTTTTTTGATTATAACCATCCTAGTGGATACGATGTGATATCTCATTGTGGTTTTGATTGGCATTTCTCTCCTGGTTAATGATATTGAGTGTCTTCTTTTTTTTTTCTGAGATTTTATTTATTTATTCATGACAGACAGAGAGAGGTAGAGGCAGGGGGAGAAGCAGCCTCCCTGCTGAGTAGGGAGCCTGTTGTGGGACTTGATTCCAGGACCCTGGGATCATGACTTGAACCGAAGGCAGACACTTAACCATCTAAGCCACCCAGGCACCCAAATATTGAGTATCTTCTCATGTGTTATTGTGCATCTGCATATCTACTCTGGAGAGATGTTTACTTAGATCCTTTGGAGGTTTTTTTTTTTCATCTTCTAATTTTGGGATGTGGAAGGACTTCATAGGGAATACACAAAACTCAGAAGTCTTCATGGAAAATATTGAAAGATCCAACTACATGAAATTTTTAAATATCTGTATTTTCAAAGACAAACACAGTTAAACGAAAATAACCTTCCCTCTGCTTTAGAGGAGAAAATATTTAAAGGGCATGTAACAAGGATCAATCTATATAATTTAATAATATAAAAAGGAAATTCTACAAATCAATAAGAACAAAAGCAACTGAAAAGCAGAGAGGGCAAATGGTAAGAATGAGCATTTCATGGAAGTGCCAACAGCTAATTAACATATGAAATGGTGCCCAACCATTCTGCAGATCGGGGACTACAAATTACATAAACAAGGAGTTACATTTTTTTTCACCAATAGTTTGGCAAAATTTTTGAAGATCACTATTATCCAGCATTAATAGTGGGTCTCAGGAGATAGGAATCTCAAACACCTAGTTGGCATGTACATCATTACAACCTTCTTGGAGGTCATGGCAGGATATCCACATTGAAGTAGTAACAGGACAAATTTCAGGATAGTAAGGCAGTTGGCTTTGGCTTTGTGCTTTTTAGTGTGATGAAGTCCCACTTGTCTGTTTCAGTTATGCGGGATGAATAAGTTCTAGAGATCTTCTGTACAATGTCATTCTTATGGTTAATAATACTATAGTGCATACTTAAAAATTATTAAGTATATATATACTATGTAAATGGAAAATAACAAATCAGAGATAATTTGCTTTTCAGGGATGCTCAAATAGGAAATGATGAGAACCTACACAAAAAACTGGTAAAAATTAGTGTTCCTGATTCCTACCAAGATGCAGATATTCACGAACATGATGGCTCCCTCCCCAAGAGCCAGCACCAGAAAATCTATAGAAAGAAATACAGGATCTGGTAAATAAAAGCACAACCATTACCAAAACCAGGCGCGTGTGCACGCGCGCGCGCACACACACACACACACACACACACACACCAAAAACAACCCCCAAAGCTAGAATCATCTGGGAGACCTAAGGCTGCTTTGAGTGGTGCGTTGGGTGTGGCAAAGGCCAAGATGGAGAGTGGTTGATAATAACAATGAGAGATTAAATTAGAGAAAAGTGGTTTAAAGTCTGTTCTTGTTTCCCCTGTATCACGTTTGGACAGACACTGTGTGCATCTTATTACAGATTTTGGAGGCAATGGCCCAGGAATGTGGGCAAGTGTCCATGGGGATAGTAGCAAGGAAGTGCACAAACCCTTCTGGAAGGGGGTAGTTGGGGAGAACATGTTGGGACTGACTCAGCCCTGCAGCATTCTAGTCTCCCCTCTCTTACCCCAGACTGGTGGATGGGCTCTAGAGAGACCATCTCCTTCTGTTCTGAGGAGTTGCTCTGTAGTATGATGACAAACAGGTGCCTGGGGCTCTCTGCATATGACTGGGGTGGCCTTCACCTTTCACCCTTCCTCGGCTATTCTCAGAGCTGAGGCCCCTGGAAAATATGTGCCAAAATAACTCAACTCCTGGGGGAGTGCTACCACCTCAATAGGAAAACCACAATTGGATGACACATTTCCTCTGAAGCAGCAGAAATTTTAGAAAAACAGATAAAAAACTTAAACTAAATACATTTAGGGAAATAGAGCACAAAATATGTAATATGAAACAAGAACAAGAAGTCTTAGAAAGTAGCAACAAGAAATATTAGACAAGAAAAACATGATAGTTGAGATGAACATAATAGATTAAATAGTGGGATGGATACAGCTGAAGAACAAAATAGTGAATTGGAAGATCAGATGGAGGAAGTCCCCAGAAGGTAGAGGGAAAGGATAAAGAAATAGAAAATCTACAAGAAAAGTTAGGAAACCCAGAGAATGGTAGTACAGTGTTAACATCCAGATGATAGGAGTCCCAGGAAAAGGTAAAGATATGTAGAAAGAAGAATATATTTGATGAATAATAGAGATATATTTCCCCAAATTAAAAACAATCTCAGATAAAAAGGATTGATAGAGTACGAATAAGGAAGAGAAGGAAAACCTCACCCTTAGAGACACTATAGCAAATTTTAAGAATATCAAAGACAAAAAGAACATTTTAAAAGCATCTATAGAGAAAGAAGTGAGCAATTGCAAAGGAATGAGAGTCACAGCATCAGACTTCTGAACAGAAACACCAGATACAAAAAGACAATAGAATAATATGTTTCAAATCTTGAAGGAAAAACTTGAACCAAGGACTTTTATATCTAATCAAGTTGACATGTGAATGACAATGCATAATAAAAATATTCTTCATGATACAAGGCCTCAAGTCACCAGCTACAAAAGTCCCACATTGAAAACTTTTTGAAGTATCCTTTAAGAAAACGAATTCAAGCAATGCAGCAAGATATATTAGAAGCAAAGGTAATAAAACATCTTGGTAAATTTATTTGTGTGTTTTTATGGACAGGATCAAAGGAAAAAAAGGGAAGAACCTATACAACATGGATGAATCTTAGTAGCACAATTTTGACTGAAAAAAGGTATTTTGGAAAGTGCTGGTGCTCAGCCATTATCGCCCAAGTTTGAAAACAAGTAAAACATACACACACACACACACACACACACACACACACACACACTTAATATATATGTGTGTGTGTATATATATATATATTTAACTATACATATGCATCTGATAAACCTACCTATTTTTAAAAGTAAGAGAATGGTAAACGTGATATTCAGCATAGCTACTCTGAGAAAATGGGGTCAGGGGACAGGATGGGAAAGGAATATAGGAGTTGTAAGTTATCTGTAATGTTGGGTGGTGGTGTGTGGATGTTCAGTTTCCTACAAATTAACAAAGATATAAATAAAAAATAAAGGAGGGCCATGTATGAACCATGATGCTAGTGTGCCATGAACTAGGATTGGTATTACTGTAGCTTTGGTACCTGAAATCCATAAGAAAATGCAGTTAAGGGAATGCATGATGGTCCCATCCATTTGTCTTCTAGAGGTTGCAAACTGGTTCACAGCCAGTGTGCACAGAGTCAGCCTGGCCAGAAACAGACCCCAAGGTTCACATGTGGCCCCTGGCAGGGCTCCCTCACCTTAGAAGCCTACAAGAATATGTTACAAGGAGGGGTTTGAACACATGGCCAAGGAGAGGTGAGCTAGAGAGTGATCAACGCACAAGTTCTGAGTTCAGATAGCCCGGGTTCAGCCCCCATCTGCGCCATTCGATTGCTGAACACCCTCTAAGCCTGGTGAAATGATACACGATCACATCTCAAAGCACTTGGTGCAGGGCACATGCTCAAAAATATTAGCAAAATATACAATGAGAATGAGGATTAGAATAATAAAATAAGAATAAGAAATAAGAAGCACTTCTCCAGAAAAAAAAAATCTTGGGGGATTTGGGTTGGGTTCTTTGACCTAAGATTGTTGTTGAATTCTGGAATTCTGTGATCGTTCCTCAACCTCCGTCATTTGTCTTTAGTTTTGCTTTGTTTGTTTCTTAGTTTCCTAGTAAACATTTTGAAAAAGTCCAACCTTATTTTGGCTGAGTGAAGGGGGAAAAGGACTTGGCTGTATGAGCATTGAGGAAACTACTGCATTCCGGCTGAAGGCTGCTGCCCAGGCCTCCTGAGCTGCAGGGTTGGGATGGGGACAGTAAGTGGACCTCACCTTCCTTGAGCCCCTACTCAGAGCCAGGCACCCCATTCATTGTTTTCATGAAGGTCAGAGTAAGGTTGGGTAGTGTTGCATCCAGTCCTAAAATGCCAGGATTCTATCCCTTAGATTTCCTAGGTCTGAGTGAGTGAAGGTTAACTCAGAGAAGCAGTTAGCAAGTCTGTTCTTCATCATCTTGTTCGGGGGGGTGGGGGGGGGGTGTTTGTTGAATGGCAGGGCCCTTGCAGGCCATCCCAGCAGGAGTCCACCTGCCCCTGAATGCTCTAAGGTGCGCTGCCCTCTCCAGGCCCCCTGGAGGTCTGAGCCTAGCGCTGGCCCTCATCGCTATGCGGCCGCTTCAGTTGCTAGTAAGGACACAGAGGTGCAGAGATGCATGCGATCAACTTTCCCTGCTTTTGGAAGCCAGTGGCCTCTGGGCCTTCCTGAGGTCATGTAGGCCTCTGCGGATCACCCAGGCTCTCCCCGCAGTTTGTGCTGGGGTTTCTGGGAGTTTCCCGGATTGTCTCCAGTTTGCCTGAAATGCAGCCTCTTCTCTCCATCCCGCTGCCCCTCCAGCTCCCTTCCGGCAAACCCTTGGGAAGGTGCCAGTGTTCCCTCTCCCAGCGTGCGAAAGCTTGGATCGCTGAGGGCCCTGGGTCCTCACTGGCAGCTGGCACTGCGCACAGGGACAGCCCGTGTGTGGGGCTGGTCCTGGGGCGGGTAGCAGCCCCGAGAGGTGGCTGCCGATAGATGTGGTCCTGGCCCCATGCTGACTCCTCCGTGAGATCTGAGTCTTCGTTGTGTTCGACGCTTCATCTTTTGTCTTCCTGCTTTCCTGAAATAAGGAATGACAAATCATCCCAGAACCGGAGCCACATGTCCCCAAATGCGTGTGGCTCAGCATCCGTCATGTTTTTCCAATTATCCCTTGTTCCGAATGCCACAGTTAATACGCGCGTGCACACTCACACACATACCCAGGACAATTTTTAGCTAGACATTCAGGCTCCTCTTTTCCCAGAACCCCATGGCCCTTCAAGGCCGCGCCCCACCCAGCCCCTCCATGTCTACTCCATGCCCCCCGCAGCCCCCTGGCCTCTGGGCTCACCCCTGCTCTGGGAAGGCCACTGCTTCAAGACAGAATGTACTTATTTTTGTGTTGCTTGGAACACCCTCCCATCCGCCTTGGGATTTCTAAATCCTGCCCATCCTTAGGACCCAGGGCAAGGCGGTCGCCATGACCGCTTCCCAAGGCCTGGCACCCACGCCCATGCCGCAGAAACCCGAGTTCCTCCTGCACACGCGCGTCCAAATGAGCGTCCCCCAGCCTTTCTGTATCTAAGAGTACTTACCGTAAAGTTTCTAAAAATGGTATTTGGGGCTTATAACAAAAGGAGAATAGGTTCACCGGAATACAAATAAAAAAAAAAATAAATAAATAAAAATCACTCCATTCCTTTTACCTAGAGGTAACCACCAATCACATCTCCATGAGGGTCTGAAAGAAAGGCTTTTCTTTTTTTTTTTTAAGATGGACACACACACACACACACACACACACACACACACACTCATTTTAAAGAAAAAGAATTGAAGTCATACTTTCACATGGCCTTATAGCAGCTTTTTCCACCTTAACAATGTAACAGCTTTCCACAAAGAACCCCAAAGAACAATATAACAGCTTTCTACAAAGAACCCCTTTCCACAACAAACCCCTGTCAAAAGATTCCATGCATGACCACAGAAGAGCATTTATACTTTTTAGAAAAACAATTTATTATGGAAAATTTCGAACATACAAAAGTAGAGACAACAGTATCATAGCCCCCCATGTACTCATCATCCAGCTTCAATAATTATTAACATTCTCCCCTGGTTTCGTCCACCCCCTGCCTTTTTTCCCTTGAGTATTTTAAAGGAGAGCCCAGATATGATTTTATTTCACTGTAAATAGCAATTCTCTTTATAAGGTCTGCTGTTGGAGACGAGGCTTAGTAACCTCCAGGCTGTTTGCATGCAGGCCTACTTTCTAGCGAATGTGTGTTTCATTCATGACAGCAGCATCGATGATTTGAAAAATAGTCACACATACATGTGCCAGTTGTATTATTTATTCAGCCTTCGGTTGGTGCTTGTAGGGCATATGGATGTACAGCTCCTTTGCAAGAGTTCCAGCCTGCAAACCAGGCACTGCTGGTCTGATCCACTCACCCAGGCATTCCATCAAATTGCCTAGCATTTGTCTCTAGTTGGTTCCCACATGCGAGTTTTCTCTCTCGGCCTTAGCACACCGCCGTTGCGTTCTTTCGGTGTCTGTGCTGCACAGAAGGCTGTAGGCATCTAGCCGAATTCCGACCATCAAGATGCTCGGGGGTCTTCTAGACCCACCTTCTCATTCTGCATGTGAGGAGACCAAAGCCGTGCAAGAGGAAGGACCCCCTCTGGGGCAGGGCCAGGAGGAAATCTCAAGTCTCATTTCTCCCGGCCTGTTTTCTGCACCTTATCACTCTGCCTGTGGACAGAACTTTGCGGAGTGGCCAGGACATGGGGAAAGTGTGACCTTGAGAATGGCAGCTTTAGCATCTTGGCTGAGCTGCTGTTGTGTTGGCCCCTCGTGAGGGGTTCTAGGGAGGTTTTATGCTTGGATCCTACTGCTCACCTCCCTTCCTTCTAGGTTTCCTGCCAAGGGAGGCTTGGACATAAGGATAAAATCCAAAAGGGAAACAAAGTAGTAGCTTCCTAATCTCGCACATCTCCTCAGGGCGGGGCTGCTCTGATATGCTAGGCTGGAAAGGAGGCTCTGCCTGGAAACACGATGGGAACTTCCTGTTCCCTGGTCTCTGTGTCAGCCCTGCATGGCAGACTCTGCGTCCACTACCCTGACCCTCTGTAGGCTGGCTGTGCCTTGTCCACCCAGCCACAGGCAAGCTGTGAAGGACATGACTGCCTTTGCCCCTGGGAGCCAGGTTATAGCATCGTAAGGGACAGTTGGCAGGAGGCTGGCTGGGTCTGCCTAGGAGAGCTGAGTCCCAGGAAGGAAGGAAGGAGGTGGCACCTGGGTAACCCCCCACCCCACCCTCGTGAAACCTGGCCAGGGGAGCATCTAGCTCTGACGGCATTGGCAGCTCTTCTAGCCAGCGGCAGATAAGAGGGAGATGAGAACAAAGTCCCAGTTGTCCCCTGCCAACCTTCCCTGGATTGGAGAAAATCTGGGATAACCCTCCCTCGCCGTGAGCCAAGCTGAACTGTGGGGGTCTGAATCCTGTGCCCTCCCCTGCATATCCAAAAGTTTAATGTTTACTGTTTTGACTGTAATCTATGGTCACTTTGTTAAAACCTTGATCAGTCGATCAGTCGATGTCTTTGTGAACCACCATGCTGATTGTGCGCCTCGAGTTATACCAAATTGTGCCACAGAAAGTCGACATATTTTATTCCTTTTTTTTGTTTTGTTTTGTTTACTATCCTTATGCCAGAAGTTTTAGATCCGAAAACTAATTTTCTTCTCCCGTCCTCCCTCCTTCTCTCCCTTCTTTTCCTCCATCCACCTGCGTCTTTGGGGCACTTACTGAGGGTCAGATTTTCTGCTAGGCTTAGGGCTTCTGCCGTTCAAAGACTTCCAGATGAGGAGGAGGCAGCTGGACAGAGGCAGTGAGAAGGAGAGGGGCCTGCGAGAAAAGCAGTTGGGAAAACTTGGCCAGCCATTAGACACACCATCGACTTCATGTATCCTCAGCCCTGGCCCTGAGGAACAGAAATCAGATTCACCATAGCAGCCGAAGCAAAGCCTCCGCTCTGGAGTCCTGCCAGCCAAGCTCCCGGATCTCCAGACAAAGTGAGGAGGCTCAGGGCAAGACCTCGCCGTTGCAGCAAGACAGGGGCCCTGGCTCTTCAGGGTGTCCAGGGCTGTTCCGAGAGCCCCAGGAATTACTCGGTCATCTCAGACAGCCTGGCTCTTTCCTTTAGTACAGAGTCTCGCAGGCACTGCATACAGGAGAGCAGGTGCAAGCTCACGCGTATGCGCCCACGCGCACACACTCACAGGGAGATAAAGCTCCTGTCCCTCCCCTAGTCGACATACTCCAGGTTTCCTCCCCACCCACTCATTCCTATCACTAAGAAGCGAATACATTCAAATGGATTCTTCCTTTCTATGTATTCGATTGATTACAGACATTTATTAAGCAGGCACTATGTGTTTAATTTTAGACTGGATGTCTTTGGAGATCGAAGAAAAAAATACAGAAGTCCTCCTCTCCCTGGCCCCATTAGGAAGATTTTATTATGGCTATAAGGGGTCAGTCTAACATTCAGAAATTGAGGGAAAGACAGGCCATCCAATGGTCTATTGCGAGGTTCAGGTTCTTGGTCTGGGAACTCCGAAGTGGGAAGTGGCCTTGGAGGCTCCCTGGAGAAGGTTCGAGGGGATCTGTGACATGAGTCCTGGACAAGTTGGGGGTAAGCTGTCTTCCGAGGGTGGGAGGAGGAGAGTGGTGCGCCACGTGGAGGGGAGAATGTAGGCAGAAGTGCGAGGCAGGAATGAGCCCAGCCTGCCCCCTGGATGGAGAGGAGCCAGGCCTGGGTGGAGGGCAGGTGCACAAGCCAGAGAAGAGCATGAGGAAAAGGCTGGTGTGGGAACAGCCGACGGTAGGGGCCTGCGTCAGACACATTTGTAGGACACTCTGCCTGGAATTTTTCTGGAGAGGTAGAGAATTTGGGTCTGCATGTATTTTTAGCCTCATCTTTTCCGCCCTCTTCTAAGCAGCGATCCTGAGAGCTTTCAGCCTGAGGTCATCTGTTTTCCTAGTCCCTGTTCCAGGGAAGCAGATGCCAGCACCACCACCTCACATGGAGGCTGCTGCCGCCCCGGCGCTGACCCCAGGAGAGCGACGTGTCCACTGGACCACAGGAGCAGCCTGCGGGAGGCCACCCCCATGGCAGGCTCAGCAGTGCCAAGCTCTGCCAGAATGGCACCCCTCTGTTCTGGCATGATCCTCTGTGGCTGTAAGAAGCCCCCAGATGCCTGTCCCCACTTCCCTTCGGTGCCGACAGGGACACCCCTCAGGCTGGGAGGCTGTGGAGAGACCTGGGGTGTCAGATCCTGCTTTCGGGACTCTCCTGGTTATAGGGGACTCTGCCCTTCTTACCTTCCTGCCTGCCTGCCCACTCCCCGTCTGTCGCAGGCTCAGCTCCTTCCTTCCCTGCCACCACTGCGGCTACTTCCTGAGACCCACTGGCTCTACTGCGGCATCTGCAGCATACCCTTGGTCACCCCTGCAGGAAAGCACATTTGCTTCTTTGCCTTCTAGGCCCACATTTTCAAGTCCCTGGTAGCATGACTACTGGGGGAAAAAACAGGACCCGAACCAACTCATAATCTCCCCTCTGGAGCATAACTCCTTTCAGTCATCTTGTTCCTGCCAGAGGCACCAATCTCTACTCTCCAGACTGGAAGGCCCTCAGGCCCCTCGCCTCCTCTTTAATGCTTCTATCCAGCGAGATGACGAGACAGATTCATTCTTTCTCCATCTGTCTTTTGCATTGACGCTATGCCCACCACTTCAGTCTCGGCTCTCATCGATGCTTGGTTGGATGAGCCCAGCAGCCTGAGCTGGCCTCTTCCCTGCAAGCCGTGCTTACCGTGCTGCTCTACACGGCCACTTCCCGCCCAATGGAGAGTTTTCTGTGTCACCTCTTTTCTTGTCTTATCAAATCTCAAGTCCTCTCCTTGGCTTCCCAGTCCCCACCTCGTCCCCTCCTCCTGTTCAGCTTTAGCTTCTCTCTTCCTCCACTCCACTCACTGGGGACTGATCCCCATCCCAGGAACGTATCGAGCTCATCCTATCTCAAGGTCTTTGTCCTGGGCTTCCTCCGCCTTCTCCCATCTCTCCACTCCATTTCAAGTCCCCAGCAAGGATTTAATCCTCCAAAGGGGAACTTTACTTCCTGGCCCAAAGCATACAACACATTCCAGCCTGGAAATGTCCTCAGAGACAGTTTGCAAGTCAGAGAAGAAAACCCGTCTCATTGTTAAAATGCTTTCTGTATTATTTTGTTTGTACCACAGTGGTATAGCCCAGCTTGATCATTCAGATTTATGAGTTTGGATCTTCTGCAAAGCTTGGAAGACATGAGTAGACATGAAAGAGATTTCCTGGGACAAATGCCTGTGAATGATAAAGGGCAGGGAGCTAGAGAAGGTGAGATGAGCCTTCACATAGCAGTGCAGCTCTGCCCCGGCGAAGGACAGAGGAACGGAAGGAAGACTGGGCGGGGGGAAGAGTCTGAGACTGCAGGGCAGTTACCAGCAAGTCTCAGTCGGGATGAGGAGTCTGATGGGGCGTCCCTTGACTGCAGTCAGCTGACCAAAATGTCCTGCATCTCCAGGAATGGTCCAACTTGAGTGCCCTTGCTGGGTTTCATCATCGGCTACAGTTGCCCCTGGGAAGCATGGCCTCAGCACAAACACTGGGGCAGATCCAGCAGGGCAGCAGCTGGAGCCGTCTTTTCCTATGCTCATCAAAACAGGAGTTCTGAACAGTGCGTTTGCATGGCTGTCTCTCGAGGCTTGATTTCTGCTGCTGAAGAAATATTAGAGTAAGGCCTCAGATACTGAATCATTCCAAAGCTGAAGAGTAGAGCCAAAATTATTGGAATGAGCTATGCATTCCTAAAGAGAATTCCTTGAGAGAAGGGAGATCTGTCTTCATTATCACATGAAGGTATCATTGCCATGATTACCATCGTCACCACCACCATTTCCACCAGCATCACCGCCATCACTACCATGGCCACCTTAACCATCATCATTGTCATAATCACCACATCGTCGTCTTGACTGCCATCACCGCCTTCACCACCTTAATCACATCTTCACCTCCATCACCACCATCATTACTGCCATCACTGTGACCACCACCATCATACCGCCACCATCACCACCAGCACAGCCACAGTCACCATCATCACTACCTCTATCAATGTCATCACAATGATGAAGTCAGAGAGTCTGGTGTGGGGGAAAGGATTCTGATTACAAGACCTAACACCTAGGCTTTAACCCTGTGTCTGCCACTGGTTTTCTGTACAACCTCAGGCAACTGTCCCTGTGAATCTTTATTTCATTTTTCCATGTAGCAAATAACTACAGTGCATCTTCTCTAAACCAGGCAGTCCTGGGTGAAGCAAAGGCTAGGCTGACATTGTTGTAAGTCTGATTGACTGCCAATTCTGAAGCCAAAGAATCAATGGCATTGCATGATGATTGATCACATCCACGGTTTCATGAGAACAGTGGTCATGGTAACTGCAGAATGGGATGTGACCTTGCCCTGGTTAGAATACCCAAGGGCAATAAAAGAGGTTTTATATTTTATCCAGTTCCTGTGGGGAGCCAAAAAATACATCAATAAACTCAAAGTCCTCAGGAAGGAGGAGGGAATTCAGTAGAGGATTTAGGGCTTAAACTTCAGCACGTATCTATTGAGGCCCAGGGAGGGTAAGGCCTCCCCCACGGGTAGCACAGCACAGTATAGCTGAGCTGAGCCTGTGATTCTCGGCCGCCAAGTCTTCTCTGGAGCTGCTGGAGGATGATGGTGGCTGGGGTGCGGCCTGTCTGGGATGGGGACAGGAATGTTGCTAGAATACAGCTCGAGGGTGAAATGAAGGCCATAGGCCCTGGGTGATGACAGAGGCAGCTGCCGCAAGCCAGAGTCCCAGCCACATCTGGGCTGCTGATTGCACAACCCAGCTGTCGGCTGGGCCTCCCTACTCCCCAGTGGGATGGGCTGGCTGGGGGACTGGAAGAGGGTGGGCTGGAGGCCTTGGGAAAATTCAGCACCTGCAGATGGATCTGGTGAGTCCCTTCTCTATTCAGAGGATTCCCTGGCTAAGGATGAAAGTGGGGGGCAGGAAGCCAAGGGGTCTTTCTCAGTTTTTAGTATTCCGTTTGTTTCCACCAGCCTCTGCTCTCTAGGTCACCCCATGTTCCTGAAAAGGGAATTTCCATAGTTCCCTTCCCACCCATCCTAGGGACTGGGCAGGGGTGGAGGGTGAACGGAGGGGCAAAGGGGAGGTGGAAATTCCCTTAAAGTTGGCAATAGTGGGGGATGCCATGTGTAGGACTGAGACTACTAATCTGTGACTTTAAGTCCATTCCAGGAATGATATGTTTTCTGCTCTATCCCCCTCCACCCCCTCCTGGAACCCCTCTATTCCCTGGAACCTGAAATAGGTCATGATCCTGCTTAAGCTGTCCACCTTTTCATCAATCTATGCCCCTTATCTGATCCCTCTTCATGAAAATGTTAAGGCTGAGACCTGGCAAGAGGAAGACAGAGACCTGAACCATTCCTGAGGTCAAGTGCTGTGTCTCACTTGGGAAAGGAGTTCCCTCAGTCCTGCCGCACAGTCCTGGGGCTCCTTAGGGAATGAATGCAGAGTACTCAAGGGACTGGGGAGATGGGGACCTTCCTTCTTCATGATCAGGAGGAGCTAGGCTCTATGACGAGTGAGCTGCTCATTTTGGGGCTTCACTTTCCTTTCTGAGAACTGGCATAAGAACCCAGAAAATACTACATGTTCTCAATTTGAAAGCTTTTTGTTTAGTTGCGTTGTTATTTGGTGAGGGGAGCTTTGAGGGGGGAGTAGGTCTTCTTTGTCAGTAGAATTTGGGGTTTTCCAAGAAGAAGGCAAAATTCTAACTATCCAGGTTTCTTTCTGCAGTTGTGGCTTAGATAGAGGTGAAAGGACTGGGTGAAAAAGTAGAGTCCTCTCTCTTCTTTCCATGACCCCATACCTAACTCACTTCCCACTCAAGGAGCACAGGCTCCAAGGGCTGAAAAGGAACTTAAAAACATGTCCAGGCTGTGTTCAGATACATCTAGGAGGAGGAATCACAGAATACTCCCAAAGAAATCTACCCTATCTCAGGACCACTTGGAGGGTGAAAGATTTATTTTTCATGTGGAATTGGAAAAGATCCCCTTGGAGCTTTGTGGTTTGAGTTCTACCCTTAGGGACGACAGAGAATAAGTACCATCCTTTAAGAAAATGATAGATCTTAGATTTTCTCTTATTTTGATAAAATTTTCATACATAGTTTTTCCCCTTTATTTATTTATTTATTTTTACAATCAAAACATTGATAATATTTTTATTATCAAAATGTATTATCTAGTTAAGACGTGTACATTGCCAAACTAGAATTAGAAGTGTTTAAAAACTGATGCCCTCTGAAGAGAGAAATGCAAGTTCATTACCAATTCTACATGAAACCAGCTAGTATTACAAGAAAGCAGATCTGTAATACGCAGACATGAAGTAGTGAATACTGGGAAATTACTATATAGAATAATGGATTTAAGTACAAGAAAACAGGTCCTACAAAGTGTGATTCTCCTTGGGATGCCTTTGCTGATGACATTATTTTATGCAGTAGACTAAAAACAAGATACAAATATGATGCCTGTTATTGTAGGAAGTGTCAGACATTTTACACATCATGTTGACATAACACATCACCCTCTCACCTAAAGCATCGGTGGGGAAGGTGAAGGAGGATAGTAGGTGGATCCAGTGACTAATTGTCATTCCAAATTCTGACTCCATTTGGGGCCTCTAGAGGTTATAGAAACACACTAGGGATAAGGCACCAAAAAATAAAATAAAATTAAGGTATAAAGTTTCAGAGGTTTATCAGAATGGAAATTTGTAGCTCATACATAGAATTCTAGGAGTAAAAAACCTAGAATTTTTTTCCCTTTTTAAACATGCTTTCTAGATCCCTCCCCATCGAGAAGTTCTTTCTGTTTACCAACATTCTTTTTAAAGTGTTGAGCCCACCACTGACCACTGTGCATCAATGATGATGTTGAGCCTGCAGAACCTTTCTCAATGATGACATGGCACTTCCATTCCTTCACTCCAAGCAGAAAATTTTTTGGTGTGTCTTTTCATTTATTTGTTTCCTACTAAGGTTGTAGTCAGTTAGAATTCTTAGGCCCTTTACACATTATAAAGTAGTCTCCTATATCCTTGGCAATCTGAATTTGACTGTTTTCTTTGACCTTGATATAACATTGTGTATTAAATCTATATTTTTGAATACTTTACTTTGTTAGACCATCTTACATTTTCAGTGAATTTATTAGTTTTCTATTGCTGTCGCAATAGAAAATCACAATCTTCATGGCTTAGAACAACATAAATTTATTATCTTATAATTCTGGGGTTCAGAAATCTAAAATGGGTTTCACTGAGCTAAAATCAAAGTGTAGGCAGGGCTGCATAATTCTGGAGGCTCTAGGAGGAAATCAGGTTCCTTGCCTTTTCTAGCTTCATTCCTTGGCTCATGATATCTTCCTCCAACTTTAAAGCTAACAACATAGATCTTCAAACCTCTCTGACTCTACTTCTGTCATCACATCCCCTTCTTTGACTCTTCAAAGGATTTTTTTTTATTACATTGGGCCTACCCAGATAATCCAGAATAATCTCTCCTTCTCGAGGTGTTTAATGTAATTACACCTACAAAGTCCCCTTTTCCATGTAAGGTTACATATTCATGGGTTCCAGGGAATAGAACTTGGACATGTTTTTGGTGGGGGGCATTGTTCTGCCTACCACAGTCAGTCAAGATTTTTGGTCCTGATTCTATCACCTAATGCATTAGTTAATCCTATTATATTAATCCTATTATATAGCATCTGTTAGCATTCAGTCATTATTCTAATCCAAATTATTGATTAAAAAAAAAACATTGAGGAAGACAGGATTTTGAACACTAAAATCCTTCTTCAGGCTGACCCTGATTCATTAGTTAAGTCTATAGACAGCCTTCCTTTTCCCTTTCCTATCTTCCTTCTTTTTCTTCTACCTTCCCTCCCTTCTTTACATGAATCCAATTTGTATAAGCAGTGCACCAAGTTCCAAAGTATATGAGGGGACAATATAAAAAATTGTTCCTTCCAAATTGGATCTTTATGGTATACTGGTGATGAAATATTATTGAACAATTATATCAGTTAATATTAGATTTGGCAGTGTTTACTAGAAATCCAATTTAAATGCTTAAACAAAAATCTGTTTACTTTCCCCCATGAGAGAAGCCTAAAGGTAGGAAGCCCAAAGTTGGTAGATGTGCATTTATCTTATTTGGAAGATACATATTTATTTCTGTTTTATGAGACTTACATTTTCTTTATGTTACTCTGTGACAAAGTCTAAAGTTACTCAACCTATAAACTCTTTTTCTAAACAGTATGAAGACCAAGCACTCCCAAATTTTATTAATGTTATTTTCCAGTATTTCATTCCCACTTATGTAATACCCCAAACTTAACCATCACAATAATTACTGTTTTATAGATTTGATACTTGTTTAGATTCACCTACATGCTGATCAATTTCTTTGCTCATTATAGTTTCTCCCATCCCATTTCTAACCTCTGGGTACAATTTCTTTCCTCCTGAAAAGCACCCTTCTGTAGTATACTCCCTCTACATTTATGAAAATATTATTTCATTTTCATTTTTGACTTTTACGGTAACTGAGTGTGGAATTGTAGTTGACATTGAATGAATTTCAGGGTTTATTACTGTGAAGATGCTCCACTCATTAATTGACTTCTTTTGTTGCTGATGAAAATCTGCTGACTGTTTAAATGTTGATCCTTTGTGAGTAATCATTTTCCTCTGGCTGCTTTTAATATCTCCTCATTATCTTTTGGGTTCTGCAATTTCACTGTGGTGTGTCTAGATATGGATTTATTTTTATACCTCCCATTCGAAGGGGTTATTTCTTGAATGTGTGTTATATCTTTCATCAAGAACTTGGAAGGTTCTTAGCCATTATCTTCAAATATAGCCTCTCCTTCATTCTCTGTTCTCCCATTCAGAAACTTTGATTAGAAACATGTTGTATTTCTCATTTTATCTTCCATATTTCTTAAACTCTCATTATATTGCCCATTTGTGTTTCTTTCTGTCCTGCAGTTTTTGGCAACTGCAATTCAGAAATGACTTCCAGTTTACTGATCCTCTCTTCAGCTGTGTTTAATATGCCCATTAATGAGTTTTTAATTTTAATTTTGATGATTCTATTTTTCATTTCTAAAAGTTCTACTTGGTTATTTTTAAAACTCATCTGATCTTTCTTAGGGAGCATTTTGTTCTTTTCTCATATATTTAATTTTTTGTCTTTGATAATTAAAATGTTTATTTCACACTATTTATTTGGTAGTTCTATTATCTGAAATCTTAAGAGTATAATCCAACTACTTGTTTTGCTTACTAACTCTTGCTCATGACGGAATTTTTCCTTCTGAGTTTTATCTTCAGAAGATCTTTATTTATAGGCATCATGTGCAATCTGGGTTGAGTATTTGTTCTTTAAGGATTTTGTTTGCTTCTGCCAGACATCCTAAGGATATGCCTGGGATGGAACTTTTTTTTATGAAGATCCTTTGAAGAATGCAAATATGAAGCCCAAACTTACATGAGGGCAGATGAATTGTTAAACATTCTCAGAGGTTAATTTTTTTCCACATCTAGATCACAGACAAAGAAAGTAGGTAGTTGAATATTATTCTATTCTTGTACTAAGGATATATCCCAAGATCCTGGCATTATGAAGGATGATAAATTCCAGCTCCCTAGCATTCATGGGGCCATGTCTGCTCTCTTGTTTCCAGCTGAGCATTAAAACCGAAACTTCTTAATTTCTGAGCTTCAGAAAACTTTATGTATATGAAACCATCCAAAACATAATCTCTTATCTTGGTGGGACCTGAACTAACCTCTTTCACATAATGAAAAACCAAACAAATAAAGAGAAACAATGTTTTTGAAGATAATTTAGGCTTTCTGCCAAACACTGTATATCTACTGAGCATTGCATTATCTCATTTAATTCCCAGAGCAACCCTAAAGACAAGTAATATCCTCATTTTTACATGTAAGAAAACAAAGGCTCAGAGAAGTTAAGTAATTTTCTCAAAGTCACACAGCTATAAGCTTCATAGACAGGACATAATCCTAAGTTCAGTAGATGCCACCGCCCAGGCTTTCTCTCATTATATGTGTGTGTGTATATATGTAATATATATATTTAATATTCTCTATTATTATATTATTATATATATTATATATTAATATACTTTCCTCCTGAAAAGCACCTTTCTGTAGTATACTCCCTCTACATTATATTATTATATATTAATATATTATATTTTAATGTATTAATATACTTATATATTAATACATACTATACATATTAAAATCATTGTTATATTATAATATATTATATATCAATATACTTATCATATTATATATTAATAACTTATTATATATTAATATGGTATTATATAGTATATATTAATATGCTTATTTATTATTTATTATATCAATATACTTATTATTTATTAATGATTATTACATATACATTCATTATATATTAATATAATTACATATAAATATACTTGTATTAAATATCATAATTATATATATTAATATACTTATATTTCTATAGTATTGATATTATTGTTATATATTAACATACTTATATAAATATAGTATTGATATTATAATAACCATTAGAATCTTATTATATTGTTAATATTAAATGTTATTCAGTATATATTAAAATGCTACCTCCTTCCATCTTTAAAAAAATGCCTTCCATTATCTGTGCTTCCCTTCAGTTAATGCCCTAATTCTCAACTTAACCACAAAACAGAGTTCTTTGGTAGATTGGTAGGTCATGAATCCTATTCAGGAGCCTTTACCATCAGACTTCCCCTCCCACTGTACCCCAAGAAGACTTCTGCTTTGGTCTCTAATGCTGCATCTATAGCCCTTGTCCACCTTGCCTTTGGCGGAATATTTTATTGTTTCTCAACTCCTTGTTAAAGCACTTCCTCCTTTAGCTTCTTAAGGTCTGCTGAATCCTCGTTTCTTTCTCTGCTTTATATCTCTTCCTTTTTTCCTTTTCCAAAGTGTATGTATTTCCCCCCTTCCCTCATATTCTCCTTGACCCTTTTAGTAGTCCCTTTCTTACTGGTGGTCTCACCAATCCCATGGCTTTGACTTCCACCTATAAGCAGTTGACTCTTGAGTTTCCACCTCTAGCTCAGGCCCATATGTGCAACCACAAACCAGACTTGTCTGCCTGGATGACTCACTGAGAACACAAATTCAGTGTACCCAAACCTCTACTCATCATCTTTCTCCTAAAACCTACCTTGGTCCTATCACAGACAGCACCATATCAGTTTCCATTCATGACTAGATCTCCGGTCTTCCCATAACTTCCATGGGTTGTATATCACCTAGCAAATTTTCTCAATCCATGACCCTTCTAAGATTCTACCATTCCTGTGGGTTACTTCCACAGCCCTACTCTTGCTTTTTCCCTATCCTTGAATGCCTCTTCCTTGTTTCTGACTTTCAAACCTTACCCAGCCTTCCAAAATCTACCTAAATTTAACTCCTGTAGGAGCCATTCCTGGTCTCTGCCTCCTTTAAACAAACTCCATTGTACCTTGCAACAGATGCTGTTGGTGCCCATATCTTCTTGCCCTTTCCATTTTAGTGCATCCTGGTTCAACTGCCAACGAACAGCACTCACACTTACTTTCCTGCAGGGTTTATCTGGTTACCGGTGGCTTTGTTTTCTGTGTAGCAGGCTGGAAGTATGGGAGTATTCGCACTCCCTGAAAACAGTTCTCAACAATAAATACCTAGCTCCCTCACCCTTGGGTAAAATAACTGAGTGGGTGTCTTATGCTTGCCCCCAGAGAATCCCCAGTAAAATTAGATTCTAGTTGCTGGCTTGTTAGGGCACTCGTTGACCATCCGCTATTCCCTGTCCCATGTTCCTGCTCCAGTATTGATGTTTCCTGGAGACACCTTTTTAATAAACTACTCAGCTCAAATCCTTATTTCAGGGCCTGCTTCTGGGAGACTCTAATTAGGAAGCATGTCCTCTGTGTCTCTCCTAGCACACTCAGCCCCTGGAGGGCCAGGCTGGGCTTGATTTCTTGCGGCAGTTCTGGTTGAGCCCCTGCCCATCAAGAATGAGGGAATGATAGTTTAATGAAGAGGCTTTGGAGACTAGGAAGAAGTAAGCTATGGCCTGCTCATGGTGTGTCCTGTCAGAAGGAGGATGCTGGACTCTCATCACAGGGCGGGGGGAAGAGAGGTTACTACTGAAACCATAGGAAGAGGAGAACACCCAGAAGAGAGAGACAGGGGGAAGTAGAGTCCTTAGTGGTATGGAGGCCAGCCTGGGAAGACACCGATGGATGTTACAAAAAGCCAAGCTGAGGCAGGTAAAGCTGAGGGTGCGGCTTGGAGAAAAAGGGGAAGATTTACTCTAGGAAAAAAAAAAAAAAAAGGTCAACAGTGAAGCTTGAAGGATATGCCACCACCTGGGCATGACAATTCCACCTTCTGTCCCAGATAGGTCACACTTGACTATTTCAGCCTCATGGGGTTTCTCCAGGCCAGTAGCACCCAGAGCCCTATGCCCTGGACACCTGCCTGTCCATCAATACCCATTCTTAGTGAACCAGTGCCTCTCCTGAGGGCCTAGGCCTCCTGCAGGGCCTAGATAGCAGGACCCAGCCTCCTGAGTGCCCTGACTCTTACGTCAGGCACTTCCCATATATCTGCTCCACTATTACCCCAGGCTTTACCTCTGAGTTGTCCCTGACTCACTCTGGTCCTTTCCTCCCTGTCCCTCCAGGACAGGCCTGGGAGCCCAGTGAGCCTGGGAACTGTTCTGAGTAGGGAATATTTCAAGCCTTCATTGCTGCCCTCCCCCTTCTGCAGGCTGGGATTGTACAAACAGCACACTTCTTCCAATAAATACCCCCAAACTCATCTGCATGCAGCTCAGCTAGAACCGCAGAGGCTGTGGCCCTGGAGTAGGTTTGGGATGTGTCAGAATTCATCAAGGGGATGGGAGCAAGACCAAAAGGCCCCAGAAGGTCAGGTCTTAAGGCCAGCATTTGGCTGGGGTGCCTTCCTACCTGCCCCAGAGACAAGGACTTGGGCAGGCAGCTCTCACCCAGTCTACCCAGGGAAACGAATGGAAATTCTGCAGAAAGATTCAAGCTCTATAATGATAGGCACTTTTGGAAGGAGACAGACAGGGAGCAGCATGGGAAAAAGAGGGTTGTCAGGCTTTTAAAGAATTGTCCCTGGCAACTCTGTTCCAGAGATTTGAACTAGGTGGAAGCTGCATGGATTCAGGCTAAGCACAAAGAAAGGACATTATTGAAACTCAATTTAATAAGGTAGTGTTGGCCACCCAACCCTCACATCCCTGGGGTCAGAGGCAGGGAAGACCCTTCTCCTGGTAAAGGCTTGTCTTTCCTTCCATGTTTCTTACCCAGGCCATTCTTGTTCGCTACCATCCCATAGGTCTCTGCTCTGATTCCATCTCTTCATAGGAACCCTGAATCAGGTCCTCTCAAACACTGTGTCCCCTTATTACCCTCAGAAATGATATTACTTTCTCTGTTTGACTTACTTCATTTAGCATAATCCCCTCCAGTTCCATCCATGTCAATGCAAATAGTGGGTATTCATCCTTTCTGATGGCTGAGTAATACTCCATTGTATATATGAACCACATCTTCTTTATCCATTCGTCTGTTGAAGGGCATCCCGGCTCATTCCACAGTTGGCTATTGTGGACATTGCTGCTATGAACATTGGGGGGTGTGTGCCCCTTCTTTAAGGAATAGTGTGGAGGACCACAGGGGAAGGAAAGGAAAACTGAATGGGAAGAAATCAGAGAGGGAGACAAACCATGAGAAACTCTGGACTCCAGGAACAAAACTGAGGGTTACAGAAGGGAGGGGAGTGGGAAGATGGGGTAACCGGGTGATGGGTTAAGGAGGGCACGTGTGGTGATGAGCACTGGGTGTTATACACAACTAATGAATCGTTGAACTCTACAACAAAAACTAGTGGTATACTATATGCTGCCTAATTGAATATAATAACAAAAAAATAATTAAAAAAGAAAAAATGAAATGATATTACTTATTTACTCACTCACTCCATCCTCCTCTTCTTCCTAACTCCTCCTCATTTTTAAACCAGAGATCAAGACTGCTCTCTTTGGCCTTGCCACTAGACTGCACCTCAGGAACTTGGGCCACAGGGTCCAGCTGAGAAAGCCAGAGGGGAAGAGGTACCCCTAGATGAAGGGATAGTAGGCCTGGGGGTAAAGGGAAGGGAGGCAGAGGTCAGAAAGGGCTGCAGCGGGGTCGGAGCTGTGGTAAGTGACCCAGCCAGTCAGTCTTCCTGGAGCATCCCCTCAGCAGGGGCAAGGTTTGGAGGAGAGGCCCCAGGGCAAGGAGCTCAGGCCTGAGGTCCCAGGCCCTAGTCCCACAGATCTGAGTTGAAAACCACTGTCCTGAGAGAAGTCTGACAAAGTTTCCCCCGGTGCTGACTATGAGGCTGTGGTTACTCAGGGCTCCTGGTGAACCCTGGCAGACATCACAGGAAGTGACTGGTATGGTAATTAGAGTGACCGAGTTCAGATCTAGGGTGGGGTGATTGCCATTGTTCTGTTTCTCATCTCTCCTCAGCCACAGACGGAACCTCTCACATTCCCAGCAGGCAGGAGTTTGACCCCAACTCTGCTGTGGGCAGAATCGCCACTGTTTCCCAATATCTGGTCTCCTGTCCTCTAGGTACTTGGGGGATTGTACTTCCCCATTCCCTAGACATTGAGTGGTCATGTGACTTGCTTTGGCCAATCCAATGTGAGTGGGGGGGGGTGTGCCCCTTTCCAGTGGAAAGATCAAAGTGGCTGTGCTCACCGGGCACCTCTCTCTCTCCAGCATAGCAGCTGTGGAAGCAGCTGTTGGTGTGGAGGTGCAACATTAAGACATTAACATGGCAGGAAGGCCCTGCCTTCCCTGGAGAGTCACCCACACTCAAGTCCCTGCTGTTTGAGGGTTATTTGTCACCGTATCATGACCTGACCTGTCCTGACTGATACCAAACTGAGCCCAATGTGCCTTATGTGTGGGAATGGGAAGTGGAGAGAGGACATAAGAGCTGTCTTCCAGGAGGTCGAGAAAGCAGCGGGGCAGATGGGAGAAATATTCTTTTGGATTTAATTCTGATTAGCAAGAAGAATTTAGGAAAGTAAAATACAGAGGAACCCTGATGAATGGGGACTGTTCTATAGCCAGGGAGGTATCCAAAAGCTCTGGGAAAAATATTCAGTCAGTCAGTCAGTCAGTCCTCCTCCATCTATTCACCCAGCAGTTAGTTACAGAGGCCAGGCCTGATGCTGTGACAGAGACGCCGAGATAAAGGTGAAAGGCCGCTGCCCTCAAGAAGCTCCTAGAGGGCAGAGGCCTTGATGGCCTAGACCCCTAAGAGCTCCGCTGCCGGGAGAATCTTGAATGAGCCCGATGATGAAAGGGAAGACAGGGAGCTCAAGCTTAGATGTAAGCAGCACGGCGGGACCCAGAAGGTAGAAAAAAGTATGACAGCTCAGGTTGAGGAAGCCCAGTTACATCGTGGTCACGAATTCGACTGATGGTAACTGAGCGTCCACATGTGCCGGGCACTGTCCCCAGTGTTAGGAGGGTACAGCCACAAGCAAGACCTGGAGGGAATCAACGTGCAACAATGCCGTATGCAACAGTATGGGACAGTGACGCGACAAGAGTTATGAAGAAGGGGTACGTCTGGAGTGAGGGAATCTGCCTCGGCATGTGGGGAAGGCCCCGGTGTGTGAAGACAGGAGTTTACCGTTCACCCTTCATGCATTTATTCATTCATTCATTCTCCCTTTTGGGTCCCTGGAAACCTGGGCCTGGAAGGAGCCACGCCCAGGGGCAGGTGTCTCCCCAGGCCAGGGGCAGCATGAACCATGTACCCTGGTTCCAGGAAGGAGTGAACAACAGGTTGTGGGATGAGGTGAGGGCTTTGGAAGAAGACAAACCACCACGCCCAAATCTGAAGACTGGGGTAGGGTCGGAAAGGGGAATAAGAGTGGCTTGTGGGCTTTTTGGGGAGAAGTCTGAGCATGTCCAAAGCCTCGATGGGCTGGTGGCATATGAGGGGGGGGGGGTTTCCCACCACAATGTGCTGGACTGATTTGGGCAAAGAAAATTTTGTCAAATGGAAAAATCACAAAAACAGACCTAGTTTTGCTAAAAAGAGAAAGACACGTCTGAGAGGAAGCTCAGCTACTTCTCTAGAATGGGCTTTGCTCAGTACTGGGGGGCATCAGCCCTCACTGCCCTGAGATGGGCAGTGAGTGGCTGTGTCCCAAGGTGTGAGCTCTGGATTCCACCCACTGGGGCTGGCTGGTTTGGGGGCAGCCGCCAAGAGGTGAGCTTCATTGACTGGGGCCACCAGACTGCCTGGCTCATAGCCTAGGAAGGGTTGAGGGCCCCTGGGCCTTCTGAACCTGTTGCAGACAAAGTTGGCTCCCACGGGCTCTGCTTCTGGGGGCCCCAGAACTCTGTGCCCAGACTTCCCACCTCTCAGGCCAGGACTCCAGGGCCGGCATGGCACTTTTCACATGTGTGTGTGATTTTTTGGGTTTCTGTTGGTCTTTTTCTGTCTTTAATTAAATTCCTTTTGGAAAAAATCCATCTCCACAGAACCAAGGGATTTAAAGTTTTTAGTTTTGTTTTTTGATGTTTGTTTTCACCCCATCTGTGCCATGGCTTGGGGCCCTGGAGTGACTGATTTTCATGTTGGGGACAGCAGACACCTGACTGAGCTGTGTGTGTGCGTGGGGGTGGTGGGGTTGTTCAGTGAGGTGACAGTGTGAGGCCAGACAGAGAGTAAAGCCAAGGGAAATGTCTTCCTCTTAAGCTTACACATACCTACTCTTAAATGCCCATCCCTGGGGAGCTTTCCAAAGGATTAGAACCCCCAAAGCCCACGACTGTCAGCCTGACTACCCCCAGCTTAGCCCCCTCTCTCCCAGGCCCTCCCCTCTCCTCCTGTGTGGCCAAGGCCCAGCCTGGACACTCCATCTTCAAAGGGAGAAGACAAAGCCCGCTTGTTGCTGTATTTGTCTTGGGAGCTCCTGCTCCTAGGAGAGCCTTCTGGCCTCCCAGGCCAGGAATAGCACCAAGTCTACGCGGCCAGCCTGCCCGCCCCGCCAGACCTTCTGAGTTGCTTGTTTTTATTAAAATTCTTCTGCACGCGCAATCCCGGACGGTGTGTGGATCTTGGATGAGGTGGTGTGGGGGACCCAGGGAGAGGAAGGCCTCAGGCTTATTCGGCTTGCTGTTTATTTGGCCTGCCTTTCCAGAGTAGTCGAGAATGGAAGTCCATAAAAGTGACCCAAGACTGGTGCCTCAAAGTGTGGTGGGGTGTGACCCAAAGGCCGTGGCAGGCCTCAGCCTGGCTCTGTGCTGCCAGCCCCCAGACAGTACAGGAAATGCTCTGGAGAGCTGCGGGGGCAGGAAAAGGACAGGGCCCCGAACGAACGGTGGGGCAGAGCTTATAAGAACTGCTCTCTCTTAGCTTCTACCTGCAGGCTCCCGCAGGGTGACCGTCAGCTTGGCAGCTCTCCCCTGGCCACAAACAGCACACTGCCTGTGACAACGTCAGCAATGTAAGCCTGCTGGGAGCGGGGCCAGGCTCCTGGCTTCCAGTTCTGCTCAGGTGTGGCCTGGTGGCAGTGCTCCTTAGGGCTTTATGTATCACTTTACGGGGCCCGGCTGCTCTTCAGCATTCCCCACTCTGGTGCTGGAGGTGAGCACTGGCCTCTAATTCCAGAGGAAGACCTGCTCTGTATGGCTGGAGTGATGCACAGAAACTGTTCCCATCATTCTAGCCCATTTACCTGGAGATTGATTTCCTTCTTGCCCACTGCTCTCCACTCTGCTGGGCCTTGAAGCCCGTCATTATCCTGGGAGGCCCTCTGTGGGCCAGGCAGATGGTGGCAGACCAGGGCATGGGAGCTTCCAGCCCAGGAGTGCACTTTCCAATGTCACGGTTGAAGACCCAGGCTTGTGCTCCCAACAGTCTGGGCTCCGAGCCCCTGCTGGGGTGACCACCCCACAAGACCGGTGGGGATGCAGTGGAGGGCGTAGGAGTGGGGGAGCAGTTTTCGAGTCAGGAAATTGCAAAAGTTCCAGCGTCTGCAGCCAAAGGCTCAGTGTGGAAAATTTCAGGCTCCAAGCAGGGTTCCAGAGGTGGGGGAAAGGAGCCCGGGGGCCAAGATGCTTGTCCCGGGCTTCCCAGACCTGGGCCCTCCCCTGACAGGCAGGAGGGGTGGTGAGGGCACAGGGCAGGAGTCTCTGGCAGAAAGCTGGAGAAGCCAGGGGTGCTGGCTCAGGCCCTATGCTGCCCGTGAGGGGCTTGCACTGGTCAGAGAGAGAAACGTATAAGAGGGTCCTAGTTCCCAGGACAGTGCTAGAGAGGAATACCAGCCCCAGTGTTCAGAGGGAAACTGAGGCACGGTGAGATTAAATTTGCTCTAGACAAGCCCAGAGTTTCAGCATGGGGACCGTCTCCCCCATGTATGGGGCAAGCACCATAGTAGGACATAGGGAGAGAGGTGCCATCATAGGGGAAGGTTTAGAGTGGGAGTGATGGTCTGGGGGGGCGCCTTCCCCTCTCCCCGGATTCTTTGCAGGGGCTTTCTCTAGGAAGAGCCAAGGCTCATGGTCGCCAGGACAGTGAGGGGTGGGGATCAAATGGGGGAATGAAATGAAATGCCAGCCATAGAGGCCAAGAGAGGCCGCATTCCTGGCCAGACTGCCCCTCAAGACTTCCTCCTGCCTGGCCAGGCCTCTGAGCAGTGCCCCCGACAAGGGCCCCTGCTCTGCTCAGCCATGGAGCTCCAAGTGGCAGGGCTCCCACCTGTCATCGGGAATCACCGGGGCCCCCACAGGCACCCCGCTGACCCTGCATCCGGGCCAGGACCGTTTGGGCCTGGGGGGAGCCGCAGGCTGCCACCATCATCTCTGCTGCTTGCTCGGGCCTCCTCAGGGCTCCTGGAGCAGGGCCGAGAGCGTGCAGCCCGCCGGCTTGCGGCTGGGGATTTCACTTGGAGCCGCTACATTTGGAACCCATTATTTAATCATTAATTTCCTCCTCTCGTCGACCCCTTCCACCCCGCCTCAGCTCTGCGCCCCCGCCCCAGATTAGATCTCCACGTGGTGCTTTGCAGTGATCCCTGACAGGGCTTCTGTGCTAGGGATGGGGAGGCAGGGAGGGGAGCAAGGAGGCTGCTGTGGCTATCCCAGGCTGCTTAGTCGTAGGGTTGGGAGAGGGGATGGGCAGCCCAGGTCCTGGATTGGCAGTAGTGGAGGGTGCAGAGCATCCCAACCCTGACCCCAGGAACTCAGGGTACAAGCTGTGCCTCGCTGGAGGGTGTCAGAGCAGGGGGACCTTCTCACAGGCTGGTTGGGGGTTGTTGATCCAACCCAGCGCTGGTGCTTTTGGAGGCCAGGCGCTCCCGAAACCCCGCTAAGCTTCTATGGAAGGATGAGACACAGCTCTCTGTTCCCTTCTCCCCTGGGGGTTCATGGAGGAGAGGAACCATGTTGGAAAGTGAAACCATGCTTGGTAAACTGAGTCAGTGCCCACCACTATTCTGGGGATCAACATCCACCCCTGGCCCCAGGCCCAACCCGGTAGTAGGCATATGCCCCCCTTCCCTGGAGAGCTCCCAGTCTATGAAGAATAGACTCGGCAAGAGGGATTAGACCTCAGACCCTGCATACAGAGCACTGGCCCAGTTCCAGGTCAGTGAGCTGGGTGGGCCTCTGTTGGGCTTTGCAGGAGTAAGGCAGGTGAGGCCAAGAGGACATATCCTCCCTTTGCTGTCTCCACATGCTCAGAAATCTGAGGGATGGTCATGACCTGAGCAAGTCCCCCCCTCCCCACATTCACTGTGCACCTGGGGAGGGAGGGGGGGCACCGACCTCAGGGAAAGAGGGAAGGAACAGGTTTCTAGGGTGCCTGCTCCGTACTTGGCTGGCAGGCTAGGTTCTTCACTGCACCAGCATTGTCAGCAACAGCAGCAGCACGGCTAACCCCGACATCGCGCTTTTCTGTGCAAACAACGTTCTCAGCACTTAACATGTGATACCTCATTGCCATCCTCCCAGCAGACCTAAGACAGAGCCTCTACTCTGAGGCTTACCTTCAAGATGATGTCATTGAGGTTCAGAGATATGAAGTAACCTGCCCTAAGTGAGAAGGGGCAGGACCAGATCTGAAGTCCATGCTCTTTCCCAAAGCTGGAGGGCGTCTAGCTATGATCTTATGGTTAGCTGGGCTCGGGTCTGAGCGCAGTCCACTTCTACCCTTCCTTGCCCCCCGGCCCTGGAGGAAGCTGGCGGGCCCAGGGATGTACCGGCTCATTTCAGCAGGAGATGGGGGAAAGGATGGGGAGTTCCTCTTGCTCATAGACCCCCTTGTGGCAAAGTACCCTCCCTTATACCCCTATTCTGAAAACCTACCTTCTTCTGAGGCCTGGCTCAGTGCTAAGCCCTCCCTGACATTCCCACCTCTTCTCCAAAGTCTTAACAACTCTTAAAGTCTGAGACCCATCCTTTGTCTTGTGCTGTTCTCCAGCAGTTTCCTGGGGGTGAGCATTTCCTCCCTGTCCCAGAAGCCCCTGAAGGCAGAAAGCTTATCAGCCTCCTGCTGAGTATCAGTGGACTCCTGTAGCAGGGCTGAGGACCAGAGGCCGGGCTGCTCAGGCTCTGTGCCACCTGCCTTCCCACCACCTCTTCCCCCAGAGGGCACCAACAGGGGTGGGAAGCTAGGGGGCAGGGGGCGGGCTCCCCTTCCTCCTTTTCTTCACCCGTGGCCTGACCACACTAGCTGCTGGTTGCTGGCTGAGCCTAGTTGGTTGGTTTGGTTTGGTTTTGCTTGTTTCTTTGTTTTGGTTTTGTTGTTTTTTGTTTTGTTTTTTGTCCTTGGCCTCTGAACCTTTTTATTGTTTGGAGGAATCCCTAACTGAATGAGTCCTAGAGAAGGCAGATCCCACCTGTCACTACAGACATGGAAACCAGATACTTCCTATGCAGTTGGGACGTGGGCATCTGACCCAGCCTGGGCCATTTGCCGGCACCATACCTGGACTTTAAACACAGAACAGGGAAGAATTATTCTGGTGGTGGCTGTGGCTGCAGCAGGGCCAACAGGAGTTAGGACCCCATGCTTGGGGGTGTGTTCTGGCGTTTCAGCCTTCCCTGTGCCCATCTGTCTTCTGAGCCTATCTTTTCATCCTCAGGGTAATTCTGGGAAACACCGAATAGCCTTCTCTGCTTAAACCAGCCAGACTAAGTTTCTGTTTCTTGCAACTGACAATCTGGATTCTCAGAGCCTCTCTTTGTTGCCCTTCCACCCATACCTTGAAGTCTACGTGGCCTGCAGTCAGATACGCTGTGACAAGATACCAAGCTGACATTCTGTCCAGTGCAGGTTTCCCAAGTCATACACCTGTTCTTTCCCTGAAGACTCCAGGAAACAAGTAAGGACACATGATGTAATAAGTGAAAAGAGGCTTTGGCCCAGCCAGAACCAGGGTTGAGATCCTGCCCTTCCCTTTCACAAGTGATAAATTACTTAAGCTCTTTGACCAATAGGTTTTGTAAATGTGCAAAGTAAATTTAATAAGACCTGTTTCCTATCAGTTGTTGCAAAGGTGAAATGAGAAGATTAATGACCACAAAGCACCTAAGATGGTCCCTGACACATAAGAGGTACCCAGCATTTATTTATTTAGCAAGTATTTTCTGATTATTGGTTCCAGTTCTTCACTCCTGTTTCTGCCCTTTGCCATGTGAATTTGTGGTTCCTCCCATCAGAGGTAGAGTATACTTTGCCAGCCCTCAACTATGTGGGCTCCTCTATGTGACTTGCTTGGGCTAATGGGAAGTTTGCAGGTGTGATGCAAACTGAGATTTGACATGTGCTTGCCCAGTTGATCTTGTGCCCTTGTCATCCTCCTGTCATTGTTGGAAGAACATGCTCTGGGCAGGTACTAGACCTAGGAGGATGAAAGACACATGGAGCTGACCCAACCTACAGTTTGAAGCCAAGACCAGCTGATTCTCAGATGCAAGAGTAAGAATAAATGATTGTTGACTTTGGGTATGATTTGTTATGCAGCACTGTTGAGGCAGGTGTTAGTTGATACACTCACTACCAAGAAGTCCAAAGACAGGTAATCCAGGGATGGCAGAGTCTGGCCTCTACTATGCTCTTAGAGACTCATGCTTTTTCTACCATTCCGCTTTGCTATCCTTGGTGTAAGCTAATTCCTCATTGCTGCAAGCTGCTTCCTGTACCTCTGAATATTCATGTCCATGTTCCAGGCCCGAAGAGAGATGGAAGGTGAAGGATGAAGGGTAAAGGACAAAAGCTGAAAAGGAATGTGTCAGTTCAGTCTTTCCCTTTAACGAATTTTCCCAGAAGCCCCACCCACTATATATTTTTTATATTATATTATATTATATTATATTATATTATATTATATTATCCAGAACACTGCCTTAATGCCATCCTAGCCTCAAACATTTCTAGGAAACTGAGTACTTTTAATGAATTACATTGCTTCCCTGAACAGATTTGAGCTTCTGTTAGTAAGTCGGGGAGGACAATATCTGCTTCAGATTTATTGAGAACATACAACGAGCCAGGAAGTGTGCAAGAGCTGGAGATGCGGCTAGCCCAGGGCTCCTGGCCCTAGTGTGGAAAAGAAATGAGTATAATAGGGACATGTATTCTTCTCTACTGTCCTGTATTGAGGAGCATCTTGAGTGGGCTCTGTTCTGTCAAGTGTGAATGGGTGTGGGGAGTTCTTCCTTCCCCAGCATCCCGCCCTCATCTTCCTCTTCAGAGCTCCACTTCCCTGGGATAGTGTAATGTTGGTGGGGCTCCACTGTGGATGAGTTGGATGGGGACTGAGTGGACACGAAGCATAGAGAGAAGCTTCCTTATCTGGCTGCTCCCCATCACAAGTGCTGTTGAGCTATCAGGGAGGACACCCCAGGGGACCCATTCAATTGGAGATCAGGGAGTTTGGGATTGTACCAACTTGGCTTCCACGTGGTTGCCTGCTATTGGTAATGAAAGATATCTACCAAAGAGAGACCAGGCATTTCCAGATGCTGATTCCAGCCCTGGTTTCTCTGGGTGCACTGCCTTCCTTCCTGTCTGGGCCCACTCCTCTCTTCACATTCCCCTTTCTCTCCCTTTGTCCTAATTGGGGGCATCCTATCTAGACTCATCATTTATTCCATCTTCTCGGGGTCTATGCTTGGAACTATCCAAAGTCTATTTCTGCCTTTCTACTGAAACAGCTTTTCCTGGAAGCATGTGTGCTTTACAATCGAAGTTGAATGGGAGAAAGCCATGGGATGAAAGTAAATACTGAAATGAAAAAGTGCAACAATAAAGATGCTAAAATCCTGTCATCTGCATAAATGGTCAGGCTAGTTCATTATAACCTGAAAAAAAGCTAGGGAAGCCTCACCCAGCTAGAGGTGCCTAACCTGAGGGAAGGGAGGGGAGGGTGAGTCTGAAACACTCATTTGTTCATCATTGTTTATTGGCACCTGCTTGGTGCCAGGCGCTGTCCTTGGTGCTGGGACAAAAGGGCTTAACCAGGTGCATGGCAGAGGGTATTGTCCTGGCAGAGGGAGCGGCCAGTGTGGGCACAGGGAGAGTGCAGAACACTCATAGAATTATGAATGGTGTGAAGTGGGAACAAGAACATGGGCAAGGTGGGGGTGTCAGGACATAATGTTAGAGCGACAGGAGGGTGCCCGATCAGGTAGGACCTTTGGGGACATACTTGGGAACTTGACCTCTATCATGAAAACTGAGGAAAAACATTGATGGATTTTAATGCAAGACAGGGGTCAGTATCTGAGGAGAGGTAGACTACTTGGCTGTGATCTGGAGCATGGCTCTGAGGGGGCCGAGAGGGCATACTGCAGGGCTCACACCCCAGCTGGAAGGAGCAGGCATGGAGAGAAGGGGACAGATGTGAGCAACCATTAAAGCAAAGAAGTTAAGGATGTGTGTTTTCTCCTCTCCAGAGAAAGTCAATAGGGCAGAGTCACTGCCCTGTTAGACTTCCATCTGGTAGTCACTGCTACCATCACGGTTTCCTTCTCGAGACCAGGCCAAGTGTTCCTCAGGGGAAGACTGCCAGTATGGGGAGGTGGGAGTGAGGGGAGCTAGGAGAAAGGAGCTGTGGGCCAAAGTGAGCTCTAGGCTATAATGAGCAGGGACACAAGATGGGAGCAGGTGCAAGCACTGAATGACCCACCACCTTCTCCCTCTTGCCTGCCAAGAAAACTGGAGACCTCCTGCTGCCCATGGGCCCCTTAAGGAGCCTTGGACATCTACAGCCAGGAAGGATCACTCATGCTCTGGCTGCTCGTGTTCTGGCTCTAATCTTCTGATAACGATCCCCCAGCAGCCCACTGTGAGGAGACCCACCCCCGACTTTCCTTCAGAGGCCAGACAGACCCCCCTTCCTTGGCCCCCTGGTCCAGGGCCTCCTGCAGATCCTGCCCACGGCCTCCATCTGGCCTTCAAGGCACCGCTTCATTTTCTTTGGCTGTTGCTTTTTCCTCTTTCCACATACCTGGTTGGCTTCCAGGATCAGCCAAGGCTCAGACTGGGCTATATGGAAATAGAGATAGACACAGTCCCTCCATTATTTAATTTAGTGAAAGAAAAAAAAAAAGAAAGAAAGAATTCTTGGCTGGGGTGGTACCTCTCAAGCCAGGAGTCCCCACCGAAGAAGACCCTGGTAGCTTGGACAGGAAGTAGACAGCAAGGATCTCCCTTCCAAGCTCAAATGGCCTTTTCACCCCGCCTCAGGTCCTCTCTTCTGGCAGGCTTCAGGCCTCCCGGCTGCCCTCTGCCTCCCACCTCCCAGGCCTCCCTTGCTCCCAACCCCCCAGGGCAGCAGCCCCTGCCAAGCCCTGGCAGTGACACATTGCTCAGTCCCCATCTGGGGCCCTCCCAGCTCCAGCGACCTCTGGATGCCCCCCCCCCCCAGGCCCACCACACGCTATGGGCTGTTCCAGCCGAAATTCCCTTGCACTGTGGAAAGAGGAAATGAGAGCAGGGGTGGGGGCAAGGGATAGCAGAAAAAAAATAAAATGAAGTGGAACCAAGTCCTGGCAGGAGAGAGAACTGAAGGAAGAGAGAGGCAAGAATTGGCTTGCTTGGTTGGGGCTACTCTGCGGCCATGGCAGTTGGTCTTGTCAGGTCATCCTCAAAGGGAACCTGGCCCATGCTCTCCTGCGACAATGTCTAGAGATGGATCTTGTTTTGGCCTGGGTTTGGTAAGTCTTCTGCCCTGCCTTTTCTTGAGTAGGCATTGCTGTCCACCAGAGTGACCCAAAGTAGCAAGGGGCATCTGAGAACCCTAAGGAAGCAGGGGAAGTGTCTAGGCTGTCTGGCCCCACAGCAGGAGCTCTGGGACAGCAGCCCTCCCTGCAATGTCCCAGTGGGCTTGGCATCCCCCTTCCTGGCCCCCCTTTCTCACTTTCTGACCCCTGAGTCCCAGCACCCCCGTCCAGGGCCTTTCCCACACCACTGCCTTCCTCCTTTCCCGAAAAGAGCATTCCATCCTCTAGATTTCGCAGCACCCTGTCATTTCACACCTCTGTCAACCCACTAACTGCTTTCCAAAATGCATCATGGTGATCATGTAACTACTGTATTGCTTCTACAGAGCTCTTTGGGAATGGGTACTTAACACCTATGTCTGTTCCCAAGTGTGGATGTCCTACCTCTTACCTGGGTCAAGGAAGAACCACTGGCGAATGACCCAACTCCTGGCTGAGGGGCCTAGGGAACATCAGTCTTTCACCTGCCTTGCCAATGGTAGAAACAGGACTAAGTACTTGCTTAATGAATTAAATAAATTTATAAAGGCAGTGTATTAAATTAACCCATACTAAGGTATAAATGACTAAGAACTTCATTACTCTCCCCAAACAAGGTGCTCCCATATATGATGAAAATGCCCATTAAACTAAGAGAGAGAAATGTGCTTAAGCTGGAACACTTGATGAAATGATGGAAATCTTCTAAAACTGGGTTGTGGTGATGATTGCCCAACTCTATGAATTTGCTGAAATCATTGACAACATTGCATTACAAGTAAATATAATGGCATGTAAATTATACCTCAACAAGGAAACCAAAAAGATAATGCTCCTTGATCTCTGTCCTCCGTGGAGCAATTTCTGCCAGTGCTGTGGAGACATGAGGAGCAGATGAGGGGGGACTGTGATGAGAGCCTGGTGTCTCCTGAGCCCCTCAGGCATGGGTTAGATCACTGCAGGCAAGTGGCAGAATCCCACTCTGTTCCTAATTCCAACCACACCAGGGGATGCTACACTTGGAAATCATTGGGATTCTGACCCTGTGCTTTGAGCCCTGTTTGATTCTGAATGATTAGAAACAGAGGGTATGTGTGTGAGTATGTGAGTGTGCACATTTGCGTGTGAGCATATGAGTACGTGTAAGGGTATATGCATGTGTATGCACACGAGCGAGCGTGTGAATACCTGGGAGTGTGTGTTCATGTCTGTGATCTGCACCCTGAGCCTCCATCAGCAGCTCTCCATCCTGGGGTAGTCGGAGGCACAGTGGATGAAACAGCTAGTGGACCGGCCAGCAGGGAGGGGTACAGCCTGCAGCCAGCTGGGGAGAAGAGAACCACCCGAGGTCTTCTCCGTGCGCCACACACTTTGCCATCTGTACACACATACTCACACTGTTCTGGAGACTGAGACCACAGTCATGAAGAGGGCCACTGCCACTTCTGGACCCGACACACTAAGGAGTGAGTTCTCCCATTGGCCCTCTTGCTGCCATCACCCCATGATGAGGAGGACAAACTGGACGGAATGACAAATATGTGGTCCTCAAACCTTTCAATTTCCATGCAGAATATACTTCTCATCTAGCACAAGGTAGAGAAAAAGGGGTGGACACACCATCCTGAATGGGTCTGAGCCAGAAACTCTTGCTCCCACTCCCATTCCATTAAAGCATAAATCATAAGGTCCAGACCCCCTTTCAGCCATCCCTCTATTGACCCACTTGTTTGCTCAGTGAATGTTTACTGGGCACTTACTAGATGCCAGGCACTCTGCCAGGCCCTGAGAAGGCAGTGGCAAGGAGCCCAGCTTGCTGCCCTTGGGGGGTTCCGGTCTGCTGGAGAAGACAGAGAAGCTACTAGGCCTGTACAGTCACAGAGGCAGAGTGTACGTGGGTGTATGTGAGTGAGTGTGTGCCGTAAGAGGTGTGGGTAGCGTACGGGGCGTCATGGAACAGGGTCACCCAACTGAGCTTCAGAGAAGGAAGGCTGGTCAAGAGAAGATTCCAACAGGAGGTGATACCAGGTAAATAGGAGTTAGGCCCCACAGACAAGGGGAAAGTGTGTAGCAGGTAGAGGGAAGAGCTTCTGTAAACCTGCCAGTGACACGGACCTTGACTTGCACTGGGGCTGGAGGCAGGACAGGAGGATGGATGGCTTCCATAGGTTCCTTGACATACTGGAGGAAGAGGACAGGCTTTGGGCTCAGCACCAAGGCTACAATGCACCCAAGTGCCCCAGCCCCATGGGAGTCCCAGCCAGACTCCCTGCTATGTGTGTGGAGGCTGGAAGGTTTAGGAGGGAAGAAATGGCAGGGCGGGGAAAAGGGAGAACTGTGAAAGCTGGTAGAAAGCTGCCCTGACCCTGGGCTGTCCATGGACCGGCAGTTGAAAAATGCTGCACTAGAAGATCTCTAACCTTCCATAAAGCTCATGGTCCAGTCCACAAGCTGCAATGCTAGGTCCTTTTCTCCCAAATGTCAGAGAGCTTGGGATGAAACCATGCCAAAGAGTGGGAGAATACAGGCCAGATGCCTCCTCAGGGGGCCCCAGGCTATGGCGTCACAGTCCCTGTCCTCAAGGCACTGCCACCTGACGGGGAAGGCAGGGGCCTCTCTTGCTCCCTCAAAAGTAGCCAAGAAGATATAAAGGGCAAGAGAGGCCCCCCTCTGAGGTATGAAGTCCTGGCCAAACGGTGGCCGTGAGGAGCTGGGCTCAGGGCCTGAGGCACCCACACAGCTCCACTCTCAGCCACCAACATGGTCACAGATGTTCAGAATATTCTATTCCCATTGAGTGTGTCACCAAAAATTTCATTTTTTGAGTGTGCCTTGAACACTCACAACATCTAAAGCACTATGTGATGTGAAGGATAGTGACGATTCTTGGAAGAAGAGCAGAATGTGGGGATATGAGACACCCCATTCCGCACAGGTGTCCTTGAGCAGTAGAGCAGGGGATGAGCAGAGACCCTGTCGTGGCGAACGCGTGGCCGTACCCAGAAACAATAGAATCCAAATGTCTGACCTGCACAGCGAGAAGAAAGCAGGCAACCTCAGGTCTCCTTGGGGTTATGAACGGTCAGCACTGCACTCACCTCAGGTCCCAAGCTTTGCCTATATCCCTCGTTCAGCTGGAGCACCATCCCTGCTGCGGACCGGCCCACCCTTCCAAGGCCAGCTTTTGTTCTGTTGTCTGCACCCCTCCCAGGCTCCACATGGCTCTTGCCACAGCATGTCTCCGGTTTTACTAAGTTGCTGGGAAGCTGTGCCAACTCCTCTCTGAGAGCTCTTGGAGAGCAGATGGTCTCTCGCTCTATGTATCCCTGATGTCCGCCTGTAGCATGTCCAGTGCCAGTACATACCTGTGGTGCCCAACAAATGTCTGGATGGAGGCTTTCGTTCTCCAGCCCGTGTAATTCAATTCCCCTCCAGGTGGACCAATGGCTGCGTTCTCCAGGTTGCAAACCTCTTCCCAGCTAGAATGGAAGCAAACTAAGGGCTATGTGGCCTCCTCTTCTGCTTCCTAGAGTCCCGAAAGGGCTGAGCTGGCACAGTCTCTTAGGAACCCCTGACGGCTCCCAGCTTTGCTGGGAGAAAACTAGGGCCTGGGTGCAGGGGAGTGTGGTGGAGAAGTACTTTTGTGTGTAGCGTTATACATGGTCTTGAAAGGGAGGTATACCCTGTTTGTAGGACGTGGGTCTTATAAACATATTAACCCTGCTTTATTAACTATATCATCCAGATGCTCTGTACTCTTGCTTTCGTAGTTATCTTGTTAATTAAATGGTGACATGGGCATGTTAAATCTCCCATAATGCCATGCTCCCATCAATCTCTCTCTGTGTAAAGTTCAGCAGTGTGGTAAGAGGCACGTAAAGGTTTGTGAGTACTGAGGCAGACACATCCTCTAGCGTTTATCAAGCGACCCTTTGTCTAGGCACATTATTTTGTTTGGTATTCTCGTGCCTCCTGCTATCTTTTTCTTTTTCCTCATTTGTTAGTCCTCCTTCTACTTCTGAGTCTTCTGTGCCACTTTGGTATAGGTGTGTCCTTTGGGAATGGCATATAATAGTACTTACTATCATGTTTCTGTTATCATAGATAATCATAGTTCATTCATGTTGTTTACAGATCCATTTGGGGCTCTGTTTCACATCCTTTATTAGCTTTCAATGCTGTATGTACTACATTGCCTTACTTTTTACCCCGGTTGGCATCAAGTTCATGTAGAAAGAGGAAAGAAGCCATCTGGGGACGACAGCTCATATCTGGGGCACGCTGCAGGTTTGCCCAGGATTTTTATCCTTCGGGGCAGTACCCAGACGTGGTGCAAATTACACTGTCATCCAGGAGTGTGTTCTCTCTATCAAAGCCAAACTCCTAGTGCCTGGAGGAGGGACTAGCCCGTGTGAGCTACCCGGGGGCCCTTAGAATCCACCTCGAAGTTGGAGGGAAGCCGGGAAGCTCTCTGAACTTGATTTACAACCTGTGGGGGCAGCTTGCTCGATACTGGAGGCCTCAGACAGAGAACTGAGGTCATGCAGGGTTATGTCAACTCACTAAAGTAAGTCTAACAGAGTCCCTGGTGAAAACAGCAGGCCTTGATAGATAAACAATTTCTTTAAAAATTAGAGTCTTTCCTGGAAGGGAAAGGGAGATTCCTGCCAGATTCCCTTTCGCTTCCACGACCCCGATTCACCTGCTGACATGCTTCCCTGACCCTGGGACTGTTTTGAAGGGTGTGTGCTTCCAGAAATCTAGGGTCCCACTGTGACTTTCATGGACCCTAGGCATCGTTGCCTTTGTGGGCCTTCTCCTCCATAAAATACACACACACACACACACACACACACGTAAAATTACATTTTACAACTCTGTTAGTGTAAAGATGTATTCTATTATTTTAGGTCATTATTATTATATTCTTTTTTTCTTACGATTTTAAAACTAGATTAAATGAAAACACTCTCATGAGGCCCTAAAATTACTGTGAGCTCTTATGCCTAATAAATGGGATAAATGGGCCTTGCAGAAAAACCAGAACCATGTGTGGGGAGCAGCTAACCCAGAGGGACAAGGGCAAGGACCTCAAGCAGTGCTTAGAACTTCGGGGTGTTTGCTTCAGAGCCACACAGCTCAGATTGAGAGGAAGTTTGATTGGTCAGTCAGACAGTAGGAGCATAAGTGGTCTCAAAGCCACAAACGTCTCTCCATCTGCGACAGGCACAAGGCCTGCCAGCCCTTGAATGGGCATGTGGTGGTGTGGGAAGATGCTGGAATGCTCTGGCCACAACCAACAAGCAGGAGGGAAGGCCTCCATGCCTCTGCTGGGACAGGAGAGGTTTCGTTTGGAGCCACAGTCAGGTGCTGGGGGTGGTAAATACTCCATAATTCAACCGTCTCCCAGAACAAGCTGCTGCCAGAGGGTGTCTGGGGAAGCCTGGATGCTGGTCTCCATCAGAGGAAACCCCATTCCCTGAGCTTAATGACGGTTCTTTTAAAACAGTCTCTCAACCTCAACACGACTGGCATTTTGGGCTGAGTAAGCGGGGAGAGGGTGCCGTCCTGTGTGTTGTGGGATATTAAAGCAGCATCCCATCCTCACCCTCCCTAGATGCCAGTACAGACTCCCCTCCTCAGGTCATGACAAGCAAAAGTGTCTCCAGACTTTGCCAAATGTTCCTGCAGGCAAACTCGTCCCTGGTCGAAAACTGTTTTTAGGTAGACAATAAGGAGTACGTTTTAGGACACTGAGGAGCCAAGATGGGTCATGGGTTACCCCGAATGTTCCTTAACACTTAGATATTACCCCGGCCACCTGCTGGCAAGTTTTCCACCCTTCCTCCCTCCCTCCCTTCCTTTCCTGCTTTCAAATAAGGTCTAAGCAGATCTTTCAGACCCTGCAGTTTCTGTGGAACCAGATGGATGCGGATGATTTTGCACACAACTAACCATTTGCTTCAAAGCAGGGAGGGTGGTGCTCTGAACTTCTTATAACTTACTTCTCTTGGGGCTGAAATTATTGGCCATTTTGAGCATCAATCGTAACCCTGCTATCTCGTTTGAGGATAATGGGGGAGTCTCCCTGTGTCCTAAGTAGCGACCTCCAACATACTGACATGATTTTGGGAAAAGTCATTTCTGACAAGAAATTTATCAGTCTTATAAATGTTTACTTGTTACAACTTTTGACATTCACCTTTCGGAAAAGGGGCACAAAATTTCTAGTGCCACTGATTTCTTTACAATAGACAGTTATTACATTTTGTTAAAATCCTATTTATTCTGTGAAATAAATTAATTAATTAATTCTACAAAAGGAATTATGGGGCTTAGACCTGTCAATGGACATGAACACTACAAGCTCATGAGAACAAAGGTGCCCTCAGATTCTTGTGGTCGGTATCGTTAATTCAGAGAGAGAAAGAGGAGGTAGGGGACAGACTCAACAGTAAGGGGGAAATGGGTGGCATGGGGGCAGACCTGGAGAGCCTGGAGGAGTGAGTCAGCAGGTTCCCAAGAAAGCCCAGCCCCTTCTGGAGACCAGGCTCATTCGTTTGTTTCCTATTAGGGTGTCCTGTCGCCAAAAGGACAGAGTGGCCAACTCTCAGTTGACCCCTTCCCAGTCTATGGGCACAGGTTGATTTAGGAAAAGGCAAGGAATTTTTGAGCAGTTCTAAGAACTTCAGGTCATTCGTTCATTTCTGCAATTTTAGCAAGGCATCTCGTGCTGAGCTTATGACACATCCTAAGACAAACTTCCCTTGTGCAGAGAAATCTACCATTTTATCCCAGAAATGGAAGTTTGGAAATAAGGAATGGGTCAGTGTTGATGAACTCGGCCAACGAGGCAAGAAAACAGCCCAGTAGCACACAGTAGGTGGCCTGTTCCAATCGGCTCCCACTCTAGGTAGGTGGAGGCAGAGGCTGTGGAGGAAGGGGTTGAGGCAGGCAGCGCAGCTGAGGCGAAACCAGAGTTTGGGCAGGTTGTGTACTGCACAAGCTCACCACAGCCAAGGCTATTATCATTGAATCATAGCCATGAAAGATGTGTATATTTATTTTCATGATTTTTTAAAAGATTTTATATATTTATTTGACAGAGATAGAGACAGCCAGCGAGAGAGGGAACAGAAGCAGGGGGAGTGGGAGAGGAAGAAGCGGGCTCATAGCTGGGGAGCCTGATGCGGGGCTCGATCCCATAACGCCGGGATCACACCCTGAGCCGAAGGCAGATGCTTAACCGCTGTGCCACCCAGGCGCCCCTATTATCATGATTTTTAAGAGATGGAAGGAAAGGATCTTGGGAAAGTGGAAGGCATTTTCCAACATGCCCAAAGATGTCATGGGGACAGCAAAAGGGCACCTAGTTAATGATATTTCTTCTCGGGTGGGAGTTCCAATGCTTTTGATATAAGTGGATTTGGGGGGGTCTTTCATTTTGTTTACCTGTGTGGACATCACTTCCATCAAAGTAACACAGGAGTGGGCTAGGGAATTCTTTACGGCCAAAGAAGTAACAAATCTGGAAGAGAAGCTACGTATAGAAAGGCCCGTTAGGTGCCGGGTATCTCGTCTCCAGTTTTGGATGGGAGCAGTCATTTTTCTTTAAACTCTATCAACCACAAAGTCTGTTTTTAGCAGTGCTCACTGTCAGCCCATGCTATACCCTCGCCGTTCTCGAGTTCTTTATTGGCTGGATTATGTCTTTGAGTGGATTATGTCTTACATATACTTGAAATAAATACAGAACATATAAATATTATACACATATCTATTTCTTCTAGCAAGAGTATGTAGATGGAATACTCTGAGCCCTTTCCTATCTGACATGGCCTTCCCACATAGATGGCAACTTGGTTGGTTTTTTTCATCAGACTTTCTTGAGTCTCCTGCATAAAATCCTACTCCTACACCTTCTCGTGTAAGTAATCTATATTCTTTTCCATCACGATGCTCTTCATTTTGAGTTTTGGATTTTTCACTGGGGGTAGATCCAATGCGTTGATTCCTTTTCAGGTCTTTGTTCAACTTTCATTTATGTTGTTATGTCAGTAGATGAACCTACACTGACACCTCATTACCACCCGAAGTCTGTAGTTTGTGTTAGGGTTCACTCTTGGTATTGTACATTTTAGGGGCTTTGACAAACGTATAATGATGTATATCCACAATTGTAGTATGATTCTATTATATATAACAGAACAGTTTCACTGCCCTAAAAATCCTCTGTTCCTCCCTCCAGCATAACCTCAGCTACCACTAATCCTTCTACTGTCTCCATAGTTTTGCCTTTTCTAGAATGTCATATGGTCAGAATCATACAGTCGGTAGTGTAGTCCGATTGGCTTCTTTTACTTAGTGATATGCATTCGAGTTTCCGCCATGTCTCTTTATGACTTGATGGCTCATTTCTTGGTAGCCCTGACTAGTATTCCATGGTCTAGTTGTACCACAGTTTGTTTATCCACTCATGTACTGAAGGACATCTTGGTCGCTTCCAAGTTTTAGCAGTTATGAATAAAGCTGCTCTAAACATTCACATGCAGATTTTTGTGTGGACATATGTTTTCAACTCATTTGGGTAAATACCAAGGAGAATAATTTCTGGGTCACATGATGAAGAGTATGTTTAGTTTTATAAGAAACTGCTAAGCTGTTTTCCAGAATGGCTGCACCATTTTACATTCCCGCTGGCAACGAATGAGAGTCCTATTGCTCCACATCCCCATTAGCATTTGGTGTTTTCAGTGTCCTCAAATATGGCTTTTCTAATAGGTGTGTAGTTGTTTTAATTTGCATTTCCCTGGTGACATAGGATGTGGAGCATCTTTTCATCTGCTTATTTGCCACCTGCATCTCTTCTTTGGTGGGGTGTCTGCTCAGGTCTTTTGCCCATTTTTTAATCAAGTTGCTCATTTTCTTTCTTTCTTTCTTTCTTTCTTTCTTTCTTTCTTTCTTTCTTTCTTTCTTCCTTCCTTCCTTCCTTCCTTCCTTCCTTCCTTCCTTCCTCCCTCCCTCCCTCCCTCCCTCCCTCCCTCCCTCCTCTTTCTTTCTTTCTTTCTTTCTTTCTTTCTTTCTTTCTTTCTTTCTTTCTTTCTTTCTTTCTTTCAGATTTCTTTATATATTTTGGATAACAGTGCTTTATCAAATGTCTTTTGCAAACATTTTCTTCCAGTCTGTGGCTTGTCTTTTCATTCCTTTGGAGTGTCTCTCATGGAGCAGAAACTCATTTCAATGTAGTCCAGCTTATCAATTTTATTTTTCTCAAGATTGCGTCTTGGTGTTCTTTCTAAAAAGTCATTGCCAATCTGAAGTCATCTAAGTTTACTCCTGTTATCTTCCAGAAGTTTTCTGGGTTCTGCATTTTACTTTCAGGTCTATGATCCATTTTGAGCTCATATTTGTGAGGGTCAAAAATTTGTATCTAGATTAGTTTTTTTGTTTCTGTGAATGTCCAGTTGTTCAGCCCAATTTATTGAAGACTATCTTTGCTCTAGCAAATTGCCTCTGCTCCTTTATTAAAGATTAATTGACTTTCTTGATGGAGGTCTATTTCTGGGCTCTCTGTTCTGTTTTAGTGATCTCTATGTCTATTTTCTCACCAATACCACACCACCTTGATTACTGTAGCTTTATAGTAAGTCTTGACGTCAGGTAGTGCCAGTCCTCCAGCTTTGTTCTTCTTCAATGTCGTGTTGGCTATCCTGGGTCTTTTGCCTCTCTAAATTTGGAAACTTTAGAATCAGTTTGTCAGTATCCACAAAATGACTTGCTTCAATTTTGATTGGAATTGCCTTGAACCTATAGATCAACCTGGAAAGAACAGACATCTTGACAATACTGGGTCTTCCTATCTATGCAGATCCATGACCTTTCGAAAGCATTCTATCTTTTTGTTCTTTTCCTTGGCATTCTGAGAAAAATTCTCAAATATCCTTTATATCACTACTTTTTTTCAGTGTCAAATCTCTTTCCATTCTAATGAAGATTTCGATTCTTCAATGGCATGTTCAGTTTCCTTCCTCTCTTTCCCCATCATCAAACTCCCTTTCTCTTATCCCTTGCCATCTCAGTCTAACATTTCATCATCTCATCTGTTACCTCTTTTCCCATAGAGTTCACATTTTCTTGAATTATTTGAGAGTACAAAGCAGCAATTTCCAAACATTTCTTCTTATTTCCTGTACTAAATAATTGACAAAAGCGTATTTGTCATCTGAATCTTGATTGTGATCCTTTATTTTGCAGAATCTTTTTGGTCCATGCTGGGTTCTTTGGCTTCCTTTCAAGGACAAATCAGTAAGACCTGGAGTTTGCCCAGCCAGTTCAACCATTGAATGGATTGTTCTTAGTTCCTATCATGTCTTTTTTGGTTGCTGTATAAATCCTGCTGCCAGATCTTAGGCTACAATGTAGTAATTTACACAATCAATTCAGAGTGAAAGGAGGGCAGAGCTGTGAACAGTCCTACCAGGGGGCTGTGTGTCTGGGATTTTTGGCTCAGTGTTGGAGAAGTTATTTTCTACTTCCGTTTTCCTCTTAGGTCTGGCCTTTATACTGGGTGTAAACCACAGCTGGACCCGGCTTTCTTCAGGGGACCATTGCCCACTCCACCAGGGGCAACTCCACTTCCCTGCAGGCTTGCTATGAGAGATTGCTGCTACTCAAGACCTGGAGCCTCCTGGTGCCTCTTACACAGGCCGCTGCTCTGTGGTATGGAGGGAGTTCACATGCTATGTTTCTCATCTGTTTTTAATCCCGCCCTGTCCTCTAATCCTCATCCCTCAAACTAGGAAGAGGAGGTAGGGTCTGCAGGCTCTCTTCTTCTCATTTTCCTATCGGTGCTGCTCCTCGGGTAGGGCCACAGCAGATTGGCTTGGCTACTGTCCTTCAGTTTGTCCTCGCTCAGAATCCCCTTGATTATCTGGATGGGAATGATACTCTTCCATATTAGCAGTGATTCTGCACACCCCTCATTTCCACATTTCTAATAGTCTGGATGTTTTCACGAGAATCTTGGTTAATGTGAGTGGGTGATAAGGAGGATGGAACACCTGTGCTCACATCATTAATATATTCAGAACTCAGTTGGCCTGTCCATCTGTCCATCTATCTAGTTAACTGTCCAGCAGTTAAATTTGGACCAAGCCTCATCACCCTGCTATTTCCTTCTGACTCAGCTCTCTTAGTTTCATCTTCTCTTTCCCATATTGGGAACCTGACCTCTTTGTTCTAGGCATGTTTTCATGTGTTGAGGATTATCAGATATCATATTTCTATGTCACTGGCTAGCCCAGAGGAACTAAGTAAAAGTCAGTTGAAACCAGTAGGTATGGATGGACCAGAGACATTTCCTTAAAGAAGAAAAGGCACAGTCATGATGGGGCTTGGGTACTGGTCAGGCTCCTAGTTTCATCATTAGTAGGCTGCACTGCCCAGGGAGTATGGCTTCCTTTTACAGGGTCTCAACTTTCCTTTGTTAAATGAGAGCATTGAATTTCCAAGGCCTCCCTCACTGTGATATTTTTGGATTATTTAGTGAGCCAGATTGTGCTGAGGAAGAGACAAGAGAAAGTACGGGTCAGATTTCTGGTTAAAGAGGCAAGACTTATGCTTGCATCAGCTCGAGCAGTCCTATAACTGTAGGTGAAACTAAACTTTGCAAACAAGTACTAGATGTTTAATATTTTGCTGAGAAAAGAAAGGGAAAAGAACCAGAAGATGGACATAGAGAAATTGGATGGGAAAGAGAGATGATGTGAAAAACAAGAGAAAGACTGAAAATAAGAAAATAGAGAGAGAGAGAGAGAGAGACAGAGAGAGAAGGGAACAAGAGGCAGAGGGATAGAGAGTGTGTGAGATGTTGCGGGGTGGAAGGAGGCAGAAGGAGGCCCCAGCACAGGGCAGGTGGTTGTGGAAATGAGGGGCTAGACTGGACAGGGCATCCATTGAGGAGGGTTTCACTCCTTCTGGTCACTATTGGAGATGACAAAACAAAGCTCCAGTGGTCTGACATGTCCTAGTGGCTGCTTCCCACTCACATTACCATTCAGATTCCCCGCTCATCCCTGAGCTCTGGAAGAGGGAGAGACACTGCTAATGCAGTGACATCCGGACCCCACTAGGCGGCCGCGGGCCTCCTTTGAACTCCAGGCTTAGGAGAGAATTCCTCCCCGTGTAAACGGAGATCCATTTCCTATTTCCTCTGTTCCCTGGAGAAGATGGGATGGAATTGTGATGAAAAGGATTCTAAATAGAATAAAGGAAACACACACACACACGCACACACACGCGTGCACACGCACTCCTACTTCTTCATAGAAGCAGTTATTGTGTGTGAAAACCATAACCACTGCAGAGGGGCTGAGGCTGGCCGCCATCATTTCTTGCCTGGTTTTCCTTAGCAGCCAATGGCTTTTCTCTGAAGGCCAGCAGAGCTGGGGGTTGAGTTTGAGCGCAGGGCTAGGATCTACCTTTGGTTAGGGTTAGATTCAGTTCGTAGTCAGTGTTAGGATCAGTATGAGGTCAAGATCAAGGCTCTGATTGAGGTCAGAGGGGAGTTATAGTGGGAAACAGAAGGCTATAAGCTCGCATAAGAAACGAACTCACGACATTTTGAGCTCTGCTCTCTAAGGGTAAAAATCAGGGATGATTTTCTGGAGGAAATAAACTTCTGGTGAGACTCTGAAGAAGAAAGCTAGGAAGACAAAGTGAAACTTTAAGGGACTAGGAAGAATGGCCGGACACAATTGAATATAATGTTAAAAGTCTCCAAATGTGTGTTTTGATCAGGGCCCAGCTCATCATCAGACACCTGAACTCCCAGGTCACCCTCCCTTTCCCTGTGGGGGAAGAGAACTCTCCGCTGGCTTTGGCCAAGGGCACTTCTCCACACATTCCTGGCTCCCGTGCCCCTGGGCCCTGTGTCTGCACTTGGGGCTGCTAGAGCAGGGGCTGGCGCCAGGCTGGGTAGACACAACCTGGAAACAGGGAGCGGCTATGGGAACAATGTGAGTCTGGCACACACCACCGGCCACTCCCAGGCTGGAGATGGGCTGGGTCATCACTGGGGATCCCAGAGCCTTGGGACAGCCGCTGTAAGGGGCTCACTCAACCCAGAGCCACCTTCTTCAGGAGGCCTTATCGTCATGACCACCCCAATTTAGCAGCAGCAGCAGCAGCAGGTGTGAGGTCCATTCCGCCATGTTACCCAGCACTCTTAGTATGGATTTTGATATGCATCTTAGCTGTTTTCTCAAATGATAGCCTTGGTAAAGCATCTCTCTTCTCTCCCTGCTCCCTTCCTCAGGGAACTCTTGAGCCTGTCAGTAGTCTTTGACCTCCATGAGGGGATGGCCTTCACTCATTAGGCAAAGGCTTCCCTTCAGGGCGTCCACCTCAGTTAGAATACGGCACTCTGAAAAGGCTCTTTCATCCTTATGAGGAGGGGACTTCGTGAGGAAATGCCTCCCTCAGCCATCTGGGAACCCCTGAGGAAATTCCTCTACCATCAGTCTGGAGAGTCTTCTCCTATCAGTCTAGGGGATTCGTCATTATGGTTAATTAATGAGGGGCCCTCTCCAGTGTGGAGCCTGGGAGAATATGTCTCCCCCAGTAGTCTGGGTCCCTGGGGGGACACCAACACTCCCAGCAGACTGGGCAGCCCCTGTGAGTCCCTGTTCGGGAGCAGCCACAGCAAGGTGGAAGCACCAACTAAGAATCCAAGCCAGGCTCCAGTGAAGATTAGGATGAGATGTCAGTCCACGTCTGTGCAGATTTTGTAAGGAAATGATGGCAGACAAAATATGCTTGTGGTATTGGTGATTAAGAGGGCTGTGATACCTGGTGGTGGCAGTGTTGGTATGAAGGCGGTGACGGTGCTGAGAACCTCAGTGGTGGTGGTCCTACCAGTGGTATTGTTGACATCAGCACTTCTAGTGATGGGGGGAAGCAGCAGAGATGGTGGGGACCATGAAAGCTAGGGACATGGTACTGACGGTGGAGGCTGAAGTGGGGGTGACCACGGTGATGGGGGGGCATTGGTGGTGGAGGTGGTGAAGGCTGCAAACCCCCCACCACTGTCCTAAGGGGGAAGGGTCCCGGGGCAATGGGCATACAGAATGGGGAGAAAAAATCTAGAAGAGTTGGAAGGAGAATCTCAACCATAATTAAAAAGGGCAACAGAAGCTGTATTCAAAAGTGGATCAAGTTAGATCTGAAACAGGGATACCAATTACAGAGTCCAAAGTTGTGGGTTTTCCAAGCATTGAGAGATGTGAGTGAGAGCGCACTCTCTCTCACTGAGATGGAACCTGAGATGGAAAAAGGCCCATGTTGATGGAACCCCTAGCCAGGGTGGGTCTGGAAGGTGAAACCCAGCGGCCTCCATGCCTCTGGATGGTCCAGGGGAGGCTGCAGTGTCCAGGGCTGCCTGGATGGGGGAGAACTGATGACCAGATCTGTGGACTTCTCTGATCCCTCAGCCTGTTTGTTTTCAACTCATGGGGGGATGGGGTTGGGGGAAGGATGTCAAAATCAGTTGGTGAATGTTAAAAATACAAACATACCTCCTCACAACATGTCCTGGGAATTCTGACTCAGTTTCTGGGGTGGGTCCTGGGCATATGTATTTTTAATGAGCTCCCAAGGTGATGAGACAAACACACACACACACACACACACACACACACACACACACACTCAAGATACTTGACCGGATACTATATTCAGCAACCCCCACCTCTGCCACTGGGCCTGGGGGTATTTATAGCCAAAGGCAATAACATTTCCATATCATCACCACTTCACCGGCCCCACCCAGAGGGTCCTAAAGGCTGTTGACTGGATGGTAGGAGAGGCCAGGAGGTGGAGGCAGGGCTGCAGCAGAGGTAGGGGATGGACATTTCCCAGGAAAGAGCAGATGCCAGCCTCAAAGAGGGACAGAAAGTGTTGGGGCCAGACAGGACTCCATACCCAGGCCCTGCGTTTCTTAGAGATGTGGGGGTCGTGCAGGAGGTTGGGAGAAGGACATGGGGAGCCCTCAGAGGATCAGAGCTGAAGAAAGAGAAAGAAGGCTGAGGATGAGGAAGTGCTGAGAGGGAGCTGGATGGGGGCACTCAGGCCCAGGCTGCCATCCCTCCGAGGGAGCTTTTTGCTTGCAATGCCCTCTGCATTGCTAGTCGGGTCTAGTCTGCCCCACTTCCAGGCCAGCTCCCATCCGCAGGGTCCAGGAAGCCCGCCCAGGCCTCAGAGACTGCAGGACCCTCTTCCTTTGCTACAGAGTCTAGCAAAGGAATGTGTTCTTTGTCTTTGGGATTAGGCACACCCAGGTCTTGTATTTTACCTTTCCTGGGAGGTTTGGGGGGTTTCTCTGTGTGTGTGTGTGTGTGTGTGTGTGTGTGTGTGTGTGTGTGTGTTTTCCCTCACAGTTGTCTTCCCCTCTGCCCCCAGCCTAACTGTTTTGGTCCTCAGCCACCAATGCCCCATGTTGAGCATGGGAGAGCATTTATTAAAATGTGTGGACTTGACTTGAGGGTGGGATGAACACCCAGTGGGAAGTCAGGGCCTTTGGGTTGTAGCCCCAGTCTGTGCCTTTCCCAGCTTCTGGCATCTGGCTCCAATGGCAAAGACATGGGAAATAGCTCCTTCCCACGTTTGCTCTCCCTTCATCAAGCCCTGGGGATTCCATGTCCCTTGTTGTAACGTGACAGCCTGAGCATGCCAGCAGCAGAAGGATGAATCCCCCCACCTGCGGCCCAGCACAGTTCAGGCTACAGGCAGAGAAGGGGAAACTGAGGCAACCTCTGAGACACGAACATTTCTCTCCTTGATGTTCTGCAAGGGGGTCACTCTAGGTCATAAGCCTTGTGAAAAAGGACTAAGGCTGGCAAATCAGGTTGAGGGAGTGACTTGAACTGATCAAAGGAATTTTCTTGAAGGGGAAAGTGAGAAAGGCCTTGGGAGCAAGGCCCAAGGACAGAATGACTTGCTTTGAAGACGGGGAGGCCCTGAGGTGAAAGAAGGGGGTGGCCTGTGGCAGAGTGACTGGAGGGAGGGAGGTGTCCATGTGGTGACCCCAACCAGGGTCGTCGGGGTGGGGGGGGGCAGGGGCCGGAGGTTGTGGGGGGCACCGCAGAATGCAGGGAGGATTGGAGTGGGAGGTTGAGGGACCAAAGGATTGCCTGGCTGAGGTCCAGGGGGAAGGGGTGGCGCTGCAGGATTAAAGACAGCTCACATACCAAGAGGGCTTTTCAACTCCTCAATATCTCAGCTGCCCCCTCAGTGGCCCCACGGTCATTTGAGGCCAGGTCAGAGCAGCTGCTCCCAGGTGAGGAAGTATGAGCATGAGCTCCATTTCCCTGCCAGGAAGCCCACCTCTGGGGTCTAAGAGATCTCTTACTTTCCAGGCCCTCAGCCCCACAGCCCCTAGCTTCTCTCCTTCCCCAGGAGCAGCAGAGGAGTGTGTGTGTGTGTGTGTGTGTGTGTGTGTGTACGCACGTACATGCACTTGGGAAAGAGAGGCATCAAATGTGGGGAGGGAAGATTTCCTGTCCCCGTCCCACTGGGACTAGAATGAGCTGGCGGCAGCTTCTCCATTCTAAACAGAGCACGAGTGCAGAAGTCTCTAGTGCTTTTTCTATAATCGGCTGCGTGCAGAGACAGGTAATGACTAGTCAGGAGCCCCTAATGGGGCTGTGGGTTGTGTGAAAGCTGGCACCCGCCAGGCAGGCGGACCCATCCTCTCACTGCCCCTGGGGACCTGTGGCAAGGCCTTAGCCAGCCAGGCTTGTGTTCACTCCTCCTTGCTCCTCGCCTGCCCCCCTCTCAGGATGTCTTCCTAGCCAGGCCCCCGACCCGGCACTGGAGGAGGCTGTGCGTGGAGGAGACGGAAGCATACAGCCATACAGAGGTTGTGCAAAGCCTCCTACACAGATGCCAGGTGGCTTTATCCGGAGCAACCCCAAGCTGGAGACCACCCAAACACCCACCAACAGGTGCACGGATAAACAAATCCGGGTGCACCCATCCAGTGGAACACTAGTCAGCAATAAGAAGGAATGAACCACTGCAGCCACTTGGGTGAGTCTCAAGATAATCGTGCTGAGGGAAAATGGAGCCAGGCTGAAAAAGAGTACACACTGTATGGGCTCGTTGATAGCAAACTCTAGAAAATGCAAACGAATCTATACTGACAGAAAGCAGAGTCGGGGCTGCCTGGGGAGAGGGAGTGGCTGGCAGGGGCAGGAGGAGGGATTACATGAGGCCGGAGGAAACTTTTGGAGGGATAGAAACGTTTATTCTCTTGCTGGCGGATGTGAATGTCAGGAAAGATCTGACCCCACACGTTAAATAGTCTGTTTAGTCTACGTCACTTACACCCCTCCATAAAACTGCTTGAGAAGGGGGGGAGGGGACGGTGAGCATGATGGCGATAAAGCCGCAGCCACAGGTGCCGACAGGCCCACTGCTGTTATGAGTGAGGCCACGGTGTTAAGTGGTTTAGGTCCTCGTCTCTCCCTGTAAGCTGTGGGGATGGGCAGGACAGGGCCTTCTTCACCTTTGTCCCTAGCACCCAGCATGACAAATGCTACAGTATGAGAAACCGGGGGGTTGTGGGAACACGGAGGTTCGTCACCATCAGCCCATGAAGTCTTCCTGGAAGAAGTCAGGTCTGAGTTGGGACTGGATGGGCAAGTAGGGGCTCGCCAGGCAGAGAGTGCTTGGGGTCAGGGGGCATGTCCCAAGTGTAGGAAACAGCTTATGTCAAGGTCTAGAAGCTTCACAGAACAGGAGGTACTAAGGATGTTCAGTGTGGTGGGAGCCAGAGTAGGGAAAGGGAGAAATGGGATGTCAGGCGGGTGGGTGGGTGTGTGGGTGGATGGATGGATGGATGGATGGATGGATGGATGGATGGGGTGGATGGGTGGGTGGGTGGGTGGATGAATGGATGGATGGATGAGTTTATTTGTCTACAGAGCCACAGGGAGCTCCTACAGTAGAATGGGTACAGAGAATGACACTGGAGCATGACAGTAGTGTCCCAAAGATTTTCTTCCAATGTGAGAGAAGCCTCTGCCATCCCAGTTGTCCATCTGGTCCAGTATCCATGTGCCCACCCTGGTACCGGCCCATTGAAAGCAGGGACAAGAAGATGCACAGGTTTGTAGAGACACCCCCAATCCCTACCTGCCGTCCCCCTCACCGAGGAGAGTGTCTGTGACTCGAGGAAGGATGGAGGAGAGGATTTCCTCCCAGGCAGTGCTAAGTTCTGCTGCAATCAGGTCTGGAGTGAGGCGGTGATGTAAACAAGGCTGGGTGGGGGTGGGGGGGTAACCCTTGCTGAGGGCTGTCAGCCGTTTGACCTGGGCTGGCCCTGCTGGTCCCTGGGGGCGACGGGAATGAAGTGAGAAGGTTGCAGCTTGTGCTGGGCTCTTCCAGGCAGCCCAGCTGTGCTCCCCACACACAGGGTGGCCTTGGGCAGCACAGCCAGATCTGCCCTGCAGGACTGGGGTGAGCCAGAGAGGTGACCTCCTGTCCTGGCTCGCGCCCACCCTGTGTGTGTGGCCGCAGCTTCCCCGGCACACGGCTTGCCTTGTGCCCCGGCTCAGCCTGGCTTTTGTAGGGGGCAGCCCCCCACCAAGGTAGGACCCTGCCACCCATCCTGAGGATCGATGTCCTCAGCACTGGGTGACTGGGAGCTGCAGAGACCACCCATTTGTGGGTGAGGAGATCCTAGTGGAGTGGATTTATCTTGACTCTCTGCAGCACCATGCCCTTCTCTCTGGATCCATGGTTCCCGAATCATCGTTCATTCTCCACGACAATCCCCCCTCACCCCTGACACTATCTAATGCCCTTTTCTGCACCCCCAGTCCCGGCCCCTATGGAGTAGGATAGCTCCTTGTCACCTCCCAGCTCAGACCCAAGCCATGGCCACCAGCCCTGCCTTTTGATGGAGACCCTGACCCAGTTGTAGCATCTGTCATAACTGTCATCTGCTGGGCCCATGAGGGTTGCCACAGGGGCCGCCTGCCCGCTTGTTCTCAGGGCCGCCTGTTCTGTCTACTCGGCCCTGGGCTCCAGCGCAAGCTGGCCCAGGGCTGCTGCTGCTGCAGGGCAGCTCTCTGCTTTCCCTGGCCTCCCTCCAGCTTCGCCTAATGCTGGCCGAGGGGCAGGAGCAGGTACCCATCCTGCGTACCCCGGCTCATGCCCACTTTACCCTTGCTCCCCGGCCTCACTGCAGGTCAGCTTTCGAAAGGTCTACTCTGCCATGGCCCTGGTCACTTCTCCGGTCCCGGGGAGGAGCCGTGTGTCATTCTTTTTGCGTGATGGCCTCACCAGTGCCCACAAAGTAGTATATTCCAGGCCCCAGGTCCTTCTACCTAATCCAGTCACGATTCACAGCGCTTCGGGGGCCACATCTCCACCACGTTCTTAGAGAAGAAAAGAGAGAGGAAAAGGGAATGTCCTGGTGGCCAACACATCCTCTATTCCAGGGACCTTGAAATCTTAGGGGAAAACACCAACATGACTCCAAGTCAGCAGTGGCAGGGGGGAGACAAGGAAGGCCTCTGCTCATTGTTGGCAGAAATCACATGGTTTCAAGAGAAATCAATCTCTCCCTTCCTCCTGCTTCTTCTCTCTTGCCCACTGCAGATGTGAGTGTTGACCAGAGAGGCCCAGTGGCTTTTGCTATCCCTTCCCAGATGACTCCAGGATACAGATCGCCAAAGCAGCTTAGGAATAGAATAAATATCTATTTCAGGCTCAGGCCAAAGCAATGTCTGCAAAGAGCAAGTGGAGTTCAGGAGGCAATGCATCTGAAAGGTAGCCGGCTCTGGAAAAGCTGGCAAGCAGGTTGAGACACTGATAGGCCAAGTCCAAATGTTCACCTTCAGATGGGGAACTTGAGCTCTGCCAGGCCTGATCTGGGATTTCTGAAAGCAGGGCCCTAGGATCCCTAGGGGACAGGCAGGCAGGAACTTCCCTGTGCTCTTGCTCTCCACACACGGATGAGCACACACACGTGCACACACACGCATGCATACACACGCATGCGCGTACAAACACAGGTGTTCATGGGCTGCTGACTGCGCTATGGCTTTAAGATTGTGAGAGTGACTTGAAGCACGTAAATGGCGCTTCCCTCACACTTGCACCTCAAGAGGTTCAGTAAGATCTCTGCGAAGTCACAACAGGCTGTAGGCAGAGCTAGCTGCACCAGGCCTCCTCCTGACCTAGGGTTTTCCCTCTGAAGCAGAGTAAGTAGTCGTAAGCCCTTTGACTGGATGTTGGGGAGATCAGGAGGGGATTGATAAAATGAGAGATTTGGGGAACATCAGAGTAGGTCCAAAAAAAGGGACTTGCCAAACCCCAACCAGCTTCTCGGTCAGTGTTGGTAGGCCAGGCACAGGGGCTGGGAAGCTGGAGGCCCTGTCCCCATGCTGCAGAGCCCAGGCAGTCAGATGCAGAGAGAGAAAGCTGGCAGCCAGGGAAAGGTCTTGGACCAACTTTTTTCCACTGGTGAATCAGAGGAGAGCGGTAATGGGGGCCAGGCTGGCCTGACCCTGGTCACCCCTGTGAGTCAGAGCTGAGGTCCCTGGGCTAATCTTAGCCCCTCTGAGAGGACTTGTTGGGACTTGCCACCGAGTCCTGACCACCAAGCTACTCTTGGAGCTGACGTCATCACCCTGGGAAGGCCTGGCCCATTAGGGCAGGCTCGGAGCATGGAGCCAGGGTGCAGAGGGGCTGGTCTGTCATTAGACCTGCTCCAAGCTCACCTGTGACCGGGAGCAAGTCACAGCGAGCCATCCAGCAAGATGAGCTCCCAGGTCCTCCCTGCTCAGATATCCTGCCAGACCAGGGCTGAGCCGGGGCCAGCAGGGAAGGGGGACCAGGCCCAGGCCCAGCCCTGCCCCTGTCACAGCAATTACTCACCAAGGACCTGACTCCTAAGGACGGACAACAAAGGATGCAGCCTGGGTCCTGGGGCCAGGGGCACCCCGAATTTGTTGTGTGATTTTGGACGAATGGCTCCCCAAATCCCTTTTCTACCTTGGAGGCAGTACAGCTAGTGGTTTAAGGCATTGGAGTTTGAAGTTAGACTAACTTTGTTGTAACACTTAGAACCTTTTGTTCTAACCGTTGGGGTAAGTCATTTGACCTTACCACATGTCAGTCTTCTTGTCTGTAAAATGGGGAGAATAACAGTACTTTTCTCTGGGGATGGTTGCGAGGATTACATGAGGGAATGCTTGTGACATGCTGAGCCCGAGGTCTGTCACAGAGAAAACATTTGGTAAATCCTCACTGCTGTCGGTAGCCGCTTCTACCTCTAGGCTTCACTTACACCCCTTCATAGAGAGGATGGTGAGGATGATTTCTGGGCCCTTCTCTCCAATCAGCAGCTCCAGCCTGCACAATCGGTCCAGCACTGGGACTTGCAGGGAATGAAAAGTGACAAGTTGTGGAAATCTCTCCAGGGCTGTGGAGAAGGGGTTTGAGACTCCACAGAGGGACTGCTGTGAAACACGGGTGAGCTCCAGAGCATGGGGTGTGGGAGCTGAAGCCTGGCTGAGCCCCGAGCCTCAGGGTCAGGGAGCCCGGGGGGAGCCCCTGGTGTCTGAGAGGAAGTCTTCTTCTCGTGCTCAAGCTGATAATCAGTTTCCCACTGAATTCCAACCGAAGGATTTCTCTTTTCACACTGTTTCCCCAGGTTGTCTTTTCATCATGATCTTAACCACAGTTGTGTCAAATGTGTGTTGAAAATGCTGCTATTAGAGGAGGCGGGGATGACACTTCCCTGCCTTTTCTCCTAGCATGCTGGTGAGTGTGTGTGAGAGAGACAGACAGACAGATAGACAGACCTTCCAAGGCACAGAAATACACAGAGAGAGACACAGAGAGAACAAGAGAGGTTGCATCTGTGATTGGAACTCACAGATATGGGCACCCTTGCTGTCTACAAGGAAGCTGGGGCAGCCATGGGGCAGTGACCTGATGCTAAGACTGGAGCCACATCTCTAGACTCTTACACAGGCCAGAAAGGGGCCCTGTCCCTTTCCTACCCAACACTAGGACCTGCCGTCCAGCAGTCCTGGGGGGCAAGAAAGAACAGAAGCTCTCTTCTCTCTGGGGGAATTATTCCAGGGTGGCGGGAGCCCAGGTGTGGCCAGGGCCAGGGCAGGAGGAACATAGGTGACCCCTCTGGGGAAGGTGAGGCCACATGGAGGCCCTAAAAGGAACCTGGTACCTGGGAGTTGTGAGGCACGGAGTCCAGAGCACGTCACGTGCCGGGTTTATCAGACTGTCTTCTCTCAGTCAGGAAGGTTCTGGAGCCTTTGGAGGGCCTGGGCACTGGTGGTGGAGACCAGCTCTGCAAATCTGGGAAGCAGGGTGCAGGGGGCACAAAGAAGGCATGATAAGCATCCTTGGCCTTGTTGCTAAATGTTGGAGTCTATGGGGGCTGCTAAGGAGCTGGGGCCCAGAGAGAAAACTGCAGTAGAAAGGCAGCCCTGGGACCCTCTCAGTTCCTGCCCTGGTCAGAAGGGGGGAGGGCTAATATGGAGGGAGTGGGGAGGGCCAGGGGCAATCCCTTGACATAGAGCGCTTTGACTCAGGGGTCAAGGGAACAGCTGTGAAAGCCACGGGCACATCTGGCTGGGGTTGGGCTGGAGGAGGGTGAGCCTGTGGCCGGCAGGGAGCCAGGGACGTGGTGGAGACAGATAGGGCCCGTGTTTAGTGCTGGGCCGAGGTGTTGCAACAGGAAGAGGGCTGGGGGAGGATGAGGCGGCTCGGGCGGAAACAATTTATCTGGAGCACGAGGAACAGCTGGGGAGGGAGGCCAGCTCTGCTGCTTTCCAAGGCCAAGTGGGATGTGAGGAAGGGATGCTGGGTGCCAAAGTGGCTAGCAGTCCCTGTCCCCTGCCCACCCCGTCTCCCTACCTTCCCTGCAGCCTTGGAATCCAGCCCTCCTCTCATCACCCAGGAAGAAGCCCATTGTCAGCCACACCCCTAGTCTCTAGGTTGGGGCTGTCCTTCCCAGTGGGACACCCTACTAGACCCTACGTTTTATCTACTGCTGGATGTATGGTGCACCCCCACCATGTGCCGGGCATTGCTCGTTCCTTTCATCTGATGACTATGTGAGACGGGCGTGGGGGAAACAGAGAAGTCAGAAGCAATTTGTCCAGGGTTACACAGAAAGTTGGGGCTGTGGAAGGAATTTGAACCCTCATCTGTCCTATTTCCAGAATCACTCAGATGTCCCTGGGCACATGAAGGGGAGCTGTGAGCCTTCCCTTGGCCCCGTGGGACAGCCTCTCCTCCTTAGCCTAGCCCCAGGACCCCTCGCCTCCACTCAACTCACAGCACACACCCAAGAGGCTGGCAGGCCCCACGGACACCCCTCTCCCACCAGGGACTCGTCAGGGAGCCCTGGCTGTCACCTGCCTCTCCTAAGTCTCTGCACCCCCAGCTGGACACAAAAACAACAGTAGCTTCTGAGTGAAGATTTATGGAGCACAGGCGGAAGAGGACCTGGTGCTGGTGGACTTCTCTTGGACCTCTCCCTGTCTCTTGGGGTGGATTTCCAGAATGACCTAGACAGCTGAGATAGCCATGAGCCACTGACTTCCCTCCTGAAGGACACCTGGAGAGATGGGGGCAGGCACAGAGGAGCAAAGCGGACACCACTTAGAAAGACCTCTTGGGGTACACCCATTTATGGATGGGGAAGAATAGGCTTGGGGAGCCCTGCCAAAGCAGGAAGGGCAGACCTTAACTCATCCCCGCTTTAAAAACCCACCAGTTGAAAAACTGGAATGGAGGCTCCAGCCCCACATTCAGCCAATTCTTAGGGAATGTCATTTCCCATCCAGAAAGATGTCACACATCCTGTCTCACTTTGTGTCCTAAATGAGACTGGGACCTCCTTCAGGTCAGGATCTTTGCTTCGTACTTCTTTGTGTCTCATTCATGGCAGAGGAAGTGAAATGAACAAGATGTGTGTGTGTCCCATAATGAGCCACACAACGGTCACATTCAATCCTTACAACAATCCTATAAAGCAAGTGTAACTACTCCCATTTTTCAGATGAAGAAACTGAAGCCCAACGAGAAAGGGATTGGCCCAAGGTCATATAGGCAGTGAGTAGGTATAACTCAAATGGATGGGTATTGAGTTCATACCAGGGAATGGTAACATTAAGTGCAGTTGTGCTGCTGTAACAAAGAGCCCCTACATCTTAATATGACGAAGGCTTGTTTTCTTCTCACTCAAAGCCCACAGTTAGATTCTTCAGTGCAACCATCTTCTACTCTTGTTTCAGGCTGCTTGGTTCTGGGGCTCTGTTATCTCTTCGGAAGTCTTCTCACAGAGCAGGTAATAAAGCAGTTGACATGCGTGGGTCAGAGCCAGCTGCATGGTCCTGCTCCCCCACAAGGTAGTAGGGGCCAGATGCAGGGCAGGTGGGTTGTTGGGGGGCACTGCTGTCTCTCCACAGCCAGGCATGACACTAGCCTAGGTCCAGTAGTCCATGTCCCCTGGGCAATGTGCTCACCCTGAACGCCCTCCAGGGCCCCAGGGTTCTGCACTGGGCCTTATAGGCTGAGCTCCTTCAGCTGGTGTGAGCTTAGGGCTCAGACTCAGACAAGCTCAGAAGAACTCTGTGATATTCTTGTAACACGTCCAAGTCCATTTTGAGGTCGTCCTTCCTCAGAGGCTACTTCTCTAGGTAACAAATGTTCTGTGGCCCTATGCACTGGGATCGCTTCTCAAGCTCTCTGCCTTCACTGTGCCCTCCAGTCCCTCCCCTGCAATAGCATGGGCAGCAGGTTCCCCATCACGTGCCGCACAGAGAAAGACCTGAGGGGAAGGACAAATCCAGCCCATTGCCCTAGCTTAGCCTGTCCCCAGACAGACGCACCATCACTGTGCAGTCTGCTTTCTCCCTTGGCTCAGCACTATGGCTATTTCTCTGATCCCCAGATCCCTGGGGAGGCACCATTCTTTGCATCTGGGCTTCAGGTCTCCCCATGTGTCTAGGGCTGAGCTGTGCCCCTAAGCACCTCCCTTGGACACAGAGGCTTCCCTTTTTCTGCCTCCAGAATTTCACTAAATCAGGCTCTGCTCTCCCCTATAGACACAAGCACAAGAGAGTTTGTTTCTACTCATGTATTCCACAGAGATGCGGGAGAGACCCCACAGGAGTGCTGGAAGCCTCAAAGACCTTTTCTATACACTCCATTCAGGAACAAAACCAAACCATGCGGTTTCAAAGAGCCGCTGATTGCCTGGGATTCAAGTCCTTCTAGGGTATTAGGAAGCTTAATGAATAATTATGTAAAGTGGCTAGCACGGCTTTCAAAAAATATTAGAATAACATACATAGTGACATTACCTTTAAAATCTCTGATGTGGAATGTTCCCCTGACCTGCATGTGGGACCTCTTGTCATCTCCACCTGAGGGCCGTGCTCCACCCAATGGCTGTGCTCCACCCCAGGGCTGTGCTCCACAGGCACACATGGCCCGAGCCTCCCCAGCAGCCGCTCTTCCCTCACTGCCCGTTCTCTCTGTCAGAGCCCACCTCCCACATGGGGGCTGAGAGGCCACATGGCTGTTCTCTCAGCCTCCCTTGCTACTTAGGACAAGGACTGGCGACCTCATTTTGATCAATGGACCTGAGCACTTAGGGGAAAGTTTTCCTCTCTACTAAAATAGGCTCATGAATGGAAACTCTGCTCTTTGCTGGCCAGAAGTTAGCATCTAGAGGTAGTGCCCAGACCTTCAGCAGCCACTCTGTGACCATGAGAAGTCAAACCCAGTGTGCTGAGGTTGGCAGACTAAAAGACTCTTGCATCGTTGATTATGTGATTGAACCAGTGAACTAAACTTGGGACTGCTGAACTCCTTACACGTTTCGGTTAGGAATTCTGTTACCTGTAGCTGAAACCATTCTAATGCACACACATCTCATCATCAACAAATTCATAGACAAACTCATCAACTCCTTCTCAAATTACTCTTCCTCCAAAGTTCCTCACTTCAACAAATGACCATTTCCTTTGCTAGAAATTCTAGTCATCTATTTCTTTCTCCCTCATTTCTCTCATCCAGACTGTCACCAAACACCTTGACTCTTTTTCCAAAGTCTCTTAGGTCACTTGCCACCGCCAGGGTGATGATGACCATCTCCTGCTGGTTCGCCCTACTCCGACTGCTTCCTGGCAGTCCGTTCCATGGCATGTGCTGAGCGTCTCTTCCGCGGCCTTGCCGTGCAGGCCGCACACCCATGCTCTGGTACTTGCTGTTCCCTCTGCTGGACGCTGTCCTTGCTCCCCTCTCACAGAACACCTGTTCAGCCTAGACCAGCACACGGTGCTGTTGCCCCTGGGGACCTTTTAGTAACTTGCCCAATGAGAGCTCGTTGAGCTTGCTTTTGTGTTCTACCCATAACTATGGTCTCAGCAGTCAGCAGATTGTAATGACCTCATTGCCCATGTATCTCCCCTACAAAACTGCAGGCAGCTTGAGGTGAGAGATAGTGTCTTAGTGACCTCTGAACTTCCAGGACCCAACAATGCAAGGCAGCAGTGGCTTAGAAATTCTTAACCCAGTGAACGAATGTCTATGCAGGATAAATTGACTTCTTCTTGAACGTGGGTACCTGTCCTGGCTCTCTATGGCCATGTAACAAAACTTAGTGGCTTAAAACAGAAACAGTATTTATTTTGCTTACAAATCTGAAATTCTGGCAAGCTTCAGGGGAAAGAGCTCTACCTGGCATTGTTTGGGTTGAGTCAAAGGCTGGAAGCTCAAATTCCCCTGAGGTCCATTCGATCGTGTGTCTGATGGTTGGTGCTAGCTGTTGTCTAAGACCTTAGCTGAGGCTGTCGGCTGTGAACTTGTACATGGTCTCTGATGTGCTGGACTTCCGCACGGCATGGCAGCTAGGTTCTAAGGGTGAGCCAGGCAGAAGCTGTATCAATTTTTCTGGCTTGGCCTCAACAGTCACACAACACCACTGTCGACCCATTCTACCCAGTAAGGCAGTCACAAAGGCCTGCCCATGTTCAAGGGTGGGGAAATGGGCTCTGCTTCCTGATGGGAGAGTGACAAGGGTCAGGAAGAGCATGTGGGAGCAGAATATTGCTGTGGCTGTTTTTTTAGAAAATGCAATCTGCTTCAGGACCCCTTTAAGTATTTGAAGTCAACTCTTTTGTCTACCATTCTCCCCAAACTGTCTTTAGTCTTTCTTGTGAGACCTGGTGTGCAGACCTCCTTGGTCCTCCCCTTGGGACGTACTTCTCTGAATGTGGTTAGGGAGAAGATTATAAGCTGTTAGGAAACTGGGTTTGTAACCCACCTCTGCCATAGTCTGATTCTGTGACCTTGGATAAGTCATTTGATTTCCATAGGCCTCCCTTTTCTCGGCAGTTAACAAGAAGCTGATAATACCTGCCCCCTCAACCTCATAGGTCCCTCATAATAGGAAACCACGCCATTTCTTTGCCAGCCCCCAAATGGGAGAAGCAGGGATTAGGACCCCCCGGCCATGTGGTGGGGGGATTGTTTGGTCGTGGGCACAGTGTAGGTGATCCTGATTGGTATCACTGAAGGCTTTAACATTGTTGGCCCTGATCACGTTTGCCCAAAGCAAGAGCTGAAGGAGTGGGAAGATGGCCCCTCGTCACAATTCTACCTTCCAAATTCTATGGCCGGTTGGCCAAACCTAATTTATATCCAGAATCATAACTTTAAGGGAATCTAGGAAATGTCGTTTTTAGCTATCCAGACCTACAACACAAGGAAGGCCCAAAGGATTGACTCTGAGGCCCAGTTTAGTGTACCCACCAGAGCAAACATGTACTGGAGTTCTAATTGTGCTCCAGCTCCAAGCCGGGTAAGAAGAGTCTACAACCTGATAATTGGGCCAAACAGGGTGGGATGAAGGGAATGGGGGTACAAAATCCCATGAGATGGGCTTGGGAGAGCAGGTGGAGGAGATGGAGTCTGTATTAACTTTCTACCTCAAATGAAGACCACTATAGTATCAGGATATAGTGTGGTGTGATTCCTGAAAACATTTAAAAGACCTTAAGCACAGCTGACGGAATATATTTTTGCTTTATAGGTGTTGCCTTATAAATTAGTAAATGCTGTGTGAAATCCTGTACAACACAGGGTAGCATGAGTCTGTGAGCTCTGTACGTACAGGCAGGGTGTCTCATTCATCTGCTTGGGCTTTGCATCCAACACCGTGATGGACAGATAGTAGGCATTCAGTAAATGCTTGATGAAGGAGGGAATTTGTCAGTGTTCCACTGAGAAACTGACTTAGAGGACTTGACTCGGTGTTCCCAGTGTGGTCTGATTAATCAGAGCCTGGTGGGAAGGCCCCCTCCCCTGGTCTTAATACTATACTTCTCTTAACGTGGCCCAAGATTATATTAGTCTCCTTGGCAGCCACACCACACAGATGATTCATATTGAGCTTGAGGTCAGCTATAGTCTCTGGGTCTGTTTCACATGAACAACTCTTAAGTAAGGCAGGGCTTCCCCATCCTGTCCATATGCAGTTGATTTTTTGAACTGAACGCCTTATGTAACATTTCATCCCACTGAGTTATAGCCCGTCCTTCTAGCTTCTCAAGACCTATTCAAATCCTGAGTCTTTTAACTCAGTGTATTATTCATCCCTGTTTGAGTTGCTTCATCCGTGATTGTGACGAAGTACAAAAACACAAAATAGGACCAGAGACAGTTTCGGGCTGAGCCAGTGGAGTATACAGAATTACCCCGGTCTCTGGGCCCCATGCCAAATGGGAGAGTGGGGTCAGCCAGGTGTTGTTCACTCTTCATGAAGTGGCACTGGCTCCTGGGCATCTTCGCTTTCTCTTAGAGGCTGTTAAAGACATTTCTTTATTTTATTAGTACGTGTCAAGATGTTCAAATGTATAGACCTGATAACCCCACCAGGATGCTAACTGGCGTGATCTAAAGGTCTAGATGCAGGGAAATGGCAAAGTTGATTGTGGTACAAAAAAGCAAGCTACAAAATAACATGCACCCTGTGAGGGTAAATATGTTAAATGATGTGCATGTATGAGGGACACCCAAATATCGTAGAAGTTGGGTGAAGGAGACAGGGTGATTTAGTCTATTTTCCGAACTTCCAGTAACCCCTCTGAAAACAGCTTCTGAGAGAAAGGTTAAGTGAAGGCATTTTGCTGAGGCCCATGCCCAGGGAGTTGGGGGGGGGGGGCGGGGAGTGAAGTGGGATGGGGGCAGGGAGGAGAGGTTTGGCCTTTAGTACAGAGGGTGCCGGGGTTCCCCAGGCCTGCCCAACAAGCCCTGCAAAGTGCATCTCGGGGCTGCTGGTCTGCGAGGGCAACTGGGAGCGTTCATCAACTCCAGCTTCATGCCCTGGGATGCTAACTCTCCTACACTCCCGGCTTGTAATGGGAGGACACCTAGAAGGTTCCTGGGGAGCTCCTGCTGGGGAGTCGGCGGTGCAGTGGTGCCCGCGGTGAGTTGGCCAGTGGCACAGATCTATAGGGTGGAGGGCAAGGTTGGGCGCGAGGGCAGGGGGACAGGGCTCACAGAATCTGATGTGTCACACGGGATGGGTCTGGCGCGGCTCTGCTAATGGTTACACCTACAGAAGCCTGCTCTCTCCCCTCTAATGCTGGACACCAGCTTCACTGTCTCTGGTGTCCAAATTCCTCCATCCTGAGGATCAGGAGAGCCTTTATCTGCCTCTGGTTTTCATCTTTCCTCCTCTCATCCAGGGGTGACACCAGCGATTTCTCCCGAAACCCACCCTCCTGCACCTCGCACCTCTGCACACCTCTTGGAGCGCAAGGATGCCCCCACGCGCACACGGTGCCCAGGGAGGCTCGCTCTCCCAGGAAGGTGGGAGTGTTTTTAAGAGGCAAGCGTTCAACCATCTTTCTCATCAACGTCCCTTTGAAGCTCTGACATATTCTGTAGTGGCCCTGACACACTTTGTATCATCTGATCTGAGGAAATATTTTTGTAGGCGGGCGGTGGGGGGTAGTGGTGGTGTGGTAAATTGTTTTCTCACCGTTTTATTGCTTGTTTGTTGTTGGTGATAGTTTTTGTTTTTCTTGTTTGTTTCGAGTTTTTCATCGGGCTACATTGATCTTTTGAGTCATCTTTTCCAGGCCACTGGATTTCCTCCATTTGAAAACTATCTGGAGGTCCACCCTCCACAACGGCCTTTGCCCGCCACTCCCTTCCTGTGACACTGGGAATGCCAGGATGATAAAGTTCTTTCCTTCCCAGGTCCCTATCCTCTCATTTTGCCACCACATGCCTCTTGGTTGGTCAGAATTTGTTGTATCCTGCCAGTTCTGTGTGTTGCTTTTCCAGAGATTAAGTTATCAGCCAAGCAAGAATGTAGCAGGCATCCTGGCTTCAGCGGGTGTCCTTGTAACTGGAGTCCCATCACTCCAGCCAAGACCTGGCTTCTGCCGATTTGGGGACCCTGATCTTGGACGTGGAGAAATACTCCTCCTCATTCTCCACAGAGGGACAGGAATCCTCTCCTGTCCAGCCCCCAAGGAGGGGTCTGGGAGACAGTTGTTGGTAAACATGGCTGGGTTCTTAGAGCAAGTCTTGCAATCTGTTGGAAGCAGAGGGGAGGGGAATGCCAAGCCTCAAATCTCAGCTCCATCACTCATTGGCTGTGTGATGTTGGGCAAGTTACTAAACCTCTCTGGGCATCAGTTTCCAAATCTATAGATGCTGGAACTCTCTTGATCTTTCCAGAAAGCGTTAGTGGAAGGTTTTCCACACATAGCCACAATGACTATTGCATAACAGGGATCAAAAGATGCCATTGACTATATTCTGATTTCAGAGAGACTAAATGTGAAAAAAAATTATGCATCTTAGGACCCGTGAAATAGGGTGTTGGTGAGAATTACATGATTTAAAAGATGCAGAGCAGTGAGAGCAATGGCACTGTGTGTGGGTGTGGGTGCATGTTGTGTGTGTTAGTGTGTGTTAGCTTTAGATAACGAGAATAGCAAGGATGAAGACCTCTGAGGAGTAGACAGCGAGATGGCTCACTCTCCATTGTCCCTCCCAGTAGAACAGAGATTTTTATTTTTCTGAGAATCCACTACCCAAGGGGGTACTGTCCCTGGTCCCCCTTTCTTCCAGGTGTACTCTGTGCTGTGTGACTGATTCTCACCAATGGTTATGGGAATGGTCACTTTACAGCTAAGGGGTTTTAAAAGGGAGCAGGTCTTTTCCATACATGACCGTCCGCTGGACACGTGGAAAGGCCTCAAGGCCCTGTGGGATGAAGGAACCACAAGAAGGAAGGAGCTGGGGTCCCTGAATCACCACCTGGAGGAAAGTCACAGGCCAATCAGGAACACCCACAGTGGCCCCTGCCACATCAGCGAGCGACAAGCCACAGCTGAGTGCCGCCACTGGCATGTCAGGGTTAGTTGATGACGGCGCCTAGCCTGACCTTGGCTAAGCACACAGGTGGTGGCACCTGTGGAGGGAACTTGGAAAAAGGAGAGAAGGCTTCAGAGAAATTCAGGGGACTACAAAATCAGGGTCTCCCTCACCGTTTTCTTGTGCCTCAGAAAACAGTTGATAGCATCCAGCCTTCCCTGGCCTCCCCCACACAGTGCTGACTTTATACAGAAGTTTTCATCAACGGACCATTCATTCAACATGAATGTGTCTCTTCCACATGTTAGCACAGTCCCTGCGTGATGGGGCTCTGCTGGGTGTGGTCTCAGCATGGCCCCCCATCCTGTGGTCAGGCCCACTCCTGCAGCCCATCCATCATCCTGACGTCCAGAAGAGACCCCATCCATCACGACACCTCATTTGCTAATGTGACTTTCCTCAGGGGCACTCGGCCAGGGAGGGAAACCCAGCCAGCCTACGGTGGGTGGGTAAAGTCGGGGACAGCAGTCTGCACCCTGCAGACCCACAGCAGGGCTTCCAGACCTCAGTTCCAGGCCCCAGGGTTAAGACCCCAAGGGCTCCCGTCTGTGGCGGGGTCACCGCGGCTGAGCTGCAAGATTTCCTCCAGAAGCTGGGGGGGTGGGGCAGGGACCGCTCCAGCTCCGCCTGGAAGGCTGCAAAATCCCAGCGCCACTACTTGAAGTCAGCTCTGCGTTTTATTCCTTTTTTGTTTGAAAAAATAAATAAAAAAATCCAAACGCAAAGGGTTTGTCTGCATTTTCATTCAGTATGTTAGTATCAAGATTAAATAGTCTGTGGCTGCTCCCCAGTTCACCTCTCAGATCATAAAAGCTCTGTAGTGACTGAGAGCGGGAGTCCATCAAGTGGCTTTCTGTTCTCCTCCTCTGTGCCCCAGGGCTAGTCACAGGAATTCCGTTACAAAGTGCAGGCGCCCCATGGCCGGGCCCCGGGTGGCCTCCAAAGTCACCCTGCCTGGGATGAGTTTCTCGTAACCCCAGGCCCACAATTGGGTGTGACAGGTTGACCCACAAGTTTTCTGAGGGACTTCCTCCAGACTCCTGGCAGGGGCCCCTTCCCCCTTCCCCCAGCCCTGGCCCTTGCCTGGTCCAGTGGGTGGGCCTCGTGGGAGGGCAGCTGGAGGAAGGACCATCCAGAAGAAAGTGGCCCAGCCTGCAGGTGAGACGAGGCTCCTGCCTGCGAGCTCAGCCTCCCTCACCCCTTCCAGGACTGCTTTACTGTAAACCTTTCACAGGAAAGGAAACCCTATAAAGTATTTGTGACCCACGAGCTCTACTCATCAAACATTGCAACCTGGGAAAAATGAAGTTGCTCCAAAATACAAAAGAGCAAAATTGGAAATAATAAAATTTTAATGAATACATTCAAACATCATTAATTGTTCAATTTGATACTCATGAAAATTTCCTTCCATTTGAAAACAATTTGTACCTTTTATTTTCTCGCCTTGTACGGATTCCTTGCATACACGTGATGATGGCTGGGAAGTTGGAGCCCATTGTAAACTAAATGAGTAAACTTCAGCCAAATAATTTCAAAAGCAAAATTATAAAAATTCTTTCCAAGTATTTTATAGCAAAATAATTCTATTTAATGTGGGATGTGGGTGCATTTTAATTCTTTTATATACTCTGGGGTGGAACCTACAAAAATAAGACTGTCTAGTACCCGGAGAGTCCTGCCTCCCTCCTCAGCCCCTCCTCTCCTCTCCCTCCCTCCTCTCCTCCTTGTCTGTGTTCTCAAAAGCCTCCTTCTCTGGAGTTTCAAGGAAGCATCAATAGAATCTCCTACGAGAAATATTTTTATAAAGACACCACTTCTTAACCTTCAGAGGCCTCTCCTTGGGAGTGGTCCATGTTACCTAAAAGGGTTGTTATTTTTGTCTCTCTCTGGCCCCTTAGCTGTTCCTGAGGTCAACATGCTCTGCCGAAGGGACACTTCCTTCCAGCAGAGGAACTGAAGGCGCCCTGCCGCTGGCTGCTCCTTGGATGCTCAGTCCCTCACTCGCGCTGGCTGCGCCATGGGATTCCGTGTAAGTCTGATGCTCAGCCAGCAGCAAAGACATGCTACAGTCTGGCTTAGCTCACAGCGCCCTTTTCAATGAGACAGCGGGCCGCTCCAGCAGCCTGGCACCTTCCTGCCAAATGCTCCGACCCTCAGGACTCACAGGTAGCCTTCCTGTCTCCGGGGAAAACGGCCTTTGGCACCTGAGTGACTCATGGAGTCGAGGTGTGGCTCCCAGGTCCCTCGGCAGGGATGGCCATTTGCAGACCCCAGCAGGCTGCTGATGGAGCTCCTTGGTCAGCAGAAAGGCTCCAAGGATGCCCTCTGAAAGCCCCCCAGGGACCCTTTCAAGCAACCCTGAGGTTCTCCCAGGAAGCCTTCCCCAGCTACTCCCCTTCCCAGATGCTCTGCTCTGTTCACTGTGTCAGACAGATAGATGATAGAAAATAAATGATAGATGATAGAGGACAGGTTTCATTGTTGCTCCATCAAACCGAGGGCCCCACCTGTCACTGTGCCACCCCCACTCCCAGCACAGAGTTGGGCACACAGTCCTGCTGAATGCGTGCATAGACGGTTGGGCAAGGGCAAGGCTTGGGAAGCAGAGAGTTGAGACAGCTATGCAGGCGTCTAGAATGAGCTGCCAGCAGCTGCTGTCTCCCATGCTCCAGGGACAGCATGGGGTCCCGAGAGTCTGGGAGACTGGGACGCTGCCCTTCTCTCCCTCCGCAGCGGCAGGACAGAGCCCGCCCTGGCAGGTGAGCCCCAGCTTCGGGTGCCAGACCACCTGAGCTCACGCCCCACCTCTGCCACCTGCTCTCTGTGGAATGTGATGCAGATTCGCCCATGCACTGGGCAGGCTTGCTGGCCTTGTGAGTTGTTATGCGCATTTAAATATGCTAGGAAAGCTTTAGCACCTGTAACGCCAAGTTCCACCCCCACCCCGCCTCCCTCACCAGACTGAAGACAGGTGGGGGTCAATCTGAGGTCAGAGTCGGTCTGAATTCAGGGTCGGGGTTCAGCTGCGGTTCCACTGCACGTGGTTTGGGGACTCCTGACACACGCTCACCACAGCCCCCATCAATCCGGAGAAAGGGGTGCTGCAGGAAGTTGCCGCAGTGCTTCCTCAGAGATGCAGGGGAAGGGCGGTCTTACTCCTCACAGCCCGGCCTCCTCCACGCTGCCCGCTACAGAAGAGCTTCATGCCCAGCGCTGCATGGCCACAAACACTGGGCATTGTCGAGGGTGGGCCAGGCCCTGACACACAGCATGTGGGAAACACTATGCCTATTGTCACCCTCCCTTCCCTGGCTTGGAGGCCAAAGACAACAGGGCACCACCCCAAGCCCTGTGCCCAGTGCCTGCCTGCCAGGAGGAAGCCTTCCCAGGGTGAATGGGAAGGAAGAAAGACACCTTCTGTTCTGGAAATGTCGACTTACCTCCCTGTCCCCTTGGCTCTGCAGTGTGCAGTGGCTTCCCCAGAGACCCTGACAGCTCTGTCCCAGGCCGTGTCCCACCTCCGTGGTCCTAAATACAAGACTGGCCTAATCAGAAGCACAGCCTCCTCCAAGTTCCTCTTTCCACCCAAGCATGGCTGGAACTTTTTGGAGATGCAGAAAGGCCCATGGGAAACAAGGACACAGTCACACAATGAGGGGTGGATTTTCTAAGGTTTGCTTTATAGTATCTGGAAAAAAAAAAAGTTCCATCCATACATCCAACCTGGCTACTGGTTCAAGGCCCAGTTTACTTCTCTCTTCCAGAAAACCTTCCCTGACTGTCCCAGTCCTCAATCCCTTCCTTTTCTCAGTTCTTTCTGCAGCTCTTCTAAAGCGCCCCATCTATAAGCATTCGATGTGGCTGGTGGCCAGGCCGAGGTGGGCCTGGGGCCTCGAGCACAAAGGCCGCTCTCCGATGTCTCCCATGGCTGTGTGGGGGCCTCCCTGTGATCTCTTATCTTGCCCACAGCATGCTTCAAGGAAGAACAAAAGGCGGCTGGCTGCCTAGCGTGCTGGGGTCACAGATCTAGAACCACTTGTCAGCGTCCGAGTCTTCCAAACGCAGAACTCAGGGCTGGGGGAAGGCACTTGGGCACCTAGGCTGATCTACAAGCACCCCCGGGGCTGCGGCCGGTCTTTGCTCTACTCATCTAGGCAAGGACCACCCCCCCAGCTCTTGTGCTTTGGGGAGGAGGGGGGCTTAGAGAAGCTCCCTCTTTTCCCTGCCTCCTGACAGCAAAACTCTAATCCATGCAGGACCAATGGGAGCTGGTCCATCTCTTCTAGAAGCTGGCCAAGCTCTTCATCCTTTATCTGCTGAACATCCAATGTTCTCCTTTACCTGACTCACGTCCGCAGGTCCCATTCTCCAGAGAGGTGGGGAACCGCGTCTCCCTCCTCGCTGAGCTGTCCCTGACTCATCCCCTTTTATTCACTCTCCCCTCCTGAACTCTCTTGTTTCCGGCCACCTCCCCTCTTGTCTGTGGCCAGCCCTGGTCGGCCAGAGCCACCGAGGGACACCACTGGCACCTGCAAGCCTTTCCCTCCTCCTAGAGGAGAAGTGAAGTGCTGCCCATAAAGTGGGGAGGCAGCCACACTCCCTCCTCACTGGACTTCCGGCAGCCTCACAGGGCATCCCCGTTCCCTCTGGAGACCCTGCAGACACCTTGGAGCTTCTGAGGGGCCATGTCTACCTTCACCCCTTTCTCTCTTTGCTCCCTATCCCCAGTGATAGGACACCAGTGATACCAAGAAATAAAGGTTTCATCAAACTGTCTGATGTATGTGGTTCATGAGGTGAGGAGTGCAATACACTGGGAACCCCACACAGGACGTAAAACCTAAATGGGCACAGCCATTACCCAAGGAGCTCATTGTCAAATCGAATTCCCTGGTACCCTGCCCAGTGATTCTGTTTCATAGATCTAGAGGGGGTCTGGGACTCTAAATTTTTAATGAGCGGCCCAGGCCACATGCCTCTTGTCTCTGAGCCCTGTGTTAGCTACACTGTAAGGGAACAGAGGGGAATGGGGTCAGTACCCCCAGGAAGTTCACCTGCTGCCCTGGCGCCCTGTGGAGCAGTGAGCCTTACACACCCTCAGAGGTGGTCAAGATCAGGGAAGAACTTGAAGGCAGCTTCTTTAATGAGGCAGGACTTGGGCTGGATCTGAGGACCTGGTGGAATTTGAATCCACAGAGAGGAGGAAAGACACATCCAAGTGCCAAAAATAGGAACAATGGCTCCAAGGAAGGAAGTGCCGGCAATGAGTTTTGGATGCTGTGGCGGGCTAACGAGAGGCTAAGGAAACATGAACACGCTTTCTCAGGATGAGCTCTTGGAGAAGGAGGGAAGAGAGAAGAATGGGCTCCAAGAAGGTTTGGAACTGAAGGTTTCAAGTATCTATGTGAGCCCTAAATTCCGTGTTCTGATGTCATTTCTCTCTTTCGGCCCCTAGTCAGCGCAAGAGTGCGGATGAAGCCGGACCTGGGATGGGGAGCACAGGCGGGTGCGGGCCCGGACTGAAGCAGGGTGTTCCGAGGCCCCTCACCACCCTTGCTATGGCCCTGCACCCAAGCCTCAGCCTCCCAGCCAGGATGGTTGGCCTCTGCCTACGAAAGCATCTTGCAGCCTTGCTGTCATGGTTTGAGGCCAGCTGCTGTCCACCTCCCTGCCCCGGCTCCTGGCTCAGGGACTGGCCTTGACCTCCTCGTGAGCGACCCCGTGCTGGCTCCCCACCCCATCTCATGCTCACTGTGCTTATGCGTGTCGGCCATGTTCAAGAACCCCTCTCCTGTGCAAGCTCAGGGAACGTTGAAAGCCAGTGCCAACAAGGAGTAAAGATTGGAGGGGACACAACGAGGAATGTACCCAAGACCCCCAGGAGAGGGAGCTCTAGCCTGGCAGACCCCACGCCTAGGTTCTGGTCAGGGCTCTGTCCTGTGGTCTTGGGCTGGCCATTTTCCTCTTTGGGCCTCAGATCTCTGCCCTAGAAAATTCAAACTGCTTATCCTGCTCCCAGGTGCTGTATCTGGGGAAGACCTACAAGGAGAACATTAAAGAGATATTAAGCCAAGACCAGACGGTGTGAGGTCAGCAGCGTCTGGGAGAAACCGTTTGGACTACACAAAGGAGGGAGTTTTGTCTCTGAGATGGAGGCCACAGCCCAGACGGTCGTGAAGATGGTGTTTACCAAAACCTGCTAGCAGGCGCTGTGTAGCGAGTTTTGACTGATAATGTATCCTGTTTGGACATGTAGGTGTTACTTTCATCTCAACTGTGAGGAAACAAGCTCTGAAAGCCCACATGCCCAAGGTCACACGGCTCCTGGGCTGGAGCTGGGAGGCACCCCGCACTGGTCCAGGCAGAACGCAGTCACCAGCTCGGGACGTTGGGAAGCCATTGGGAGAACTGCTTTGTGCGCAAAGCCTTGCTCGGCTAGGGGAGGGAGCTGCCTCAGAAGCCGCCCTGCCCCACCCCCACCCCCCGGCTCCAGGAGCCCCCCAGAGCTGCCTCTGGGCCTAACCTGTGCCCACCCCGGCTCTCAGGGAGCCAGCTTCTTCACATTTCCAGCCATGATGCCGGCCCCGTGGATTTGGAAGGGGACCTGGACCCCCCAAAACAGAGGCTCCATTAACACCCCAGGCCAAACCAGTTAGTCACTGGCTAAAGCCCAGCTGGGGTGTTTCAGATTAAACTGGCCTCTTCTTTGAGAAAAGGAAATGACAGAAGAGAGAGGCCCAGGAGGGCTAAACATGGTTCAGCTTCTCAACTGACAGTTGAGCTCCGGGAGAAGGACTGCTGGGGACGGGAGTGATGCTTTGTGTCTTTTTCAGAAACAGCTTTTAAATGAAAATAGAATTTCAATTATTAGTTAACATTTTTGGATGCTTTGCGTGGGTCAGTAACTGTTTTAAATGCTTCAGATGAACTAGCTGAGTGAATCCTCACAATAGCTCTATGAGATCGGTATTGCTATTAGTAGCCCACCTTACCAACGTAGAAACTGAGGCACAGGGAGGGAAGTGACTCGCCCAGGGTCATGCAGTGGGTAAGTGGCAGAGCAAAGATTCAAGTAGAACAGGCTACTCTCCTGACCTGGACCTCACAGGGCAGGTACGGGACTGACCGCCCTCCCCACGCAGCCCTCAGGGCCCCATCCTCCATGGGTTTCTGCAAGGTGGGCAGTCAGTCTATGAGCCTGCTTCTTCCTCTCCCACTCCCCCTGCTTGTGTTCCCTCTCTCGCTGGCTGTCTCTATCTCTGTCGAATAAATAAATAAAATCTTTAAAACACACACACACACACACACACACACAGAGACAAAGAACATCTGGCTCATTGCCTGTTCCTTGCAAAGCCTTCCCTGATGCTTGAGCCCTTTCCCTGAGCGCCTCCTGTCTGCCCGCTGCTTTATTCTCAAAGAACATGTGTGTCATTATACTTTTCCTTTGTAAATTGTCTGTTTATGTTTGTTGCTCATTTTTTTTCTTTCAAGTGTTTCATCTTTTCTTACTGATTGGTAACAGCACTGTCGCACCTGCACACTCTCCTCCACTGCTGTCGCCTCTTTTCATTCCTGCAGCTTCGGTACAATTGCTTAGCAGTGAGTATACGTAGGGGATTGCATTGCCCAGTGGTTAGGGAGTCGGATCTGCAGCTACCCTGCATGGGTTCAGATCCCACCTCCACTCTTCATTAACTGTGCAACCTTGGGTGAGTTGTTTACACTCTCCACGCCTCAGTGTCCCCCTATGTAAAATGGGGACGATAGTAGTACTTCCTTCAAAGGGTCGTTGAGAGGATGAAGCGAGACAATCAATGTGAAACATTTAGCATCATGTCTGGCACAACATAAATACTCAAGCGAGAAGTTCTACCTAATGGTGAATGAGTAGAAAAGACACGCTCAGTAACTGGCTCTGGAGAGGTATTGGCACTTTGAAAGGGCTCGGGTTATACTGAATTGAATGCTGTGCTAAATGTTTATTGTTGCATCTACAGTTTAAATGTACTCACACTAGATTTTAGGTTCCAGGTGAAACTGATTCATACATACGGATGTTTAAAATCTAAAAAGAGAAAGTATAATATACAATAGGTTTTCTCATAATTTCCTCACTTTCTGTCTCAGCCTTCCCATATCCTGCATGCCTCAATGAATAATCTTAAATCAAAATTAAGAAATGAATAAAGGTTCGAGGGGAAGTTATTATATTAGCGTGAAAGATATTGACTCTCTGGCTGCCATTTGTCAGACCTGTAACAGAAATCAGCTGCCCTCTGAGACTGAGGATCCTGTGAGGTGGCAGGTTCTCAGTTCTGCTGAGCTTCTTGAAGGACTGGACTGGGGTATGTTTTGCTCCTGACAGAAGACAGAGTAAGAAGAGCTGAAGTGCCCACATGACAGAGGGAGAAGAGTTTGGAGTTGGAGGAATTCTGGGATGTACGGAGGAAAGGGGAGATAGGAGTAAGAGAAGAAGAGTGTGGGTGTAAGCAAAGTGTGTGTGGGTTCCAGAATATGGCGCCCAGAATTTCCGAGAAGCCCAGTGGGGTAATGTTTGGTTTGAACGTGGTTCCTTTGGTCTGAATCCGCATCCCGATTGACAATAACTATCTCAGGCCATGAAGTCGGAGCCCAGCAGAGCCAGTTACCCCCTTGCTCCCTGACCTGGCAAACCCTCACCGTCAAGAGCACCAGGAATGATGTTCAGATAGCACACATCTTTTTCACCCAGTTTATCACTTGGCTGTGTATTGGAATAGACACCGTGATGTGTCACCCTGGTCTCCTTTAGGACCATAGGGCTGGGCTCGATCTCCCCGTTGCAGGGAAATGCTGCAGCAGAGAATCGCTGTGCCCAGGATCACAGGTATAACAGTCATTGATGCTTGGAAATAAATCGCCCCAAAACATGGAAGCTCAAAATAACATTTATGATCTTGCAGTTTCTGTGGGTTAGAAATTTGGGAGCCACTGGGTGGATGGTTCTGATTCTGGGTGTCTGATGAAGTTGCAGTCCAGATGTCGACCAGGGCTGCAGTCATTGGAAAACTTGACTGGGCCGGAGGACTGGCTTATGAAGGTGGCTCACTAGAATGGCTGTGGGCAGCAGGCCTTGGGTTCTCACCATGGGGGCCTCTCCATGGCCTGCTTGAGTGTGCTTCAAGAGGAAAGCCAGAAGAGAAGCTGTGATCGCTGTCATGACCTGGTCTTGCCATCACTCCCGCCATGTTCTGTTTGTTAGAAATGACCAAGTCCAGGCTTCATCCAAAAGGAGGGGAAGTAAGCTCCACCTTTTGGAGGTATGAATGTTAAACAATGCATGGATATATTTTTAAACCACTAAAATGCCCCACGCCTGGAGGAGCCTGTATCCAAGGATGCAAAGGCCCCCAACATGGGACAGCTCCGAAAGGCTGTCTCAGCTTCAGAGCTCCCTGTGGGGTCAGCCCAGCCTTGACTGAGATGCAACAGGGCTCAGCTTCTCCCTGCCGCACCCTGTCTGCACATGTGGTATTGCCAAGAACACGACTCATGAGCTTCCCACGCTCTTCACCTCAGAGTTGGCTTCCCAGGGAGCCCACCTGTGAACGTGGTGTGTTCTGTTACGGAGATGAAGTTGCCCTGTGTCTTATACCTACCTATCTCTTTCTTTGCGCATTCTGCTCTTGTGAGTGTTTTTACAAAGGCCTTTTAATCCTGAGATGAGCTACATACCTAGATCTTGTTCTAGGTTATCTATGATTTCAAACTTCACTCTTAATTAAGTAATATAATTGGAGTTTATGTCATTTATTTATTTGAGAGGGAGAGAGAGCATGTGGGGGTGGGGGAAGACAGAAGGAGAGGGAGAGAGAGAATCTTAAGCAGGCTCAACACCCAGCGTGGGCCAGACACGGGCTTGGTCTCATGACCCTCAGATCATGACCTGAGAGCTGAAATCAAGTCACATGCTTAACCGACTGAGTCACCCAGGCACCCCTAATTGGAGTTTATTTTCATCTATCTTGTGAATTGGGAACTTTTCTCTGATGCTTCATCAATTGTCCTAATGCCAGTTTTTCTAAAAAAAGAATCATTTTCCTACTGATTTGAAATAAAACTTTTACATATGTACTAAATTCTAACATTTAATTGGGTTGGTTTCTGAGCTTTCTGTTCTGTTCTGAACCCCAGCCACATTATTTTGGGCATTATATTTCTGAAGTATAGTCTAACATCTGAAAGTACAGGTCACTTTTCCTTTTTCTCCTTTTTTGATATTGTCAAGAGTTTATTCTTTAGGGATACTTTTATAGTAAATTTGACAATTGCCCTGCTTCCCAAAAATCACACTGACATTTTGATGGGGGTGTGCTAGATGTTTTGATGTCAGTTCTTCGAAAATATCTTTATAATATTAAACTTCCCATTTAAGAATATAATATGTTGGGGCGCCTGAGTCGCTCAGTCAGTTAAGCATCTGCTTCCGGCTCAGGTCATGATCCCAGGGTCCTGGGATTGAGCCCCACGTTAGGCTCCCTGCTCGGTGAGGAGCCCGCTTCTCCCTCTCCCTTGACTTGTGCTAGCTGTCTCTCTCTCCTTCTCTCTCAAACAAGTAAAACCTTTTTAAAAAAGAATATAATTTGTGTATCTTTTTATTAAAATCTCATTTAAAGTTCTTTTGGGTATGGCTATATGCGTAGAGGATATATGTGGGGAAATATGTGTGTGTATGTGTATGAGTATGCAGTGTGTGTTTTCATGTAGTCCTCACTGTGCTTAGAAAGGCTATTCCTAAATATGTTACGGATTTTGTTGCTGTTGGTGATATTTTTTATTATGTTTCCTAGTTGGTTATTTATGAAGGCCAATGAAATCTGCATATCTATTTTTTAATACGCCACTGTCCACTCTTACTATTTCTCATATTTTTCTAATATTTTTCTTACTATTAAATATTGATTTGCTTTGGTTTTCTTAGGTGAACAGTAATATCTTCAAACGACGATAATTTTCTTTTCCTCTCCAATTTTGACCCTCAAGATTCAGAGGAGGGAGCACATTCTCGCCTTGTGCTAGCTTTGTTTCCTTTTCATACACAAGTAATATATGAGCATAGTACAAACGTTAGAAAAAAATTTTTAAAAAATCACACATCTGAAATAACACAACTATTTGTTACTTTACTTGCCCATGTATTTTCTTTTCAGATTGTTTTCTGTGGAAATACATATGCGTGTGTGCACGTATGTGTGTATATATGTAAAGCCATATATGAATTTATAAATATTTTTAAAAGGAATACTATTTGTAATGTGAATCTTAAACTTTCCATAGCATGACGTATTTTCAGGAAAATAAATACATATGTCATAATTTTGTATTGCTGTATGTCTTTGTATCACAATCTACTCACTCAAGTTTCTAATTTAGGACATTTAAGTTGTCTCCAGTTTCTGATATTCTAAATTGTCTTGCAATAAATCCTTTTTAGAATAGTCTGATTCCTGCCCCTGCTGCACCTAGAATAAATTCCTGGACGTGGCATTGGTGAGTCGAATGATACACGTTCTTAAAACATCTTTGATTTATGCGGTATTGTCCTACCAGTGGTTACAGGGGGATTTTAACCCTGTTCATTTCATTAGAGCATGCCTGTCTCCATGCTCTCCAATGCGGATTTGATCACTCCGTTTCATCTTTACCCATCTGAAAAGAAAAAGAAAAAAAGATGTGTCGCATTTCAATGAGTTTCTTTGATTAGTAAGGAGGTTGGATACAATTGGAAATTGTATCCTTCTTTTGAGACTGCCTACCTAAGTCGTTTATCTAGATTTGGATTTTGAGAGGGGTGATTGCGTAATTTTGTTATTGACTGTCGAATATTCCATATATAAAAACAATATTAGCCCCCCTTGTCCTATATTTTTTGCAAATATTTTTCACTTTACGTTATGACATATGGAAATATAATATCCATATTTTTTTCACATGAAATATCAATTTGTCAATTTGCCTTAGATTTTTTTAAAGCAACAAAACATTTTCATTACAACTGATGTACTTTGTGTTTCTCTCCACAATGGCATTCTACTCCTCTCTCTCTAAATCTAATCACTATCCACTTTTGGAGGGATATTATTATTCCCATGCATGTTTTAATAACAACACTATGTGTGTGTCCATAAGTGATGTATATTCGCTTGTTTTGCACATTAGGTTTTGAAACTTTACATGAATTGATTCATACTGCAGGTGTTCTATAATTGGCTTTTGCTCAGTATTATGTTTGGAAATATATTCATACTGAAATATACAGCTATAATTCATTCATTTTAATGGAGGCATACATAGTGTTCTATTTTATAAATAGACGGCAATTTATCCATTTTTCTGTTGGGCACTTAAGGTTTTTATTTTTCTGAATTTTCATTATAAGAGCATTTCAATGAACACTACTGTACATGACTGCTTCTGTGCAGGTACAAGAACCTCTCCATGCACATGACGAAATGGGGGACAGTCTGGGTCACTGGTGTGCACGATTTCCGATTCTATAGATGGTACCAAACAGCTCTCATAAGCAGTGGTACAATTTTACTCTCTCTTGGATATTGTTTCTCCACTCCCAACTCACAGGAGTACCAAACTTTTAATTTTTGTTGATGTTATGGGTAAAAAAAACCTCACAGTTTTACCTTTATATTTTCCTGGCACAGGTCAGTTTGGTTGTCTTTTCACACACCTATTGGCCACTGGGGTTCCCTCTTCCGTAAATCTTTATATACTTCACCCATTCTTCTGTTTATTTTTCTTAACTAACTGTGGCAATCCTTTATAGTTATACATGTTACATATTGCTTCATAGTCTATGATTCTAGTTTAGGAATTTGTGTGGTGTTTTTGTTGGGAAATATCTTAAACTTTCATGGAGGCTCATTTATCAATCTTCTTTTTTTTTCAGGTTGGAGCTGTGGGTGTGTGTTTTGAATCTGTCTTTCCCTATACAAAGATCATAAAGATAGTCTCCTATATTTTCTTCTAAAAGTTGAAAACTTTTTATATTAAGTTATTTAACCAACATGAATTTTATTTTGTATATGGCATGAGGTAAAGATCTAAATTCTTTTCTATATGGATAATCTACTATCCCAGGACCGCTTATCAAATAGTTCATCCTTTTGCCACTAGTCTGTATTGTCTTTTCTGTCATATCAACTTTCAAATATGAGTGAGTCAGTTTCTGTGTTCTCTTTTCTTTTCCACTGGTGTCTTTGTTAGTCCCTCCACTGACAACACATTATAATAATTACACCTTTGAAATGTCTTGATACATGGCCCAAAAAGTCCCTGTACCAGGTTTTTTTTTTTTACCAAAAGTTGTTTTTTAATGTAGTTAAATATATCATTGCCCCCTTTATATTTAGCTTTATTTTAGGAAGGTGCACCCCACCTTCTATATATTGACTATAAATGTCAGAGTGATAATATATAAATATTTGATAGCTTCCCTACTCTCCTCCATGCCAAAGAATATTTATATCTATTTGTATCTAAATCCCTGATTTTCTGTTACACTTTAAAATACTTGGTACAAAAAGCTGCAGAATCAGAAGGATCAAAAAAAGAGGGTACATATCTATTTTATACATATGAAACGTATAGCCACAAAAGAGGAGTGGGGAAGTTGAACCATACATTCTCGGTTTCCAAATGAATTTTGATTGGGAATTTAAGAGTGGAATAAATACCAAATTTTGTAGTTACCAGCTGTTGTACATGTGGAGGACATAGAGAATGGCAGAGGTGGGGAGGGAATTTTTTTAATGTTTTGTGATTCATTAAAAATGTACTCTCTCCCTCTCGCTCTTGCTCTCTCTCTCTCTTTCTCTCTCTCTTCTCTCTCTCTCTCTCTCTCTCACACACACACACACACACACACTGTCCCTATGGCCCATTGGTGTTTACTCAAGAAAGTAAAGATTTAAACTCCTTTCAATTCTATTTTTCTGTATGTTTAATGGTAATCCCATGATAAGAGTAAACTATGAAACTACTTAAATTTTATTTTGATAAATGAATAATAACTTATTTTTTGCTGGTACTTTCATAACTCTGTACTTTATTTTAGTAACAAATGCACATAGTAGAAAGTAGATGTCCCTTCCCTACCTGTTCCCCAGTCTCTAACTTGTCTTTTCAGAGGCAGATTGTGTGACCAGTTTCTCAGGAATCTAGAGATACTCAAGCATGAGCCACTGTGTACTTTAACTCCCACCTTTTACCCCCTGTAGAGTAGTATACTACACCAAGTGGGCTATTCCTTACCTTTATCCCTACTGAACACATTATTGTCCATGCATAAAGAGCTCCCTGGTTATTTTAACACCAGCATAATATTTACTATACAAACACGCCAGTGTATTTATCTAGTCTTTTTTTTTGAGCCTGTATGTTTCCCCAGTGTTTTACTGCTGTAATTGGTATGTTGAACGAGAATACCTAATGATAAAATCAAAATAAAACTTTTTTCTTCCATTATCCATTGAAAAGTATTTCTTTAGGATAACACTTCTTGCCTTTGTTTGAAAACACTAGCTGTTCTCATGGGTTTTCATTTTCAGTCAAAAACACAGCCTCAATTCAGAAATTATAATCTTTAGTCCCATGTAATAGACCAAACCCCTGAACTTGACTTAGTGTCATATCTTCTTTCCCCAGCTCTGGCCAGCTACCAGTAGGAAGACTGCTGTGGGGAAGGGACCTCTGTCTGCCTCTCTTCCTTACATCATACCCCTGCTAGTTGTGATTTCACTTTCCATGAGAGCCAGGATGGGGGAAGTGTATATGAGCAAGGAAAGATAAAGGGATGAAGTGGTGGTTATCACTGGTTGGGTGATTTTGAGTTCTCTGCCCCTGGCTGATGGTTCATGCTGCTTCTTTCTCTTAGGGAGGTTTGTGTGGTTGTGGGAGGTTCTCTAGAAAGTTGCTCTTCCCTGCAGTTCTCCTGACCTGTTCCTGATTGTTGTTTAGGACTCCTTTCTTGGCATGACCAGCCTTGTTCTACCAAGTTCTCCTTGGCCCTTGGGACAACCCTACTGAACCAGACCCAGGGACACCCTATGCTGGTCTTTGGCACATATCTGACTTCAGAAACACTCATATATCCCTTGTCCTAAAAATCCCTGATCCCAACACAGGGTTCTGACACCAAAGCTGCAAAGCAGGCCTTCTCTAACTTCTGGATTTCTCAGGAGGGTCAGCCCCTGACCGTAGGCCACTTTAGCACCCCCAACCCTGGGGCAGACACAGGTCTTCCTTTACTCCCATTGCTGGAAAAGTCTCTGGAAGCTCCCCCAAAAATTTCCTTGAAATTCTTCTTCCCAGTCTTAACAGCAGTCTTCCCTACTGGCTCCCCAAAATTGGGGTGAAGACCCAGAAAGGCAGCAGCTCTCTAAAAATCCTCTCCCCCAAACCCCACTCTTGTAGTCTCAGACCTTGTTTTCATCCTTGATGTGGCTGAGAAGTTCAAGAACCATTGAACAGATTCTTGGCCAAATTCCTCCATCAATCTGCAGAAAGAAAGGGGTCTATGGCACATTCACTTTGGTTTCCTGAGCCAAGAAGAGTTCTGTTCTAATGTTTTGTTACACTATCGTAAATAATACTGCCATTAATATTCTTGTCCAAGGATATTTATTTGTGCACTTGGACCAGTGTATCTACATAAATTACCAGATGAATTAACAGAAAAGGAACTGTGGGGCCAAAGTATACGGACATCTCTTTATTATTAAAATATTGATATAAGATATTGCCAAATTGTCCTCCAAAAGGGTATACAAATTACTGTGCACCAAGAAAATGTAAGAGTGTCTGTTTCCCACTGTTTGAATAAGCTTCACATTTTACATTTAAGCCTTTAACCTATCTGGACTTATTCTGACACAAATTATGTTTTAGCTCCTCCTATATCCCCTGCACCCAACTATATTAGATAGTAAATGCAAATGTGTTTATTGAAGAAATTCATCCATTCCCCACTGACTTAAAATGCCACTCTTACTCTGCAATACATTCTTGAATATTTCTGGACTTGTTCTGGGCTTTGTCTTTTTGCTCCACTGATCTGTTTTGTCTATTCCTGCACTAGTTCCATACGATTGTGATTATTGTAACTTTATTATAAATTTCAATATCTGGTAGGGATACTCCCATTTCATTACTCTCCTTTTTTCAAAATTCCCTGGATCTTATCAAACTTTATTTTTCAATGATTTTTAGAAACATTCTGACTGGTTCTAAAAAATCCCATATGGATTTTGGTGAGGATTGCAAATTATAGTGAAATATGTGGGAAATGGACAACTTTCTAGTATTTAATATTCCTAAATAATAACACAATATTTTTACTAGTTATTTAAAGAATTCAAGTGAGCTTTGTAATTTTCTTCATATGAATTTATTCCATGAATTTCCATAAACCTAATTACATAAATATGTGGCATTGCATGTATTTGTTGCTATTGTAATAAAGATCTTTGTCCCATTATACTTTCTAATTACAATTGATCTTTGAATAATATAGGTTTGAACTGCACTAGTTTGGACTTTCTGAATATAGTACTGTAAATGTATTTTCTCTTCCTTGTGATTTTCTTAATAACATTTTCTTTTCTCTAGCTTACTTTATTATAAGAATACAGTATATAAAACATATAAATACAAAGTATGTGTTATCATTAAGGTTTCTGGTCAATAGTTGGCTATTAGTAGCTAAGTTTTGGGGAAGTCAAAAGTTATATGTGGATTTTCTACTGCGTGGGGGTTGGTGTCCCTAAACCTCATGTTAGTCAAGAATCAACTGCAGTTAATATTGGCATATAAAAATTTTCATTTTGAAAAATATTTCCATTTCCAGTCATTCTAGTTTATCTTCTTGGGTCTTCTAAATAGGTAATAATATGTAAGCATATTATCTGTAAATAATGATAACATTACTAACTCTATTCCAAGATTTATACTACTTATTATTTCTTTTTAAGATTTTATTTATTCGACAGTGATAGAGACAGCCAACGAGAGAGGGAACACAAGCAGGAGGAGTGGGAGAGGAAGAAGCAGGCTCATAGCAGAAGAGCCTGATGTGGGGCTCGATCCCATAACGCCAGGATCACGCCCTGAGCCGAAGGCAGACGCTTAACCGCTGTGCCACCCAGGCGCCCCTAAACTACTTATTTTTGTTTGTCCAGTTACCAAGATTTCACCACCTACTACAAAGTTAAAGTTATGAACCCATACCTATAAGTGTCACCAAGTATTAACAAAAGTTGCAAAGACACATGACAAACTATTAACAGTGGTTATTTCCTTTGTCATAACTTTGTACTTTGGTCATATTTGCAGTAAACATCAGCAAAATCAACAAAGCTAATTTCTGCAACTTATTTAAGTCTATATTTCTATAATTATCCAAGTCAAGAAGTAAAAGAGTACTTACCTTTTTAATTCCAGTGATAATGGATTAATGGGGATGAGGTTTAATTTTCCACCTTAAACAACTAGAAAAAAATAGAATTCATGAATGAAGTCATCTGAGTCTGCAGTTTTGTTTTTGTGGTACTATTTTTAATCACAAATTCAAATTTTGAAATTTTAATCATTGTGTAAATAAATTTATGCATTTTCTGTAAGTTATCAAGCTTACTAATACCTAATTCCAAACTTACATAAACTAATTCCTAGTATTATTTTTTTTTAAGATTATTTATTTATTTATTTGACAGAGGTAGACAGCCAGAGAGAGAGGGAACACAAGCAGGGGGAGTGGGAGAGGAAGAAGCAGGCTCCCAGAGGAGGAGCCCGATGTGGGACTTGATCCCAGAATGCCCTGAGCCGAAGGCAGACGCCTAACGACTGTGCTACCCAGGCGTCCCCCTAGTATTATTTTACAACCTTTTGGCGTATATAGAATCTAAATGAACTCCCTGTCTTTTATTCCTAGCATTGGTCATTTGGGTTCACTGTTGAATTCTACCAAACATCCTAAGGATACCAACTCTCTACAATCTCTTTCAGAAGACAGAAACAGGGGAAATAATTCAGAAATGATTCCATGAGGCTAACATTACTCTAATACCCAAACTGAACAAAGACATTAAAAGAAAGAAAACTACAGCATAGATGCAAAAATCTTCAGCAAAATATTAGCAACTCAAATCCAACAATGTATAGAGAAGAATTATATAGTATGACCAAGGGGAATTTATCCCAAGTATGCAAGGCTGGTTCAACATTCAAAAGTTAATTAACATAATCCATCATATCAACAGGCTGAAAAAGAAAAATCACATGATCATATCACTAGATGCAGAAAAAGCATTTGACAAAATTCAACACCCATTCATGATAAATGCTCTAAGTAAACTAAAATAGAAAAGAACTTCCTCAATTTGCAATTAAACCTTTAAAAATGCTATTTAGAATAGCATCAAACATATGGATCATTTAGAGACAATATTAAACTATACAAAACACTGCTGAGAGAAAAACAACTTAATTAAGTGAAGGGAAAGATCATATTCATGTCATTGGAAGACTCAGGATCATAAGATGTATATTCTGCCCAAATCAATCTATAGATTCAGCTATAAGCTCAATCAAAATTCCAGTAGTTTTTTTTAAATAGCAGTTGACAAGTTAGTTCAAACATTTATATGGAAAAGCAAAGGAACTAGGATAGCCAAAATGATTTTGAAAGAAGACCAAAGTTGAAGGACTTATAATACTTGATTTCAAGGCTTATTATATTATACTGAAGAAAAGAAGCCAGGTACAAAAGAGTACATACTACATGATTCTGTTTATATTAAACTCTAGAAAAACTAATCTAGAAAAATAGAAAACAAATTAATGGTTTTCTGAGGTTGGGGCAGGGGTGGAGGACAGAGATTAACTGGGTAAAGGCAAGTGAAACTTCGAGGGCAATGAAATGTTCTATATCTTGACTGTAGTGATGGTTATGAGATTGTGTACATTTGTCAAAACTCATTGGCCCATACACTTAAAGTGTGCATTTTATTGTAAATTATACCTCAATAAAATAAATGTTTGAAAAGAATATTATTAAGATATCCCTATGAAAGCTAAAGAACTGTGTATGTTTACATCATACTTCTCCTAAATTCCTCTCAATTTTTGCCAAAATGATTTGACATTTTTACTTTAGTTTTATCATTATCATTTTTATATTTTTTAAATGTAACTAAGAAAACAGTCAGCTTCACAACAATAATTGCAATAATTTAGACTTAGTTCTGTGTCCATATTCCTTCAACAGTTACCAGTTTCTTTTATAGTATGACTCCCACATTTGTGAGCTTTCTTGTTGTATCTACTTGTTAATTGGATTATATTCTTAAGTTTTTTTTCATAGATGACAGTGTGTGGTATTTTTCCTGAATATGTATGTAAATAAAAATTTTCTATTGCCTTAATATACAAATGGCATTTTACCTGACATATAGAATTCTTGAATCTCAGTTTTTTTCCTTCAAAATTCTGGATAAATTTCTAGTTTCTTCAGTTAAGTGATGTGACAAAGAAATATGGGCCCAGCTCAATTACTTTCAATCTTGAAAAATCTCTCTTCCTGTGGTTCCAGACTCTCACAGTCTCCTAGTTTTCCACATTTCTCAGGATTCTCCTTCTCACACTCCTTTGTAATACTTCTTCCTTCTCTGCTCTTGAATATTGGTGCTCCCAGAGGCTCTACCTAGGGCCTTCTTTCTCATGCTATACCAAGGATTACAAATCCAGTCAACTCTCAACTTTAAGGAACTCAATAAAATAAATAATTTTCTAGGAAAATACAAATCACCATAAGGAATTCAAGAAATATAATGCCTTAAAAGATCAATAATTAAGGAACCAATTGAAAAGGTTGATACAGAACTACCTCAAAAAATGGTGCAATGACTGTTTTATCACTTAAATGTTCATGGAATTGAGGATATTCATGATACACAAACTTTTACAGAGAATAGAAGGATAGAAAAGATCCAGTTGATTTTATAAACCTAGATTAATCATGATACAAAAACTTGAGAAATATAGTAATGAAACAAAACTTCCTACCAATGCTAGAAAATCAAATCTAGTCCTACGATAAAAGAGTAATACAACATGAGGCAATGAGCATTATTAAAATAACATAAACACAGTTTAATAAGAAACAATTAAAATAATTCATTACATCTTTAGATCAAAGGAGAAAACCCTATGATCATCCAGACAGGTGTGAAAAGGCAAGAAAAATCTACTTTCTCTTGGGATATAGAAAATCATGAGGCAACATTTCTTCCCCACATAACCATGGTTAATTATTTTTTTTAAAAGCTAGATGATCAACAAAGTTATGCGTTTCCCTGAACCCGTCAGAGAACTGTTGTCACAAAGGTCCCAGATGAACTAGATTTCACAGTGAATAGCCCATTTGAGGGGAGATGGAGCACACAAACTATTTCACTTTGGCAGAGCACAGAAGAAAGGATAGTCAGTAGTAGCCCACTGCTAGAGGAACTTGCAAGACATGAGAGTGTGAAAGTAACTATGGCAAAAACAATACTCGAACCCAGTTCAAACACCAACTAGAGCAACTCAACAACCACACGCACATCCCCACACATATTAATGGTCTCACAGAAAAAGAATCATGTCCACCTCTGGCCAAAGTACTATTTATCTCAGTCTCTGCTATTTTTCTATACAACACGTCCAACATTCAACAAGAAATACTAAAACAGAAAAAAAAAATTGTCAAGAGATAAGATAGTCAACAGAACTGGACCCAGAGATGACCCAGATATTGAAATGATCAAATAGGAACCTTAAAATCATTGTGATTAATATTTTAGAGGTTCTAATGGGAAAAGTGGACAACATGCTTAAACAGATGGGGGACTTCAACACTGGGGTTAAAACTATAGGAAAGTCATATAGAAATACTACAGGTGGGGGATGTGACATCACAGATAGAGAAGAATTCCTTTGGCAGGTTTATCCATAGACTAGATGCAGAAGAGAAAAGAATCACTGAACTTAAAAGTAGCTTAATAGACATTTTCCAAACTGAAGCACAAAGAGAAAAAAGATTAAGAATCTAGAAGACCCAAAAACTGTAGAACAATATCAAATTGGAGTCCCAGAAGAAAAGAGAAAAATTTGGAAGAGGAAATATTTGAAGTGATAGTGGCCGATAACTTTTCCAAAATTACTGAAGGACAACAAACCACAGATCCAAGAAACAACTCAGAGGAAAAACAAATATTAAAAAGAAACAAATCAAATCAAAACATACTAGTCATACTGCCAAAACCCAAAAATATTCCCTGTATTGGTTTATGGTTTCGATGAAATCCCAATAAAAATCCCAGTGAGATTTTTGATAGAAATCGACAAACTACCCCTAAGCTGTATATGAAAAAGCAAAAGAACTGGAATAGCCAAAATAATTTTGGACAAGAAAGTTGAAAGACTCATACTACGTGATTTCAAAACTTAATATAAGACTACAATAATCAAGATGGTGGTATTGGTAAAAAGACACATAGATTAACAGAACAGAATAAAGCCCAAAAATTGACTCTCACGACTAATGGTTAATTGATTTTTGACAAAGGACCAAAGATAATTCATTAGAAAAAGGATAATCTCAAGAAGCACTTGGACATCTACATGCAAAAAAAACCAACCAACCAAACAAACAAACAAAAACCCAAAAAAAACAAAACAAAAAAACCCCCCAGAAACCAAAAACCAAAAAAACACCCAACTTCAATCCATATCTCCCTCCATGTAACAATGAATTCAAACATATACAGATCTAAATGTAAATTCTAGAACTATAAAACTTATAGAAAAAAATTCTGGAGGAAATCTTTGTGACTCTGGGTTGGATGAAATTATTAAACTATGAGTTAAAAAAAACACAACCCACAAAAGAAAAAATGATCAATATTGGACTTCGTCAAATTAAAAAATTCTGCTCTTCTAAAGACATTTAAGAAAATTCAAAGACGACGCAGGTTGGGAGAAAATATTTACAAAACATATATGTGGTAAAGAATTTTTATCAGGAAAAATTGTAAAGAATTCTTACAACTTAAAATAGGAAGACAATTAACCCAATTTAAAAGAGGTTCAATATCATTAATCATTGGGAAAATGTAAATTAAAACCACAATGTGATACCACTACACCCCTGTTGAATGGCTAAAATTTTAAAAATTGACATTACCAGGGCACCTGGGTGGTTCATTTGGTTAAGCGTCCAACTCTTGGTTTCAGCTCAGCTCGTGATCTCACAGTGGTGAGATCAAGACCTGTGTCAGGCTCCACACTCAGCATGGAGTCTGTTTCAGATTCTCTCTCCCTCTCCTTGTGCCCCTCCCCCCATGCTCTCTCTCTCTCAAATAAATAAATAAATAAATAAATAAATAAATAAATCTCTTAAAAAACTGGCATTACCAAGAGCTGCCAAAGAATGTTATTGATCAGAACTCTCAAATATTGTTTGTGGACATGCAAAATAGTCTAGCTTCTTAGGAAAATAGTGTGGCAGTTTCTTATAAAGTTAACCATACAGTTACTATCTAGACATGACTCAGTGATTCTATTCCTAGGAATTTACCCAAGAAAAACAGAAACATATGTCCACCAATGACTGGCCTGTGAACTTTTAGAAGCTTTAATCATACCAAATTGGAAATAATCCAAAGTTTTGTCAACTAGTAAATGGATAAGAAAATGGTTATATCCATATAATGGAATACTGCACAGCAATAAAAACGAACGCAGGAGTGACACATGCAACGATATGAATGAATCTCAAAAGCATTTTGTGAGTGAAAGAAGCCAGGCACAAAACACTACATACTATATTCCATTTATTTGACATTGTGGAAAAGGCAAAACTCTAGGAATAGAAATCCCCTGTATCCCTGCAAATTCATAAACATAATTATTCTCCAGGTTAATTCTCTCCCATGCAAAATAACTTACGCTAAAGGACACTGAAGCGAAAAAACTCAGACTCTAGCTTGAACCCCCTGAGAATGCAGAAAAATGTCCATCACAGTGTTATTTGGAACATACACTTCAAGGAAGTGTTGGATGAATGACCTACGACAAGAATGTGGCCATTCAACCATGTGGTGGAGAATGTTAATAACATAGGAAGCCCATGCATATACATAAGAAGAAAGGGCACAAAATGGAAACACTGCTATCTAACAACTGTTGAGCAGCTGCTATGCCTTGGGCATTGCTCTAAGTGCTTTATGACTATTATTCCATTCAATCCTGGCAAATACCATATTGTTATTATTGTGTTGTGTTGTTGCTGTTATCAATTGTGGGGTCTGAAGTTTGGAAAGCTTGATGTAACATGCAGTAAGTGATGAAACTGGGATTGGAGCCCAGGTAGTCTATTCTAGACTCGGAATTCTAACTAATAACTTTACTGTCTCTACCCTGCGTGACTGTAAGCTTGTACATTTTAAAACGTGCACAGAGGCCGGAAGCCGCTGAACCAAAATGTGAATAAGCACCCCCCACCCCGGGTGGGGGTTACAGGTAGGTTTTATTTTGTTATTTTGCTTCTCTGTACTTTTAAATTTTGTTCTCTGGGAAGAGTATGATGTTTATAATAAAGTAGAATAATAATAGATGAAGACTTAGTCTTGTCTGAAAAGTTGCCTCCTCATGAGACATGACATTCTAAAGACTGGGGTCTAGACCCTGTAAGTCCAAGTGTAGCACCCTGCACTCTCTCTAGCTCAACTCTCCTCCGTGTCACCCCACTTCAGAAGTCTAGGATGAGCCGTGAAACACTGACTCCAGAGAAAAGCCTTCCAGACGCTTCTGCCAGGCATCCTGGACAGCAGCCGGAGGGGGGCTGGGTGCATCCAGCTCCCCCTGAGTTTGACGCCGGCGGGGCTGGCCCAGGGTCCTTGGCTGAGCCCAGGCAGCAAAGACCCAGGTCTCCCCCACTGGGGGTGGGATTGGGTGAGACGGTAGAAGACAGGGAGCCTTGAGGCAGAGGTGGCAAACAGTAACAGAAGGAAAGACCTGTTTGATTAAGCCACGTCTCTCCTCCCCAGAACCCCCCTTCCCTCCCTGAGCTGTATTCAAACCCCATTGCATTTGGAGGGAAATCCAACCCATGTGTTTCTGATTCATTTACACTTAACTCATCAAAATCCTGTTTTGAAAGAGGCCATTGGATGGTCTACAAAGTCTGAGCAAAGCTCCCCGCCGCTGCGGGCTGGTTGTAGACTCACCAAATACCCCTTCTAATCCACCAGGCCTGTGGGCAGGCTCTGCACCGCGGTACAGGCTGTCTGAGTGTCTGTTCCCCAGACTCGGCCCCCCTTTGGAGCCCTTCCCCAATGCCTTCTGCCTCTTGACGAGTTCTCAGCCTGCCTGCGAGGGCCTGGGAAACTCACCCAGCCCCAGGCAGAGGCACAGAATGTGCCGCCCTTCCCCGGCAAGCCTGGGTTTGAGATGAACCCGTAGCGGAGAACACAAAGGAAGGGAACTAATAGATCGCAGGTCCTGAGAGTGTATTTTAGGTTGTAGGGGTCTGCACAGGGCCCTCTGTCACAGTGGGTGCAGCGCTCAGCTCGGATGTGAGTGATGAGAAGATTAAGCAGTCCACCTTGTTGCCCAGGCCTGCCTCTCCCACCAGAGTCTGACCCAGCATTGTCTCTCAGCCTTCTTGGATTGGATTGGAACAAAGAGCTCATCTTCCAGCAAGAGCAGGGCAGCGAGTCCTTTGTCAGCGCCCAGCAGGTGTGCTTGGGTCAGCGTTGGGGGGGGGAGGTGCTCGTGTCACCCGCTGGTGCTAAAGTGAGCTCTCCTAAGCAGACATTTGGAAGTCATTAAATCAAAAAATGGTTGACTCAGACGCAAAGCACGCCCAAGCTAGAAAAGACCTTAGAGAACTTTGTGGTCCAACCCCCACGTTTACAGATCGATCCTCACGAGATCCCCTCCAGGAGGCTTTGGAGTAAGCCAAGCTCCTCCAGCTTGCTGCTTTGGGAGAACATGGGGTGTGGTCAGAATAGACAAGGAAGGCTGGGCCCCCTCCAAGCAAGGCTTAGACAAAACACATGGGAAGCAAGAACAGAACCAAGAGAGTGGGGACGTGGGTCCTTTTGTGTCAGCATCACAGTGGGTTTTAACCTTTAGATAACCCCCTACCCTGTGTGCATGTTGCTCCCTTTTCCCTGTGATTACTAGCAGGGAAAATTTTTTGGAACCTGCCATGAGGATATGGACAGCTGGGGACCAGAAGGCAAGCAGTGCCTTGTTGGGAGCCAAGGGGGGACAGCAGGAGCTGACTGAGACAAGGGGTCCAAAGATAAATAATGACAGTAGTGACCGTTCATCAGGGGGAACCCTTCAATCATGAAGCTCAGAGAGGTTCAGTAATTTGTTCCATGTCACACAGCTACTAAGTGTTGGCATCAGAGTTCAAATCCACATCTGCCTGGCTCTAAAATCCATGTAACCAAAGAAAGAGTTAGGGGATGGACAGACAGAAGGAAAAAGCTAGATTTGGCTTTGTGCTCCTGGGCGTGCGGGCTTGGTAATCAAGGAAGCTCCCAGAAGGAGGTGCTGTTGCGCAGAGTCTGGAAAAAGAGGTGGAGCATGATTTATTGTGGAGGGGAGGAGGATGGTTTGAATGGAGGAGTCAAGGTGGGTGCCAGTTGGGGTGCTCAGTGGCTCTGGGCACTCATGGTATATGGTGGTTGCACCAGGAACCTACCAGCAGGTGGCAGTATTTCAGAACAAGAAGGTGACCAAAGTAGCTTAGAACCATAGGTTAGGAGTTAGCGAACTCTTACTATTGGCCAGGCATTGTCATAAATGTTTTACACAGAGCATCTCATTGAACCTTCACAACAACTGTATGAGGCAAGTATTGTTATTAGCCTTGTTTTACACATGAGAAGGGTTCAGCGACTTGTTCAAGGCCACAGATCCAGGAGGTACTAGAACCAAGATTTTTATAGGAGTCTAACTCCAGATTCAGAGCACGGTGCAGCTGTCACATCTCAGCCTGCATGCTCCGCTGAATTTCCACCGTGGGTGCCCCCTGTGCTGGGCACTGCACACGCAGAAGTGGTCTAAACGACACCTCTGCTCCAGCTGCTCCACTGATGGCTCTAATGGCCTGGGATGATGGAGGGAGGTCCTCGCAGGCAGCAGGTAAGGGGCCAAGGGGCTGGCCACCCACCAGGTCCTCAGACTTAACTCAGGTCCAGGTGCTCTGCTCACAACTGGGTGGCCTTGGTGACATTAACGGATGTCTCAGGGCCTCGGTTTTGTTCATCTATTGATAATTGGGTATAATGGCAACCTCATAAGGACTAAAAGGAACAAGAATTGGGCATGGCATAGGTAGTGTGCTTTACTGAAATGACCACAAATACCAAACACAAAAGGCTCCAGGAGCCCAGAAGAGGGCCATCGAAGTGGGTTTCTGAGGCTGAACAGCAGGCTGCAGGAGGGTGAGCCTGAGATAGCATGAGGACTCAGGGGTGGGGGAAAGCCCAATGAGCACCTCCCCATCCATGGAACCAGGCCATGGCGAATGTTAGAAGACAGGGAAATTCGATCTTCAGAGGGCTTCAAAGTGAGCTGGATTTGAATAGGGAGGTAGAGGCTTCAGAACACCCCGGTCAGCATGCCGCCATCCAGCAGGCGTCCATCTCATGGGCCTGCCAAGGGCCATGCGCCAGTCTGGAGTTGGCTTAGCCTGGGCCTTTCTTCCTGCACTATACATGCATCCTGGCACTGTCTTGCCATTGACTGAATCAAGCCCCACCCAGACCCTCCTCCCACCTGCCCAGGGGGTCTGTGAGCAACCTGGTTCCAGAAGTCCCCGACATGCTTTGCATAACCCACTATACCTGGGACCCTACCAGTCATACCCTCAGAGTACCCCCAGCAGGGCAGGAGATGGCAACCGTGTCCAATCCAGGAGTGGCTGAGTCATTCCCAGAGGGTGCATGCCCCAGAATGCTGTGGTAGACGAGGGACTGTGGGCAGACATGTAGAGTTGGGCACCATCGACTGGCAAACACAGTGCCACCCGAGGTTGCTCAGGCAACAGGACCACCTCTCCTCTCTGCTTCCATTCCTGACTGTCAAGTCTTCAGAAGCAGCAGTGAGGACAATCTCGCACTCTACTCCAACAACACCGTGCCTTCCCCCACCCTGCTTCTACCCTTCCTTCTCAAGATATTGCAGGAACAAAGGCTACTGGCTCTTCAGGGTGGGCGGGGGGTGATGGGAGTGCACGTCTGGCTCTGGTGTTATCTGCACAGAGGCGCATTCCTTCCCTGGATCACCCCCCACCCAGAAACCTCATCATTCATTCCATCATACACACAGCTGGAGCTGGGGGAGGCCATGACAGGTGGGCCAGCCTCGGAGGTGGGGATGGGGCACCTCAGCCTTTTCCCCACCCCCCAAACAAGACAGATATGTCCCCTCTGAACATGCTGGGGGAGATTATTTTAACAAGCACTTTTGTACCAGGAAATCAGTGTGTTTAACCTAACAAGCAAAGAACAGCCCAGTGGGGCCCATAAATCTCGTTCCCACCTATTAATTTTACGGCCTACATAAAGCAGTGTTGAAGTCCAAAGTATATGTGACCTAAAAAGGCATTGCTCATTCTGACACATATACGACGTGGCCAGGACTCGAACCCTGACCCTGACCCTCACTCCAGGAAGCCAGCTCCCAAGCCTCACAGGGTGCAGGGGCTCACACTGCAGAAACCTGCCTCGCTTCCTCTCAGAGCAACAGGACAGCTGGAGGAGGCGGCTGGGGAGGAGGCTGGAGGCTGCAGGTATTCCTGAGTCTGGGTCAGTGGGAACCCCCTGCTCCGAGACCCCCAACCACCCTCAGGGCTGCTATGTGGAGCTGTGCAGGTTGGTCACTGCCCAAAGGCACCCAGACCAGAGGACAAATGAGCGCTGAAATCCAGCCTGCACTCCATTCACCAAGCCTGTCCCTGGGGCAGGGACGCATCTGCCAGAGCAGGGCATTTTTAAAAATCCACTTGATTGGCAGCAGCGCTCACAGCCCCCTTGGATAAATCCTGATCTCCACCCTGACTATTTCAAATATCGACCCCCCAAATCCAATGGCTCACTGTATCCCCCAAAGCAATTACATAGCCCTCCTACTGAGAAATCCTGGTAGGAGCTATCAGCTGTTGACTCCTGACTTCAGTTACATGCCAACCCCTCCCAACACTTAGCGTGCCTCAGTTGTCTCACTCACCACTTAATGACTGACACTGGGTCACCCTGGCCAACCCGCAGCAACTGCATACTGTCCCCTACAAACTCATCAGGACAGGGGCCACCCCAATGCAACTTAACCCTAAGCCAAGCCACCTCCATCCCTCATGGACCCTACAATGGAAGAACAGCCTGAGGACCCCAAATCCCAATGCACACTTACTGCACCCCAGCCATATGCTGAGCTCCCAAACTCAAGTGCACAGCTGTGCTCAGTACCTTCTGGTCATTCCCCCATCCCACCCCAGATTCATGGTCCACCCTGTCAGTGCCTGGGAGGCTCACCTCCAGGGACTTGCCCTCTGGTTTCCAGCCCAGTTCACAAATTGGAGCCCCTATGAGTGAGCTAAGGGAGGGGAATCCTGCGACCAGAGACATGCACTCTCCATCATGGTTTTTGCTTTATCTTGAAAAGTCATGTGGAATTCATGTTCCCATAATATATCTTTGTTGGCTTTATTATAAAAACGTTTCTCTTGGGTCAGTTTCCCCAGAAGCAAACCTGAGACAAGGATCTGAAGGCTAGTCATTTGTTTGGGCCATGATCCCAGGAAGCACCATAGGGGAACAGGGATGTGAGCTGGGGAAGGGAAGAAAGCCCACACAGGGTGCATTAATGAACAAAGGATGACTGTAGGAAAGCGGCTCAGTCCTGCTGAGAACCTGCAGCCGGGGTATTTATCCACCAGCTCCTACCTGTCATTAGTGTTGGGCTACCACTGAGGGAGGGTAACTCCAGGCCTTTCCGGGGAAGATGATCCCGCACCCACAGTCAGACAACATCCAGGCAGAGTTGCAGGTGCCGTAGCAAAAAGCTATGGGCATTTGAGGAAAATCAACTACCAGGGGTGTGGGCAGGGCAATATCAACATTTGCTACAGTGTTTTGCTCAAATATGCAAGTCAGTTTGACCCCTAAATCTCCCCCGGCCTCCACATTCTCTAAGAAGCCCAATTTGAGAAGCCCACATCCAGAATTCTCCACCCTAAAGAAGGCACCAACTCCCCATACACACCCTTTCCACCAGCTCCTATAACCCTTTCTCACACTCATAGCCACATGCTGGCCTGCTGACCTCTAAACCCACCACACGTGGAACCCAGGGCCCGAGTCACACGCTGGTCCCAATTCAGCCTTGGAGCCTTTGCTTATGAGGCTCCCTTCCTCTGGGAGTCTTCCCCAGGAGACCACTTGCTCATCCCCATCCCCAACTTCATCCATGCCCTACCCCCTGCAACTGAAGGTCAATAACCCACACTGACCCTCAAACCTGGCTGCACCTTGACCTCCTTATCTAATGACGCAACTTACAAAGACCCACACACTAGACTATATCTTGAATCCTCAACCACAGGTGACCCCAAATCATACTGACCCCTCCTCCCCATGCCAACCACTGATGCCTCAGGTCCATCTCTAGCACACAGTGACCCACGCTGACCCACAACAACGCCAGAATATGTAGTCCGGGCACATATGTACCCCTGAAGTCAGTCACACATGGTGATACCCAGCCTCTAATACACACCAGCTCTCCCCAGGTCCAAACAGTGCGCGTGCTAACTGTCTGCATGCAAGAAGATGGCAAATAGCTCAAGCGCAGAGAATGCTGACCACCATTCTTTCCAACCACATGCTGACCCCCAGTCCCAACCACTGCCTGTCACTCCTGTCTCAGGCCCCGCATAAATGCCCACCTCCTAGTTAGAACCACTGGCATAGACACCTCAACCTGAACCCCCACAGACCACATGAACTTCAGCCAAACAGTGACCTCAGTCCCAGCCATGGACTTCAACCAAATAATGCCCTTAACCCCAGCTGCCCCACAGTCAGGCACTCTGACCCCCAAACAGGGCCACACCGTTAATCCCGGAACTTCACCTCCCAATGAGTCCCAACAAAGAGTGATCCGCCAAACTTAAACTCAGAATGATCCTAGTCTTGAACATACAGTGACCCCGACCCTCAAGCCCCATCCATGCTCTTACCCTTAGCCCAAAGTCATACTGACCCCAAAGTCAAACATCTCCACCTGACTGCAAGCTGTATGCCCTCTGCCAAACTTCACTGCTCCTCCACGTGGAGAGAGGGCACTCTGAGGGCAGCCCCAATCCACCCACAGCCACCTAGAACCCTGGCTACACTGGGCCTTCAAATCCTGTACACACACCAACTCACCACGAACGTTCCCACCCAGCCTCACTGTGTCCCCTTCAACCCCCCCCCACACCTGAACCACTCCTCACAGAGATCACACGCGTTCAACGGCACCTTTGTTCTCCAACACAGCCTCACCCTGCAGACCCTGTCACCCACACAGTGAGCACCCACGGGGATGGTGGCTCATCTCCAGACTCCTGCAGGCAGCAGCCCCTAGACCCGGCTACTTGACGCTGTCCTTTATGTCCTGTCTCCACGACTCAGGGAAGGCACCGGAAGCTCTCACCTAGCAACACTGGGACGACCAGCTACATTCCTTCCTCCTATTATTTGTACATCCAACTTGACTAAGTCTCAAGTTCCTCTCTAACTTTGAGCGTGCTGACCTCTTCCATGAGGAACAGTTCCTCGGTGCCAAGTTCGGGCATCCAGGGAAGCATCCTGGATCTCGGTCAGCTCCCCTGAGTCGGGTTATACACGTCTGTGCAGCCTGCTGGGCAGACGGGTCGGGAGCCTGGGTGTGTGGGGTCTCAGCTGGTCTCTTCACCTCTCTGGGACTCATTTGATCCTATACGTCAGGGCTCAGCAGACTAACGCCAGCAGGTCAAATCTGGCCATGCCCGATCTCCTCTCCGTGCTGCGTATGGCCGCCTTCACAAAACGATGGCAGACATGCGTAGTTGTGGCAAAAAGTGTATGGAACTCAAAGGCGAAAATATTCACTACCTGGCCCTCACAGAAGAAGTTTGCCAGCTCTGCTGTGCATCCCCTACCTTCCTCCCAGAGGGTTTAATCTGGAAAATTCTGTGTATGAAGGCTTGGATACAAGATACCTCCCTTCCTCCTCTGGGCTTCTCCAGGAAGATGATCCTTAATGATGTGTGGATTGTTCACTACGATGATAATAAAACCTGTGATTGCCTGCCCCCCAACCTGTGGAAGAGGGGCCAAAGAAAGATCACAGGGTCACAGAAAAGGCCGTAGGGCTTGGGTAGCAAAATTGGGATGTCCCAGCCTCCCTGTTTATTGTGGAAGTTCTTCCAACATTATTGCTTTCGTTTATTGAAACCAACCCCCATGGCGCTCACCACCCTTGGCAGGAGGCCCAGACCTGCCCAGGCCCCAGCCTGCCAGGCCTGGCCAAGATGACTGGGGGTGGAGGGAGCACTGGCCAGGCCCCATTCCAGGAGCCCTGCTTGCTTACAGCCTGAGGCACTAACCCCCACCCCCTTCTTAACGTCTTGCTTACAAGACAGCATTTGGAGACAATTTCTCATCAGACCTTCTTGTAAACATCCTCCTGGATGAAGCAAGCCCGAAGGAGCCCTTATTAGAAACACCTGTGCCAGACAACGGGCCTGCTGAATGACAGCCTGCAGAGCCGCCGCTGGCCCCCCTGCCAATCCTGAGGCTGGTGACCCGGGTGGGGTGGGAAATGGGAGTGAGGGTTTGGGGGGCAGTCTCTTCCCTCCCTTTCCCCTGCTCTCTAACCCCCCAGAGGGCCAGTATTGCTGAGACAGTGCCCTTCCCACGGCGGCGTGAAGGCACCGAACCGCCCCCATGCGTCACCTCTCGGATCTCCGACTTAGTCATCGCCCTCTTCAGGTTCTCTGAACAAGATGGCAGCCACACTTCTTTGTCCCCCACACCCCCCCAGAAGTGTTAACACGTGGAGTGACTTACCACTTGAAATGAATGAGACTATTTAAAACTTTCAGCGCTGTCCAAGTTTGAGCAGAGATAGAAGAGAGGCAGATAGAAGTTTCCCTACACGGAATTCCCAGGCTGGAAGTAACCTTGACACGCCAGCAAAAATACAGAAAAAGCAAAACCAGAGTCCAAAAGCCACATCTTCCACTGTAAGGTAGTTTTAAGCCATCGCCCTCGCTCCCACCAAACATTTTGGCAGGTGGTGATCCAAATCCCCATTTTGCTAAGAAAAAGCAGCAGGAGAGGGAAGGAGGTGGAGGAAGAGGGATTATATAAATTGGGCCCTGAACTCCTAAGAAATCAGTTCTTGTACCATGAACATGGGTCTGTGATGGGACCCTCCAGCACTCCCTGCGTCCTCCCCCTCCCACCGCACCTGGGACTCCCGGCCAAGCACTTCCTGCAATCCGGGTCACACATTCTCTCGCCACTTGTCTATGGACACATCCTGGGACCAGCTGAGGCCAGACCCTGCTCTGGGCTGCCCCTTGGCCCTTGTGGGGGCCTGGAAAAGGATCTTCTAATTCTGGGGCTGGAAAGACTATACTTTCAGGGATCATTTCTATAGTTTGTTACAACTTCTGGGGCTGGACACCCGGTGGAGGCATCCTTGCTGAGGTCAAGCGGTTTGTCCTAGAGGGAGTAGAGGCCTGAGTGTCTGCCTCTCTGCCCGTGCCACGTTCCTGCCACCCCTCACCCGACCTCCCTCCCGGCAGGCCACAGGGCTCCGAGGAGGACTGAGGTGGGGGAGATTCACCAAGGATCAGTCTTTAATGAGTCGGGCAGAAAGAGCAGAAAGAGGAAGCACAAGGCTCCATGAAATAAATTAGTGAAATCTCAATTCCGATAAATCCAGTTTCTTAAAAAAAAAAAACAACCAGCAACTGGTAGGAAAAGAAAATGTAATTTATGCCTATTGAAAGGAGGCCAGGTTTAAATTGATGAAGTCTCCTGTTTATGTAATAAATCCATTTCCATTCATGTCACCAATATATTTATCCACACATCCTGGTCCAAGTCAAATCTTCATTATTTTATTATTCAACGGGGGGCAGAGGGGAGGGCAGGGGAACAGAGTTCTGTGTCGAATTAATAAAGTCTCACTCTCTCCCCCAGATCCCTCCTTGCACAGGGACAATTTATTCCTAAGAAGAAGACAGAAGAACTGGATGCAATTTATGTGCTTTGAAAGAGACCCAAACGTAATTAGGCCAAGTCTCAAGTTCACCGAGAAATAAATCCCAGAGAAAGTAGCCAGGGGTAAAATTTACGTTCCCTGAAAGTCTGAAAGCCTCTCTCCCACCGGCCTCCCGCCCCTCCCCCAGGCCACCGTGCTTGGTTCCTAGTTCCCAAAGCCCGCCAGGCCCCAGGGGTTCTCTCCAGCGCCCCCACTGCCCACAGGGCCCAACATGTCCACAGGCGCTCCCCTCATCCTGCAGGTCCCCAGAGATGCTCACCCTGCCTGTCCATCCCCCCTTGACACATCCACACCCCTCAGACCACTGGCCCTTCACTCCGTAGTCAGGACAGTTATAGGCCTGAGGGACTCCTTAGCTTGTCAGCGCATTTGCCCGAGAGAAACGAAGGCTTACGGGGCTGCCTGTGTCTCCACACCAAGTCAGAGGCTCTTCCTGGAGTGGGGCGGTTTCCCTGACAGAAACCCCACAGGCAGCCCCTCTCCAGGTCCAGGGGTCTCACTTCACTCCCGAGGCCCCAGCTTCCTTTTCAGGAGGGAGGTAAAGAGATGGCGTGCCCTTTTCCCCAGGAGGTTGGGTATTTGGTATTTGGGCCAGGGTGGTTCAGGTTTTTAAGGCCATCAATTTGAAGAATCCAGGGTGGCTGCGGGAGGACAATGATCTGGTGGGGGGTGTTTTCCTGAGGGGGGAGCCTGCCAGTGGGGAGGGGGCAGAGCAGAGCTTCAGGCCCCGTGGGGAAGCACAGGGACTGCCTAGAGCTCTGCGTGGGGAGGGCACATCCTTAGGAGGGTTACAGTTGGGAAACTTCCATTCCCTTCCCCCATCCACCAGAGGAGTCCCTGGGAATGTGGCTTTGTGCAGCCACAAGAATCGGGATGCCCCTAGGACTGATTCTGCCTGGCCGAGAGGCTTCTGGGCACTCACAGCCAACAAGTGAAGGCTCCCGTTGCTCCAGAGAGACTGTGGGAACTTAACCTAGGTCCCCCAGTGAGGAGCTAGGCTCATGGCCCATCCCGAGCCTTGCCGTGTTCCCCCAAGAAACAGGCCATCTTGCTTCTGGCAATCAGGCAAACGTACTTGGGAGGATGCTGGAAAGTGAGGCTGGGGACCGAGCAGAGCCCAGTCCTTGGCCACAGAGAGAGAAAGGACAGACAGAGCAAGTAACGGGTAGAAAAGATCAACAGGACTTTGTGCAGGGTGACAGAGTGGGGGCAATTCCCGGGCTTGCGGTAGGAGCACCTGTGTGACCAACAGGTGATGCTGTTGGCTCTGGTGAGGAGGGTCAGGGGAGAAGGACGAGGTGGGTACAAAAGATGACGAGTTTACCTGGAGAAGAGTGGGTTTGGGGGAAAAGCGGGGATTAGATGAATTCAGGTTGGAACAAGTGAGTTGGCCGAGACTTTGCCATCCCCAGAGAGATGTCTGTGGAGACACAATCGAGCGTTCAGGAGTGAGCATGGAAGCCTCTGGCACACAGGTGGTCTCTGACCAGGGAGTTGCACTTGTCCAGTGACAGGGTGAGGAGTGAGAGAGGGGCTGAGGCCAAGAGCACAGGAGGAAGGGCCTGCAAAGGACCTGGGAAGGCACAGCCAGAGGGAGGCGGGAGGAGACAGAGAAGGGGGTGTGAAGAAGGGGGACACCCCCAACAGCCTCCAAGGCTGAGAGAGGTCAATGCACGAAAGACAGAGATGCCTCCATCACTGGTAGCAGAGAACGCAGATGACCTCAGTGAGAGCCCTTCTGGTGGACTGAGGGGACAGAGCAGAGGCCAGACCTTGGCAGGTGGAGGCAGGGCGCCCCGGCCTGTGTGTTGCTCTGAGGATGGGATTAAGCCTACAGGATGGCTGGCATGGCATCATGAAACCTAGTGCTTGGCGAGCGTGTCGGAAGAGACACTAGGAGGCTGGTTCCCAGAGCGGAAGGCCCCTCACCCTCGGAGAGCGTGCGGGGCACTTTTCCCTCCAAGATGGGAGAGAAGGTGACTCTGGGCGTGAGATGGAGGCTGCGCCCAGCTCGCAGAGGGGCAGGGAAGGGCCCAGTGAGAAGGTGGGGTGGGCACTTCATGTGGAGCCCTAGGCCCAACCTCTTCCTTTCAAGGCAATGCTCCTTCGAAGACCCTTTGTTTTCAGCTTTGGCTGGCCACTGGCTGACAGGGCGCCCTACCCCTGGAGAACGTCAGGGACCTGACTGAACCTGACGGGACCAGTTTCCGAGCCTACTTTCCTTTGTTTCTGGTAAAGGGGTGCTCCTGGAGGGCAGGGTCCCAGCTAGAGAGCCCTTCGAGCTTCCCTATCCAGCACGTCCCTGATTGCCATGCTAATTGGAAGTGACTTAGATGCTGGGAATGCTGATGCCTTTCTCAAAAAGACCCAGGCTGGGCCCTGTCCATGGGCCAGCTGCCTTCAGGGACTGCTTCCCCTTGGGCCACACCTCTGGGAAAGTCATCATGACTGAAGGGGGCCATCTGATCCCACTGACACACTATTGCTCAATAGCAGCCCATGGCATACATTGATGGGAAATGGGCCTGCAGTTCAGCCAAAGGGTGATGCAACAATGGCTGTATCTGTGAAATGGGCATTCTAGAAAGTTCAGAAAGGGAGCCCTTCCACCCTCAAACCCCCTCTGCCCACAGGCAGCCTCAGATTAACTCTGGGCAACCTGAGCAGGTCTGGCAGGTGATTTTGAAGATAACAGAGGGCGTTAAGACCATCCTATGGCCCGAGGGGTGGCCAGACTGTCACTGCCATGCGCCTCCGAGGGTGCTTTCCTTGCAGCCACGCACCATGGATGATGACCACCTAATCGTGGTCTGATTTCCCTGATCTGGGCAGCAGGGACTCTGGCTATAAAATTCTTGTTTTACGAGGTTCTCTGGGAAGCCAGAACTCCCCTGGCAAGCCTACCAGGCAGCCCCGGAGGAACGCAGCAAAGGAAGCCCTATTGCCAAGATGCATTGCGTCTCCCTCGCTCTAGGAGCTATTTATTTCTCGAAAGCCCAAACATCCAGCCACCTGTCGCAGGTCTTGGAGGAGATCTCTGGGTCCATCAGGAAGGGCGGACTATGAACTAAGATCCCAGAGTCCTGCTGTCCTTGACCCAAACACAGTGAGAGGTGCAGGGAGTGGAGGAGGTGTCAGTGCAAGCCCAAGACTCCTCCTCCATGCTGCCTCAGGCCCCGGAAAGCCCCCTTAGCAGACCTGCTTTCTCCCAGAAGCAGACCCTGGGAAGGGGGTTCATGCGCAAGTGATTCATCAACGAAGTGCTCCCAGGAGAAACCAGTCGGGGAGGGGGGATGGGGAAAGTGGGACAGGGATGGGGAGAATCCAAGTCACCCTGTGATTTCAGATGGAGTTCCAGTGTCTGTTTGATCCTGCAGGGAGCTCGGGGGCATAGATAACGCAGCAGAGCTTATCCCCCTGGAGGCAAGGAAACTGGGGCCATATCCCTTCACCAATCAGGCAGTAGCTTGGTCTGCCCCAGGGGGACAGAAACTCAGCATTTCCAGAGCTCCAGGAGTCTGGGTAAAGTGGCTGCAGTGACCTAACAGTAGCCTTTAAGGGGGAAAACTCTTCCAGAGCAAAGCTCACAAGAGCTATGAGATGGACACACAGAACTGGCATCTGGGAGGAGCCTGGGAGGAGGCCCGCAGCATCGTTCCTCTTTGGTAATCTTCAACTTGGGGATGACAGTTATTCCCTGCCTTGATGCCTGTCACGCCATTCCAACCCAACAAAGGCAGCAATTGAAAACCATCCACCCTCTTCCCAAGATGGGTTCCACTGTCCTGGCCTCTGACTCCCAGGCAGGAACCATCATGGGGCCAATTGCGTGGTTTTAGTATGGCTCCGGTGTGTCTTGAGAACCTCAATGACCACCATGCCAGTCTGGGAATCATAGGAGTAACCATTTGACAGGTCTCTTTTTGAAATGGAATAAAAAAGGACTGGTTTCAAGGCCCCTCTGGGGACCCTCTCTGGGACAGGAAGCACTTGGTTCAGGCATACAGCTTATGTCATGACCACCAGAACGACGGGGCTAAGGGACAAGACAAGGGGCTAAGCTCTTCTGGGAGCTGAAAGCTTTAGACTCGTGAACCACCAAAGCTTTACACTTGGCTCGTGATCTGAACATTTCAGAACTTAAGTCAGCAAACATCTACAAAGAAGCAATATTGGAACTGCATGTGCTCATTGTCCATTTTCCTTTTGGCTACAAGGAAGCTCTCAAAATTCTGTAATTAGAAATGAGCCATAGCTTGCATTTACGTGTATTTTTTTTAATCTTATTTTCCCTTATTTACCTATACTTCCTCTACACGCCTCTGGATTGGGGTAACTATCTATCTAGACACTGTTCCTGGTAAGGACGCCTTAATTCTCATGAAAAGATAGCAATTTTCTTGGCCATGAGCAAAGCTCATGGTCACGTCTGAAATCAACAGCAGAGGATATTTTCACTCTGGTTGTTTGCCTGAAATTGTAACCTGAACTCTGTGCCACTCAGCTGTATTCAAAAGCTTGGTTTGGAGAAATAGTCATCATGGGGGGTAGGGGGGTGAGATGGGTGGGGAGGGCTCCTGGTGATATTAAAAATCCCATTCCTATGGACTATGAGAAACAAACTGAGGGCTTCAGGGCAGGGGGGAGAATGGGATCAACTGGTGATGGGTAGTAAGGAGGGCACGTATTGCATGGTGCACTGGATGTTATACGCAACTAATGAATCATCGAACTTTACATCAGAAACCAGGGATGTACTGTATGGTGACTAACATAATATAATAAAAAAAACATTAAAATAAAAAAAATCCCATTCCTGAATCAAACCAGGCTATTCTTCCCCATCTGAGAGCTCATTCTTGGACTACACAGCTTTGAACTCTCCTGTAATTGCTATTACTAAATTTCCTTTTGGTTCTCAACTTGCATTTCATCCTTAGAATCAAAAGTAAGTTTCATATAACAGTATATGTGTTTTGAAACTTAGAAAGTTGTATGCAATTTACTATTTATTATGGGGATGTTGCCTAAGATCTTGCCTATTAAAGTACACATTACTACCAGGAGAAATCCACAGGAGAAAATTTTCTCTGACCTCATGGCTAAAAAGCCAGAGCCACGGATCTACTCTTTTATTATATGGGCATTGGGAATCTTGTATTCTATGGGCATTAATCATCTGCTCCTCTTTGCTTGGCTGCTGGGAAGCTCAGAGCCAAATTAACATCTCATCTGTATCAGTCGTACGTACGTGCAAGACTTTCTATAGAACAGCTGGGTGGAGGGAATGCTCATCTTCGACTTCACTAGATCTTATCAAATTATTGTCCAAGGAGGCTGTCACCAAGTGACCCAGAATTCCTATTTCTCCCTCTCCTCATCGACACTGGATATGATCACGATGTTTAATTTTTGCCAAGATAAGGAGTTTGAAGTGGCTGTCTCTTTACACTGCATTTCCCTAGTTCCTCAGAAGCATCTTTTCGTGTATTTATCAGCCTTGAGGTGAATTCACTTTGCAAGCTACCCGTTGAAAGCCTTTAATCTCTTTTTTCCCATTAAAATATTATTCTTTCTCTTACTGACTTCTGTAAGATTTGCAAGACCTGCAGACTTCCTTTTACCCCTGACTTCATCCTATGTCCCTAATCTGTTTGCCCCCATCTTGATTTCCTTAGCTATCTAGATCTTTATTCTTGCAATATAGATATGTCGGCGGCATTAAGTACTCTCGGGGTTATTGTAGTAATCAGGGTCAAGTAACCATGTTGGTACACAAGCCCCAAATTGAAATGGCTTCACAGGATAAGAGTTTATTTCTCTGTATTACAGCAATCCAGTGCAAGCATTGCTGGTGGGGTGACTCTCCTCCTGGAATCTGCAAACTCCCTGGTTCTAGAACTGTCTGCTGGACTCTCCACACCCATCCAGGATCAGAGATCGTGTGTGTGCGTGTGTGTGTGTGTGTGTGTGTGTGTGTGTGTGTGTGTGTGTGTCTGTGTGTGTGTGTGTGGCGGGGGGTCTCAGGGCTCGGCATAGAGTACCCTCCATCACTTCTGCTCGTATCCCATCGGCCAGAACTCAGTCATGACAAAGGAGGTGGGGAATGCTAGGCCCAGGAGGCAGAGAAAGTGAGTGTTGGAGAACGCAACCACCATCTCTCTCATTCTGTGGATATAAACACATCCTGACTTTGTCTTTCACTTCGTGTTGATGGCTCGCTAAGATTGTGCTTGTTTTTTCAGGCCATCTAGATCGGTTTCTTTGGCAGCAGCAAAGCCTAAGTACGGGTAAACAAGGCGTAAGGAGGGCCATGTGGAACTCTGGGGAGGAAGAGCTCAGACCCATGTCGGGGGGACCTTTCTCAGAACTCTCCTGAGTTGGAATCATCTTGAAGTATTATCAATACTCAACTTCGCTATGAGGACTTGAGAAAGAGAGTGGCCAGAGCATGGATAAAACTTGAGAACGCAACGACACACACAAAAGGTAAAAATGATTTCTAGAAAAAAAAGAGGGGTCTGCATAGTCACACAGACAGAGGGAGAGAGCCAGCAAAATCAAGACTAACAATCGGGGTCATGGGTGGCTCCCCTCAGAGGTGAGGAAGCAGGTCTTAAGGACTGGGGTTGGGGAGGCCTTGAGGAAGTGGAGCATTGAGATGGGAGGCCTCGCCTTCAAGAGGAGGGGACTAGGGTGGGCATGGCCAGAGGGCAGGTGTCTGGGGACTGCGGGGAATTGTCCCAGCAGCTGTCCCCTCCTGAGCCAGGAAGGAGCAAATAGATGAGGTGAGAGCCCTCAGGGGTTCACCGTCTGTAAGGACAGACGTATCCTCAACTGATTACAGCCAGACCACGATAAATCACTCAATAAAGCTGTTACCACGCTTCTAGCAGGGCAGAAATCAGGGGAAATGGATTCTGCCAAGAGGCATGAGAAGGCATTCACACCAGGCTTTAAAAGATGAATGGAATGTGTAACAGGTGGACAAGGAGACATGGCGGGAACTCCACAGATAATGATCCGTGGAACCAAGCCATCCACGTCCGAATGCACTTAGCATCTGTTATCTCATTTAATGGCTCATAACTACCCTATGTTGTTATTAGCCCCACTTTGCTGATGAGAAGACTGAGGTGTGAAGATATGTGAGGAGACTGCCCGGGAGCTCAGCCGGAAAGGGGCAGAATGGGCAGAAGGAGGAGGCTGAGCAAAGATGTGGAGAGAAGAAAGCTTGGCTGTGTTTAGGGCAGACGCCACCCGGCCCTCCTGCTGAAACTCAGAAACCAGACCCGCCTCCTCCCCTGATCCCTCTAGGGCTGGGGTCTGGGACAAAACCCTCTGCCCAGCATGTGCCCGCACCCCCCACCCCAGAGCCCGACCCCCATGCCAGCTCTGGCCTGGAGATGGGGTCATTTCAGGGATGGGGGGGGCAGTGGCAAGGGCAGGGCCTCTGGAGTCAGGCGCCCGGGAGCCTTCCCAGCGTGTGGCCTCCAGCTGCGCTGCTGGTTCTGCTCTGGGTCCCCTCACCCAGGAGAGGAGGATGGTAACACCAACGTTGCTTGACTGTGAGGATTATGGAAGGAAACTCGATGCCATGTTTCACACAGTCCCCTGGGCTTTGCAGGAACCCAAAGAGGAGGGTTGTTGAATCACAATTACCTAGGATATTTCTGGGCAGAAGGGTCTCCCCAGAGCCCCTCTTGCTGCCCCTCGACAGCATTCTGGCCTTTAGAGGGATTTCCAGCACTGGCCTTTTACCTACCCTCCTCCCGTCAGCCCGTGGGGGCAGAACCACTGCTCTCCTAGGCCTCCCACCTAACGACCTTGCCGACCCCAGCGCATCTCATGTGAGGGGCTGCAGGTCAGGGAACGGGACCTCTATCACGGCCCACCCTCACTCACGGCTCGCAAGGGCTCCCTCTTACCAATTATGATGGAACTCCTCTTCCTGGACCACAAGCCTTCGTACCCCGTCCCTCCAGCACATCTCCACACTGCCCACTGCCCTTCTCCCCAGCAGGGACCTGGGCGCTCGCCTTCCCACTGCCACACTAATGCCCATGGTTTTCCTCGGCCTGGAATGCTCTCTCCCAGCTCAGCTGACAGTGCTTCCCTGGATACCCCTTCCGTGTGAGGCCATTCCCCACTCGGAGCCTGGCCCAAGTACCTGAGACCAGGAAGGATGGACAAAACAACCCGGGCCAGCAGGCAGGAGGAGGCTGGGTTCAGCGGGGGGGGAGAGGGGCGTCCTATTGTCACATTGCTCTGGGCTGAGGCGCTTTTCAGCCAAGATCCAGGAGAGTCCCACATGGGAGGCACCTACCTCGAGGTTCATTGGCCCACCTGCTCATTTTGTGGAAGCAACTGTGGCCCAGGAAGGGCCAATGGCTGGCCCGGGTCCCCCACAGCCAGCGGCTCTCTGCCAGGCCCAAGGCCCCCCCTGGACTGCTGCCAAGGGAGCCTATACGGTGGGCTTGGTTTGCGCTCTTTGTCACCCACCCTACTCAAAAGCAGAATGGAAATGAGCCGCTTGGGAGGAGGCAGAGGGGGGCTAGTGATGGCCTAGTCTTAACAAAATAAAATTTTATGTCCCTTAAATACATGAAGTCACCCTGAACGGCCCTCAACAAAGTGTGGTCAAGGGAAGGTACTGGCTGCTTCAGAGCTGAGGTCAGAGTTCACTTGTGATTGGCACGCTAACTGCTCCGGGTATCGCCGAAGCGTCCAGCACTCTCTCTGCCATCTGGAGCACACCCCTCGCCTGCAGACCGGGAGCTCCTGTTATTATTATCTTGTTCCCATTAGGAGTTTGCTCAGCACGCGTTCTCATCAGCAGGGTCCAATTCCCCTCCGGCTTTGTGAAAGCATCACAAATCCTAAATTAGAGGTGTCTGAGCTCACAAGGGCCTCTCTCTGCTCTCCTTACGTTTCTTCCATTGTGCGTTCCTCATCCCCGCCAGCAGCCCCAGCGAGGCCTGCAATTCCGTGGGGACGGGGACCGTGCGTTCTGTTTCCTGCGTTCAGCAAGTGCTGATCGGCCACCTGTCACGGGCTGCACCAGGTGCCTTGGGGACACAAAACACGGGAAAGCGCAGTCCCCACCGTCAAGGAAGGCGAGCCGACCCTGTTGGGGCTACATTGCCTTGCTTGTGAAGCCCTCGAGATCTTCGGACACGCGCTCCCTTGGATTACCCGCCATGCTCCTGGGGGGGAGGCAGAGCTGGTATTGCTCCCGTTTGTCAGACAAGTAAACGGAGGCCCTGACTGCCTCGGAGCCACAGTCTGTGGGGGACGGAGCTTGCTGCCAGGTCCCTGTTCCTGAGAGTGGGCGGTGAGGCCTGCGTGCTCACACACACGGCCTCTGCTGTCCGCTCACTGAGTGGGTTGCAGCTGCCCCCCTTCTTCTGGCCCCGCCCAGCCTAGCGCCGCACACCCCACTCCCACCCAGTACGCACAGTTTAAGCACACATAGCTTTATAAGTCACTGGAGACGAAAACCAGAAAATGATAAAAGGCAATGAAAAAACTGCCATGAAAAAATTTGCTATTTGGCCAAATGCTCCTGAGACAGGAGGGGCCTCACTGGCGGGGAGTAGCCCTGCGCCCCACTCTGTCCCTCCCCCAGGCGCTGCCAAGGATCCCGAGAAGCAGGAACTCCTTGAAGGAGGGTCTGTTGGGTGGATGGTTCTTGCCTGGAGTTTTCGAGAAAACAGGGGCCCCTGGTTAAAGAGAACTTTATCAAATGAGTTCCCTAGGGGCAGCCAAGCCATGCCCTCCCCAGGGGCAGCCAGCAGACAATGGAGTCCATAGTCCATGTGCAGGCCCCACAGCCTCTCATCTCTCCCCTCAGGGAGTCAACGGCAAGGCCAACGGCTTGGTGTTGCTTCTCTCTACCGGTAGCGACAGGGTTCTAGGGCGGAAAGGGGAGCCCGGTGAACTGAATTGGGGTATTGCCCAGCCCTTGTCACAAGCCCACCCATTTATTGCTGCCCAGAATGCTCTCCGTGGATGACACTGGCCCCTCCGAGGACACCGCATGACGGTGACAGGCCAAGCTGGGGGCGGGAGGGCGGGTGCGGTGGCGGCAGATGCGGCCACCTGGCCTTCCCTCCCACAGCCCCCCGGGGGTGATGGGAGCAGCAATAAGCTTGAAGAGCTAGAGTCCATATGGACGGAAAGGACTTGTGGGGGGAGGCAGGGCTCCGCCCCGGAGGGGCCACTGGGGCTTCCTCTCAGGGAGAGCAGCAGAAGAGAAACGGCTCCCTTTTCCGGGGAAGATTTGTGCCAGGACTGCCAAGGCCCTACAGCTTGAGTGTGCATCTGAGCCCCCTGGTCTGGGGGTGCGGGTGGGTTGCTCACGAAAACACGGATTCGGAGGGCCCACCCTCGGACCTTCTGATTTAGTTATTCTGGGGCGGGGCCCAAGAATGTGCCTGTCTTTCTTTCTTTCTTTCTTTCTTTCTTTCTTTCTTTCTTTCTTTCTTTCTTTCTTTCTTTCTTTCTTTCTTCCTTCCTTCCTTCCTTCCTTCCTTCCTTTCTTTCTTTCTTTCTTTCTTTCTTTCTTAGAAAGAGAGAGCACGTGAAGGGGGGGGCAGAGGGAGAGGGAGAGAGAGAATTCTAAACAGGCTCCACACTGAGCACGGAGCTGGACGCGAGGCTCCATCCCACAACCCTGAGATCATGACCCGAGCTGAAATCCAGTCAGATGCTTAACCGACGGAGCCCCCAGGTGCCCCAAGAAAGTGCATTTCTGTCAAGGTCCCGCGTGATACTGATGCTTTGATCTGGGGTCCACACCTCGAGAACCACTGGAACTTCCTAGAGACACAGACGAGTGGACCTGCTCTGTGGGGAAGTTCTAACAGAGGGTGGCCAATGGCTGTCTTAGAAGGCCGCTTATCGGGGGCAGTCTGGGATGGTGGGGCAGGGAAGGGGACAGGCGACCACTCAGTCTGCTTTCCACCTCATCAGGGGAGAGGGAGAAACGAAGGCTGAGGGTGGAGATCAGGAGCGGCCAGGTGGGGCCTCCCCTCCAGGAGGGCACACCTCCAGGTGTGCACGCATGTGTGCGCATGCACGCTTGTGCGCGTTGGGGAGGGAGAGCTGGCCCTGCCCTGCCTCGGGAGTTCATCAGAGCTGCTGACTCTGCTTCCAGCTCCCATGCTGTGACCTCAAGTAAGTGACCACAGCTTTCTAGGACTCTCTTTCCACCACGCTCCCTGGCTGCGCCGGCCCTTCCCGCTGCCCCAGCTGTCCTCATGTCGCACAGGCAGGACCACGCGGGCTCCTCCTGTTCCTCCCATGGTGGCCTTCACGTGGCTGGGCCAGAGCAGGTGCTCGGTAAACAGTACGGGGCTGGATTTGATTTGGAGCAGACCTAAGACAACCAGGAGTGGGAGGCAAGGAATGGCAAGGCCATGGGCTCCCAACTGCTGAGCTAAAAGTGGAAAGTACAGTCGCAGCCGCGGAGGCTTGGCCTTCTTCCTTCCCTCACCATCTGCTCTGCAAGGAAGGGAGCAGGGAGAGGCCACCGCACATGTTACTCACTCGCAGGAGTCACGGGTGGAGGCAGTCAGGGACGGAGGTTAGGGAAGGAGGCCGCCATCCCCGCAGCAGCGAGCGGCCCCTCTAGCTACCCTGCTTATCCAGGCCCCAAACTCAGGACGCTCCCTGCCCCTCACCCCCACACCCAGTCCTCAGGAAGTCAGGGCAGGTCTCTTTCCAACATGCACTCAAATCCATCCACTTGTCTCTACCTGACTGATGCCGCCCAGGTCCTTCCTCGCTCCCCGGACTCTGAAAGAGTCTCGCCTTGTGCAGCCGTGTTCTCCCTCTGCCCCTCCAATCCACTCCAGCCAGCGACGCTGCAAAATGTCAACTCCTCTCAGTGCTTCCCTGCTTAAAGTCTTTCAAATGCATCCCTACCGCTCTTTGAATACATCCTGACTCATGGCCACGGTCTTCCAGACCCATCCAGAGCTGATGGCTGCTCCAACCTCATTCCTCTCAAGTCTCCTGCTCCCTTCACTCCTCACCCCTCCCTGTGGCCCATCTCAGAGCCCGAGCATTCCAGGCACTTCCGCCTCTGACCTCTCTGCTCCTCCTGGCAGGACACCCGGCCTGGGACTCTCACTTGGCACTTGCTCACCTACAATTCACACTCATGTAGCGAGGTACTGGCAGTTGTTGGAGACGATGCTACCCTAGTTAGACAACTCTAACCCCAGGAGGGCTCAGCAAGGAGGGGTCTCCAGCCCCATGGCAACCCAGAAGAGGACAGAACTCAAAGTGGATGCCCAACTTCCCTCCCAATGCCTAGTATGAGACACGGACAACTCTGAGGCCCAAGGAGCCCAGAGGTCCCACCTTCTGCTCGGGTTAGCCTCGGGAAACTCCAGGGGGAGGCCAGGGCTGTCACTCACGTCCTGGTCCCTATGAATGGTTCAGTGTAGTCTGCAGGGCCATATGTCGCGCCCCTAAGAAGTGATGGCTAGAACCTGTTTCTCCGGGGAGCCGGGAAAGAGACTGGTGAGTGATGCCTTTTTTCTGGGAGGAGAGGTGAGTGAGAAAAGGGAACGCGTGTCCTCCTGCATGTTTTCACATGGTGGTCTCTGTGGGGTGGGTGATGGCCACTGTTTGGATTTCACTAGCTCAAGTGGTCCCCCTGATACCCTGCAGGTCCACTTTAGGTCCTGCGTTTGTGGCTACAGGGTCTCTGGTTAAGATACGAAATCCTGCGTGGTCAGTAGAAGCAAAATGCCAATATCTGATCCCTGCCTTCCCGGCCTCACCTCCAGCAGGCCTCCATCCCCTCCTATGGGAGACCGAGGCTCCCTGCCGGGGCCCTGGGACAATTACATATGCAAGCAGACCTAAAGCGCCAGGCCCCGTGCCCGTCATAGGCGGGTCGTGTGTTCTCTCCGTGGGGCAGGGGGCAGGGACGTGGATGGGGATGGGGAGAGAGACCTGCAAACAAGGAGTCCTACCTGGCACCTACAAAATCATACTGCAAAGAGAAAGAATTAGAAGAACAGAAAGGGGGATGACAGGACTGCTTCTCGATATGCTTCTAATTTGGAGATTCTGGCAAAGGGCTGGGAGACGGCGTGGCAGGCTGAGCGGAACACGGACCCGGAGCCAGGAGCCTGGGGTCTAGAAGCCGCTCGGTCGCAGCCCCGGGGCCTGCCATCGCCCCCCTCTGCCTCCATGTCCCCGTGCCCAGGAAGGGGCCAAGGGGAGAGCACTCGGGGCCCGGCTCCCGCCCAGCGCGGCAAGTCTGGGATTCTATTTAAGAGCACGTAGCCCATCTGGTTCCCATTGAGGAGGCTGCGTTTTCTCAAGTGCTGCCCCCCCCTGCAATCCAGATCCCCACCATGTGACCCCATCTTCTCCCAATGGTGTTCCGTTTTATGGCTTGTTGTTCCGTGTGCGTGATTTGAGTTTGGGGACTTTTTTATCCCCCACACACAGATTTCCCTCCCTCTTCCAGAAAACGTGGAGCCTGAACTTTTGACTGCCTGCAACCCCCAGGGGAATGGTGATGAGGACAGAGGGCACGAGGAGATGGATGTCTCTGCCTGTCTCCTACTGCCGATCTCTCGGCTTCTTCCTTTGTTTCTCCTCCTCCGTTTGAAGCACGGCTCCTGATGGCCCCTCACATGAATCAGCCGAGCGCCGAGGCCAGAGAGGAGGCTGGAGAGAGGCGCTGGTTCGGTTCAACAGTTCAACCACGTTGACGGAGCTGCCCGGGCCTGCGCGTGCCGGAGCTGCAGAGGGGAGAGGCCGGGCTCGAGGCTGCAGGAAGCCGGGCGCTCGCGGGCGGTGGGAGCCCGCAGGCACGCAAATCCCCTGGCTGGGGGCCGAGGGTGCCCACCCGCCGCTCGGAGACCCCCGCCGGAGAACCGGGCGAGACCAGGAGCTCCACCTGGCAGGGGACGGGCACAGTGGAGGCTCCCTGGAAGCGACCGTGCCCCGTCAATGGTTCATTCCCGCATTCTGCAATTACTTCTCAGCCCCCGGCAGGTGCCAGGCCCCACGCTGTGTGTCCTGTGTCTAGAGTGGCGAATACAACGAACGTGGTCCCTGTGCTCAGAGAAGGAGCTTCCAGGCTCCAGGAAGAGAAAGACGTCAAACAGATAGCAGCAAGCATACATCTATACACACACACACATATATGGATATGTACATATATGTAAAGTGTGAAAATGCTGACAGCAATTATAAAGGGGGGCTCAGTGGAAAGAGCTGATCCTTAACGAAGTGACATTTAAGCAAGATTGAAAGAAAGAGTAGGAGTTGGTAGAGAAAGAGTGTTCCTGGCGGGGGGCAAGTGCATGCCTGACTGGGAGCCGGGAGCCAGGAGCCGGAGGAGCTGACGCCCGAAAGATCTTTACTCCCTCAAGCAACTGAAAGACAAGCAATGTGGTGGGAACATGGGGGTGGGTCGAGGGGAGCAAAAGATGATCCAGGGGAGGTAGGCAGGGGCCAGGTCACTCAGGCCACGGTGAGGCCAGGACTCAGCCGGAAGTCAGGATCCGGGGTCATTCTGAGGTCAAGTTTAAGGGTCAGTTTGAAGCAGGGCTGAGTCTCAGGCATTAGCAGAAAGGCTGTGCTCGGGCTGTGGCCAGGGTTAGGCCTTTGATGCCAGAATTAGGGGTTGGTCTGTGGCCAGGGTTAGAGTCAGTCTGAATCCAGGGCCAGAATCATTCTGAGGTCAAGTTTAGGGGTCAATCTGAGGACAGTGTTAGGATCAGTCATTCATTAAATATTCACTGAACATCTCCCTGGTTGACTCCCTAAGAATATAGTGACAGCCGGACTGTATTCCTTGCCTTCCTGGAACTTAGAGTTGAATGGGAAAGACGGTCATTAATGAAAGAATTTCCTGAATAGTTAGTTCATTAATTACCATTGCAATGAGTTCTATGGAGGAGAACTTTAGGTGCCTGAGACCTCAGGGCCTCCGTTCCGGTTACTACAGCCACGGAGCAAATGATCCCACGATGTCACCGCATGAAACAGCCATTTGCTCTGCTCACCGACTTCATGGGTCAGGAATCGGAAAGGGCGTGGTAGGGATGGCTTGTCTCTGTTCCGTGCCGTCTGAGCTTCAGCTGGGAGGACCTGAGGGCTGGGAATGGCTTGATAGCTGGGGACCAGAGTCATCTGAAGTCTCCTCATTCACACATCTGACCCCTGGGCCAAGACAGATGACCGGAAGAGCTACATGTGGCCTGCTTGTGTGGCTTGGCTTCCTTAGAACATGGCGGCCTCAAGGTATCTGGACGTCTTACACAAGCGCAGCTGTTGCAGGGGAAAGGCAGAAACTGCCTCACCTTCTAGGACCCGGACTCAGAAGCCACGCCGCATCCCTTCCACTGTGCTCCATTGTTCAATAATCGGTGCCCACCAAGAAACAAGGGAAGGGGACATAGACTCTTCCCGCCAATGGGTGAGTAGAGCACACGGATTGCAGAGACTTGGAAATCTCTGGAAAACACCACCTGCCTCAGATACCAGCAGAGGGCAGGTCAATTTGCACTGTAGTGAGGAGTCCATCTCTGAACAGCAGCAGCAAGAGGGAAAGAGAATGTGCTTCTGGAATGCATATGGGCCTCTGACAGAGTGGGAGCTCATCACTTGGCTCGGCAGCCCCAAGCCTGGGGGTCGCTGGGAGGCTTCACGGTTGAAGACGCTCAGCAGCGGACCGGGCTCCAAACACACGCTCGCCGGCACAGGAGGGAGAGCAGACAGTTTCCAGGTCTTGGCTTTCATTCCTTCCTGCTGCATCCATTTTTCCTTTTAAAATGGGGTTAAATTCTCCTGGCGCAGGCAGATTGGAGGCTGGCATAGTCCAAACCGATTTTGGGTTCCCTGACGCTTGAGGAACCTACAGGCGAGCCTAACTTTGATTGTGCGCCATATTTTAAAAACCTTTGGTGCCTTACAGATGGTAACTGTTAATAACATTTTGTTGAAATTAGAAGTTTTGTGAATCAAATTCCATATGAAATACACCAGGGAACGCCTTGTCTTAGTGGAACCCTATGGTAAATTTTTCTCTAAAAGGAAGAATAGTTTGTAAAGTGAAGAATCTCTCCCACTTTAGTTTTTTTTTTTCTTTTTTTTCTTTTTTTTCTTTTTAAATACAGATTCGTGTTGACCTGGTGGGAGAAAGCAGAGGCTCCCCTCCCAGGCTCCAGACTCAAATAAAACCTTTCCTTTGTTCACACAGGTCTCGCTTTGCCATCTGGAGCTTTGTCGTCTGTCCTGGGGGGCGAGAGGAAAAGAAACGGGTTCCAACAGCAGCAAGGATTTAAATCAGAAGTGGACAGAGCCTGAGTTATGTGGGTCTCTGGGAAAAATAAAAACAGCTGGAGCGTGCACCAACCTGGAGACTGTGAGGCTGAATGGGGACAGCGCTGCCTCCGGGACCCCTTCAGGAGGGAGGCCAGAGGGCCTTGTGTAGGAGCCCGGGTTCGGCTGCTAACTCCCTGAGTGGGCTTGGGGCCTCTCTCTGCGCCTCGGTCTCCTGCGTCGCTCCTGAGCGCCATTCCACAGCTCTCGGGCCCTGACCCTAACGGCACCCCACCCCACCCTCCTCCACCCCCTTCGCAATGGCTGGGGCTCTGCAGCAGTCGGGGCATGACCCCCTTTCTCACTGGCCTTGGGAAACTCCCTGAACTTGGCCCCATGGCTGGGGTCAGGCGGGAAGTATGGCCCAGATGACCTCATGCTCGGCTCTTGCCCCGCAGTTCATCCCTTGCAGGCAGCTCAGTGACTCACCTCAGGGGGGATGAGCCAAAGCCATTTGAAAACTGAAAGCCCTTGTGGGGCCCTTCCCTTCCAAGGGCTCCAAGAACAGGCCTCTGGCAGCTCCTACACTCTTCCCTTCCCAGAGACCCAGAACGAAAAGACTAGATATGTCCCAGCCAGGACTGTTGTTCCCCGCGGGGACCTAGAGCATACTGCCTTCCCCGTTCTCTCTTTTCTGAGCCAGGACCTCAGGACTCTAGGCCCAGCCTGTCTGTGTGGTGGTAATTATACTCTTTGCCCTCTCTGGGCCTGTCTCAGCATCTCGAAGCTACCATCTCCCTGCTCTATCTCAGTCCATCCCTGCCCTTCCTCTCCAAGCAGACCTTCTGAATCTGTGCCCCCAAGTCCCATGCATCTCAGCCCCAGGAAGGTTTAAGATGAGCCCTGTGGCAAAGCTCTTTCTCGCTCTCTAAATGTTCGTGGGTCCCCCACACTTTCCAGTTGCCTTGATGTTACGTGGGGCCTGCTGACCAGCTCTGACCAGTGATGGCTTCTTGGTTGAGCTCAGAAAAGCAGGCAAGTTTCTCCACACACCCTCCTCGGCCGGTACGTGGGAGATGGATGTGGAGACCTCATGTTAGCCGTCTGCACAGCCGGGTGTCGTGGCCATAGCTGCATATGGTGATTGAAAGTCATTAAAATGCAGTGAAATTCAAAATTCTGTTTCTTAGTCACACTAGCATATTTCGAGTCCGTGATAGCCACATGTGGCCAGCAGAGCTTGCCCGGCATAGCACACGTAAGACATTCCGTCACTGCCCAGAGTTCTACCGGTCAGCACCATTCCAGATGCCGACGCTACAAGCTGTCAGGTCACCATCGGCCCAGGTCCTCAAGCGAGAAGGGAGCAGGGCCCCCCCCCCCCCCGCCAACCCACGGTAGACACGGAGCACGAGCAAGAAATCAGCTTGCCCCCAGGTGAAGCCACTGGGGTTTCAGAGTGAGCGATCGCTCCCACAGAGCTCAGCCTCCCCTGACCGGCATGGCCGAACTGTGCGAAATGAACGGGGAACCGCAAAATCAGGCAAAAGAGGACCAAGTTCTAGCTTGCTGGGCCAGTGCCATATGCAATCCAAACCATCTGCGACACGGAGCCGACGCTTCGCTGGCCTTGCCGGGGGAACCGGCTGAGGCATAGTCATGGGAGAGCTTCTGGAAGAGGTGAGACCAGGGATGGGCCTTAGAGAGTGGGCAGGCTTCACGTAGGCCTGTAGTCTTCAATCTACACGAACGTTTGGGCGGGCACCTGGGAAGGCAGAGAGAAGCGGAAGGAAGGGCAGGCACTCCGCTGGGAGCCCCGGGAGGCGCAAAACACGTGAGCGGAAGTGGTGAGAACACGAAAGTCGTGGGCCGTGCAGTTTTCCTTGGGGTTGCCAGGGGGCCTTTGGGGAATTCAGGAGGCAAGCCAGGAGGGAATTGTGAGGTGAGTGTCTGTGTGTTTTCACCTAGAGGTGGCCAAGGGAGCATGGTGTGTGGCCATCATTATTGATAGTCAAGGGTGGGGGTGACCTCAGGAATGTCAGGCTGGAATTCTACCACGGGGGTTGCAGAGTTTGACTGGAAAGTATGGGAATTCACAGAGGCGGCGTTTTGTTTACGAATAATCGGTTAATTGGTGATTAATTCACACCAGGAGCTAGCTAATTCCAGAGCTCCTCCTCCCCTCTGAGTTCCAGGCTCGACTTTCCAACACTCCCCTGGGCTTCCCCAGCCGAGAGTCCACTCAGCACGTCACCCTCAGCCTGGCCAAAGTGACCCACACCACACACCCCCAGCCGGCACCAAGCGCCGTGGTAATCTAAGTGCAGGGCCGTGGTCTTGGAATTCTCTGGAATTCACACCACTACCACTACCACCGCCCACGCACACACACGGCGCACGCGCGCACACGCAGGGCTCATCCCTCAATAAGTCCTGCCCAGGCCTCTGCCAGCCATGCCCCAGCCTCTACTCCCGCCCCAACGCCTCCGCCTCCGCCACAGTCACACCTGACTGTTCTAGGCCACAGCCGCCTCGGGACTGCGGGCCCTACCCCTTGTGTCTCTGCTCCCTCCAAGCCACCCTGCGTTCCAGCACCGAACAGGATTTCCAGTATGGACCTGGGTCGCGCCTCTGCTCAAAAGCCTTCAGGGATCTCCAAAGAAATAAACCTCCCCCGCCGGCCATTCAAAATCTTCCGCTTGCTGACCCTAACGCCCATTCGGCATGATTCTTAGCGTTCCTTTTGCACAAAGCCTACTGGCCCACGCAGATCCCCGTGTTGCTGCCTCTGCCCTTTGCTCTGGGAGACCCCTCCGGCCCCGTGAAGACTTGCCCTGTCCCCAGCTGTTCCCTGGAAAGCATTTCTGGCTAGAGGAAGGTCAAGTGCAATGAGATGAGATGGCATGGATTTCTGTTTCCACTTCCTCACTACAAGTGCCCTCTTATCGTTGCTGGCAGGGGCCCGGTACCCAAACCTGGGCCACGGCAGCCAAGAGCTTCCTATTGACAATAAAAGCTGAACTCTTTGCTGTGACCAGCAAGGCTACGTGTGATCTGGCCCCGGCCAGCCTCCCCAGCCTCATACTCCACATCCCTCCCTCCCTCTCAGTTCTGCGCTGCTGGCGGTCTTCCGACTGCCCCCGAGGGCCCTTCCCGTCAAATCCGACACCACCCTGCTTAACGGGCACCTAGGCTGCAGGTCCCAGCTCAAAGTGGCTTCCCCAGGCCCCTAACCACCACACTGCCATGTTCTCTAGACTCACAGCCCTTCTCTCTCCGTAGCTCCTTCACAGTTCGTAACTAGAGCAGGGCACACGGGCTTCTTTAACGTCTGTCTCCCCTGCCAGAATGTAAGCTCCTTAGGGCGGGGACCAGGCCTATCTTAACTTCCCACTGAATGCCCAGCAATAAATCTGGCATATAGTAGGTGCTCTGTAAAGGCGTGGGGACTGCATTAGTGAATGAATGAATGGATGAGAATCATGCAGAAGGCTCTTAGCACTGCAGGGACACCGCCCTCCAGGCCCATCTCCCCATCATCGCCTCTACACTCCTGCCTTCACCCCGCCCGTCCTCACTGGACAGGGGAAGGGGCCGCTCCACAAGGCTTCAGCTGGCTTGGACCTCACACTGAGCCTGGCTGGGCCTGCGCTTGTGGAGAATAAACAGTTCTAATCCAGAAGGGCCTTGCTTTGCCCAGGAACTGGGCTTAGACACATAGGATTCTGTGACTCTGATTTCCCCAGAGCCCAGGCCCCTCCCAGAGCAGAAGCCTCTGCTCCCTGGCGGGCCTCTGGATAGAAGCCAGGACCCTGCCACCCTCTAGGTCTCCTGCCTCCCACAGCTCTTGGGCCCCCCAGATCATAATCTCTCCTCCAAGATGTAAAAATACATTTCAAGCCACTAACTGGGGAGGTCATTACTTCAAAGACTGTCTTGGCAAATTCCTTTATTGGCCCCAGTTTAAAAAGCCAGAGTCTTCTTATAATGGGGCTCCTTAGAGCAGGGCCCACCTGTGAAAATACTGCCCTCTTCAGGGATTGAGCTGAGCAGGGAAGGGCAAACGCCAGGCCCCTCAGCTGCTCCCAGAGGAAGGGTGGGGAGGGGGTTCAGAAGAGCTTAAGAAATGGTCTTTTCCTAAAGAGAGGGAAACTCCTCCTGGCCAAAGACTCCAGATGGGAATTAACGCTTTCAGGGCCCAGTTGAAGGACCCACAGTGTTCTGGCCTCAGGCCGCCCTCTCGTTTGTAGGAATCCGGTGCACTAGAGGGACTGACCCTGTCCAAGACGAAACCTTCATCCCTCCGTTGCCAGCCCTCGGAGCAGGTGGCTTCGCTCCCCGCCTCTCAGTGATGGGAGTCCCTGAGTGTCCGGTCCTCAGACGTAAAGGGCTCCCTGCACCCAGACCATTCTGATCTCGGTCCCCTCGCCTCAGGTAACGTGGGGAAGCTGTCGGCTCCAAGCCTCCACTGCCCTGAACTGCATGGGCCATGAGTCACACCGGCATCCCCTCCGGCCTTCTCAGAGACACGGTCCTGCAGCCGACAGCCCTGCCTGCCTAGGATTTAGTCTCTCCCTCTCTACCCGCCCCTCCCGCAGCCATTTCTGATGCTCAGGAGTTGGCCACGTTTCAACTGCGCGGCTCCAGCCTCGACCCTAGCTCCTTCCGCCCTTCACGGCCTACCGTCATGGAGGGGCCCACACTTGCTGTCTCTCCTTCCTCGCCCCTGCTTTCTCCTCAGTGCACAGTACTGTGGCTTGGGTCCTCTCCGCCTTCCCGAAACTGCACTCCGCCAGGACCCCGAAGGCCTCCTTCTCACTCAGCAGCATATGTCTCTCCATCTTGAAGGGCTCCCGCCCTCCGGCCGCACCTTCTAAGTCTAAATGGTGGCCCCTCCTCAGAATTCTGTTTCTTCTGTTCCTTGTTGTATCTTCTCTCCACACTGCCCAGGTGATCTCATCTACTTCGATAGCTGCAATGACTCTAGAATCTTTAAATTCAGCCCAAAGCTCTCTTCCGAGCTTTGGACCAATATATTCATTCATTCATTCATTCATTCATTCATTCACTCACTCAACAGATGAAGCCTCTGCCGTGAGCCAGGCACTGTTCGCAGTAACAAAACAGAACAAGCCCTTGCTCTTTCGGGGCTTACCAGTGTCGCGGAGACAAGCACTAGACAAGGAAACGGGGTCACCCCAAGCAGGATAAATGCTAACAGAGGAACAGGCCAGTGTGATGGGGTGGCCTGGGGGTGACATCCATCAGGGTTAGGTCAGGAAGCAGAGATGCAGTGAGGATGAAGAAATGGGGGACCTATTATAGGAATAAGACATGTCGAAGCTGTGGGGAAAACTAGGGGAAGCCGAAGTCCTAACGGGGGAGTTGGAAGAGCCGAAGAAAGGCATGAACCAGCGCTGAGCCAGTGCCCAACCCGAGAGGGCCCTAAGCAAAGTCAGCGGGAGGCTGTTTCCTCTGCCGCCAGAGGTGAGCGGGGCTGGAAGCAGGCAACTCATTGTGAGAGCCATCCGCTCGCACCTGGATCACGCCTCCCCGTCGGGCTCCCTGAGGCTCTTCTCTCCTTCCAGCGTGTCCCTCACAGCACAGCCCAAGCAGCCTTCCCGACGTGCCGTCCTAACCTGCCGCTCCCTTTCTTCCAACGCCTCCTGCTTCCCATTACCTTCCAGATCCCTTTCGGGCTGACCCTGCCTGCGACTCCGGCCCCCCTCTCATGCTTCTCCACTTCAAGAGCCTGCCCCGCTCCAGGCTCAGCCCCGCTCTCCAGATCCTCGCCAGATAAAACTTCCTGCACGTTCTCATGCCCCCACTCTCTTCCAGACTTCAGAACACTCTTTTTTCTTCCCTCACATTCTTTTCCTGCCAACTTTTACTCACCCCGCAGGACTCAGCTTACACACCTCCTCCTCCAGGAAGCTTCCATGATACCCACCCCGCAGACATCTTCCCTTCCCAAGGGATCCTCCAGATTCTGTATTTCTCTGTCTCTGCCCTTGTCTCATGGTCAGGTTCCTGCAGGCTAGTTTGTCCTTGTGCCCCACTCTACCGTGAACACCAAGAGGAAAGAGGCCTCGCTCTGACTAGCGCAGGCCTGGGCACTGTGGCTGCGTGATAAGGTGTCAGTTAAATTAACAGAGGTTTACAAACATAAACACGATTTATTCTGTAACGTTCTTGTAAAAAGCAGAACACAAAACTTTGTGTATGTTAAGATTATGATTTGTAAAATAAATAGAAGGAAAATGGTGCACACTTAAAGGCGGGGTGTTGAAGGCGTGAGATACAGTTTAGGGCACTAAACCCACCAAGCCCATCTACTGCTGGGCGATTTTCACAGGCTCACCCTCTTCCTACCATATCGAATCCAAATAGTTTAACATGGCCCGAAACGACAAAAAAAGATACAGTTGTGGAAAAGGCTTACCTCTGGCTGGTGAGACTGTGGATGACTTTTCTACATTTCAGTTTCAAACTGTTCTGTAAAGTAAAAAAAAAAAAATTGCCATTAAATATTTTTCAAAAGCAATAAACTGCTCTCTTACCACCTCCTTCTATTTTTATATTCACATTCCTTCCTAACCACATTTGTTTTATACTTCCAAGAATGAAGATGTCTGTCTTGCGCAGAGAAAGCCACATTTTTCCTTTCAGTAGGAGTTAACGGACCTGTCTTGTCCCCGTCATCTGTTCGCAGATACCATCTGCCAGAAAACGTGTTCCCGTCCCTCTCTTACTCGTCTTGCTTTGTGAGACAAAAAGTGACTATGAGAACTTTGAGTTGTATCCGCACGCTGATGGACACTTTTAGGTACATAAATGGCCCAGGCGTGGGGTCCCAAACCTGACTTTCAAGGGCAAGCTTTCCCCGAGATTGCCCAAAGGGAATATAAGCACAGAAGACAAAGTAAGGCCAAGGAGCCCTTGTTCCTGGTGGAGGCTTTGCCCAAACCCCATTGCAGAGCTGAGGCAGGTCTGCCTTGGTTTTGTTGGGTGACCTCCTCTCCAGGTAAACCCAGCCTCAGATCCTAGAGCTGCCGCCACGTGAGGAAGGGCGATCCTGGGCACTCCTGCTCGGGGGGGGGGGGGGGGTGGAAGGGTGCTCAATGAGGAGTATGCTGGCCCTGGGACCCAGAGCAACAGTGATCTGGGAGGCCCACCCAGCAGTGGGAACATCACCGGCCCAGTGTAAGTAAGTAACTACTAAATCCAGGAGAGAAAACAGGTCACACCCGTACACCGTAGACCAGTCTTTGACTCTACGCATCCTCGTTATAGGCAGGAAAGGGGAGGAGAAAATCAGGAAGGAGTCTGGTCCAACTTGAGAGCAATAGGTAAGTTGCCATTTGCGGTCTGAAATTTGGTTTTCTTTAGATGTACCACTCCATCTTTGCTCGTGTGTTGCATCTGTGTTCGTGAGTGAATTCGTGAGAGAATTCCCTTGGGAGCTTTATATGCACCCATTTAGAATAATTTCCCCTGAAGACTCTTTTTGATCAATTTTGTCATTTCGGGCCATGTTAAAATGTTCGGATTTGATGTGGTAGGAAGAGGGTGAGCCCGTGAAAATTGCCAAGCAGTAGATGGGCTTGGTGGGTTTAGCGCCCTGAAAAGAACTCTCTAACATCGATGTCAAGATTGGGGGGGGGGCTAGTAAGAGTTAATAAAAGCCTGAACCGTGGCAATCTGAGGGGGTGGGTCTGAGGGAGGAGGGGAAGGTTTGAGAGCCATTCCAGGAAGAGCTGATGGGATTAGAGGAGGAGTGAAGTTCATGTCCAAGGTTATAGCTTGGGAAACAAAGGGCATGGTGACAGCTGTCCAGAGATGTAACGCAGAGGGAGAATTAGGCCTTTGAGGAGGGGATAATGAGTTTGAGATGCCTGACAGATATCTAGGCAGAAATTTTCACTATATATTCAAAGATACAGGCCCGGAACTTGTGATAGAGATTGGGAGTATAGAACTGGTAGAGATAATAGTTACAGACGTGCAGTTACAGATACCAGGTAGATATGTGTGAGAGACACAGACAGACTGCGGTACATCTAGGTATGTCTAGAGTCCAAACCAGGAGGACTCCAAGAATTTTTCAAGGAAGAAATAATGGTAGTTGGGAACCACTTAAGCATATGTGATAAAAGCATGTAAGCAGTGAAAAGTGACCCCAAGCATCTGAGTCTGTCTGGAAAGACAGTGCTCCCATGTGCAGAAACAACAGGGACAGGGGATAGGAGGAAATGATGCCCGCTGTCAGAGCCACTGAGTTGAAGATAATACGGGACATGCAGCTGGCAGGGCGAACCAGACAGGTATAGGACCAGAGCTCAGGTGGGGCCAGCCTGGAGGTGCAGAATTCGAGAAAAATCCTAAGACAGTAGTGCTGGAAGGGATTTTAGACTCCATCTCAGCTGATGCCTTCCTTTTATACACACACGGAAACCGAGGTGAATCAAAGGCTCTACTCAAGCTTACACAGCTTCTGCTGACAGAACCAGAAGTAGAAGCCTAGTCTCTCCATTCCCAGGCCAGAACTTTTGAGAACGTGGAGCTGGAGAAGACAGCTTTCTGAGAGAGGACTGCCAAGGGCTACTTCGGTGTTAGGTCATGGCGACCCTGAGAGCTCTGAAATGGTTACATTAGAACATGGGCATGCCTGGAAGGGACAGAAATGCGTTGTACCCACTCACAGTGAGGCTAGGAAGGGCCTTCAAGGAGAGCTGGATCAAGGGACCAAATGCCATCTGGACTGTTTCTCTCATGCCTCTCTCTTCTCTGTATAACCTTGACGCTCTCAGATTGGCTTTCCCTCATCATAGGGGACATGGCCACTGGTGTACCCCAGACCTTCTAGCCTTTGGCCGCAGAGGGAAAAGGGCTTACCCAGGGAGGGGCTTTGATTGTTCAGTTTACATCATGCCAGTATCTGACCAGAATGCCACGATCCACAAGACATCACATGACTATGATTGGGAAATTGTTTCTAATTGGAAGAGAGGAGGTGGGGGAGGGATTCTGGGAACAAGGAATCAACAGCTCCTCTAGTTTACTCGACAAAAGCTTTGACCACAGACCAGAAAACCTGAGCATCAAGGGATCAGCCACATGAGAGAGATGAAAGAGGGAAGCCTCAGGGCACAAATCAGATAATCTGTGGGTTGAGGGTCTGGGAACCAAAGGAGATGTCTGTCTGCAAGGGATGACAGGTGCAAGGGAGGGCAGCTGGGAAAGGGGTAGGTGAGCAGAGCAGGGTAGAGAAATAAGAAAACAGGCAATTCGTGTGTCACACACCCCTTGGACTTGAGGTCGCGCTAAATCCCGGAGCAGTGCCTAGAGAAGAGCCTCAAAGGGCTCTTGCCTCGAGGGGAGGAGGACACCCAGAGGGAAACATGGCTCGCTAGATAGGCAGTCAGAAAGGCTAGATGCGCCGAGAGGAGCCAGAAGACAGATCCCCTAGATTATGTTCTCTAGGAAATAAGGATTAATGATTACAACCCATAAAAACATGGACCATTCTCTGATAGGTTTTCCAGGCCAGTAGATTAGAAGCATGAAGAAAACACAGAGGTGCAAAAAGAAAAATAAGCTCTAATCACAATTTCCAAAAGTAACACTGTTGAATTTCATGTTACTTTATAGAAATGCTTTTCTTTTTTACAAAAATTGAATCTTACAGCACATATTCTTTTCAAACTTACCTTTTCACTTAACAATATAATGCAAACATCTTTTCATGTCAACACATATATTTCCACAATATTTTTATTGACCGCATATAATTCTAATGTTTGCATATATCATCATTTATTTAACTCCCTACTGGGGCCACTTAGGCAATATCCTATTTCTTTTTTTTTTTTTTACGCTTTATTTATCTAAATCACTTCTACACCCAATGTGGGGCTCGAACTCATGACCCCGAGATCAAGATCACATGCTCTTGTGACTGAGCCAACCAGGAGCCCCAGCAATCTCCAATTCCTTATAATTTTCTATAGCTAAACCTTTATGTACATGACCTTTAACTTACAACTTAGAACAAATTCCTGGAAATATAATTTCTTCAAAAAGAGTGTGCACGCTATAAAAACCAAAATTACCCTTCAGAAAGATTGTACCTATTTCTCTCCTTCTTACTGATGGTAAATAAGTGGCCTATTTTCTTTCTTCTTTTGCTAGTAGTATTCTTTTCCAGCTATTACTGGTAAGAATAATACGCATGTCTAGTATTGGGTCCCTGTTCAAATATTTGGGAGCCAGATGAGATAAAGGAACAAGATGATATTCTGTAGGTTTTTATTCAGTTGTTTTTCTTCTAATCAATAGATTCTGAGAGTTCTTTATATATCCTTGACATAAAAGTACTTTGTCAGATAGTGTATTGCAAATATTTTTCCCAGTCTTGGCTTCTCTTCGTATTTTCTTAATGGAGTTTTTTAAATAGCAGAAGTTTTTCATTTTTCAAAATTTTTTTTCTATGGCTCATGCTTTTTGCGTCCATACTAAGAAATACTCGCCCATCCCAAAGTCAGAAAGATTATCTCCTATGATTTCTCCTAAGATGTTTCCAGTTTTAGCTTTTACATTTAGGTACCTGATCCATTTAAAGTAATTTTTTAGCATGAGGTAAGGGCTAGGGTTCTTGTTTTCCACAGGAATCTCCATCTGCTCGGGCATCATTTGTTGAAAACGTTATCCTTTCCTCATTGAATGAGCTTGCGCCCTTTCTTGGAAAGCCATTGGTCATACATGTTTGGGTCTATTACTGAACTCCTTGTTGTGTTCCATTGATCTACATGTCTACCCTGGTACTAATAGGACGTTGGCTTACTTACTGTGACTTTATCGTCAGACTTGAAATCACTACTAGTTTTTTAACTTCTTGAATTAATGGCTTTTTACATTTTTATTTTTATTTTTTTTTAAAGATTTTATTTATTTATTCGACAGAGATAGAGACAGCCAGCGAGAGAGGGAACACAAGCAGGGGGAGTGGGAGAGGAAGAAGCAGGCTCATAGCGGAGGAGCCTGATGTGGGGCTCGATCCCACAACGCTGGGATCACGCCCTGAGCTGAAGGCAGACGCTTAACCGCTGTGCCACCCAGGCACCCCTTTACATTTTTATTTTTAATTTTACTTGTTTAACAATGAAAACATTTAGGAATACCAAATTGCCTCTGAATAACACTTTCGGTCATCTTTGCTATATAGAATGAACTTGTACGACCACATATTAAAACATATTTTAAAGCTAAGATAGGGGCGCCTGGATGGCTCAGATGGTTGGGCATCTGCCTTCAGCTCAGGTCATGATCCCAGGGTCCTGGGCTCGAGCCCCACATCCGGCTCCCAGCTCAGTGGGGAGCCTGCTTCTCCCTCTCCCTCTGCCTCTCCACCTGCTTGTGCTCTCTCTCTCTCAAATGAATAAATAAAATCTTTAAAAAAGAAATAGCTGAGATAATTAAAACTTATGTTAATGGAACATACACAAAAAGCATATTTGATTCTGAAAAAGAGTTTAGAAAGTGGCTGATTGAAGAAAAGTAGTAAAAGAACAATAACTTCAGTGTAAAAGTCCCAGACCTTCAGGTTAAAGGCACCAGCCCCACCCGTCAGGCCATTGCTAAGAGACAGCCCAGCCCCACCACCAGCAGCACTGGATATGTTCCCATGAATCTCTTCAGGCTGCTGGTCACTGCTGGGCTCGGTTGCTCTAAAAGACACGGCTACCATGGCTTCCACCACCTTGCACTGCCCCCCTCCCGGGTCCCCACCAAGCCACACTGCTGACGCTGCCCCGACTGCTTTGATACACGCCACCAGTGACACCAGTGATTCCGGACTGGTCTCCTCTCTTCTTTCCAGTCTTCCCTTCCCCCAAGGACTTTTCCGTGAGCATTCACCCTGGCAACTAACAGGCTCAGTACGAACTATGCTGAGATAGCTCAAAATCTTTTCCCGGGTGAGAAGAATGCTCCTTCCCAGGATGGTACGCTGGGTAGGTGGGTGGGTGAGGTCCTAATCAGGATCACTCGGGCTCCTGAAATACTGTACAGTTTTGTGAAATGGCTTACTTCTTAGCCAGCTTAAGCCTTTCACAATTTTGCTGTTCTTTTAAAAATACACAGTGTTATAAAAGTAATATATACTCAGTGTGGAAGATCTGGGACACAGAGAAGTAGAGAAGGACAAAAATCATCTGTAATTCACGACTTGTGTGAACGCTGTTTGTATCTTTCTATGTGTATTTTTAACCTAATTAAGACTCCAACTGTTTCTGCAGTTTCATATCCTGCCATGATAAGTTAATATTATTTGGGGATTATTGTCCTGTTTAATTTTTTTGAAAACCCTACTTTAATGTCAGTGTGTTTTTCCATAAATATATCATAATGTAACCATCAACCATTGTTGATTATCTAGACCAATCCCATTTTGCTCTTATAAATAACATGTGCTACGCATCCTTAAACACATCTGCATTATTTATTATTTCTTTATAATAAATTCCTAGAAGTAGAATTACTGGCTGAAAGAGCATAAATCTTTATAAGGCTCTTGATACATAGAGGACAAATTTCTTTCTAGACAATTTTTATCAGTCATACTCCCACCAGCTGTGAATAACAGTGTTACAACACACTCCGGCGACCACTATTTTTTTTTCAATCTTTGTTAATTTGATAGGCTAAAAAAAGACATTGTGTTGCTCTAATTTGCATATTTTGATTACCAGCCATGTTAAGAAATTTTGTATGTGTTCATTAACCTTTCATAATTTTGTTTCAAAGCTCTTTACATTTTAAGACCATTATCTTCCTGCCATATTTGCTGGAGATATTCAAGGTATTGTTCAATGTTCTAAACTGTCAACGGTCACTTGAAAATTGTACAAATTCTTTTTAGCTAGGTTGCAAATTTTACGTTACTGCTTAGATTAATTAGAGGGATGTGGTTGCTTGAAAATGTCTCAAGAAATCTCGCTTTCATAAATCTCTTTCTACCACTCCAATAGGTTTTGTTTTTGCCTTTTGATGTTACAGTGTTGGAGCATTAAGCATCGATCAGGTTCTGAAAGGAAACAGATGGCGCACCATAAGCGGGTAATTTGAGGAGGGTCTAATAAAGAGACAAAATGCAAAGGTGTGCTTCCGGTTCAGTGACACCACGGTGGCAGCGTGGTACCCTAGGGCTGGATTAGCAGGGCTCCATCATCCTCCTTAGGTTGGAAGGAGCAAGGGTGAGAGCAGATCTAGGAACGGGCAATCAAGGAGGGCCACGTAGAAAGGGCTCTCTCCAATGAGAACTATGACCTCAGGGGAGGGGCAGAGCCAACCCGTGACACTATTACAGGAAGGCTACTGGGGAACTCAACACCCTAACTCCACTCTTCAACTTTCCCTCAGTCTCCTGCTGGTGTTCTCTATTGGCCAAACCCAAGTGGAAGCAGAGAACAAGGGAGCTGTCCATGTGACCCCTGCAGGTTCCCCACTGGGGGCTCACAGTACCCAAGGAGGTGAAGGAAGGGCAGACCTGGTAGGCAACATGAAAAGTGTCCAGCACGACGACCTCTTACTGTTAAAATGTCCCTACGACTTTCAACTTTTATCCACAGAAACTGACCTTTTATGATACTTTTTGTCTTAATTCTGCTTTTTCTAATATCCTGTGGACGTGTTTTTCTAATATAATTTAGCCTGTGCATTTTCTAATGGTGTAAGATTAATTTGATTTGATTTACGATCTGCATAGCTTGCACTGAGCTAAGAGAAAGGGGAAAACGCACAGACGCTGGACGGAGGCTGCAGGCTATCCTCTAATATCCATTTCCCTCTCCGCAGGAGTACTAAAGCTCTCAGTAGGCATCTGGGCACATGGCTACTCAGAACAAAGCCTGCATTTCCCAGCCTTCCTTAGAGCTCGGGCGGCATGGGACTAAGACCTGGCCAATAGGATGTACGGAGGTTTGATGTAGTCAGTACTGGTCATTTCCCTGAGGATGGAGCGCGAGGCTTTCTCCATCTCCCGCACGCTGCTGCTTGCAGCACGGATATGGTGGAAGGTCACCAGGACGATAAGGCCTGCTGGAGCGGTAGGGTCCCTGGACCACCTGGATTGCTTATCTTTAGATGCTAGATGAGAAAGACATAGACTTTTCGTTTAAGTTACTGTTGTTTTGGGTATGACAAGCCTAATTCCTAACTGCCACAGATCCCAAGGAGCAGAATTTCAGGCATCCATTCAAAGGGGGAAAGAGAATAGAGATTAACATTTTCTGCACACCCACTGTATGATTTCATCTATGTTACTGCACTTAATCCTTCCAATAATCCTGCTATTATCACCATTTTCACTCATGAGGAGACTGAGGCTCAGTTTGCTTAAGAAACTTGCCCACAGTCACACAGCTAATACCCTGACTAGGTAGGACTTCCAACCAAGGTGTGGCTATCTGACCCCAAAGCCCTAGTTCCCTTCATGTCAATCTCCTATAGATGAGTGAACAAAAAAAAGATTCCCAACCGGGCCAAGAGCGAGCTCATGTACGAGCTTTAATTGCCTCATAGCCTCTTGTGTGCTTCTGGGAACCAAATAGATAAACCATAACACCTTGTCATCATAGCAACCGTGGTTTACAACTGGAATTCATTCTGCAGCTCGGAACGATGGCCAGGAGCCCTCAGCTGCGGGGATTTATGAGTAATAGGAAATGCGAGATCCTGGCCTTCTGCTGTCAAAGAGAGAGGCCTTGGAAGACGAAGGTGCATACTGCGCAACGTCAAGGATTCGTGACTCACATGCCACCACCAGCATTGTCCTAAAAACTCTCTTGGTTCAAAGAAAATCACTTTCCCCAGTGAGATTCCCATTTCTCTTATTCAGTTACCGAAGGCGGGCACCAGGAGAAAAAGAATTATGGGAGCTTTGGGTCATTTTTATACTTCTCAAGGGTAGGAAGAAAATGAATTGGGTTAGGGAATGTGCCCAGTCTCGGGGTCTTACTGAGCTGTTATCGTAACTTAACAAAGACTCCACCGTTGTACTTTCCTGGGCTCTCTTTCAGAGAGCTGCTTTGGGCCAGGTCATTGTGGGGCTCACTGTGAAGTTAGCTCATCTCTAAAAATAGTCAAGTTGTCCCTGCTGTGGCGCACATGAGCTCCCCTTACCCACACCCAGGTGTGTATTCCATGCGTTACTAAAGCTTCCAGCCGTCGGGGTGACAAATCTGGCCTGGGTCCTACGTACGAAGGAAAAGAATGACCCCTGCTCCATTGCTTGACTTTTTGACCCAAAACACTCTGGATGCTGGCGTTCTCTTCAAGTTTCTCTTTAAACTAACTTACGGACTTCTTGCTCTCTTCTAAGCCGCAAATTGAGATTCATATTGGCACACGAATGTCCAGTTGTTACAAGGCCATTTGTTGAAAAGACTATCCTTTCTTCATTGAAGGGTTTTTGCATCTTTGTAAAAAATCAACTTACCAACCTCACACCATATACAAAATTAAATTAAAAAGGACAGAAGACCTAAATATAAATATGCAAGAACTAAAACTATAGAGTTCTTAGAAGAAGATGGGTATGAACCTCCATGGTCTTTGTTTTGTAGATATGACAACAAAAACATGAACAATGGAAAAAAATAGATAAACTGGACTGCAACAAAATTAAAAACTTGTGTGCATCAAAGGACAGTGTCCAAAAGTCACAAGACAATCCACAGAATGGGAGAAAATATTTGCAAATTGTCTATCTGGTAAGAGTCTAGTATCCAGAATATTTTAAAACCCTTACCACTTAACAACAAAAAGACAGCAACTTAATTAAAAAGCAGGTAAGAGACGTGACATTTCTCCAAAGATGTACAAACGACCAGCTGGTTCATGAAAAGGGGCTGCACCTCACGAGTCATCGGGGAAACCATCGAAACCACAGTGAGTGCTCACCTCACACTCACTAGGATGGTCACAATAAACCAAAACAAGACGAGGCAAATAGCAAGTGTGCTGACGATGCGCGGAAACGAAATACTCACACGTTGCTGGTGGTGCGGGTGTGAAATGACGCAGCAGCTGTGGGAAATGGGTTGGCTCTTTCTCAGTAAGTGAAGCAAAGATTTATCATGTGACCCAGCAATTCCATTTCTAGATGTATACCCGAAAGGCTTGAAAACAGGTGTTCAAACACACACCTGTACAGAAAGATTCATAGCAGCACTACTCATAATAGCAAAAAGATAGACGCAACCGAAATATCCATTAGCTGATGAAAAGATCAACACGATGTGATATATCCATCCAATGCGGCATGATTCAGGCACAAAAAGGGACGAAGGATTGAAACATGGATAAACCTTGACCACGTTATGCTGAGTCAATGCAGCCAGACACAAAAAGCTGTATATTGTATGATTCCATTTATATAAAATACCCAGAAGAGACAAACCCTTTGAGACCGAAATCAGATTAGGGGTTGCCAGGGGCTGGGGACAGAGGGGAAAGGGACGCGATTGTTTGATGGGGACAGTGTTTCTTTTCGGGATGAGTTTTGTTTGTTTGTATGTAGATTTCACATAAAAGTGGAATCATATGGTATTTGTCTTTTTCTGCCTGAGTTCTTTTACTTGGCATAGTACCCTCAGGGTATTATTCATTCATGTTGTCACAGAGGGCAAGATGCCTTCTTTTCTTTTCTTTTTCTTTTTTCTTTTATCTTTTTTTGCCGAGTAACATTCCGTAGTGTGTATATACCATATCTTCATTATCTATTCATCCATCGATGGACACTTGGGTCACTTCCATATCTTGGCTATTGTAAATAATGCTGCAATGAACATAGGGGTGCATGTATCTTTTTGAATTAGTGTTTTTTATTTTCTTCAGATAAATGCCTGTAAGAGCAATAGCTGGATCATGGGGTAGTTTAATTTTTTGAGGAACCTCCAAACTGTTTCCAGAGTGGCTGCACCAACTTACATCCCACCAACAGTGCATGAGGGTTCCCTTTCTCCACATCCTCTTTAACACTTGTTTCTTGTCTTTTTGACAACAGCCATCCTAGCAGGTGTGAAGTGCTCTCTCATCGTGGTTTGGTGTGCATGTCCCTGACCACGAGTGCTGTCGAGCGTCCTTTCATGTGTCTGTTGGCCATCTGGATGTCTTCTTTGGAAGAAATGTCTATTTAGATCCCCTGCCCATTTTATAAAAGCAGATATTTTTTCGCTATTGAGTTGTTTGAGTAGTTCTGCCTCTCTCACTGGTCTTGATGTGGCCCTTTCCTCCTCTGCTATGGAGTGGCTGTTGCACTAGCTGGTCTGCCCTTCCTCAGAGGGGACGGATCTGCGCAGCTGAGGATTGGGTTGTCTGTGGGAGGAGGTGAGCTCAGGGTCTTCCCACACCACCCCCCTGCGCTACCTGTATTTTAGACATTGAGTCTGTAATTTGAAACCTCCCCACAAAGAAAGTTCTGGCCCAGACGTTTTCACCAAATACTTAAGGAAGAAATAATGCCAGTCTTTTTTTTTTTTTTAAGATTTATTTATTTATTCAACAGAGATAGAGACAGCCAGCGAGAGAGGGAACACAAGCAGGGGGAGTGGGAGAGGAAGAAGCAGGCTCATAGCAGAAGAGCCTGATGTGGGGCTCGATCCCATAACGCCGGGATCACGCCCTGAGCCGAAGGCAGACGCTTAACTGCTGTGCCACCCAGGCGCCCCAGAAATAATGCCAGTCTTATCCAAACTGTTCCAAAGAAGGAACAAAAAGTAAGCACTTCCCAATTTATTTTATGAAGATAGATGCAAAAACATAAACACATTGTAAGCAAAGCAAATCTAGTAATGTGCTTAAAACACCAAGTGGGGTTTATTCCAAAAATGCACGGTGAAAGGTTAGTTTAACATTCAAAAACTCAAGCAACATAACTGACTATAGTAATTATAATTGAGAAGAAAAATCAAATAATGATCTCAGTAGATGTAGAAAAAAACATATAAAGCGCTCTCTCCCTATATATATATCCATTATATATGATAAATAAATAAAAACTGTTAACAACTAGGAGTAAAAGGAAACTTGTTGAATTTGATACATTATATCTGCAAAAAACTTTAGCTAACATTGTACTTAATGATGAAGTTTTGAAACCTTTCCCTCTGAATTCAGGAATAAGACAAAGCTATCTACTATTACTTCTCTTCAATGTTTATTGAAGATTTCACTCCATGTGTTAAGGCCAGAAAATAAAAATTAATAAAAAGGTACAGACATTAGAAATAAAGAAATAAAAATGCCATTATTCACAGGTGATATAATAGTGCTCATAGAAAACTGAGAACAATTGCAGATAAATTTTTACAGTTAATGGATTTAACAAAGGCACTGGGAATAAAATTAATATAGGAAAAACAATTCTGCCCCTATATACTAGCATCATACAATTAAAGAATAGAAATGATTATAGGATACTACTTACGATCTATCAAAAAAAAACCCCAAATACCTAGCACTTAATCTAATAAACTATGTGTAAGAGCTTTATAAGAAAAATACAAATATCATTGGGAGAACTTTGAAATATTTAAATAGATGGAGGTATATATCCTGTCAAGAATTAGAAAGCTCAGTATTAGAAAGATATCTGTCCAAACTGTCCACACAGAGAGACTCACACATACACGTCGATTTAAACAAAGGTGACACTGCAATGCTGTGGGGAAAGGATGGCCTTTTCAGTAGATGATGCCGGGAAGTTGGAATTCCACAGGTAGGGTGAAAAGTCTTGACTTTTACTTAACATCACAGGCAAAAATTAAATCCCAGGGGTATTGTGGATCTAACTGTGAAAGACAAAACGTCTAGAGCAGTGGTTGGGCACATATTTTCTGTAAAGGGCCAGATAGTAAGCACTGAATGCTCGTGTGCTATGTGGTCCCTGTCGCAGCTGCTCAGCTCTGCTATCACAGGACACAAAAGCAGCCATAAACCATGTCTCAATAAACAAGCATGGCTGTGTCCCAATAAAGCTTTATTTACAAAAATAGGTGGCAGGCTTTAATTTGCCAATGCCATTGTGTGCATTCTCAAAGGAGCCAGAATTTCCCCCCAGGGAGTGAAAATTCTTTCTTGGGGGGAGAGTGAAGACATCTTATTATTTTTATGTATAAAACATAGATATATGGACAGCACATAAACAGATAGTATATACACTGTATTAAAGTTTTAAGTGGAGGCAGTAGTGATTAGGGAAAAAATATTAAAGAAGTCTCCTGTGGGGGTATGATTTTTAGTTATCTATTGCTGCAAAAACAATATTACTACAAACTTAGTGACGTAAAGCAACCCATCTATTACATCACAGCTTCTGGGCACAGCTTAGCCGGGTCCCAAGAGACTATTATCAAGGTATCAGCTAGGGCTGGGTCATCTGAAAATTTGCCAGAGGAAAGATCCGCTTCCAAGCTCACCTGGTTATTGGCAGCACTCTGTTTCTTGCAGGCTTTGGGACTGAGGACTACAGTTTCTTCAGGCTGTCATCCAGAGGTCACCCCCAGAGCCTTGCTACATGGCTGTCCTCATTGGGAAGCTCGAAATATGGAATCTTGCTTCTTCAAAACTAGCAAAGGACAGTGTCCCCGAGCAAGACAGCTGTTACAATTTTAGGTAACATAATGGCAGAAGTGACAACGCATCACCTTTGCTGTGTTCTATTAGCAAGAAGTAAATTGCAGGTAGCCTCCACACTCAAGGGGAGGGGGATTACACAAGGGCATAAATACCACGGGAGGGGAGTGGGGGGGATGATGGGAACTACCTGTCCATCACAGGTGATCATGGGGAAGGTTAAGATACCTTGTTCTAGATGATAACACAGGAGAATGTCTTCATAATCTGAAGGTAGGCAAAGATTTCCCAAGCAGCACACAAAAAGCACTAAGCACAATGGGACAAAATGATACAGAAGACTACGTTTACGCGAATAACTTCTGTTCATCAAAAAACACCATCAGGAGAAAGAAAAGACAAGCAACAAAGTGGGAGGAGACATTTAAATACACATGTCTGACAAAGATGTATCCAGAACTCTTGTAAGTCATGAAAGACAGATATGCCACTAGAGAAATGGGTGAAAGACTTGAATAGGTATGTCTCAAGAGAGGGTATTTAATGCTCGATAGACAGATGAAAAGGTGTGCTCTCTCATTAATCATCAGGGAAATGCAAATTAAAAACACACCCAAAAGGCTAAAACTATAAAGACAAAAATACCCCAAATATAGAGCAACTAGAACTCTCCATCATTGCTGGGCTGGTGTGAATCGGTAAAAATCCTTTTTGGCAGTGGCTCTTTGCCAACATTCAGTGAAAATGAACACACAGATACCCTGTGGTCTGGCGATCCCACGGCTAAGGGGAGTGACGTACTCAACAGGAGTGACGTGTACCAACACGCTCTCAGCAGCCCTGTTCCTTAGTAGTCAAAATTCAAAACAACCCAAATGCCCCTCAACGACTGAATAGATAGATGGTGGTATATTTACCTAGTGTAAATCTAGATAGCGAAGAGAGGACAAGACTTTCTGCTTCACGCAACAACATCGACGACTCTCGTAAAATAATACTGGGCAAGGGGACAGAAGGTGTGATTTGTTCCCATAAATTTCAAAAGTAGGAAAAGCTAATCCACGATGACAGAAGTCAGAATAGAGACTTCCCTGCGGGCAGAGGGGCCATGACTGGCAAGGGTCACGGAGGGACTTCTGGGGAGCGGGTAGTATTCTTTCTCCACGTGGATGCTGGCTATAACGATTTCTTCCCTGAGCTGCACACTTACAGTTTGCGCACTTTACTGTGTGCATGCCATGCTTCTAGAAAAAGTTGACTTTAAAATTATATTCACTGAATTACTAACACCCAAATACAAAATCTATATCACTTGTAGACAGAGAAATACAGATTAAAGTAATAATGAAATGTCGCTTCATTCAACAACATCCATTCCTAGAGGATGTGTGGAGGGAAAGGAACTCGAACATATTGTTGATGGCAATATGAAATGTTCTAGCTGTTTTGAAAAGCAACCTGTAAACACCTATAAAACTAAACTATCTAGATATATGTATACACCTAGCCAGAACATTAAGAGAACTAGGATATATAAGGACATATATTCAAGGACATTTATTGCTGCATTGTTATTGTGGGAAAAACTGGAAGCAAAATTAATGCCTGTAGATAGAGGAATGGCTGAGGAAATATGGTTTGGCCATACCATGGAATATTATGCGGCTGTTTTGTAAAAATGCAAAATGTACTTTTTTGCCCTAGAGGGATTTACGTGAGGTTTTATGAAGCAAGATGTAGAGAAAGGCAAATAATATCTCGTCTTTATATTTTGATAAAAAAGGACGGAGAAAGAAAACCCCTTATGTATATGAGTGTGTGTGTATGTGTGCCTGCATATGAAATGATCACATTAACATAGAGAAAAATATGGAAGGTTCCATACTAGTCCACTAACATGGGCTGGCATGTGGCTTTATAGAAGGATGGGAGATGAGAGGGGGGAAAGAGATTCCAAAAAGAAAAAAGGGGAGAGCAAAGCAAGGCATCGGTGTGAATTACCTGCATGTGTGCGTAAAGAAACTAAATAACTTTAAAAGACAAAGACCAAATAATAACTTTGTAGTCATTTTATGAAAGAGGAAATAAATGAGTTCTTTTGCCTCTTCCATCTTTCAAGTCATTTCAGTCATACGAAAAACTTCATCCACAGTTAGGAACCCTATTATTTGCTTCTAAAATAGGACTGACCTGTTTTTCTTCCTTTTGTATTTTATTAAATACTTAAAATATTTTTACTTAAAATCTTTGTCTTAAAAATGCTCAGTGCAATAATTATGGCTCGCCCTACCTTTCCTTGCTTTATTTTTTTTTTTATAACACCCAGAGCCGACTGACAGCATACCATCTGTTCATTTGCCTCCGGTCCTCCACACTGGAATGCGCACGCGCTGAGGCAGGGCCGGGCTCCGCTGTTGGCCGCTGTGTCACCAGGGTGTAGAGGGGTGTCTCGCAGACAGCAGGTGCCCTATCAAGGCTTGAGTGGATTTCTGAATGAATACCTTTTCTATTTGGACTTCGCTCTACTTGAGTCCGTTTCACTTACTCATGAATTTCCTTAGCGCGTGTTTAAAGCACACTTACCGTGCCCAAAATAGGAACAAACAAAGGAAGACGATATGACCCATTCCTCCCCACAACATACATTCCAGTGGGAGAAAAGGCCAGAAGGTCGGGGACTGTACAGCATGCAAAGACAGAGGTAAGCATGATGTGTTAATGGGGTGTCGAGTACTGGGACTTCACTCCTAATTCAGTCCACTTGGGGGTGCAAGGGTAGGGAAGCTTCCAGAAAGCAGTAATCTCATGAGGGAAGGCACCAAGGCTGGGGAGGAAACCACTCTGAGGGCAAGGAAGAGACCATATGGCAGGAGCCAGAGTGTCCAGGAGAATACCACAGGAAGCCTGGTTGGAAGGGGCAGGAGGGGCCAGGCGACAAAGGGCTGGGAAGGGTTTCTGGATACTCTGAAGCTTGGGATCAAGTCCTCCTGGTCCAGGCATGACTGTCTACTGAGGGATCCAAATAGAATCACAGTATAAATCTTGTCCTGTCGCCTCTACCAGCGTTGAGCTAAAGGGGAATGGATCAAGGCAGCTTGGTACTAAAGTCTCAGTGCCTTTTCTGGTGGAATTTGCTGGGTTAACACTCTCCTTAGGCTCGTCTCCGGGCCTCTGCAAGTGGACTTCTGTCACTGTGACTCTGCTTAGGGAAGGTGGGATTCAAGGCTTTGAGATGCTGCTGTGGGACCCAGTTCTCCAGTCTGGTTGGTTTGCAGAGCAAGAGGCAGTCTGAGAGCTTCCTGGAGCCCATTGCTTCGCCCGATTCCTAGATCAGATTACTTTCTCCTCCCTGACTCAGTGATGAGCTAAGAATTCCTCTTCTCTATGCAGCAGTTCTATCTATGCACTTGGTGTGAATTCCCATGGCAATTAGTTGTACTGTTTTTTGCTCAGTGCACCAATTCCCCTTTCCCGACACCCCTAGGGTGAGTAATGATAACATCAGAAGTTACTATGAATTGGATTATTACCATGGCCCATTTAATCTTCACAAGAATCCGATGAGGCCGTCACTATTATTAACCCCATTGCCCAGATGGAGACACAGACTTGCAAGGATAAGTCACTTGCACAAAGCCTTGAAGCAGGCGACCCAGTTGCACGCCCCGACATCCCAGCCTTTATCAACTTAGGAAGCCATGCTTCCCCATAACCCCCGATTCACAGAAGACTGAGCTTCGGTCCCTTCCCAGCTCTGTCTGGGCTTCCTGGGGAATATTGGTGTGTTCACCAGATGCCTCCTACATTCTTCCACCTCAGGGCGTCATCTGGCTCTGAAACACGGCTTACTCTTCTGAAGGTTGCCTTTGTCGGTGCGGGATCAGTTTCCCCCGACATGTTCCTGCTCTCCTTGAACCAGCTCTTCCCCAAGTGTGGGAACAGCCCCTCCTGCCTTTCCTCTGCTGATTGGAATTTAACACAAGCTGGCCAATGGGTCGGCACCGAAGATGGATTACCACATAGAGGGTTATACTGCCTGTTAGCGACGGCCGCCCTGAGTCCACAGGCTCGGGCCCCTGCACGGGGACCCGCTACTGCCCTCACCTTTCCCTTGATGCTTGCTCACCTCACTGGGCAATAGGCTGGCCTCCCTGCCTTACCCCATCTATCTGTCCCTAGGTCTCCTCCAAAAGACGTGTCCTTGAGCATAACGGCTCAGCCTAAAATCTGGCTGAATCATACCCCAACGCCCACAGACAGGAGCCAGTTTTCTCTTACTTAATTCTAGGCCCACCTTCCAAGTACTGATTTTCCAGTCCTATGATTAAACTCTTGCAAGTATGAACGACAATGAGAAATCAGCTTCCTTCAAGAAAACCCCAACTCTACCCACAGGAATACAGTCTTGCCCTTTGGTCCTTCAAATATATTCAAATGCAAGTTACAAATCAAGACATTTCCCAAACTCGAGCTTACTTAGTCTTGACAAATACCATGTGTGAGCTAGCAACAGTCCAAGCCACGCCAAAACCATTCCTTTCTCCTCTTTCCTCCAGCATCAGTGTTGACCAGACTCCACGGCCTTTCTGTCACCCTCAGAATCTCTTCCAAAACCTGCAACCAAATGTTTGAAGAGTGACATAGAAACACCCCCCAAGAACAAGCCATATTATACGGAGAAAGCCAGCCTAATCCAGTAGTTGTGAAAGAGGTATTTCTTTAAAGGAAGGAAGGGTTTCTGAGGAAGTAGTACTCAGGCTCCCCTCCCCACCTCACTCACTCTTACTCAAGGGGACCTGTTAGCAGTGTTATGCATACAAACTTTGGTCTTTGGAAATCCGTCGCATTTGCTTTGCTTAACCAGAAGGGCCATTGCCCAAGAAGGAACTCAAGAACCTCCCTCTAGCAACAAAGAAAATCACTTGAACTTTTGAAATCACAGTTCTATTCCAGCTTTGACCCTCCTTATCAGGACTATATAAACCCCAGGACCCGTTTTTGGCTTGAGGACCAAACTCAGAACGTCTTGGCTTTCTCTTCCCTCAACGGCCTCTGCACGGAGGAAGTTTCCAAAGCAGATGGTCTGAGAGTGAGAGTAGCTGACATCCCTGTGTGCTGTGTGCATCCCACACCACCGCACTGAGCACCCTTTCTCGTTTTCCAACAAGGACAGTGAAACTCAGAAAGGATAAATGGTTGGCCCAAGGTCCCATAACTAATAACTGGGAGAGCCACCATTTGAACCCCATCAGTCTGGCTCCAGCCCTCTGAACTGTGACTTTCAGATGGGGAACAAGAGCCCCACCGAGGGAGGAGAGCCACTGGAGTTACTTCCCCTTCCACAGCAGAACGTGGGTACCATGACGTGCTCTTGGTACACACGGAGAAGTCAATGCCCCTCCACAGTGCTCATATCCATCTCTGCGATGCAACTTCCGTTTTTCCACTACCAAGGAGAACACTGAGTCCGGTCCCTTTGGTTCTCTTCTCAACATCGTTATTTCCTTTAGCGCTGACTCATTCTCCAGGGCTGACACCTGCTGCAGAAGCTCACTGGCCGCTGTAGTCACTGTGGTTCCTTATCAACAAGCTCTCTCTGCCGGGGGGCTGCAGGGGTCCGTTGGGGGAAGGGATTGCTAAGGGGGAAGGGGAAACTGGAACTCAATCTAACTCAGGAGAGGTCACCAGCTTCACTCGTTCCTCTCTGTTTTCCTTTCTGTGCAGAGTCCTTCTCATGCCCAGTGAGAGCTCCGAGGGCTCTTTGCCCCCTTCGTTTACCAAACATGCCAGCTATTTGTTTGACTGCCCAGGTGGGGACTGACAACTCTTCGCGGTGTTTCTTAATCAGGCCCTGTGTTTAACAGACACTCCTTTGCATCTGTGGTATTTGGTTGAGTAAGTGCATAGGCTCCTTTATTTAAATTCTTCTACACAAAGGGAGACTTTTAAGTGCATTTCATGTCCTGGATGAATGAAGCCTCAGAGCACCAAATATCGTTGCAAATGGAACTACTGAACCATTGCGGACAACGTTTGAGAACTCGTAGAGAACTAGAGATGGGCCACAAAAGAGGAGACCGACAAGTGTTGAATATCTTTCAACAAGATATTCGTCAACCAGAATGGAAGGCATGTGGGAATTGCAGACTGATGAGCGCGACGCCTCGGACCAGAACACTAGAGTGGACTAGTAAGCACACTAAATCACCAGGCACCAACACGGGCTCTCAGCGAAGAGCTTACGCCAAGTAACCTACTCTATTTCTACTTGCTTATTTGACGAATGGATCAAGGACCATGGTGGGTTAGTCACTTTGGACCATTTGACAAAGTCTCTCTGGAAGTCCTAAAAGGTAAGATGAAGAAACGTGAATTGGCTGCTGACAAATGAGGTGAATTTGTAACTGGCTGAAGAACTATACCTAAAGGATGTTGATAAAATATTTTTAATCAACTCAGACAGGAGTATTTATGACATGCTTATTAGATTGGCAAACAACGCCAAACTGGGAGAGGTAACTAATAATTTGAATGATGAAATTTGGGTTCTAAAGGCTCTTGAGAGACCAGAACTTGGGGGCACCTGGGTGGCACAGCAGTTAAGCGTCTGCCTTCGGCTCAGGGCGTGATCCCGGCGTTCTGGGATCGAGCCCCACATCGGGCTCCTCCACTATGAGCCTGCTTCTTCCTCTCCCACTCCCCCTGCTTGTGTTCCCTGTCTCGCTGGCTGTCTCTCTCTCTGTCGAATAAATAAATAAAATCTTAAAAAAAAAAAAAAAAGAACCAGAGAGACCAGAACTTGGGCTAAAGCTAGCTAGCAATAACAATGTGAATGGGGGTAATGTAAAGTTTTTCATTGAGGTACAAAAAAAAAAAAGTAATAATACAAGCACAGGAAAGAGTAGATATGAGTTAGCAGTAATTCCTGTATTAGAGGGGGATGCTTTTGACTACAAGTAACAAAAATACCTGATTCGAGATGGATAAGGCAGTTTATCATCTCCTATAACAAAGAAACTGAGGAAAAGTAGCTTCAGGGGTGAAAGCTTTACTCCTTTGAGACACTCTAGGCCAGTGGTTCTCAACCATGGTGGAAGGATGAGGGACAGATTTCCTCCCTGGGATGCTTGGCAATGTCTGAAGACATCTTTGGTTATCACAACTGGGGTGGGGGTGTTCCTGGCACCTGGCGAATAGAGAAAAGTCAGGGACGCTGCTGAGCTCCTACAGAGTATAGCAGGACCTCCACAATAGAGAACCAGCTGGCTCAAAATGTCAATAGTGCTAAGACACCCTGATTTAGAGTAACCCAAATCTACCCTTGGGGATGGGGGTGTGATGGGTTGTCTTCCTCAGAGTCACATGGGAGAAGGGTGGCTAGCTGAACAAAGCTGGGGTTTGTTAGGAAGGAAGAAGGGAAGAAGTGCCTTGGGTAGTTCACCGTAAAGACAAGGCACCCACATTAAAAATCTCTATTGCTTTTGATGACTATGAACCAGGGTCATTGTTAGCGCGCAGAAGGTCTTTATATGAATTTAAAAAGGCACCCCCTTCCTCAGACATTTTACTGCCATCTACTGGAAAATTATTATAAGAAATATACAAATCTACAATCTGTTGTGACTAGAGCCCCCTAGAGTTGTGCAGTGCATAAACTCACAATAGCGTAGAGCATCTCTTCTGAGTCTCATAATCCAGCTACGTGCAATGGCAGTCAAAGGGGTAGCTTAGGATTTTATTTTATTTTTTTTTTAAAGATTTTATTTATTCAATTGACAGAGAGAGAGACAGCCAGTGAGAGAGGGAACACAAGCAGGGGGAGTGGGAGAGGAAGAAGCAGGCTCATAGCGAAAGAGCCTGATGTGGGACTCGATCCCATAATGCCGGGATCACGCCCTGAGCCGAAGGCAGACGCTTAACCGCTGTGCCACCCAGGCGCCCCATGCTTAGGATTTTATAAACAGAACTGTATGTCCCATGTAAAAAAAAGCAAAAAAATCTGAACTGTATTCTACAGTCATCAGACCACAGCTAGAACACTTAAGTTAAATTTTTGGTTCCATAGCTCAAAAAGTGACTAAAGGAAATTGGATTAGAAGAGTCAAGAAATCATAATATATGAGAAGTGATTTAAAAAATGAAAAAGGAAATGGAGCCGTCGGGAATACCAGTAGAGTTCCGAAGGGTGTCAAGGGGAGGGAGATCGGTCTGAAGCTGTGTTTCTCCACAAGGCAAACCTGAGTCCAATGAGTGGAACCAGAGAATAACGAGATCTCAAGGATGGAAGTGACCTTGATGGTTAATTAATGAACCCCACAAGCAATGTCTTCGTTCCTGCCCCAGTGCTTCCAGCGGTCATCCTGCCAGGATGACTTCAGTCAATTCGAAAGGCTTTTTCGTTGCCCTGAACTCTGTCTCCTTTGACTCCCACCCATTATCCCTGGTCTCCTCAGCTGCTCTCTGATGACAGGTGGGTTTCAGAGAGTCGGGTTTGCTTTACATAAGGCAGTTTTTGCAACCAGGGTTTCCACTCAGGGGCTTCAGATAGAAGATGGACCAACATTTGTCAGTGATCAGGTTTCTCGGCGATAAAATGAAAGCCTTCATCTAGATCTCCAGGTTCTTTTCTGGTGTCCGAGTGGAGCATGGCCTCGGGGCTACAAAATTAGGAGTGTGGTGTGCAAACATAGAGCTCACTGCGTGGCTGCCAAGTTTTTCCTCCCAGTTCCTTGGCATAATTTGGTGCTTGGATTTACCGTAATGAATTTAATCAGTCCCCAACTGATAAACCTTCAGGTTGTTTCCAATTTTTCATGATTATAAACCTTACTGCAACAAACAACCTTATATATAACTTTTGGGTGCTGATGTAAATATTTTTATAGGTTAAGTTCCCAGGAATGGAATTGCTGAGTATAAGGGACAGACACTGCAGAGTTAGTCCTCCTTAATGATTCGCTTCCATTTATACTTGCACCCACACTGGACAATTACACTAAATCTTATCCGTCAAACTGATAAATTGGAATTGGAATTGGAATTTCTTTGACTTTTAGGAAGGTAGAACATATTTTCTTATGTTTGTTGATTTCTATGAAGCATTTTTCATAATCTTTGCCTCTTTTTCTGAGTTATGGGCATTATATAGGATTTTTATGTATTGTGGATATTATGCCCAGTTTTGCATTTGTCTTTTTAAGTCTATTTAGGTCTTCCACTTGACGGAAATCATTAATAAAATCAAATTTAATGCAATCTGACTTTGTTTTATGACTTTCAGGTTTTAAGTTACGATTAGAAAGGTGTTTCATATGGGGAGATTACGCAGGTATTCCCCAATACTTTTATGGCAAGATGTTTTACATTTAATTACTTAATTAGTCTGAAATTTATTTCTGTATATGGTGGCAAGGAGCTGGAGACACCATATTTGTTTTCAAATGGATATCCCCATATTCAGACTCCATTTGTTTTCAAAAATCCTTCCCATGCTAATACGATTGCATACTTTATTTATATACTTTACATGCTTAGTTTTTTAAGGGTATGTACATTTGTTTATTATTACACTGTACTCTCTTCCATTAGTCAAGTTTTCTTTTTTTGTATCTGTCACACATTTTCCATTACTGTATCTTTAGAGTACCTTTTTTTTGTATAGTTGATATACAATGCTCTATTAGTTTCAGGTGCACAAAAGAGGGAATCTGACAATTCTATGCATTGTGCAATGCTTACTGTGAGTGTAGTTACAACTGTCAGCACGCAACATTATTACAGTATTAGCAGCTATATTCCCTATGCTATACTTTTCATCTTTGTGACATAGTCCTTTTTTTATAGTTCATAAAACAAATTCCCTTTTCTTATTTTGCAAAATTATCATTGATTTTCTATGTTCACATGTTAAAGTCCCATAGGGCTTTCCATTGGAATTACATTCAATTGACAGAGCAATTTGGGAAGAACTGATATTCTTACACAATTTAATCTACCCATCCAAGAACTTCTTGTGTCTCCCCATTTATTAATTCAAACATTGCTCTGTATTTGAAAATACATATATTTTTTCACATATATCTTATACATTACTTGTTAAATTTGCTACTAGGTATATTATATTTAAGCATACTCTCTGAATTACTTTTTTGTTTTTTTTACATTTTATTTCCTAACAGGTTGTGGGTGGTATTTAGGAAGCCTATAGATATTTAGTTTTTTACATAGATTTAATCTGGCTGCTTCCAGAACTCACTTACTGTCTACATACTTGATGGCTAATGCTCTTGGGTATCTCAGTTACTCATATCATCCGTAATAATGAGTAATAAAAAGTGTTCCCTTTCTATTTACTGTATGTAATTCTTTATTTGGTTTTCTTATCTCACTGTTTGGGCTAGAACCTTCAACACAATGATAAATAATAGCAGTGATGGTTCACATCCTTGTCTTGTTCTTGACTTTAACAGTGTTACTAGTGTTTCACCGTTAAGGATAATGGTTGCAGTAGTTTTAGAATGACACATTTTTGTCAAGTTAATAAACTTGCCTTATTTTCCTGGCTTACTAGGAGTTTTCTTTTCTTTTCTTTTTTTTTATCAAGGACAGAATTTAAATGTTGTCAAGTGACATTCTGGCATCGATTGAGATGATCACAATTTTTTCTTTAATCTACTAATTAAATTAATGAACTGTCTGATATTGAACTAGGTTTGAATTTCTGGAATGTTTAATCATAATATTTTTATATTTTAATACATTGCTTACATGGAAATTTCCAATGATTTACATAGGGTTTTTACCCTTTTTTTTTTTAAGATTATATTTATTTATTTGACAGTGAAAGAGAGAGAGCACAAGCAGGGGGGAGCAGCAGGGAGAGGGAGAAGTAGGCTCCCGCTGAGCAGACAGCCTGACTCGGGTCTCAATCCTAGGACCCTGGGATCATGACCTGAACCAAAAACAGATGCTCAACTGACTGAGCGACCCAGGCGCCCCTGGCTTTTACACTTCGGGATATGGGTCCATATTTTGGTGCTATCTTTGTTAGATTTTAGTATCAGCACTAAATGAGTCTCATAAAATTTTTCTGGAAGGACTTTATTGCTAAGTATAGATAAGAAGCATATGTCTTTTGGAGAGCCGGTAGCACTCACTTGTAAAACCATCTACCCTGAGATCTTTAGGGTGTTAAATATTTTATTACATTTATACTTTCTTCTGCGGTTATTGATCTCTTTAGGTCTTCTAACTTCTCTTGAGCCAATTTTACTATTTATATTTGTCATGAAAAGAGTCCATTTTATTTAGAATTTTAAATTATAGACATAAATCGTATATGATTTTGAATTTTTAAAATGTTTCTCCAGACATATGATTATGTCCACTTTCCTATTTATAAAATTATACATTTATATTCTTTTACAACTCTTTTCTTTTTGCTTTGCCAGTCTTGGAAGAGGTTTGTCTCTCTTTAAAAATCGTTTCAAAGGAACGCCACAAGAACAGCGATCCTATCTGCTGTGCTCATCGCAGGATCCCCACTGGTTATGTGTAGTACCTGGCACACGCTTGGCACACGCTAAGTATTTACTGACAGGGTAATTGAGAGAGCCTTGTTTTGACTTTCTGTATCAATTCCTTTTTTTCTTTCTAACACATCAATTTCTTCCCTCCACTTTCTTTTGATGTTTTATTGTTTCTCTTCTAGTTTCTGAAACAACTCGCAGTCAGTCCCTTTCAATCTTTTATTTTTAACAAAATAGTTTAAAGCAATGAATTCTACTCTGAGTGCAGCTTTGGCTTCCTCTTGTAAGTTTCGACGTATTCTGCTTCCTTTGCTATTCATTTTTTGCTAAAAATAATTCTTAAAAATTATTTCTAGTGATCCCATTTTTTGAAAACTTTTTGATTTTGTTTATTATTGCTACCATTATTGCACTATGGCCGGTTTTGGAAATTTATTGGGAATCTGTTTAGGTATTTGTACATGGCCAATTTTTGTAAATGACGCACAGATATTTGAAAAGAAGATATTTTTCTATGTATTGGGTATAAAGTTCTGTTGCAGTCATGAAATCAAACTTAATAATTGTGTTATCTAAATCCTTCTGAGTGCCTGTCCAGTTCTGACAATGTGCTAGAGTCTCCCACTATGGTTGTGGTTTCATTAAGTTCTTGGATTTCTAGCAGTTTGTGTCTTTCTATAACTACCTTTTAATACATAAAGCTTCATGAATATTGCATATTTTCATTGATTATAACTTTTATAAATATAAATTACCCCATTTTTCCAATCTCATTTTTGCCTTGAATTCTACTTATTCTGATATCCATATTGCCATCCCTGCTTCTATTTTCCTAATTCTCATTCATCCTCCTCTTCCTGTCTCTCTCTCTCTCTCACATGCATTTCCCATGATATCTTTGTTCATACCGTTATTTTCCACCTTTTGTATCAGTTTGGCTTACATGTTTTCTCTTATAGACAGGACAATACTGGATCTGGCTTTTATAGCAAATCTGAGGGGATTTTGTTTTTTTGTGTTTTTTTTTAAATAGAAAATTTAACTTAGTCACACTTACTATTGTTACTTTTATGTTTGATCTCATCCCTGACATTTTATCTTCTGGTTTCTATTTACTAATAGAAAACTTAGAACTTTTCTAAGTTTTATTGGATAAGTTTTTTGTCCCTTTTATTCTCTAGTAGTTTCAAAGTCCTATATCCTAGTTCTAGCCTACTATTTGTTATCTCTAAATTTTAACAAAGAAATCTGAATTAAATATGTATATGAATAAATAACCAGTATCTCAAAGAACAAAATGAAAATTTTAATATGCTTTTTAATTGTCTTCTTCCCCTGTCTTCCTATTCCCTTGACTTTTACCGTTATGTTTTTTTTTTTTAATAATCCTTCCATGATACTTGCATTAAGTTTCCAAACCCTATTACTAACACATTTATTTGGGTTAAACTGTTTCTTATATCCTGGATCTTCCCTCTGCCTGGGTTTATTTTCCTCTGATTGATTTTCATTTTGTTTCTCTCCAATCCTTCCACCCTACCCTTCCAGAAAGGTCATACAGGTATTTTGACCTCTGTGTTCAAGGAAATGCCTTTCTCTGTCTCTCACATAAAAACAACAGTTGGGCAGGAATAGATTTCCAGGTCCCCATCATTTCCCCTAGAAAAGATAGGTGCACACTAGCTTCCAGGTTGCCTGAGGTGGGAACTGAGCCACCATGCCGTTGGTGGCTTCCTTTCAGGGCATGTGGGTGGGGAGCAGAGCAGCAGGCCAGAGTTCTCAGTAAAAAACTCATGACCATAAGGGCTCCCATCTTCATGCTCAAGTTCTATGCATTCTGCTCCTAGAGGTAGCTTGGTGGGTTGGAAAACACTGGCCAACAGCTGGAGTGGGAGCTCTGGGCAAGCCCTGGAGACCACCAGGTTGCTCCCTGCCAATGGCTTCCTGGCCTCTAGCAAAGCCATTGATGTCAACAGGACAGTGTCATCAGGAAGAAGGAAAGGAGTTGCCTGTGTGGGTGCTGAGGCCTTAGGGGATTTCACCATCATTCAGATTCCTTTCAATTCTCCATATTTGTGGTACTGCTCAGAGTTAACTGGGGCCTGCCACACCCTCTTCATTCTTCGGTCCCCACTGAGACATGGTAAGGAACGCACACAACATGAACTTGCCACTCTTGCCGGTGGGGGTGGGGGTGGGGGTGGGAAGGTGGGGAGTGACCCAGCTTCCAGTTCGTGTCTATTCAACTTGCCAAGTGAGACTGTCCCACCACATACCCATTAGCTGTCCCTGTGGCTGCAAGCATTAGGTCCTTTGAAGTTCTCTAGGGAAGACCCCTGCCCTTCCTTCCAGGGGGTATCCTTTTCACCTGTAACACCTGCTCACCTGTGTATCATCAGCTGTCCCTTCAATATGATCCTGTCTACTTCATTTCTTCTAGAAATTCCTATAGATGCCTTCCATTTTCATGACAGCCTTCTCTGTTTGTCAGTTCCGGTCTGGACTTTTCCTAACTCTTCTTCTCACTGGTGTTTTTAGTGCATCTTTGGGAGGTGGAAGGCTCACCCTGCCAGCCTAGAGCCATATCATGAAGGTCCAGAAGGAGCGTGGCAGTCAGAGGGAGCTTGGAGTGGGCACCAGGCTGGGAGAACAGGATGTGCAAAGGTAAGCGGTGTGAAGGGACACAGCCTGTCACGGGGGTGGACAGGGGCAGCCGGACCACTGGCATCATTTGCAGGTTGGAGGGGTGTGACCAGGGTCAGCGTTGGGAGATGCCGGTGGTAGGCAGAGAATACATCACGGAGAGCCAGCATGCAATGCTGGCGTTTGAACTTCGTTCTACAGACGCTGGCAGTTGTAGAAATGGGAGTGAAGCAATTGATTTTTGTGTTTTAGAAACCTCACTGTGGTGACGGGGTGGAGAAAGATGGATGGTGCTAGGAAACGAGAGGCGGGGAGAGGGAGACAACTGCGCCAGAGGGGGCAGGAGCTGTGAGCACCGGAACTGGGGCAGTGGCCTGGAGCACCAAGGAACAGATGGATAGCAGAGATAAAAGGGAGCTCTAGTCACTCAAACCTAGCGACCTATGGGATATGGGGGTAAGGCAGAGGCAGAGGCAGGGATGACTCAGAGGTTTCTGGTTTGGGCAACTCAGAGGATTACGTTGCTATTCATCAAGATAGAGAATGAAGGAGGAGAAGCAGGTTTGGGGGGAAAGAGAATGAGTTCAGTCTTAAACTTACTGCTTTTAAGGTGTCTGCAAAGTGACAAAGTGTTGATGTCAACAGGTTGGGCCAACACTTGGGTCTGGGGCTCAAGAAAGAAGATGCATGTGAGGTCACTAGTGTGTGTGGTAGTTAGTGCCAGGGTGCACGAGATTGTCCTGAGAGCGTGTAGAACGGGCAAGGCCGGCCTCGTGGGTGTGGGACCACGCAGGGCCTTGGGCTCAGAAGGGCCCTGTGTTTGGCTTAAGGCTCTACGGTCACCATCTTGAATCTCTCAGTAACCTTTAACCGGGCCTCTCACATTTTCATTCACACTGAGCCCCGCAAATTGTGCGGCAATTTTTGAGGGCGAGAAGGACAAAAACCAAACGCTCTGAAGCACTAAGCTGAAAAGGGTGGGCGATGTCAGCAATATCTTCCTCACTCATCTCCCTGCTCCGTCGTCCTTGCCCATGATGGTCATGGCGATCGTGCCGAAGCTTAAGTCAGATCATGTCATGCCTGTGCCCAGACCCGCCAAGGCTTCTCATCTCAGCAGAACATCAAGTTTTTACTGTAGAGGGCAAAGCCCTGCTTGCGGGACGGAGTCCCAGCTCCGGGTCTGCTACCAGTCTCCACATTCAGCATGCCCTGGCCGTGCCTGCCTCGGTGAGCTCCTCCACCATTCTGAGATTTGCACTAGCCAGCCATCTGCCTGGAATTCTCTTTCACCGTGCATGCCCCTATACCTGCCCCTCTCCCTCGGGCTCCACTCAAATACCCCCTCTCGATGAGATCGCTCCTGGCCAGGCTGTCTGTGCCCTCCTCCCGCTACCCTGCTTTGTCTTCACCACAGACCTTAATGTCTCCTGACTTCTTGTGTAGGTAGTTATTTGCTTTTGTCTCCCCACCCCTCGGAGAGCAGAGACTGGCTTTGTTCAGTTTATCTGGTTGGTCTTGTAGAGGAATGATGGCCCTGGGGACAGTAGGAGCTAGACAGACCCTATTCCCCATGTCAAAAATTGCCGTATGTTGTCTAGTGATGAGACAGAATATGCATTTGTTTGTTTATCTGTTTGCATATATGCCTCTTTGTTTCACAAAAGGATTTAAGGCAGCTTACAAAGAGGTATCAAATGCAGCAAGATGACATAAATTAGAAGCAGGTGAGAAAGAAAAAAATGAAAAGCATGGGTAAAACCATAAAATGGAGCCAAGGATGGGACTAATACAAAATAAACATACCGTAAACTTTGATCCATTTGCTGGGGGTGGGCCACAAATTTGGCTCTGAAACTTCTAACAGTCAGCGCCAAGATGAAACCCGATCGGCTGCATGGCTCCCAGGACCCTCAAGATTAAAGCAAACCACTTGCCTAGGAGAAGCACCAGCATTCCTGATGTCCCAGAGAAAGCAAAGAAATGTCTCCTCACCCCCTCCCAGAGAGGACAGCAGATAAGACCGTGAGCCCCGGGCTCAGGCGTGTCTTTGCAGCAGGCCACGAGCTCTGTTTCTTGCATTTGCCAGCGAGGTGTTAAGGGAGTCTTGCCTGATGGGAAGTGCGTTTAACGGACGGCCAGGCACGCGAGGTTCAGTGCAGCTACAGGGGTTCCGCTGGCCTAATGTGGTCCGGCGGGAGATGTTAGAACACATGGTGGAAGGTGTTGTCTGCTGATCTCTGAAGTCATGCCGTCGAAAGCAAGCATCTCAAGGCCAGGTTCAGGCAAATGCTGGGGGACTGCAGGTGTTCATGACTGGCACCGTGCTTGAAGCCCTCCTAAGTGGTGAAGTTGCGTATGAGACCCAAGGATCCACCAAAGGTCGAGCTGGTGAGAGGTTGGACCTGTTCTTGCGAAAATCGAAGAGGCCTGACGAGGGCCGTAATTCTTCCCCAAAATAATGATGGGCCCAGGGAAACCTATGGCAAGCCGCTTGAGCCTGGGAACTTTTACAGCAGAGGCAGCCAAACATCAACCCACTTTTATTTAAGCGTCAATAAAGTCTCCAGGGGTGCCTGGCTCTGAGCAGTCTCCTTCCTGCTCTCCCTTCCAAGATAAACCGTTTGTGAAATGCACCCCAAGATAGTTGTGAGAAGACCTGTGTGGGATGATTCATTACCACCAAAAATAATGACAGCCACCTAAAATAATGACTTTGCTGATAGAGTATTTGATCTGAAGTCTTTCTTTCCGGCAATAATTAGATAGCACGCCAGCTGTCTCCTGGGCCCAAACGTTAAAATCCAGCTGCCCCAGAAACTCTAGACGGCGGGCTGCTGGGAGGCAGAGCAGAGATGGAGGCGCCCCTACCCAGCCCCGTGCCCCACCCCTGATAAGGATCCCAGTTGCCTCCCTGCCTCCCTTGGGTGTTGAAAGGCTCTGAGATAACGAAGTGCCCCTCCTCTGAGTTCCTGGGAAGGAAGGTGCTAGGCAAATAAAAACCAAAGCCTGGGCAAAGAGCACCAGGAAGACCTGAATTGCAAGGCGGGCTCCAGACCTGCCAGCCCCTCCACGCCCCTCAGAGCCCCAGCTCCTGAGAACTAGGTTCTCAGCCCCATGACCCGGCCAAAGAAATGGATTGGTGGTGCTTCTGGGTACCATCCCTGAGCTTTGCTTGACGCGGATTAAAACACCCTGTCAAATCCATGAATATCGAACACACTGAACAACCAAAGTCCAGTATATCCAGAGGCCTAAGAAGTCCCAGCCTCATTCATGGCCACCTTTTAGCTTCCTGGCTCTGCCAGAGCAATTCCTGGAAACCCCATCCCCCATCCCCACCAACCCCTTGTGTGTCTCTCTTCTCCCAGCCGGCCCTGTGGCAGAATTGGCCTTATAGAGACTCAGGCTTCCCCCCTCCGCGGTGCTCCCCCCCCCCAGCCTCCTCAGTCCTCTGGCCTTTGACCCGGCTGGACTCTCTCCTTCTGCTCACCCCCTTGCTGGCTCTTTGGGGTTAGTCATCGTGACCCTTCATGTTAGCAGGGCAGGAGATCTCCTTCAACCTGCCCCCCCACCACAACAAGGTTATTTGTTTATAATTATTTCAATTTTACAAAAAAAGAAACAAGCTCAGAATTGATGTCGTTTTGGGATTAGTGTTGTTGGGGTCTGGAGCCGATGACCAAGAAAGAATTCTTAAAACGTCTTTGGTGCAAAAAGGTGGTTTTATTAAAGCAGAGGGACAGGAGCCACGGGCAGGAAGAGCTGCTGCCCTGAGATTGGGAGCGCAACTGATTACCGACTTCGGGGTGGGGCAAGTGAAGACTAAGGGAAGTTCCAAGAGGATTTTCAGACGCTGAGGAAGACTCACAGGATGCTGGAGGCCTGCCTATGGACCAGCTAAGGTAGTTTTCCCCTCTAGCAAGGCGTTAACATTAAGACAGTTGGGAGTTTCCTGGAAGAGTTATTCTCTGCCTGCCTCAAGTGTTTGTCAATGGGCTGCAGGTTATAAGGACTTTGGATTTTATCTGCGTTTCCTTCTGCCTCTGTTTCCCACATCAGAATCATTCCATGGTTTCCCCACAGACAGTTCGCTAGTGAGTATCTACAAAGGCAGCAGAACTCAAAACTCCAGGCTCCCAGCCTGTAAGTCACCATGCCCACCCCGTCCCCAAAGTCAGCCATCTTATCGGGCCAGGTCAGCCTAGCAGAAAGACCACCAGAGCGCACAGTGGACAGGTCCATGTGAAGGAGGCGTGAAGCAAGGGGGTGAAGATCTCCACATCTCTTGCTTCTTTTCATGGTACCAGGCAATGACCCAGCTGGAGGGAACCCAAGAGTTTCCCCATTGTAACCCTTCCCTTCACAGATAGGGAAATGGAGGGTCGGAGGGAGGGTGGGGAGACAAACTCACAGCTTCTATGCAGCTTGCCCACTCCATGATCAGAGCTGGGAAAACTGCAGGGCTCGGTCAGGAGTGGGAGATGGCTGAGCACCCCTCGCTGAGGGCTGGGATGTCAGATTCTCACCCCCACACGCCCATGCAAACATCTCCCCTTCACCTCCCACACATCTAAGCCACCTGTACAAGTCCTGGCCACTGAGTCTTCAGGAAAGAGTGTGAAGCTGAGCATCAGCAGCTCCAGTTGGTGGCTGAACCTCTGGGTGGCCTTGGGCCTGTCCCTTAGCCCTTGGGAGCCAGTGCTCAGCTTTTCCCACGAAGGAGAGGATCTGAATGAGTCCTGGCTCCTTCTGGTCTCAGGGTTCAGCCTGGGATTCCCCTTAAGAAAGTAGCAATCTCCTTGGAGGGATCAGACGTGGCCCGTGTGCGGGTGGACGCCGAGGAGGGTCAGAGCGGACGGGGTAAATGTTGGAGTGCGGTGGAAGGGGGGGCAGGAAGGCTGCCTGAGAGAAGGCGGGATGAGGCAAGACCCCGAGGAGGACGACAAGCAGGACCACCAGGCCAGGGAGAAGCCCGAGAGCAGGTTGAGGCCCATCTGACGCTCCACGATGCTGCAGCCCAGTCCAAGGCCCTGAAGTCCTAGAATTTCCAGTCCTTTCTTCCACCAGATGGAAAAGCCGAGGCTCACCTTTGACTTGAACCAACCTGGAATGGCTCATGCCAGACATTTTCACATGCAGGGTCTCGTCACCACTGGATAACCCACCTGTGCAATTGGGATTGAAAGCCTCCACTTGCAGACAAGCAAACCGAGGCCGGAACAGGGAAACCAGGGCAGAACGGGGACAGACTTTGAAAGAAGAAGCAGGGGTGCCACGGCCGGACCAGCGCTCTCCCCTCCGTCCCAACCCAGCCCCGCTCGTGACCAGATCCCTGCATCTCCGAGCTTCTGAATACACTGAGCTCATGGAGAGAGGCTCGGAATCTAGAACAGCTTCCAGTCAGGAAATCAGAAGTGTCCAGCCGCAAATATCAATATTTTGTGTTCGGTACTAGACTCGCCCTTCCGCTAATCTTGACATTTATTCCACTCACCTTTCGCGTGCCCACGGTAGTTTTGCAGTTTGTTTAGGGCGCAGGCTTTAAAATGATCTTGCATGTTATTGTGACGGGGCCCTGGAGCACTGCCGGAATGTCTGGGAGCAAGGGCTCCCCTCCCCAGACCCGGGACCCTGAACCCCCAAAGCCCCGCGGACAAGCTGTGTCCTCAGTTGCGTCTGTGGGGTGAGGAGTGGAGACTGTGGGAGCCGAGAGGAGGAGGGAAGAGAAAGAGCCTGAGAGAGCTGTAAAAGTGAGGAGGTAATCGCTGGAGAAGTTCCTCTCCATCATTAAAGAGGATCTTAATTAAGGTCCCCGAAATAGATACCGAAAACAAGCAGCGGCTGTGGGAACCAGATCTGGCGGGGAGAGCCAGGCCGCCCAGAGGTGCTGGGTGTGAGCTGCCGGCTCCTCACCTGTCATTAGGGAGTGGGAAATCGCCCCACATCAAAGCCAGCCAGGAAGGAATGTGACAAATGCCATTCACCTTTAAATGGTGATGAAAATAAATGCCAAAGTCTGCCAACCATTGTGTGCGAAAACTCCTCGGGCAGAAGGACAATCCCCAGAGAGAGAGGCAAGGTGTGTCCAGCCGGGAAGCAAAGACAAGATGCCTGGATCTGGGAAAAGAGTCCTCCCTCTGCTGCGGGGTCTCGTCCTGGACACGCCTCTCCTGACCCTTGACCTCTGGGTGACTTGGGCCTGAGACCCTGGGTGATCCCAGGAGAAGAATAAGCAGTCGAGTTGCCCCTTTCTGTCCGTGGTCCCACCACCCTGCCCACTCGCCTACACCGGTTCCTTCACTCAGTCAGAGTCTTGGTGGGAGAGGCCGGTGTCAGAGGACACACTGGCTGAGACTGACACTGGGTCATGGTCACTTTCTGTCTTGGAATCCCCGATTTCCCTCTTCTGGGAGGCAATTATTTTCTGTCTTTTTTTTGTGATTATAGATAATCCCAGACAATAAAATAAAATAAAATAACCTCGGAGCCAAGGGTGCTTCATTCCAGCATAATCCAGAATGTGGGGAAATGATGGCAAGTTGGCATTCCCAGCTCAGCTAATGGCGACGCTGACAGGAATTTGCCAGTGTCAGCCTGGAAAATGGATCCCTGGGAATCAGCTGGCCAGTCTTTTGCCCTGGCCATGTGCTGTTACATGGGGGTCTGGCCACAGGGGGTGGAAGAAGGTTCTTTGTGTCAGGGCTGGGTCTGCACATTCATCCGGTTGTTGTGGGAGAATTGTCGATCCCGGCACCTTTGTGAGCCTGCCTTGAGTCGGAAGCAAAGGAACAGTGACACAGAGACCCAGAGACAGAAGCAGGGACAAAGAAAGATCCAAAGAGAGTTAGGAAGGCAGGGCAGGGCACATTCAGCTCGACTGAAACACTGGTTTTCCCAAAGAGTTTTCTCTTGGCACTTGACTTCCAAATGCAATGCTGAGAGAGGCCAGCCTGTCCTCTCCTGTCCCAGCCTTTCACTTCGAATCCTTTAAGCATCCCATGGCAAGTTCAAAGCAAGGTCCAATGACTCTTCCTTTCCCTCCAGCGGCAGGTGTGGCCAGGGCTCCCTCTCAGCCTTGTGCAGGGGAAAACTCTGAGCTCCCCAAGGGCAAGAACACAGGTCTGCTTCTTGGCTTCTGAAGAGACAGAAATGTACAGGAGAGCCGCGGGGGCGCGGGGGGGGGAGGTTTCCACCAGGTGCAGAGAGAAGGCCCTGGCTGTTCCGCAAGGCCAGCGAGAGTGAAGGAGGGAGCCTGGCCAGACCCAAGTGCTAGGAAGACACTAGATGTAGGGCCGGCAGCTCCAAACCCCAGCTCAGGCAGGAGTGGAGATGAGCATTGCTGTCTTCCCAACCAGGTGGCCGTGCAGGTGGCTTCCCCCTCTGCAGGAGAATTCGTGGGGCTCAGACGGGCATGCGCCAGCCCGTGCTCCTGTGATCTCGCCATCTCAGACGACGTAAAAGAAAGCAGACAGGTAGACGACAAAGAGCCTTAAATCACACACCCTCTGGACGACACCTTGAGGCCTGTCACTGGCACTGTGGCAGCCAGCCCACACCTCCCCGTAGAACCCCAAAGAGAGGTCCCGAGGCCACCAAAGAAATGGGTCAGAATTGTCTCTTCCTCCCTCACGACCCAACTGTCAACTTTTCCAGTGTGAACGGGAGATGAGGAAAGGGACTCTGGTCACTCACGCGGCAAACCAAGCGTTAACTCCACTGCGCCCTGCCAGTGTGTGTGAGAGACGGGGGTGGGGGGAACTGGGCCAGGATAATGGAACAGGCTTCCTGGCAGAGGCCTCGAGAACCTACTTGACAAGTGGAATTTCCACTCCCGTCCTAGGAGAATGGCGCACACGGGCATGGTTAGCTCACCTTGTTTTAACAATCCCGAAGTTTCCCCAGCTCGAAATAACAGCTGGGCAAATCCCCAGCTGGGTGAGTGCGGCCGAGAGGGTGTTTGCGGTGGGTGGAGGCCCTGTCCTTTCTCCGGTGGAGAAAGCCATTTATGACCTCACAGGATGAAAGGAACCAACCCAGGCCCGCTGAGCTGTTATTATAACAATTATCAAGACCTATCGCCTCCCTTTGGGAAATGTTCCCTTTCAAGTTGCAGTGCCCTCGTGTACCCTGGCTCACAGCCGCTCAGGATCATTACCGGGTGCCCAAGGCAACTGATTAATAATGCTTTCTTTCCGTCGTGGATGGACGTGATCTGTTTAAAGGGCCATAGCTTCCCAAGAGCTCATTAAAGTCCCGGTGAGGTGGTGGGGAGGGAGCGTGTGCCTGCTGTCCTTGTTACACTCCTGACAGCCTCCCCCAAGCTGGCCCAGGTGACTGAACGTGCTGAAGTCTTGTCTCGGACGTGTGCATAGCTTTGAACCGGCTCAGCTCAGCCTCCCTGCCCTGCTCAGGAGCACAAGCTAGGGGAAGGGAGGAGGACGAGGGAAATGTTTCCCCAAACCTGCTGCTTCCCCCCCCCCCCCCCCCCCCGCCCGCCGCCAGCCGCCGCCACTGGGTAACTCACTGCTACCCTTCCCGCACCTGAGCTGCAAAAGCCTCCAAATGTTTGGGTTTGGGGCTTCCGGGCATGCACAGACCCCATTTGCATCTAGAAGTTGACTCAGGACCAGAAGTTGACTCCTATCTGGGTCTTTTTCCTGGATTCAGGCTCTCGGGAGGTGGAGGCCTTCTCCCTGTTCCCTTCACCCTCATTGACTGTCCCCACTGCCACGGGCTAACGACAAAAAAACAGTGACACCGGATTCTTGAGGAAATAATGTCACACCTGCAGGAACTTCGGAAACATCTATTACAGGCCCCTCAGCCTACAGATGGGCACGCAGCGGGCACGCGACAGAGACAAAGGGATCCCGCGTTTCCATTCTGGGATGCCAAGGGACAGGGACAGCCGGACTCCTGTGTCATTGCTTAGGGAGCTGTTCACGCTTCACTTACAAATATTTTGAAACGGGACACTAGAAATGTGCTTGCTTGCTTGCTTTCTTGCTTTCTTTTTAGAAATGTGCTTTCTTTAAAGCCAAAATGTATTGAGCCCTTTGAGAGTTAGTTCTAAAGCCTCACGAACACTATGAGATTGGTATGAAAATGACTCCCATTTTAGAGATGAGAAAACCAAGCCCCAGTGAGTCACATGTTCGGGGTCACACAGCTGGGAAGGGATGGAGCTGGAACCCGGTGGGTCCCGGGCCTGCCCCCCCCCCTTGCACCTTGGCATGAGGGCTCCCAATTCCTCATGTTCCAGAGGCAAACAACCCTTTCAAGAAGACTTCCCACATTTCAACGCCTCCTTCCCCTCGTGGGAACTGGATTATTCTTCCTCGTCGCCAGCAGCACTCTTCACAGCCCACAGGCACTGGTCCCCTGCACGGGAGCTCTAGAGCACGCACAGGGCTGCCCGTGGTTCTTGAGCCTCCCTGAGCCTGTCAAAGCCTCGGTCCCTTGTGACGCTCACGGAGCAGAACTGACAAGGCACAGAAAAGCACGCGCCTCATTTCTTTCCATGCCAAGCTTGTCCTCTCTCACTCATCTTACTCACCTTCTGGGTCACAACAGCTCTGAATTTTGTTGTTGCTGTGGTTGCTGACGGTCAGTTCTGTCCTTAAAGAGCAGCAGGAGATTTACCTTAAGAGCACATGCCAAAGAAAGTTCCACAGGTCTCCTGGGTTTCTGAGCAACATGTGTGTCCTCTGCTGGGCTCGCCTGACTCCTCTGAATGGCCAAGACCAGCGGCTGCTGCCTGCTCAGTCCAGGCCCTCAGCCTCCTCCCATGTGCAGTCTAGGAGCTTCTGTCTCCTGCAGGTGGAGAGGCTGCTCCTGCCTCAGGGACAGTGATGCAGTGGGGGTCCGGGACAGTTAAGCATCAGAGGAGGGCACAGAACAGGGGCGGGAGGCATTCACAATCAGAAAGACAGTCTACGAGGGAAGGCATGCAGGAAGGGGAGGAGGAGAGACAGAGCAAAGAGCAGAAAGGGAAGGTAAAGAACATGGATGGGGAGGGCCACAGGGTCCCAGGAAGGGATGGTGCTATGCAAGGGGCAGGGGTGGGACTGGTTTCCTGTACCCTGGGGCTGCCCCTAAGTGTGGCCTGGGAGAAGCAAGTCCCAGAGTGGGTGAGGAGAGACAGAGGTGGGCAGAGAGCCCCCACAGGAAACCCGGGCCCGGGAAGAGAAGGAAGCAGGGGTGGGGGGCGGGGAGAAGGGACAAGCAGGCCATGTCAGGCCACGTCTCAGCTGGCTTCTGTGGCTCCTGTGGCCCCTGTGGCCCCCTTGTGCCATCTTTATGAGTGGGCCCTTCCTTCCTCCAGGCTCAAGCTCCACCCAACCCCCACGGCCAGCCCTGGAGATCCTGGCAAACACATCTCCTCTTTCTGTCACAGTCCAAGAGAAAGAGAGGGTGTGTCCACAGTGCCAAGAAATCCGAGCACAATGCCCTCTGTGGCAGCACCTCCCTGGGGCCCCATAGGGCACAATTCCCGTTAAGGATTCTTCTGCCCATTCTATAGATGGGAAGACTGAGGCTCAAAGAGGTGCATATTACTGCCTGTTGGTGACAAAGTGCTTAGGACAGGGCCTAGGCATACAGCCAGTGTTCAATTAATGTCAACTACAGTTGTTGCTATCACAAAGCCTGGAGACCCCTGTCTTGTGTGGAGCCGTCCCAGAGTGTGCCATCTCCACACTTCCCTGTCCAACCCCCAGCTCTTACTTCAGGGCAATGGGTATCCAGGAAGACCCACTGGGGCACCAGCCGGAGAGGTACGGGGACAGATGGAGGGCTCCTGCTACCCTAATCGTGGCTACCTGTGGGGTCTCAGTCCAGGCTTCAGGGGGGTCTGGAAATACAGGCTACAGGGGAGAAGGAGGATGGGATGCTCTTCTGCCCAGGCCCCGAAATGCACATATCACAATACTCCTTGGCACTCAGGTGCCTCCTGGGGCCAGGCCAGGACCCATGGTACAAGGGCAAATCACAGGGTGCTTGAGGAAGGCCAGTGACCTGAAGACCCACTCTCATCGGGGTGCAATGCATTCCAGTCCCATTCCTCCCTGAGGGACACTGGCAAAGCCAACACGCGGACCCCAGGGCACTGGGAGCACGGATCACCTGGCTCGGGGCCTTGTTTACCCTTCTCTTGGGAAGGAAGGCATGATGTGTTGGAAGCAGCACAGGCTTGGGGTGCAAACCCAGTGCTGACCCTCTTCCTGACCAGGTGAACTTGGGGAAGCAACTTAACTGCCCCGAGTCTCAGCTTTACCATCTGTAAAATGGAGATGTTGTTTTGTACCTGGAGGGACTCAGGAGGGAGCCTCAGTGCCAGCATCTTGCAGCTGTGGGTGCCCCACAAAGGCAAGTTCCTTCCCTTCCCTGAAGGGGTACCCTGGGAGCCTCGCTTTGCCCAAGTAGTGGCGGGTGTGTCCATCCTGGGGAGGCTGCGCTGAGGGCCGTCCCCCGTGCAAGACCTTTGGGAGTCAGGCTGTCCGGCTGGCCTGGGCCCTGCCGTGGATGGCCTGTGGGGCCACTCAGGCACCAGCACGGGGGCCACCGGGACAGCGGAGGCAGCAAAGCCTGGGCTGAAAGCCAAGGGGGGCCAGGCCTGCCTTCCCCACGGTCCCTAGTACCTAGCGCGGTGCCCAGGCTGGGGAGAGGAAGCCCGTGGGCCGGGTGGATGAGGCTGAGGTTGGGCACAGGCCTCCCTTGAAATGCAAGTTGTGAAATGTCAACATAATTATGAAAATGCAAACACAGGGACATTTGCTTATGGGAACTAATGGTTTTTAATGAAGGTAATCAGCTTAGTTAAATCAAATTATTAGCTTTGACAATAGATGTGTAAACAGGAACTTAATGAATTTGTTGATTGCTCTTGCCTGCTAAAAAGACATTACAGTAGTCTTCAGTCTAGCGTGGATACACATACCTGGGCTCCCCTCCCCTGCGTGGGCCACTCCCCCACCAACCCCACCGCCCCCCCCCAACATACCAGGAGCTCCCCAGGCAGAGAATGCGTCTTTCCCATCAGCCCAGAGGACCACAAAGGCAGGGCTCTTCTTCTTTATTAAAAATCTTGCACTTTTGTTTGTCCTCCAGTACACTCTGGACGTGGTTGCTGCCCAGGAGACAGCCCCTGGGGAATACAGGATCGAGGGGACAGAGTCTGGAAGAGGAAGAATGCTAAGACCTTGGGCACCCGCATCCCAGCCCTTGTGCATACGTGATCTCTTTTAACCCCAGAGGGACTCTTCCTACTCTTATTCCCATCTTACAGCTTAGGAAACCGAGGCGCAACGTGAGGGGCGGCTGGCGGTGGTGGTTCACACAGCTGCTGGTGGAGGTCGTGCCAGGCTGGGCTACAAGCTCCGGGGAGGGCATTGCTTCTAGTCTTCTCGGACCTCAGGAGGGACTTGGGGCCAGGAAGGGGAGAGAGCAGAAAGGATATCTCCCGTCGGCTGGGGAACCCATTGGCGCAGAGGAGGCTGTCTCGAGGCCGTTCGGGGATGGAAGCTGGACGTCAAGGTTCCATGCTGGGGTTCTTTGTGAGCCAGGAGATAGAAATGGGGCCTCCCGTCTCTGGAGACACCCTGGCAGCCATGATGTCCCCATGGCTTCCACTTAGGAACTCGTCAGAGGAGAAATCCTAGGGTCTAGAAAGCCCCTCGCTCCTGAAACGCACGCACCCACGCACACCGTCAGGGTCAGCCAGGCGGGTGTCTTTACAATGTGGGGGCAGGGGTGCTGGTCCCAGGGTGCTCTGAATAATGAAATGAGCTCAGGCAGGGGCTGGGGTGAGGGCCAGGTGGGGGTTGAAGCAAACAGCAGACAGACACTCCCAAGAGACAGCTCACCCCAACCCGCCTCCGAGATACCATCAGGCAGTTACACCGCAAACTGCTCGTTGGAGCAGCGGCGGGGAGACGCTGCACTGCTGCCTCTCACCTGGGGCCTGCAGATGGGAACATTAGTCAGACAGAGGGAGGGAGAGGGTGCTGAAACCACCGCAGGCCCTGGCCGTGTTCTCCCCAGAAATGGGCCAGCCTGCCAGGCTCGGTGAGCTCGTTCCTGCTCTGGAACAGAGGAGAGAGGAAGGGCGAGGCCCTAGCCCCTGCCCTAGGCTTGCCATCTGAGCCCTAGGCCGGCCCAAAGACAGCAGCCCCTATGCCACAGCTTCGGGGAATCTCGTCTTATTCGGGGGAATCACACTTCCTGCCCTCTGACCCTTGGAGCCTACAATTTGTTAGAGGCAAAATTTTCCCCATGAGGACCCCCAAGATTGAGAGCCTTTACTAAGAGACCTAAACCAAGGGCCAAAGGGCGGGTAGAGGCAGAGGGTAGCAGAGTAGAGGGGTACAACAGGGACTCCTGGGCCACTGTCCATTGCCGTAAATAAGAGGGAGTGGAGGTAGCTCCAAACCGGATAGAGCAGTACAGTCCCCATGGTCTTGCCCCCCCAGTGGCTGGAAGTGGATTGGACGCTGTGTCCCTATCTCCCCGAGAGTCTTTATGAGAAAGAGAGACTGTCTCCAGAGTACACGGCTATGACCGCAGGGTGATGGACTGATTTGGTAACTTCAGAATTCCTTCCCGGAAGGAACAAGTCTCTTCTCCAGTTGGAACCCAGTGATTTAGAATCAGGGAGCTGAAAAATTAGCCTGCCACTGGACCCAGGCTTGAGATAGGGCTTGCCACCAGGACAGAAGGGTCAGCCCAAGGAGAGAAGGAAGAGGCCTCCTTTCTAGCCCCCTGGGCCCAGCCATAAGCGGCCCCACCCTCTCCAGAACCCTCTTTACATACTGTACATTCTTCTGCTAGCACAGTGTGTAGTAATTAAACACGTACCTTCTTCACTACACAACAAGCTGCTTGAGGGTAGAGATGGTGTGTCTGACTCAGAGTGTGGGTTCCCAGTATTTGTTGCAGTGATGGATGGATGAATAGATGAAGTAAGCAAATGGGTGGATGGATGGCAGATGGATGGGTGGGTAGATGGATGGGTGGCATGTAGATGCGTGAATGGATGGATGGACAGGTGGCATATGGACTAGATGAATACTAAACCCGCACCCGCCAGCACCCCTAGTGGCCACAGTATGCTTTGGCTTATTCTTGGGTTGGAGCCCTATCAGCCCTTCTCCATTCTATCTAGCTCCACGATCCAAACGTCCACACAGGGGTCCTCACATGCAAAATTCCCTTCTCGTTTAGACACCAAGGCCTATTTCCTCCCACTCCTCTAAAACCCCACTCAGGATTGGGGTTGTATCAGAGCATTTCCACAGTCCTATTGCCATATGGGCAGGGAAGAAGGGTCAGAGTCAGAACTGGCTGAGGAATGGAGAGGCTTCCAAGAGAAATTAAGACAGAGCCCCACCTGCCCCCATTCAATCCTGACCTGGTCTCCAGAGATGGAGTGAGGGAAAGGCATCCCAAAGGAGGGGCAATTCTGGTACTCCCCATCCCCAGGCCCCCTCTGACCATGAGGTAGACTGTCCAGTAATGGGTGGAATCACGAACCAGAGTCACTCTTGCCCCGAAACTAACCCAGCTCCAACCCCAATAACATTAAATAACAAACATCTAGCTAGCAACCACCATGTGCCAGGCCCCTGTCCAAGTGTTTTACATGTATTAACTCATTTAAACCCCATAACAGCCCTGTGAGGCAAGGGCTCTTGTTACCCTCATTTTACAAATGAGGTTACATAACCTGTTTAAGGTGGTTGGTAGCTAGTAAATGGTAGAGCCACAATTTGAATCCAGAAACCCTGGATCCCCAGTCTTTGCTCTTAACCACTAGACCACCCCACAGCTCTGAATTCAGACCTGGACCCAACTCAACCCTCACATCACCCTCCCTGATATTACCCTAACCCCACCCCCAACGCTCACCGCCCCATTCACTCTTTATACCCTGACCTCACCAGTAATAGAATCTTCTAGAAATAAATGCCACTGCAAGAAAATAGAAGGAATAAAAGAACAAAGTAAATGATACCAGAAGGAGGCAAACAGACAAAATACAAAATGTGGAACATTTTACAGAGCAACTGACCTGGTATCTGCAACATGTCAATGGCATGAAAGAAATTAAAAGGGGAGGGAGAAATGCTCTAGATTCAGAAGCTTATGAATCATAACAACCCAATACGAAATGTGACTATTTGCATCTTGCCCAGTTTTGAATAAATCAACCATAAAAAGACATCTTTGAGACAGTTGAAATAATCTGATAACAGGTTATTAGATGATACCAAGGAATTGTGTTAATTTTGTTAGGTGTGATAATGACGTTGTGGTCCTGTAAGGAAATAGTCATTATACTGACGTACAGTTGATTTTCCCTCTTCTTGGAAGTTACGTTATATAAAGTCACCACAACACTGAGTTATCAGATACTGACCCATTGCTCCCAGGGGAAATACGGGATAGGTCCCTACAAAGTTCCGGTCACATTTTCATCAACTGATGCATACATAGCCTGGTTTTGTGTCTGTGTCCGCTTAAAGACCCCTTATTTCATATGTATTGTGGATTCATTAACATTGAATCTGGCCAGTAGCACCATAATTCATGAAAGTGAATAATCCAGACAAGCCTAGATGAAGCCTGTCTAACACACGTCTTTCCTCCAGAAGGTCACTTCGCAGCTCCCTTGAACCCAGGAGCTCTACCCAGCACTTCAGCACCACACTCGGGGCCTGCGGTAACTAGAGAAACCACCAGCGAAAAGCAGAAAAATGCAAAAAACGTGGCGCTAGATAGATGGTGTGAAGGACGCTGATTACGGTATGAAAGCTGAAACAAAAAGGCAGAACCAAGTCGTTACGGGAGTAGATCTTACATGTTCTCCCCACAAAAAGGAGGTAGTAATTATGTGACGTGATAAAGGTGTCCGCTCACGCCACGGGGTAATCATTTTGCAGTATATAAGCGTATCAGATCAACACCCCGTACGCCTTACACTTACACAATGTTATATGTCAATTATATCTCAATAAAGCTGGGGAAAGAAAGAAAAAACGAAAAAATAAAAAAACCCAAAACCAAAAATGCAGAACATTGGCTTGTTTGACCTCAGCTGAGAAGAGCTGGCGACTGGAATTTCCACCACCGTTCATATCCATGAGTGACCGCGGAACTACCACCAGGGTTGATTTCGGAGTTATAAATTTTAGCGGTAGATGAACTTGCAAATACAGAATCCGTGAGTAACGAGGAACAACTGTTTTAACAGTGAAATGGCCTGGTGTCCCGGATTTTCTCTAAATCACCAGCAGAGGAGCCCACGTCTCCCAGGACGGGGTTGCCTTAGTTTCCCCGCCGCCCTGGTGGGGTCGGCCCTAGGGGGGTGCGGGCTCTACCCCAACGGAATGGGGATTCGAAGCTCTGTAGCAGGGCCCCGTGTCAGTTAGGGGCCGTCCTCCAAGCATGCTCTCGTGGCTATCACATTAATAATTCATTAAACTATTCTCTCTGCGTTTGACTAGGTTTGAAACTTTTCTCAATGAATATTCAAAAGACCAAAGAATGGAGAAAGCCAGAAATTCTAGGCGAGAGGGCGCATAACCAAGTGAGCGTACGCTACGGACTGCTGGATGGCGGGTTGTCCGAGGGAGCAACACTTCCCATTTTAATTCTGCGGGTTTGTGTCCCAATGCAATATGGTTTCCAAATCACCTCCACTCCTCCACCTTGAACCCTCACGTCTAAGTCAAGAGACGGCAAGGGCAGGCACTGGGGTATTGTCACGCCCACTGGACAGATGAGTAAATCTCTCTGAACACCCAAAGCTCACTTAGGTCAGGGGAGCTGCCCACAGTCATCCTGCTGAGTGGGGGCCAACGTGCAAGGCTGGTCCTGATTCTCCGTCCAGTGGCCTTCCACGGACCTTCCGTGGCCCACCCTCCAAGCATGAAGACTCAGGCTGTGAGCCGGATTCCTCTGAACCCACACAGAGCTGCCCACACCACGGTGTCCAATATCTCTTGGAACGAAGAATGCTGGCTTTGTAAGATGGATAGGGTTCAAAGCTGAGCCTGGGGGAGAAGGCTAAAGATGTGTCTGAGGCCAGGGTTGAGGGTTAGTCTGAGGCTAGAACAGGGTCACTGTGAGTCAGGGTGAAGGGACGGCTCTGCGAGCTCAGTGCTGACCACCGTGGGTGGGGATCACCCCTGCCTGGCCTGGCCCTCAGCCTTCTAACCCTGCTCTCCTCGGCCTCTCTGGACTTATGGACAGGAGGGGTGACCACATCCACAGCGGAAGTGCCCTGCGTTTGTCCCTCAGGCTCTTTTGCATATGTCGCACCTTGGGCTCACCCAGGACGATTTCTCAGGGGCATTTCGTAAGCCACCTGCCTGCGTCTCAGCTCACTGACAGCAAGAACGGCTTTGGGACAAGATCTGTCCGATCCCCCGCCCATTGCTACAGACTTAATTACAGAGCCCGGCCGCAGTGAGTGGCCACCTTCCGCCCCCACACGGGGCAGGGGAGGGGGCAGGTTTGTGCTCCACTAGGCGGTATCAGCGAGAGGAATCAAGGAGCCTTTGCCAATAGCGTGATCAGCCTGGGCAGAAACTGTGACCATGGCGGTGACATTTTCTCAGATTGCGTCTCATTCCCCGTCTGGGTTCCTTCCCCCATTTCAGCAATATCCTCCCCATCCACCATACAGCCTCTCCCTTCTTTCACCCCAAAAGGGAAGGCCTGGGTGCCCTGCCACCCTATAAAAGGAAACTGAAGAGGCAGTGCTGAAGCCCAAAAGAGGACCGACCCCCTGCTGGTGGGATCACTGGCCCTGTGACCTGCCAACGTGGAGGCCCTTTCTGGCCCCGGGGTCTTCCCGGCGTCCGGGAGCCGTAAGGCCCTGCGGAACTGTGGCAGGAGCGACATCCTTTCCTTCTTTAGGGTCTAGGCCCCTAGCCAAGTGTTCCCAGTGCGCTCCCCCTGAAGTGTCAGAGAAAGGGGGGGCCAGCATGGTGCTTCCCTGTGCCGGGGCATGCCTCCCGCCCACCACACTGTGTGCGGGGCCCTCTCCCTCTCCTCACACCTAATCACGGGCCCTGGGAGCCCACTTCCCGAGACCCCAGAGCATCTTCCCGGCCTCTCCACCCACACCGCCCTGGCCCTGAGGACTCATCTGTCCTGGGACCTGGGCGGTAGCTTCCGCCCTCTTCCCGTCAGTGCGCAGCTCCTCGCACAGCTCTGCCCTGCAACCACAGGGCTAACCCAGGGCTGGCGCACGACATTCAGCCACAAGCCAAACCCCACCCACTGTCTGTGTCCCTACGGCCCCACAGACGGAGAGTGGTTTTTACAGGTGAACACTTGCCATCAGTGAGACGATAGGGACCACTAAGGTTAAGCCCCAATTCAGCAAAATGTCATATCCCTCAAAAATTTTCCGGGGTGCCTGGGTGGCACAGCAGTTAAGCGTCTGCCTTCGGCTCAGGGCGTGATCCCGGTGTTATGAGATCGAGCCCCACATCAGGCTCCTCCGCTATGAGCCTGCTTCTCCCTCTCCCACTCCCCCTGCTTGTGTTCCCTCTCTTGCTGGCTGTCTCTATCTCTGTCGAGTAAATAAATAAAATCTTAAAAAAAAAAAAAAAGAAGAGGTGATTCCTAAAGAATTAAAAAAAAAAAGTCCATTTTTTACATTATAGACCCATACTATTTTTTAAAATTGTACTCATTATTACATTTTAAATTTCATCAATAGGGGCGCCTGGGTGGCTCAGTCGTTAAGCGTCTGCCCTCAGCTCAGGGCGTGATCCCAGCGTTCTGGGATTGAGCCCCCCATCGGGCTCCCCGGCTGGAAGCCTGCTTCTCCCTCTCCCACTCCCCCTGCTTGTGTTCCCTCTCTGGCTGGCTGTCTCTCTCTCTGTCAAATAAATAAAAATAAAATCTTTAAAAAAATAAAATAAATTTCATCAATAAAACAATTGGTGCCAATTTGTTTTTTCTTTTTTTATTTTAAGCTCCTATGATTTCCTCCATTTGTCCTCTTGGCCTGCAAAGTCTAAAATATTTACTATCGGACCCTCACAGGGAAAGTTTGTCTACTGCTGGTCTAAATCCTTTCTTTGAACATTCAAGTCCCTTAACCGTGAGCACCCCTGCTTCCTGCCAACCCAACCAGACTTCTTGAGTTCAAATCCTGGCCCTTCTGTGTACCATCTTGGCTAGGTTATTTATACTCCTCGGGCCTCGGTTTCCACATCTATAAAATAGGGATAATAGCAGTACGATAATAATTCAGTGAGTTATTATGAGGATTGAATCAGTTAATATTTATGAAGCTCTAAAACAATGCCTGGCACATAACGAGCCTAGGTACATGTTTGATAAATAAATAAAGCCTCTCCCAGCTCAGTGCAAGCTTGAGCACTCCATTCAGCTCCATCTCTTTCACGCACATCTCCTTTCACTGAATCCCTATCTGCATATCTTATCTCTGGCACACAATGAGAGCAGTGATAACGTAGGCACTGTACTCCTTCTGTTCTGTTCCCTGCACGCTCCTTGAGGGCAGGGATATTGTCTTCTCTTCCTTGTTTCCTTCATGATTACAGGGCAGAATTGTAAAATGAAGGCATACACACACACACGATATTCAACATCTAGGGCCCGCAAGCGCATTCTTAAGAGTGAATGGAGCAGTTCTGAAGGAAAAAAATTTAAATTCAATGGCTTAGAATGTAAGTTTTCTGTATGTCAAAAAAATTAAACAGAATATAAAGTCAGGTAGGAAATGTAGAAACAATATTTGAAACAAATTTGGCGGGTACAGAGAGAGTTAATGTCTTTACTATATAAAGAGTTCTTAGAAATCAATATAAAAAAAAAAGAAAGCTAGGAGCAAAATAGATAAAAGGTAAAAAGGACTTAAATAGAAAAAAAAGCAAAAATATAAATAGCTAACAAACATGTAAAGATGTTTGTAATCATTATTTATCCACAAATGCAAATCAAAAGAATGATAAAAACAGTTTTGCACATTGACTTCATCAATAGTTTTTAAAATAAGAGTATCTAGGCTTGGCAAAGGAACTGCTAGTGGGCGTGTAAATCGATCATTTCAGTAAATTTGGCAATATGAATCAAAGGCCTTTAAAAAAGACTTACCTTTTTACATATTAATTATATCTCAACCTTTTACATGTTAATTATATCTCAAATGGGGGCAGGGAAAGAGGGGAGTTTTACCCTTTGACAGTGTGACTCCTGGGAACTCAGCCCAAGGAAAGCATCTGTTAGAGGGATAAAGATTTACGAAAAACTGAAAATAACTTACATGTCCAATAAGAGGGGGTTGGTTTAAGAAATTATGGTCTGCCCATATGACAGTAGCTTTTGTAATGATTCAAAATGATGTTTACAGAAAGCATTTCATGGCATGAGATATAAAACTGTACAAACAGTTCAACTGCAAGTATGGTTTTTAGCACATAGAAGAGATTGGAAGAAAACCTGCATGACTGCCTCCCTCCTGGACAATCAGGAAGCTTCCTGGGGAGCTAAGCAGGCAGGTGGAGACTGTTCCATGTCTGAGGCCCATCTGTCTAACCTGCGTGGAGGGCTCTGTGCATTGGTGCTTGGGAGCCTAGCTGTATCTGTGGTCGTGTGAGAAAATGTCTTCATTTGCAGACATGGGGGGGAAAGCACGTGCCGGGGGTGCTTGGAGGTGGTACACGTATGTCTTCTGCTTCATGTTAAGCAAATTAATTAGCAAGTGACATGGACATTCCTCAGCCTGCACGCCCTGACCATAAGGGGCCAGTAACCACTGTCCCCATAAAAAGTGTCCAGAGCACTCCGCCCCCAAGCTGGCCCTAGCCAAGGGTACGTTCACACCCAAGCTGGAGGCAGGAGACCTCAGGGGACCATGGCTGGAGCTGGTCCATAGCAGCCAGGTCTGATGAGAGGTAATCTTGAAGACCCCAAAGGCATTGAAGGAGGCTGCAGTTGCTTCCCAAGACTCTGGAAGGCCAAGATCTACACAGCCCAGGACTAACCTTCAGGTCACCTTGACCCAGTCTGAGCACTGTCCGTGTGAGGGTCCTGCAGAGAAGAGGCCCACCACCTGCAGGCTGAGATGGGTCTAAGTGCCCTCCACAGACTAGATATTTGGTGGCAGCCCTCTGGCCCAGTGTCTCCCAGGCCCTTTCTGTTTCCGTTCCCAGGAAAGGGCGACGCGCTGAGGTGATTTTCCACTGAGAAGTTCCTGTGTGATTGTCATCTCCCCAGAGCCAGGCCAGCTCCGCCCGTTGGCCTGGTTGGTGATAAGTGAGCCCCACCTGCTGTCCCGGCCCCAGGAGCAGGCGGGAGCACACGGCCGGGGGTGTGCCGGGATCGTATCTGGAGCACCCAGCCCAGATCACAGGGTGTGGAACTCCGCAAAGTCCCCAGCACCTTCCCCTGGGCCTCGGCCCCGCCACCTAACCCCGAATCGAACCCTGACCTCAGGCACCTGGCCTATGAGGGCCCACCCTCCTCCAATCAGGTCACGCTGTCCAGCCCTCCGCCTCCAAGCCTGGCTGACACTTAACTCGGCACACGTCAGCTAGCACCTACTCGGTCTGGGGAGCTCCCTCGGAGTCAGGGCCAGCCACGCCGCGGCTGAGTCACCCGCAACTCTCTGCAAAACCAGTAAGCCATGACTTGGCCAGCTGGTGGGGGAATATCCTCTAAAGCCCAGTGGGGGGTGCCCGGACTCTGAAGAGGCCAAGGAGACAAGGACCAGGGACACAGAGGACTTGCATGTCCCGTCACCCCCACTGAGCTGCGGGCATACCAGAGGCGCTGGGCACTGATGGAGACCACGTGGCCTTCTTAGAACGTACAGTCTAGATGGGAAGCTCAAAGACGAGTAAAACTGCCAGGGCACGAGGGGCTTTAGACCAAAGGTGCGTGGTGCTGGGACAGCCCAGACGAGCACGGTGTCCCGCTCGTAGGGGGCAGCCTGCCTCTGCTCTGTGCCCCAGGTCGAGTGCTCCCAGCACTGTGTGGGTTCCTAAAGTGAGCACACAGGAGCCCCAAGCCAGAGCTCTCCCAGGGCTGTGTGGACCTCCCAGGCGGCTGGAGGCTCACGCTCACAGTGTCCTCTTGGTTAGCACCAGAAGACCTCCCCGCGTCCCCAGAGTGAGAGGGAAAGCATACACTATAATAAACCAGCACTGAGTGGGGCAGCCAGCGTGGAGGGGGAGCCCGCGGACAGCAGGACAGGTGCCTGGACAAAGTCATGTCTGAGGGAGAGCTGAGGGCTTCGCAAGGTGTGGTCCTGAGCTGAAGCTCCCCGGCAGAAGGAAGAGCCAGGGGTCGGGCTGGCTGCATGAGCACGAGGCATGAGCTAGGAAGCGAAAGGTGGCAAGTGTGGGTAAGGAGGAGCTGGTGCGAGATGAGTTTGGGGGGCAGCCAGCTGGGCTTTGGGGGCCGAGGGCTATCCTAAGCACGCTTGGAAGTCACTAAGGGATTTTAAGCAGATGGTGGAATGAGCAACTTTGCATCTTGCTTTCCCCTTGGCTGCCATACGGAAAACCCACAAAAGGCCCGCAGAGAGGAGCTGGCCCCAAGGATGAGGCCGAGGGGAAGTGAGCCCAGAGTCTCACTCTCCAGGCATTTGCCCCATGCGCTCGGGTTGAGGTGAGGCTTCGGAGGCCAAGTTCCTTATCCGGGGTCCCTGGACCCCTTGGGAGTCTGTGGATAGACTTTCAGCTGTGCATGTAGACCGCAAACCGCAGCGGACCCAAGTGCCTGTGACTGTCACCAATAGAAATCGGGTATTTTCTTATCACATTGCAGTTAGGAAGACTCCTTGAAATATCACAGGTGCTCATCACTGCACTGGAATTGCAATAATTATTAGACCTTCTGTGGATCTTGCTGTTTAAAGCACATAGAGGAAGCATATGTATTATATCGCAACCTCGGACCTGGGCCGTTCCCAGCCGGTGGCTTTCCCACAAGCAGCCTCTATGCCGCCAGCCATCCTCATCAGCAGAGAAGAAAAGCACCCAGTCAACCCAAGAAAGCTAATAATTAGTGTCTCAACAGCCCATTAAAATTGTTTGGTGTTCAGCTTTTATTTAGTGGAAATGGAGAAACAGATTTTCAATTAATATAAATTATATACTTCTTTATGTTCGAAATAAATCAATTGCCTGCAGTAAATGTAATATATTTTAATTTCTTTGGAATTGTCTTTATTTCAAAATCTTCCCCTTATTTATAACTGGCCACTTAGCCACACCCTCTAACTCACACACATACCATTACTAAGCCTTATCCACAATATATTTGGACATTGCTTGTCCTCGGGTTCACGGTCATGCACCGGCCACATTCCTCAAGTTCTCAGTCCTCCTTTCCGAAGCTGCACCTATTTGGAGGGTCATGTCAAGCCTTTGAACCTTATATAATAAAACAAATCCCTCCCTCCCAATAAAAGTGCTTTCGGCACCATGCTTTATTTGGTGGCAGGATTTCGGGTCATCGCCACTTGGAATGGGTCCCAGGTGAGAGGGATGTCGTGTGACTTCATCATGCAACCTGCACATGTGTATTACAGACATACAGGCGAGATAGGGCGGCATGAAAGTTTCTCAGTGTTCCTCAAGGGCACTGCCTATTTCAGTGGGAGAGGAGCTAACCGGCATTTGGTCAGTTATAGATGGGGTCACGGGTAGAAGCCTGAGTTAGATGGCACCATTTTCCTGCTTGAATCTTCTGTGCCCTCTACGGACTGGTTCGTGACGGGTACCCAGGTTTGCCTTCCCTGAATTAGGTTCTGCCTGCTAAGGGGAACTGGGCTCCAGAGCCCTCCGTCACTGTCCCCCTAAATCAGCCCCTACACCCCCTATTCAAAGAAGCCTGAGAACCACCAAGAGTCTCATTGAAAGAGGGCAAGTGTTGACCTAGCAGTTGGGGCATTGGTGAACGTGGGGATGGGTCATTGCAAGCCTCCAAATGGACCTCGTCCTCCCATAGCACAGGTGTGAAGTGGCCCGAGGTGCCTCTGGTACCTGCCTTCCCATGGGGTTCTTAGGCTGCTCTCCTTTTCTCTGCTCCCCCATCCTGCCCCCATCACCCACCTGGGGTGGAAAGTGTTAGGTTATGGCATTCGTGGTGCTGGGAACAGTGATAGTCCTCCCAAGGAAATCTGTCTGTAATAAGGGGATGTACCTTCATCCAGAAGTGAGGCTCCACCGCTCGAAGTCTGGGCAGCACAACATTTGGCTGGGGCTATGCGGAGAGGAGACTTCTGGACTTGCCTCCAGTAAAACACAGTGTACCTGTCTGTGAGGTCGGCCCTCTTCTGAGCTTGGTCCTTCTCTCTGGCTTCCTGCCACCTCAGTTTCTATCGGATGTAGTGTAGACATCCTGTGAGCTGCCCCATGCCCTGCTCCTTGGGAAAGAGGGCACGACCCAGGAAGTCTCATGCATTTCTTCTCAAGTACAGGCTATGCCGGGGAAGGAAGGAGAGCCTGCTGGGGCTGAGGAACCAGCGGAATTAGCCCAGGAAGGCTTCCTGGGGGAAGAGGCACCTCAGCCCCTCACCAGTACTGCCCAGAACATTCCACAGGCATTCAGAAACTTCTGCAATCTGACCCTCCCCTACCCACCCCCAACACACACCCTGTGATCTGGCCCTTGAATACAAACTCATTCCATTCCTCTGGCTGTTTCCTTGCCCAGAGTGCCTTCTACCCCCCCACCAAGACCTCTCCCACAGCCACTGCCCAGCCCCTGCTGCACAGCCATCCATGAGGCTGTTCCTCTGTGGGCCCTGTCTCTTCCTTCTCCCATTGCCCAAAGTTATCAGGTGAATCAGATCACTTCCCCAAGGTCACAGATTGCTTCCTTAGGGCAGAGAATTGGGGCCAAGAGCTAGGAAATGGCAGCCAGGCTTAGGGCCAGTTAGTGACAATAAATGGAAGAGCTCCTGGGGTCGGACAGGTTGCGTCTGTGTTCTGGCTCTCCTATTAGCTAACTAGCTGGGCACTCTTGAGCCTCAGTCTTCTCATCTGTAAAATAGGGCGATTTGAAGGCGGTTTATAACCTGCGCGATGCTGACCACCTGAATGGAGATGGCTACGCAGGAACTGCTGGCTGAACAGGTGACAAGCGAGCAAATTCCAGGCTGGGGCAGGGATCCGGGGCAGGGATCCGGGGCAGGGATCCGGGGCAGGGATCTAGGGCAGGGATCTGGGGCAGGGATCTGGGGCAGGAGTGGGCGGCTGTCCGCCTCACCTCTACACAGGACCAACCCCGGGCTCGAGTTCCCATTCCTCCCCTCTGGATCCAGGGATTTGCCAAACAGGCAGCTCTCCCCTGGAAAGAGAGTGACTCAGGCTGCCAGGAGAGCTGGAATGAATCAGGGAGGCAGGGACTGAGTGTGGGGCCCCCACCCAGGGGCCTGGGCCTCTCCCAGCAGGAAGAGCGTGAGCCGGTCCCCAGAGCTCACTGGGTGAGAGGGCGATCCTGCCAAAATGCGCCCCTGGCCAGCCAATGGGGCATAATAGTAATCACAGCCACACTCACTCCCACATTCCAGACCTGTCGGGGCGCTTCCACCAGTACTATCTTGTCATGCACAGATCTCCGAACCCCGCGTCAGGGAGGCCTGGGTTCCAGCTCTGCCGCTGGTCCTCGCCGGCCCAGGCAAGTCCCACGGGCCTCCGTTCCCTGTCTGTTAGAAGGCATGGTGGGCCCAGCCAGCCCTAGCCCCTTCCTGCCCTGGCTGTCCCTGGGACGCAGTGGATGCAGGACCCAGGAGCCCCCGGCTCACCTGCCACCTGGCCGGACCTGTTTCCTCGGCCATCGCCACGCTCCTGTTCTGCCCTGACAGAGGGACAGTGGGAGCCAAGTCCTCAGCCTGGACCTCTCCCTGCGCACGGGACCCTGCCAGCGCCACGGCTCTGCAGCGCATGCGCGATCCACAGCGCACACTCAACCCGCGGGAGACTGTACTCTGATCATCCCCCAAACCGGAGAAGAACGTCCCCCGCCCCGTAGCCTAACTCATCCTCCCGGTTGTCCAGTCCACAAACTTTGACCCCTCTAGTTCCCTGCCGCCCCACATCCAGTCCAGAGGCAAACCCCTCGGCTCTGTCTTTAAAATGGATCCAGAATCCCGCTGTTTCTCACCGCACCTCTCCTCCTACCCTCACCCCCCTCCTCCCACCCTCGCCCCCCTCCTCCCACCCTCGCCCCCTTCGAGTCTTGGCTGAAATGAGGTCTTCCCTGGCCATCCCACTGATATTGCAGCCCCCTCCCCCGGCATCCGCAGTCCACTTTACTCTTCTCTTTTCCCATAACACTTACCAACTTCTAACACGCTCTATAATTCACGTGTCTACTGTGTGCCCTGTTTATTGTCTTTCTCCTCCTTCTGGAATGTCAGTTCCACGTGGGCAGGGCTTCTCGTCTGTTTCATTAACTCATGGATCTGACACATGGTAAGTATGCAATAAAAACTTCTGGAGTGAATGGATGGATGGATGAATGAGTCTGTAGATTGTAATGGTTAAGAGAACCTTGGCAGTGCACCATTTCCTAACTGTGTGACACAACCTCTTTGTGCCTCAGTTTCCAAATTTATAAAATTAAGCTAATAACGGTACCTGACTCATGGGGCTGTTGTGTGTATCAAATAAAGTGTTCACTTCAGTGGGGGGTACAAGCCATGGGCTCAGCAAATGCTGATGTGCCCATGATGCCATCTGCACAGCATCATTGGAAGCCAGGGGAGTCAGGGCCCACTGAGCCCATTTCCAGATCAGGAGTTGCTCCTAGAGGCTCCTCTCAGCCCAGTCAGCGGGTTCCTCTTGCTCTGAGCCTGGGGAGGGTGCCCCCATTGAGAAGCAGGCTCCTGCTCCAAGGGAGTCAGGCAGCTCTGACACAAGCACGGGGTCACCCTGAGGTACTGGGACTGTGACACGCAGGGACCATGACCAGTGGGGGAAGCAGTGGCCGGAAGGTGAGGGTACCAGGCCTCAGATGGCGAATGGGTCTCTCTGGGCCCAGGGAGAAGCTATTCCTATAATACATAGATTCCTCTTGTAGGAGCTGGGAGCAGGGGGTCTTTTTAGGCCTGGAGTCTAAGCAACCCCTCCTGGTTTTCTTTGAGTCGCAGGAGCAGTGTGCAAACCAGCCCTGATCAGAGAAATCATTAAAAGGCTCAGGGGAGCCTTGGGGGAGCCCAGTGAAAGCCAAGGCTAGGGCCCTCATCATACCCATCATACCCCTCACCATACCCAGAGGCCTACTGAGGCAAAAGGATCTGCCCAGGTCCCACTACCAGAGAGATGTGGAGCCAGGGTCAAAAGTCAGGCTTGTGGCCCTAAGGCCAGACCACTCCCCCCCCCCACAGAGAGATGCAGTTTAGGCCAAGGCCCTGCTACTCCTTACCCCAACCAGAAGCTACAGCGGTGATTTGTTTCCAGGTCTTCAGTCCCCAGAAAATTCCCTTTTTCCACATCCTGTAGCTTGAGATGACCTCCAACCAAGGGGCAAGATACAGGGGTTCCCATGAACACCCTCTAACAGTCTGTGAGTGTCTGTGGACCCAACTATTTGAGTTTTCATTTACACTCTACTTGCTTCCAGAGAAGACACGAGGTGGTTTACCATGACACACTGGCACATTACGCTGCTCCCGACAAAGAAATAATAATAACAGATGAAAATCCAAGAGGAGAATGACACAAACATGTCACACATTCATATTCCCAACAGCCAAGGTGAAAGGAGTCTCCAGGAGTCACGGAACCATCGTTTTCATCCTTCCCCCAAACCTGGCATCCTTGAAGAATGCTTGTGGCTGATTAAAACGTGGATGCCCCCATCTCTGGGGCAGCCTGGGTTCACACCTTGCTTTGGCCAAGTGATTCCACGGCGCATCTTGACCTTGTTTTCTTGGTCTCTCCCCCAGAGGTTAGTCCGGGTCATGCATGGGGATGGCTGCCTTGCTCTTCTCTCTCCCCTGAGAAGATGGTCTCTGGGCAGGACCCCAAGCCCACCTATAGGAAGTGTGCCCCCGGCTCATGAAGACATCACTGACCTTGGCACCTGTCCTGTTGTCTTAATGAATCAGGCCTCACTAAGGAGAAAGCCCCAAGTGGCCAACTGGAGTCATTCAAAATGACTTAATTGATTTACTTAATTGAAAAGAGAGAAAAAGAAGCCAAACCCTCCTGAGGGCAGTTTGGGTATCTGTTTGGGTCACGAGTGCCATGGAGAGGTCCCCAGTGTGGTGGCTCAGACTCAGGGGACTCACCCCATCCCTACTCCAGCTCTGCCTTAGAATCCTTGGTGGGAGGGGCAGTTTGGGGCCTGGATCCTCACTGTCTCCAGAGAACCAGGCAGCTAGAGATCTTGGCAAGACCATCAGCAGTGAAGGATCAGTCCTGGCTTTTGTGACCTAGCCTTAGAGACCTGGGCCCTGGCAGATGTCAACCCAGGAGCCTTCCTGGAGGGGGTGAGCTGGGTCAGGAAACCCATGAAAAATGGTAGATGTAGGGAAGTTAAGCCAGGAAGGAGGGGCCTTCTTAGAGGTAAGAGCAGAGAGGAGCTCGTGGAGAGGCTGGACCAGGCCCTGCAGGCCTCGATCCCCTAAGGAGCCTTAAGGAGCAAGGGTGGCAGGGAGGCCAACTTAGACACTGCCATCTGATCTCCATCCAATGGGGAAGACCTGGTATGTGTGTGGTGGGGTAGGAGTGGGGGGAGGGGGGATCTCAGCCTCGCCGCACTCCCTGACCTTGCAGAATGCTGACGTGGTGGGGCTACAATAGCTGTGACATCTGACATGCGCGGAGTGGTGCCCAGTGCCAGGTACTACGACGAGCCTTCCCGCAGCCCCTTTCATTTAACCCGCACGGCCCTACCAGCTAAGTCACGCCCCTGCCCCACTTCGCAGCTGAGAAAGCTGAGCCCAAGGACACACAGCTAAAGAAGGACGGAGCCCAGACTTGAGTGAAAGTACCCTGGCTATTCCTGTCCCCTCCTTGGAGACCTTTCTCGGAAGACTGAGACACAACTCAGGCTGTCGGGGTCCCCTAATCCGATGGAAGAAACACAGTTCTATCCTTAAGAAAACTGCTCCAACTGGGGAGCTCTGTCGCTGCTCTCATGGAGTCTCTGGGCTAATGGGGGACAGTCTGTTCTATCTGGCCGGGGGGGGCTCCTCAGTGGGCATCACTGAGAAGTAGACTACAGAGACAAAGCCAACGTCTTCTCCGCCAGGCTGAGGCCCCCTCTCCGTGTGACCACTCCCAGCAAGGTGGGGGGCACACGCCTTCAGGAGCCGAGGGGTCAGAAGTGAGGACAAGTGATGCAAAGAGAAGAACTTCATCCCAGAAGCCCCCTGGGTGCCTTCCATGTCTGGGAGATGGGTCAGTCTACAATCGGGGCCCGAGCTCAGCCAGAGACCAGAATGGGGACCATCGGAGCCCAGAAGTCGGTCAAATGTCAACACCATACGTCAGAAGCCAGCCTGAGGTCTCAGCCAGAGGTAGGGTCAACAGTGCATCTGAGACTGGGGATCAACCTGTAAGCAGTGGGCAGCAGAAGGGAGGAGCTGAGGGGCCCCATGTGCTAGGTCTGCATCAAGAGGTCACAGTGAGTTACTGGGGTGACCCCTGGAATCCTGCTGCCTTTTGATCACCTGCTAGTGAGCAGGTACAAGGCAGGGCTGAGAGGGCCCCAAGGGTAGGCAGGGACCTACACCCAGCCCTATAGTCTCCGCGCCCCTCATTCCTCCCGGCTGAGGTCATTTCATGGGCCCAGCCACTCCGGGCCTGGGAGGGGAAGCAGAGGTTCCGAGGCGGCTCCCCCAGAGTACTGTGAGTCACGATTCCTGGGACTACAGCTCCTGGGCCCAGCAAAGGATGGGGGTACCCCATCAGCATGCTGCTCCTAGCCCCAGAACTTCATGTGTCAGCTAATGGCGAGATCATACTGTGCCAACCGCAATTCTAAAGCTTTATCTACTTTGCTTCTTTTAATCCAGTGCTGTGTTATCACCCCGTTTATAAATGAGGAAACTGAGGCTGAGTGGTTAAACATGTGGCTCACTCTTAACCACCGGATGAATTAAAAGCAAGACCAAGCCTAGCCCCCTCCCACCCCACTGCCGCAAGCCCCATGGCCCCGCACCCACGTCCTCCCGGGAGAAGCTTGAAGCCAGTGTCTGAAGTGCCAGGAGCGGAATTTCAGGAGAAGGGGCAGGTCCTTGGAGCAGGGTGGACCCCGGGGAGCATTTGCACCATCTTCGCATTTCCAGATACCTGGAATGTACCATCGCCATCTTTTCGTTCTACTGAACACAAGCCCGTCAGCAGGCAGCTTACCCAGAAGGCGAAGCCCAACACCACGTTAAGAAACACCACACTTCGGTGGAGCTGCGGATGTGCTGAGAACTGCATCCCCAGTTGGCGTTCACGGGCTTAATGCATCTGGGGCTAAAACACGGTGAGGACAAGGGCTTGTGAGGGCAGGAACGGGAATGGATAGAGATAGCTAAGGTATGCAGGGCCCCAGGGCACAGCAGTGCCCTTCACTGTTTTGGGGGACTTTCACAGCTCCCTGAGTTCATCTCACAGGGGACGAGGTGACTAGAGCTGAGGTCATCAACCTATTGCACAGATGAGCCCACGGAGGCCCCCTGCGGGGTAAGGGTAGCCCATACAGGCGGCTTCCCAGCTGACTCTCCACTCTGCCTCCTTCTCTGTGGCTGGGAACCCCCAGTTCTGTCCTGAAGTTCATCATCCCAGCGGCTCAAGAAGGATGCCCGCTCTCCGCCCCAGGGATGAACTCTATCAGCCTAAGCCAGTGGTTCACAGCCCTTTCAAACCCAATATCCTCTTTTGATAGCATACCTTTTAATCTACTCGCTTTTCTGTCCTGAAGTGAAATCCACAGATTTCAATACAGTTTCAAAGAAAAAGAATTAAACAATGCCACGCCTAACATAAAGGAGGAATACAAGGAAAGCAATTTCTAAGAAGATAACTGTGTTTCGATATGTTACGTGGTCAAGGAGGATTACCCCAGTGAATGCACTGTGACAGCAGCAAATGCAGAGCGATCCGGTTGCTCATGCCCCGTGAAGCCACATTGCTCAGGAGTGGTGGGTGGCTCTCAACCACGGAGAACTGTCCCTCAGTTTCCCCAGTGTCAGGCAAGAGCACTTCTATGAAATGAAATTAGGTCCTAGGCTTGGATAATGAAAAGCAGGTTTATCGCCCCCATGAACGGCAGGCATGACATCCAAAGGTCATGGAAGATGCCAGCCGCCCCATGTATCGGAGGACACCTCCAGCTGCCCGCCCCTGTACATCACAGCACGCCATCGCCAGGACAATCACGGCATGCCCACGGTTTTCCTCTGAGAGCCAGCGTGCAAGCTGACGTCAGGGTCTCACCCTTCTGGCCTGACTGTGCCATCTGATCTTGGTCAAGGCACCTGGGGGCCGTAAGAAAAAGCTGTCTAACTAATGAAAGAGAGGGAGCCTCCCTGCCTTCTCACTAGATGCCATTTTAACCTTGCCCACCCTGAGGGAGATAGGCCAGCTGTCGTGTCAGCAGAGGAAGATGAGAGTTCCCCAGGCCCTCGAGGGCTGAGGGGACTCTTGGGCTGCCAGGTCAGTCGGCCCTGGATCCCCCCTATGTCGGACCTCTCTGCTGTGTGGAAGACACGCCAGCCCTCTTGTTTAAGCTGCTTTGAGATGGGCCTTCAGTTACGTGTTGCTCATTCAGACACAAGAAGTGACTTTTTCAGACCTCGCAGCCGTTCTGGAAATCAGAGGCCTGATCTCCTGACCGTCCACCGACTCCTCCCTCTCTCCTGTCTTGAGGGGCAGAAACAACCGGGACCGGAGCGCAGTGCAGCTCAGGGGTTGCTTCCTGGACGGGGAGTTTCCTGGGGCCTTCCCCGTGGGCGCAGACCCTGAAGGGGCAGATCTCCCAGAGAGGTGAGGAAGACCATCCCAGAGCTTCTCGGGGCTGTTCCCTCCCCAGTTCCTCCTCTGACTAAGAGACACTGGGATTAGCAGACACATTCCTCCCCGGTGTCATCCTTTATGCTTCCAAGTGCTTTACAGGAGACAATTAGCAGCAAAGAGCCCCACCCGAAGATGCCAGCTAAGGAGTCAGGGCTCCGTGAACGCGACACAGGGCAGACCAACCCTCATCCGTGCAGGGGGGGCCTACCTCCCTGGGGAAGCCCCGAGTGGGGAAGAGTAGGCAGGCTGAGGGAAATGCGCGGGCAGATGGCTGAAGCACGCAGTAGGGGGACGCGGGAGGACGCAGGCTGCGGGCCACGCAGGGCCTGCACACCTCAGTGCGACTTTAAGCTCGTCCCAGGTCCAGGGGAAGCCACGCAAGGGTTTAAGCACAGGGTGATGTAGTCATCACAAGTCCTTTCCCTGACCTGCCAGGGCATATGCCCGATGCTCTGCGTCCCTGCCGGCCCCCCGCTGCAGACAGACGCTCTGCACTGGAGTGTGGTCCTCAGTGTGGACACGGTTGCCTGCAAGGACTGGGGCGTGGCCCCGGTCCAAGCTCTGGTGCTTGGTATCATGGGAGGAAGCAGTATGTGCTGCAGACTGGAGTTGCTTCCTGACACATAGTCTGAGGCCCCGTGTTCGAGAAGCTACCTTCACTCCTTACTGCCCAACAGGTCAAGTCCAAGGCCACTCTCTGGGCTCAAGCAGCCCCTCAACCTTCCCCCATTTGTCCACAAACACCATCATCGAGATCCCAGCAAGCTACCCTCCCAAGACCCTGGCTGCGAGCACGTTCCCACGTCTGCACCACTGGTCCCACGGCCCCAGCCCGGTGGCCTGTGCCCCCCTAGGCGGGCTCTCCCCTCACCCACAAACCCCACCCAGCTCTCAGCAGCTGCTTCTCCCCCACCAGGCTCCATATGGATTTGCAAGCTCTCTCAGCCCACCACAACCCCTGAGTCCTCAAAACAGGAGGGGGGATGCGGCTGCACGTTCCACGAGAGCCCCTGTTATGACCTTGAATGGTTGCTGTCACCTGACATTGTTGCTCCTCTTTTCAGCATTTGTGTTCTCACCACACACATTCCCTCGCTGCCGCTACCCCCCCACCCCCGCCCCGCATCATAAAGTCTTGGATGATGGAGACTGGTCTTACTCACACATTCCAGCCCCCAGCCCAGTGCTGGCACCTGCCTCCCTGGAGCTCAGAGAGCACCTTGTGGTTTTGAATTGCCTCTGCTCCAAGAAGGGTCTCGCCAGTGAGTCTTCCTAAACAGGGATCATTGGGTGGGAGGAGGTTGAGGGAAGGGTTCCCCACCCAAAATTATTATCACCACCAATAGGTATTTGCCGCATGGCTCTATTGCCAAGTAACTGGGGGATGAGAACTGCCCTCCCAATCTGTGATTGATGGAGAGAGAAGCCTGCAAGCAGGGGATGCAGACAGAAAAAGGGAGAAGCAGCAAGACAGATGCAGACCAGGCAGGGTAGCGGAGACAGGGCGCAGGAGCAGGACAGTGACAGGGACTGGGACATACAGAAACAAGGGTCAGGGCAAGAGGAGGAGAGGTACAAGCAGGGACAGGAAGAGGCAGGGGCTGGGTGGGGCGAGGACCCAGAGAGAGCAAAAGAAGACAGGGAGAGGGAGGCAGAAGGGCAGCCGGAGCTCAGCCCCTCCCTCCCTGGCTGCCTCAGTGCCAGGCTGCTGTCTGCATCCCCAAAGCCTCTCCTGAAACTCCTGCGTGTTGCGGCACGAAAGCCGGGAGGAAGGCAGCCGAACTGGAAAGCGGCCGACGGCCAGCTGCCGGGGAGGCGTGCACCCCGGGGGTGGCGGTGGGACAAGGAGACACCGTGGCCCCCAGCATTACACCTCCATCCCGTCGGGCCGAGCCAAGGGACAGCTCCCACACCCAGCAGGCTGTGGGCTGGATGGGGAGTCCTTCTCCAGGGCCTGACTCAGGTGTCTGCTGGGGACAGGGAAAGGGAGCGGCTGAGACCTTGGCAGTTGCAGGGGTCAGGAATAAAAGGGAAGCCAGGATTAAAGTTTCAGTAACCTGCCTCGAAAGCACCCAGACATTGTGTGGGCCAGAATTCCTGGGCACTGAGTAAGGAAGGCAGCCATCCCAGCACCATTTGCTGGTTGGAGAGAGGTGGGCAAGGGGATGGAGAACTGCCCCCCACCTCCCCCATGCAGCCCCTTCCTCACAATGCAGGCCAGGCACCCATGGCTTGGGGCTGGGACCCCAGCTAGTGAGAACAGGGCATGGTGGCGGATTGGGACTCAGGAATGCCTGGGCCCAGGGAGGTCTGTGAGATATGCCTGTATGTGTGTGTGGTGAGGCGGAGACAGGAAACCAAGAGAAGGGACCAAAGCAGAGGCTGAAGGGCGTTGAGAAGAGTAGCCAACCCCGATTTGCAGTTCATCCATGCACGTAAGCAACATTGACTGACACAGAAGAAAATGGGGTCCAATCAGAAGCCCGCATCTGCGGACAAACCCTAACCCTGATCGCACACTGAACCCTAAAGCTGGCCTCAGACTGAACTTTACCCCTGGCCGCAGACTCACCGCTAAACCTGTCCTCAGACTTATTCTAATCCCAACTCCTCCAGCTTCACTGAGCCTAATCTTGGCTACTGGCCACCTCAAAACTGTGTGTTTCGATCTCAAAGGTACAGGAAAAGAGCGTAGATGTTCCTGGAGAAACCCCACAAAGCACACAGCTGCAGGGCTTGGCAGGAGTGACATTTGGCTACAGCTCCGGAACGACCACATCAGTCCTTCAAAGCCCTTGCTCCTCAGCATCGCCTTAAGGCCCTCGAGTGGAGCTCTCCTCCTCCCCCATCCCGTCTGCCAGGCAAGTGTGCCTGGTCCCCCCTGACCCTGGCCTCTTGCCCCCCCCCGGGGGGCCCTTGCTAAGCCCCTGCCCCCAAGGCCCCTGTGTCCCCGTTGACCCAGCCCAACTTTCGTCTCCTTCCCCAGACCAATCCCAACCAGGAGACCCTCTGTCCTCTGAGCTCCTGCAGCAATGAGACTCTACCAATCCCTCTGGCCGCGAATCACAGACATTTCTGCCATGGATCAATCACAGTCTTCTGCGGCTGTTACTCTCCCGGGCACCCCGATTACACATAAGACATAGGCTCAAATGACCTCCCCAAGTGCACAGGGCTTTTTTTCCCTATCATAATCCATGCTGAGATGACCAGCTTTACAGTATCTTATAGATGTGCAGACCTGAGAAACATCTCTTCCACCAGAGGAATACCCGGAGCGTAATTTTCAAAGTAAAATAAAAAATCTCATGATGAACACTAGCCCGGCTCCCCCCTCCCCTCCCCTGAGACTTTGGTGGTTCCTTTGGTGGTTTTTCTGGTCTTGAACTGCATACGTCTAAGTCAGGTGTTTATATTCTGCTTTCTTAATTAACCAAGTTTGAACCATGAGTCGATGAAAGATTTGGTGCCTTTCTGCTGTGGAAAGGGAACACGCTTCTACAGCCACACGCAAATACTTGCCCCGGCCTCCGTGTTCCACCGGCGACCATCCCAGCTCGGAGCCCCCCGCTGTACTACGACTACCTCGCCTTTCCGGGAGCATTTTCATCCTTCCTGGAGTTCCAGCGGAGGGTTCTTTTTTCCACAGACAAATGCACTTGATTTGCTAGTGTTTTATGGATGGTTTATTCGTAAGCATCTTCTTCGGTGGCTTTCTGTTTGGTGCTGTTCTGTAAAGCTTTCGTATTAGGGTGAAATGGAATTTCGTTAAATAAATTGAAAACTTTTCCTTCTTCGTCTTGTCACTGCAGCCGTGTAAGTTGCACAGGAATTCTCTGAGGTTTGAAATAAATCACCGTGCAAGTTACATCTACCTTCAGTCCCAACGGGACCGTTTGTAAGGAACGGGGGAAAGGGGCAAAGTCCGGGACAAACTTCTCGATTTAGTCCATGTTGCTTGCTCTCGTCAGACCTTCTTTTTCTTCTTGATTCTGTTGTAGTTGTATCTTCCCTAGAACTCAACCAGTTCCTCTAGATTTTCAAATTTCTTTTCCTTTTTAACATATGCTTTACATTTTAAAAAATTCACCCATTTTACATGTTCAGCTCAATGGGTTTTAACAAATTAACGCGTTCTTGTAACCTCTACCAAAAATATAGATTATTTCCATGGTGCCAGAAAGTTCCCTCACACCCCCTTGTAGTCAAGACCCACCCTGTCCCCACCTCTGCCCTAGGCAACCACTGGTCAGCTTTCACTCACTGCAGCTGTGCCTTTCCTACAATTTTGTAGGAATAGAAGCAGAAAGAATGCATGTTTTCTATCTGACTTCTTCAGCACAGTGATGTTTCTGAGACTCATGCATGCATGTATCAGGAACTCCTCCGTTCTTGTCACTGATTCGTATTCTATTGTGTGGATATACTAAAATTTGTGTATCCAGGGGCGCCTGGGTGGCACAGCGGTTAAGTGTCTGCCTTCGGCTCAGGGCGTGATCCCGACGTTCTGGGATCGAGCCCCACATCAGGCTCCTCCGCTGTGAGCCTGCTTCTTCCTCTCCCACTCCCCCTGACTGTGTTCCCTCTCTCGTTGGCTGTCTCTATCTCTGTCAAATAAATAAATAAAATCTTTAAAAAAAAAATTTGTGTATCCATTCATCAGTTGATGAAAATTTGGAGTATTTCCAGTTTGAGGCCATGGTAAGCTGAAAAAATGACCCCTCAAGGGATATTCATACTGATCCCTGGACTCTGTAAATGTTGCTTTATATGGAAGGAGCATCTTTGTAGATATGATTAAGAATCTTAAAATGGGGTCACTATCCTGGAATATCAGGGTGTGCCCTCAATGCAATCACATATATTCTCCTGAGAAGGAGGCAGAGGGCGATTCGGCGCACACAGCAGAGACGGAGGTGGGAAGGCTGAGCAGGGAGAAATCTGAAGGTGCTACAGTCATGAGGCCACAAGCAATTAGAAGCTGCTGGAGGCAAGACACGGGTTCTCCCCTCGAGCCTCCAGAAGAAGCAGGGCCATGCCCATGCTTCGATTTCATCCCAGCGAAACTGTTTGGCCATCTGGACTCCAGAACGCTACGAGCCCGAGGGAGTCAAGGCGTGTTGCTTTAAGCCACCAAGTTGGAAGTCACTTGTTTCAGCAGCCTCAGGGAGCGAATTCAGGGGCTATTGTTATACCAACCTGTGTGGACACGACGCTCATTTCTCTTGGATACATAGGAATGAGATTACTGGAATATATGTTTCAATGTAGAAGAAGTTGACTGTTTCCCCGAAGTGGCTGTACCATGTTGCATTTCCACCAGCAACGTATGAAAGTAGTTCCCCTGTTCCACATCCTTGCCAACACTTGATGTCGTCAGTCTTCTTAAATTTTAATACCTGCATCGTGATATCTCATTGTGGTTCTAATTTATATCCCCTGTTGACTCACAATGTTGAGCATCTGTTCATGTGCCTTTTTACTACTCATACAGCTTCTTCGGTGACATATTTGTTCAAATCTTTTATCCACCTTTTACCCAATTGTTTGTCTTCTCATTATTAATGCATGAGAATTCTTTATATGATATATATAGTTACAGATATTTTCTCCCCATCTGTAGCCATGTATTTTCAATTTCTTAAGTGTCTCTCAAGTAGTAAGATTTTTTATTTTGATGAAATCCAATTTAATCATTTTTTCTTTTATACTTTGTGGTTTTTTGTGTCCTAGGAAATTAGCCTAACCTAACATCACCAGGATTTTCTTCTATGTTTTGTTTTAGAAGCTTTATAGTTTAAGCTCATAGGTCTATGATCTATTTCATGTTAAATCTTTTATGGTGTATGGAGGTGAGGATTAAGATTCAGTTCTTTACATATGAATATCTAATTGTTCTACTTCCATGTTTTATTATTTTTTTTAAATCCCCTTTTAATACTTTGGCACCTTGGTAGAAAACCAATTGACCATGTATGTCCCATTGATCTGTACCTCCAGCCTTGAAATCCAAGTTTAATTAAGTTCTCCAACTTCGTCCTTTTTAGCAAAATTGTTTTGGTTCTTCCAGATCTTTTGCATTTCTTTTTTTTTCTTTTTTAAACAATTTTATTTTATTTACATTCAATTAATTAACATATAGTGTGTTATTAGTTTCAGAGGTAGAGTTCAGTGACTCATCAGTTGCATATAACACCCACCCAGTGCTCATTACATCATGTGCCTGCCTTAATGCCATCACCCAGTTACCCCATCCCCCAACCCCCTCCCCTCCAGCAACCCTCAGTTTGTTTCCTATAGTTAAGAGTCTCTTATGGTTTGTCTCCCTCTCTGATTTCATCTTATTTTATTTTTCCTTCCCTTCCCCTATGATCCTGTTTTATTCCTAAATTCCACGTGAGTGAGATCATGTAATTGTCTTTCTCTGATTGACTTATTTCACTTAACATAATACCCCATAGTTCCATCCACATCTTTGCAAATGGTAAGATTTCATTTTTGATGGCTGAGTAATATTCCATTATATGTATATATACCACATCTTCTCTTGCATTTCCATACACATTTTAGAATCAGTTTAGCAGTTTCTATCCCTTCTCCATGACCTCACACACAAAGCCTGCTGGGGTTTTAATTTGGATTGTTTTACATTCGTAGATAATTTGGGGAACAACTGAAATTTTAATAATATTAAGTCCTCCAGTTCACAAACACGGTATATCTCTCTTTTAATTTGAGCTCCATTCAATTTCTCAGCAAGGATTTATAATTTTCAGTGTATATGCACATAATTTGTTATATTTATCCTTGATTATTTTAAGGCTTTGATGCTCTTACAACTGATATTTTGATTTTTTTATTTAAATTCAATTAATTAACATATGACGTATTATTATTTTCAGAGGTAGAGGTCAGTGATTCATCAGTCTTATATAATACCCAGTGCTCATTTAATTTGAATCTCCAATAGTTCATTACTATCCTTGTTTTAAGAAATCACTTTTTCTAGGGTTTTGTGCTGTTTCTCACTCATAACATTTTGTGTGTTCTTTCTTTCTTTGATTGGCACTATTGAAGATTGTCTTATTTTATTACTTGACACGAATGAACACTTTGGTTTGTTTAATGAGTGTATTGAATCTTTATTTCCTGATTTATTAAGTTTTGCTTTTGTCCGTATGAATTTCCTCCTTTTGCTTTCCTCAGGTTTGTGCTAGCAGTCTTCTCTAAATTACTCGGTTAACTGTGGAATGCCTTTGCTTTCTTGTCTGTCTGATTGAATTCTTGTGATGGGTTTCCACTGAGACCACTTGGCTAAGCTGGAAGCCTTCCATTTCACAGAATTTCCTCCTTATGTGGTTGGGAGTTGAGTGGGCCCCCAAGAGAAATTTACGTGGGATTTGGAAGCCAGGAGTGGAGGAGCGGTCATTTTTTCACACCAAAGGTCAGTGTTGGGCCAAGGACTATTGCTGCTCCCCGGTGTTGCGTATGTGCTGGGTGAGCTTGGTGTGGACAGTGGCCCTCAGCTCCCCTGGATCACGTCCTGCTTCTCAGAACGTTGGTCCTGCTTCTCAGAACGTTGGTCCTGCTCCATGTTCCCTTGGTGCCGGCTATTTGGACAGTGAGAGACAAACATGGTTCATGTGTGTTCTGCTGGGTTCCAGTTTGCTTGTACTCTTTCCTACTTCGCACTCCTTCCTCTTCCTGCCTTCACCTAATCTGAGGATTTTCACTGGAATAACCAGAGGTTTTTTGGTGTAGGTTATTACTACACGCTTCCTTTCACTTTGGCTAGCGCTCTAAAGAGTTTCGTTCTCATTTTACTAAATGTCTAACTACGTTACTAGCAATGACTTCTGCATTAATGTAAGTTTTATTGCTCACCACCATTTCTTTTACAGCACAGCTTCCATATTGGAGTTCTTATTTTGATTCATTTCTCAGTTCTATTTCTTCAAGCAATTTTTCAGAAGAAGTAATGGGTGGTTCACTTTCTGAATCTTGGCATATCTAAAAATGCCTCTGTGTTGCCGTCCACATGAATAATAATTCTTTTGGGTAAGTGAACAGTCATTTTTGAGGGCCCAGTACCCAACTCTTCCTCTTAGGAACCAATTCACCCTCCTTCTCCATTCATGTAGGCTGGGTGGAGTTGACTCCATCCCCAGAGTGCAGGGGTGAACAGACATACGACAATGAAAACATGGCAATGCCCTGGCCATGTAATTGATACAGCAATGGGCATTGACCAAGGCTAGGTCAATGAGACTGACTTTTGCTGGAACAATTATAAAAGCAAAGCCCCAGGGCCGCTAATGGCTGATTGAACCACCATGTGGACATCCCACCTAAGAAAGAAGCCAACTCAAAGTAACTGCAGAGCTGAGGGATGACAGGAGACAGAGCCTTAAGCACCTGGATCTTGCCAGAAAGGAAAATGTATTAACATCTAAAAATCCCAAAGATAGATTCAATTACTGCTGGATCCTGATTTTAGATTCATCCTTCACCTCACTGGTAATATGAACATAGAATATTTCTTTCTTTAAAAACAAAAGATTGATTTATTTATTTGAGGGACCAAGAGAGCAAGCAGGGGGAGGGGTGGAGGGAGAGGGAGAGAATCCCAAGCAGACTCTCTGCTGAGCATGGAGCCCGAAGTGGGGCTCGATCTCACAACCCTGAGATCACGACCCTGTATTCTGAGATCTTGACCTGAAATCAAGAGTCAGACGCTTAACCAACTGAGCCACCCAGGTGCCCTGAGTATTTCTTTTTTAACTTGAGTTTAATAGAATTAATTTGTTTCATGTTTTCTTGTATATTTTCCTGTTTCTCTGAGTGATCCCTTGCTTAGAGCTGCTTAATTTGTGTGTCTGGTGATTTTGTTTACCTGATCAGATTGTGTATCTATTTCTCCAGGATTAGGATCTAGAAAATAGTCTGTCAGCAATGGTTTATGTATTGGCTCCTATTCAAATTGCTTAGTCCTGAATAAAACAGAACTTTTCTGTGCTTTCATTCTGCTAGATTTGGGTAGGAGGTGGCTTTCAGTTGCCCGGGAGGATGGAGTAGGTGAGGACCAACTGATCCACACAGAGAGGTTTCTGTTCCTGTGGTTTTTGTGGCATCCCAAGATTAGCCAGGTCATTGCCTCCCTTGTCTACCTGAAACAATGACATCAAAGACATCCCCACTGGGGTACCTGGGTGGCTCAGTTCGTTGAGGGTCTGACTCTTGGTTTCAGCTCAGGTCATGATCTTGCAGTTTTGGGATCAAGCCCCACGTCGGGCTCTACACTCAGCATGGAGTCTGCTTCAGATTCTCTCTCCCTCTCTCAAATAAATGAATAAATAAAATCTTAAAAAAAAAAAAAAAAGAAAAAAAAAAGGTCTCAGGCCTTGGCCAATCTCTCTCCACACTGGTTCCTGCCACATCTTCCAAAACCATTCATGGGGTTGAAATTCCTGCCCCTTCGCCATCTCCTGCCACCCTACTCCACAGTCACTCCAATTGTTTCGTAACTAGTCTTCAATTCTGCTTCTGTCTGCTCTAAGCTCGGGCTTTCTGTAGGCGTCCCGGGTAACCTGTACACTTACTTCTCATGTCAGATGTAAACTTGCTACACCTCCCTCAATCCCAATGGTTCTCGAACCCTGAGAGGCATACGTCCTATGGGAACCCAACAAAACACTGGTGGGGAGAGGAGTGCTGGGGTGAGGGGCACATACAGTGGAAAAAGAAGAGTCTGTATTCTTAAATTCATATCAGACTCAAAGTAAACTTAAAATCTTCTTTATTGGAGACACAGGCTAAGGCAAGAAAAGTGTGCAGGGCAGACATGTTGAGAAATACAGCGTCCAATTGTATCAGTAAGTTCCTAACTGACTGATGGTTTCTTTCCTTTGTTTGAAGAGCTAATGCCAGATATATACAAGTGGGTGGGTAGATAGGTGGATAGGAGGATAAATGGATAGAAATCCCATAATGAAAACAAATGCTATTTCAGAAATTCAACTATGGTTCGAGATACTTTGCCTGTCAGAGGGCAGCATTCCACTTAGGAAGATAATTTCCATTTTTTCCATAATTTCCATGTTTTACGAAGATATAATAATACCTTGGATGTCATAGCAGAAACAATTAGCTACCACCGAAATAGCATCTCCCTTTTGTCTACAGTGATCGTTCTATCTGGGAAGCGGCTACACGGGCTGACACCGCACTTCCTGGCGTCCTCCCAAGGCAAGGCCATCTGACCAGTCTCACAAGAGGATGTGAGCAGCTGGGTCATGTACCACTGCCAGGCCTGACCCACAGTCCCTGCTCACTCACTTCTCCACATTCTTCCAGCAAGGACTAGAACATATTGAGAGGCCAATGCTCCAGTTGGAAGAGCTGCCATCAGCCTAGTTCCCTGAATGATTGAATGGAGCGCAGGCTTCCACATGCTCCCCTTAAATGAGAGAAATAAGTTGTTTTCAGTCATGCAACTGTGGAGTCTTTTTTTCCAGAAATTAACCATTTTTCCCTAATACAGTGGGATTCTTTGAGTCAAAATCAACTCCTTCCCACCGCCATCTTCTTGCCATTTCCGTGGTATGAAAATAATACAAAGAAACAGCTCAATCATTCCATAGAAAATTGTGAGAGAAATTCTGAGTTTTCATGGGCAGCTTGTGAAAAGGAGAATGAAGTCACCCAAAATGTGGAGAAGACCAGAGAATGGAAAGAAGACCAGAGTGGGGAGTAGCATTGGGGCCAAAGAAAAAGAAGTAGTCAGTGATAAATTCCCAGTGTTGGGAATAACTGAGTTTTAAAGCATCTAATACTCAGTGTTGAGTTATGCCCTGTGATGTAGCCCTCCCTCCATTACCCCCCTAGAACCTTCAGTAAATCCCACTGCACAAAATTGTCTGATGATAAATGATCACTGGAGGAATGACAAAAGGGTGGGTCAAGCAAGTGTGGCAGAGTAGAAACAGCACGGGATTTAGAACCAGATCTGGGTTCAAGTCCCTTCACTGCTTCTTATGTGTCCTTGCACAGCTCTCGTCCTTTGTGACTTGGAGTTTCCTCACTATGAAGTGAGGGACTTCCAATTAAACATAGAAGACTGAACCACTCTCTCAGAAGTCCCATTAAAACAAGCACGAAATAAATTTTTAACATACAAACCCACAAGGACAGATAGGATAGAAGAGGAATAAAGTCACGAAGTATTGGAAGGTAGAAAGTACGTAGACCAAATGGTAACTGACAATACACAGGGAGAGCTGAAAGCCAAAGAAACTGTTGGGGAACACCAAAGATCAGTTAAATGGGCTTCTGAAAGGTGCCCCTGAAAATCTGACAGTTAGAAGTACGAGTTACCCCTGAGAGGGTGCAGGTGAGGCTGAAAATAAGAGGTGTGTTGAAAGCCTTTCGAGTGCCCAGTGCACTCTCCCATCCTGGCACAAGACTCGAGCTTTCCCTCTGTAGGGAGATTGAAACCAGAGGAGTTCTAAGTGCAGAAGCGCTGGGAGGGGCCACAGAGGCTGTAAATAGCGGACTAGGTGACAGGGGCATGCAGCCCGTTCCCCCAGCTCGGCTCCCACGTTCGTGCAACAGGATTTATGGAACACTCCCACCCCTGGGCAGGAGACTGTGGGCCCTCTCTGATTAAACCAACCAGCCCTGGAGAAAAAGCCTGTAGATACTGACAGTCAGCGGCATCCCCAACAAATCAGCCCGCATGGATCCCCCTAGATTGTCACGTACACTCAAGAAGCTTCGCCCACACAGTTTCCAAGTCAATTGTTAGTGCCCCACTCTTAAATATGAGCAGACAGCCAAGGACTACCAACGTATGATGAAGGACGTTGACAGGAATAAAATGCAGCTGATTGACTATCAGTGTTAATTACAACATGTCCGACTATGTTGAGAGGATTTTCCAATTCCTTTGGAGAGCTATGGGATTAATAAGTGATATGAAACGAAAACTAAGCAACCAAAAATGGACAGTTATTAACCGCAGGGAAAACAAGAAGTTACACAAGGAAATGTGGTCATAGTAAGCTACGTGGTTCAGCTGTGAAGAGTGGATTATATGGCCATAAGGTCAAGACTAAATATTAGTCCAATCAAAAAGCTATTTATTTATTTTTTTAATTTTTTTTTTAAGATTTTATTTATTTATGTGACAGAGAGACAGCCAGCGAGAGAGGGAACAGAGCAGGGGGAGTGGGAGAGGAAGAAGCAGGCTCCCAGGGGAGGAGCCCGATGTGGGACTCGATCCCGGAACACCAGGATCACGCCCTGAGCCGAAGGCAGACGCTTAACGACTGCGCTACCCAGGCGCCCCCAAAAAGCTATTTAGAAATGAGATATAATTCTATTGCAATGCTGGAAAGAGAGCAAGTAAGTCTGTATGTTGGGGAAAGAGTGGTAGCTAAAATCTCACTTTTTATAGTAGAAAACCAACAGACAATACCTAAATCTACCAAAAAACCTATCTAAGCATAGTGTTTTAAAAAATGGAGACTAATATCACGGAAAGAGCTAAAAGTGGCTATCTCTAGGAAGTGGACTCAGAACTGGGGAGGGGCAGAACTTCTAGACTCTTTTAGCCATGTGTATCTGTAACTTGGTCAAAATAAAGTGCATGTTTGAGTGAGGTGCTGAAGTCTGCAAAGGCATTTGTAAATTGACTTGTGCTGCAAGTCATAAATTATTTTCTCTCTGTATGCTTTAATTAATGGTGTTTGTCTCTGCAATTATTAGTGTTCCTGAAGATTTTCTCTTTCCTCTTCTTTCCCCCTCCTCCTAGATGGAGCCTAATGATTAAGGTCAATATTGACAGTAATGACAGCTGCTCACCTTCGTTATCTTATTAAATCCTTGCAACAGCCGGCTCAGATAGGTGCTACTTCCTGTTCTGTCTTCCACAAAAGGAACCTGAAGTTCCGGGCCGTGCAGCAACTCTGTCCAGGTTGCGTAAGAATAGCAAGCGGTGGATCAGGGTTTTGAATGCAGGCACGCTGACCCCAGGGCCTGTGCACGGATGACACTTCTTTCCGACTTCAGTGTGCCAGCTTCGAACCAGCAGTGGCCAAGAGCCCATGAGTGAGAGCTGCTGTCTTTGAGACAGCAAGCGCCCTGCCCCCTGGGACCCGGTGGTAGTTTCCTCACCTGCTTGGGGCCCCACATCACCACTCCCTAAAACAAGGCCTCTGAGCTGCGATTTCACAGTCCCGCACTTGTACCTGGTGTTTGGAAGACAGTCCCCGGGTGATACGTGTCATCGGCCCGATGGTTGACTTATGCAAGCCCATTCCAGCAAGTGAGGGCCTCCCCTGTTGTTTTTGTTAGACATCTGCTGGGGAGAGCCTCTGCCTGCAGCACAGGGCCAAGACTTCCTTCTCCTCCCTCCCTGGGGAGAGGGCACCCCTGGCCGGGAAAGCCAAGACCATCGGGGGCCCAGAAGGGTGACAAAGGATCAGCCAGCATTATCTGCAAACGCAAAAACGTGAGAGAGGCTTCCAGACTTTGTGAGCTGCTGTGGTAGAAACAAGAGGGCTTGAAAGTCTTTGTTAGTCCCCCCACAGAGATGGGAGCTAAGTCCCACCTCCTGAATACGGGCCGGGGCGGGGGCGGGGGGCTGTCACCCGAAACACCTGCCCGTGAGGCGGTGCTAGAGGTCCCCTGTCCCGCACTCCGGTTCACAGCCCCAGCTGACCTCAGCCCCGCAGTTGCTCTGCCGGCCTCTTGGACCGCTGGCCGCTGGGAGTACCAGAGGGACAAGTGAGCCTCTTACATCTCCAGACCTTTCACCCGCTGAGGCCTGCTGAGCGATCGGAATCGACATGACGACGCTCAGAAGGGCCGCTCAGCCTCCTGACCTACATCCTGCGATGTAATGAAGCGGCGGCTGTTCCAAGCATCGCAAGTCTGGGGCTAGGCTGTTAGAGAGGGGAGAGCTGCGGCAGTTCCCTTCGGCCTGGAGGAGTGCGAGAAGACTTCGTGGGTTGGGGCAAATTGCGAAATGCCTTGTGTTGACATTAGGGGGGACCCAGGGAATTTGCATGGGAGGAGACAGAGTAAATGTCTCTGATCTTGAGGGGGAAAAATGGGGTAAGGGAAAAAGAGGCACTGAATTGGGAGAAAATGAGCCCCAAGGTTGGTGAAAAGAGATGAGGACGCACAGCTGGTGGTGGAGTCTGGAGGGCGTAGGAGCCAAGAGAGCACCCCTGAATGAGGGGGTGAGAGGGCAGGAGGCTCAGGGGAAGACAGCAACCTGGGAAGGAGATGGAAGGGGGCACTAGCCCCCCACCAGCCCTCGTGGGGTTTTGGGTACCCAGCTTGCTGTGCCCCTCTGCCTGAGTCAGCCAGGGAGGGAGGTGCCCCTCTGTCTGCCACAGAAACCTTCCCAGGGCCAAGAGCCACTTGCAGGGGGACCCACAGCTCCCTGCCCTCCCAAGAACTCTGAGGAAGAATGCAAGGCTAGGTCCCGCTTCCCGGAAAACCAAGGCCCAGAGCGAACAAGAAACTGCCCAGGGCCACCGAACTAGTCCAAGGGTGGGGCTGGCCGCCTGGGCCCTTGGATCACCCCCCCCCCCCGGTTCTTTCCCCCAGATCGTACCCAAGCAACCCCCTCAGAGGAAGTGAGGGGAAGCAAGGTGAGTTGAAGTGAAGCGGTTCACATCCCAGCCCAAAGCTGGTTTCCGAAAGCACCCTGGTTATTCACAATCGGGGAGGGGATGCGGTGCTCTGGCACGCACGTGCACTCGCACACGCAGCACACACGTATCTGACTGCAAGGAGCTCTGACTCACACGCCGTGTTCTGCTCCGGGGTAATGCAGCCTGTAAAGAACGGAAGCAACGCGACACAGGCAGCCCGACACAGCTCTCTGCCCACCCTTTGTAATCAACGCTAATGCCCAGGAGCCCGGGGAGCAAGGAGTGCCTGGAGGGATTTCTGGCAGTGATGCCCCCCCAGCGTCTGCCCTCATGCCGGGACCACCTGTGGAGCAGGACAGCTGTGAGTCCGTCTAGGGTGAGGTGAGGGTAAGCCAGGGGCCATGGAGCAGGTCTCCATCCCGCACTGCGGCCACGGGGCTCACGAACCACAGGTACTCGGGTGCTCGCACACCAGCCCGTGAGCTTTCTGTCTCTCTGAGCTTTGTGGGGCTTCCTACTCGCCTGCAAACCCGAGTGACTCAGAGCTCTGGGGTTTCCAAACCCCCTCCCGGTAGCTCAAATGGCATAGCTGAGTAACCAGAGGGGTTGCAAGGGTCAGAGCCACTGGTTTCCCGACCCTTGGGCCATTCTGGAGGGCTGCGGAGACCCCCGTCATAAGGGTCATCTTTCTTCAGAGCCCCAGGCCTGACCAAGCCACCACTCCCAGCCCGGACCCCCAAGCAAGCGCCTCAGGCCCACCTCTCACCCTGTATGCCACCCCTTCTTGATCTCCATCTTGGCAGGCTGGCCTGCCCCCACCCATGAGGATTCTGGGAAAGGCAAAGAGAGGAATGGAACAATGGCCTAAAATTAGAACCCACAACAGAAGCGTGGAACTCTGAGTCATGCATTGTTCTTTTTCGGCTGTTCTGAGTGCGGCTGGTAACCACGGCATTCTGGCCCTGACAGATGCTGACAACAGGATTACGGCAAGCCAGGCCTCAGGGAAGAGGGGCTGCGGGGGGTGGGGGAGGCCCCACGGAGCTTTGGCTACTGGATGTCAGAAGCCGGTGGAGGACAGAAGGCCAGTGCTGCTCTCGTGTCAGCCCCAACGGACACGGAGACAGGTGCCAGGCTACCTCCACCTGCTGGGCCTAGCCTCCCTTCTGCACCTTCGTGCTGAGCGATGTGGGTGCACAGTCTCACCTGTGTGCACAAAACTACGGTTGGCTTGGAGGTTAGCCATGCTGGTGATACCCCGAGAATCGCTGTGCAGCCGGTCCCCCCCACCGCCCGCCCCACGGTCACACATTTGTCACCTCAGAAGACATTGATTCATCCGTGTGTTCTCCAGTTTGCACTCCCAGGACAGGAACGGTGTCCTTTACCCATTAGGTTGGGGACATCCTAAGTCTAGGACCCCCAGCGTGGAGCCTTGCCCCAAACACCTCTTGTCTGTCTTCTTGCCTCCCTTTGATGAAGGAAACCAGTGCTTTGAGGTTCCCTCTTGCGAGCGGCCCCCGCGCATTTGCTGAGGAAGTGAGTGTGCCCAGCTGCGGTCAGGCCACCCCGTGGTGGGTCAGGCCTCACATGGAACACGGTTTTCCTAGGGCTCCATTTGCACTGGGCTTTGTGGGAGGGGTGAAGACAAGAGAGACAGTACCCCACCACCTTTCAGTCACTCCCAAAGTCACACAGGACTCCTCAAAAGTCAGCAAAAGCCAAAACCACCATCAGGGCAGCTGGCCGAAGAACCAACTCCCCATTCCCGAAGGGTCTGAGTCTAGGGGGCCTGGGGAGCCATCACGCTCCTTCCTACCCAGTATCCCAAGAGAGTCCAACGCTGGTGGTGGGAGAAACACTTCGAGAAACGTGAGCTGAGGCCTGGGTACCAACGGCCCGATTCCAGGGCAGTGAAGGCCCAGGCCTGCTGTCCCCTGAGGGTACTAGGGGTGCCCGATGGCCCGAGGAGGGTGGGCACTGAGCTCGGGAGGGGTGGCATAGGGGAAGCAGGAATCAGAAGTTAAAATTAGGAAGATCGTGAAGAGCTTTGTTTGAATGCCTGGCAGGAGTCTCATTTCCACCTCTTAGAAACAGGACAGTGTGGGGACAGGCACACAGAGCTGTGTGGGCAGGGGGTTTTCAGGGTGTGGAGATGACCTGGCAGGGAGGTGGGGAGAAGGGAGCTCAGCTTTCCCAGGTGCTTCTGGAAAGTCTGGGCCAATACACGTTTGTGGGTCCAGTGCATCCTGGCCGAGGAAGACAGGACACGTGGTGTGGCACAGGTTGTGGGGGTGTGAGGCCGGCCTGGAGGCCTTGGAGTGCGAGGTAGGGGCTGGAGGTGGGCCCAGGCCACCCTGTGCTGCTGCGGGCAGGGAAAGGAGTGGGGGGAGAGGGGTAGGAGCAGACAGGGAGGTCAGGATCCCAAGTCGAATCCAAAGAATGTGGTAGCACTGCTCTTCCACGATGACCTCTGCCCCGGTGTGGTGTGGCCAGGGGAGGGCGGGGTGTGGGAACCCTTGGCCTCACTGTCAAGCTTCGCACGTGTCCTGGGTCTGGGGGGAACGTGGCTCCTAACCTCAGCTCCCCCAAGGGGCACGGGCCACCTCGGCTCCCCTTGTGGCCGTTGGCACTGTGAGAGAAGCCACTGGAAGCTGGAAGAATTTCCCGCAGCTGGAGAGTCCCCGGCACGTGGCTGGGCTGCGGGAGAGGGAGGTGCAGGCGGCCACCGGCATCCGGGCCTGGAGGAAAGTCAGGTCTGGGGCCCGGGGAGTTTCTGTTTAGATAGAAAATAGTCAGAAAACCCAGAGCTTCGGCTCCAGTTCAGACCGGCTCGTTGGTTTGTTCTCTACTTAAGACGCTGTCTTTGTTTATAAAGAGCCTTTGTATTTGTTTCCATTTGGGATTCGGCAGATGAGTGGAGTGACTCCCAGGGTCTGCTTCACGGATCAGCTCCCCTCGAACACACGCACATTCCACGCTCAGACTGTGCTGTCTCCTGTCTGTCTGCTGCCAGCAGCCCCGGGACGGCGGGTGCCCTGGGCAGGCGGGAGCCGGAGGCTGCCCCAGACGGGAACAGCGAGGGATGGAACTCCCAGCCAACCGTGAGCAAGACCCCCCCCCGCCCCAGGCTCCTGGGTCATCTCATTTACATGTTCACAGCGACGTCATACAGGAGGTACAATTATTAGCCCCACTTTACAAATGGACATGGAAGTTCAGAGAGGTTAAAAACACACGCCCATCAATGTTCTGTTACACGGGCAGAGCTCGGATTTGAACCCAGCAACCCAAGCACTTTGGCCCCAGGGCCTACCCTGGACATCAGTAGTATTCATTCTGCCCGCAGTACTGCCGTCCATGAGGCATGTGGCCCCAGTGGTCTTGTTCCGCCTTGAAAGATGATGAGGACTGAGAGGCAGGAGGGGCCTACGGCCGCAGAGCTGGGTGAGCCGTCATGCCCCTCCCAGGAGGCCGCTGGCCTGGGCTGCCCCCATGAGGTGCTGGAGGCTGGAGCATCACGGGCTCTGGAAGGCGTCATCTTCTTGCACCCCCCGAGCCAGGCTGGCTGCAGAGGCCTGGGGCTCAGCCAAGCCTCAGGCTGTGGAGACAGAAGGCAGGACACAGGGGCCCCGCAGCCTTGGAAGGACACCTCGCCTCCCTGCAGTCCCCTCTCGATAACTTCCTGAGGTCTCTGCCCTGAAGCTCCAGCAAACAAACCCCTGGGGGGCTGCCCAGCCACTGTCCCCCAAGCCTACCTCCCACGCAGAGTGTGTCTCCGAAAGGAGGGCCTAGTCTTAGAGGCAGAAGCCATCTTCATGGACAGAACACACCTGTTCCAGAAACGCCAAGGTCAGAGCGAGGATTTAAGAAAGCGATGACATGAAGCAGCCAGGTCAAGTACTGGGAAGCGAGGCTGCTGGGCAAGCTGTAAGCTGCATGGGAACCCACCAGCTCCTCACCAACCTGGGCAGGCTGCCTGGAGGAAGCCACCTTTTGAGTGCTGCTGGGTATCCCCAAGAACTCTGGGCTGCATTCCCAGAGGCCTCTAGCTGCCAACAGCACCACGGGCTGGCTGACTCTCTCAAGCCCCTGGCAGCCCACCCTGAGGGAGCAAGAAGAAGAAAGAGGGAGAAGGTGCTTAGCTAGGGAGGAGGTAAGAATACAGAGCACCCTAGGACCTCCAAACCTTCAATTCTGTGGTCCCCTCCCTGACCACAGCCTCGCCCCCACCCAGCTCCTCACCCAGAAGCTGACCTTGTCTGATGCAAAGAGAATCAGGACATAGGGCCACGCCACACACACACACACACACACACACACACACACACACACACTTCCTGCCTCGCCTCCCTGGGTGGGCAGCGTGCATAGCCCCCGTAGCTTCACCACGCTCAGGGATTCGTCCTTACCCCTTCTTCTCCCTCAGCGCGCCCAGCCAGCAGGGCCCCGAGGCTGAGTACACCACTCCCTAACCCCCCAACATGTGTCACTAAGCCATCTCCTCTCCCCAGCTCAAGGCCTAATCCCTTCCTAGACCACACCAGTAGCTTCCTCCAGCAGCCAGGCTGCCTCCGGCTGCCAGATACAGGCTGGCCAACCAACAGAGCCTTAATCAAGTAACAGGTAGAATACTGGCTCTTACTTACCTGTGGCGTGGACCTGGGCATTCTCCGTGCATCCATTCCCTCCTCTGTAACACAATAACCGACAGGTGTTACATGTCTGGTAGTAATATACATACGAGTTCTTTAATGTCCTGACGAGGTTCTTATGAGAAACGACAGACCCCATGCACATGACATTCTTGGGACAGCCCTCGTAAGTGTTAGCTACCACTACTCCACCATGGGTAGCCGGGAGGCAAGTGGCCCCAGCACCAGCTAAGTCAGTCACCCAGTGATGGCAGAGCTCGGGTCAGCCTGCGTTGATTTCTGGGCCTCTCCCCCGAAGTGTGTAAGACGACGGCCACGGATCCCGACAGCACATTCTCACAAGGCAAATAAGATCCTTACCTCGATTTTCTTTTTTTATCAGGAAGTTTTCTTCCCTGGAAACCCCTTCCCTGGGGGGATACCTTTGAGGTCCACCGTCTAATTAGGGTCGCAGGCCCATTTCGAGTCGCAAAGGAGGCTGAGAAGGCAGGTGTCCAATATTTTCAGCCCTTTACCCAGAGGATGGTTTCTGGCAGCAAGGAGAAGGAAGGCTGCCGTGCTAGTTACTCGCCCTTGATCTTTTTCCTCTCTGCCTCCGGAGGGATCGGTATCATCTCAGATGTGGTTGTGTTGTCCCTGCTGAAAATGTTTTAATAGTCGACCTCAGGATAAAGGCCACAGTCCTTAGTGTGGCAGGTGTAATGTCTCCCACTGTGCGATCCCAGCCGTGCTTCCGACCGCCCCCCAGTTCAAACTTCTCACCATTCTCTCACAATGGGACGCCCTTCCCATGCCCCCGCCCTGCTAAATCTGCCTCACGAAACTAAACTCCTACTCATTCTCTGGACACAAGCTGCTCTGCAAAACTGCCTTGGCCTCCGTGTTCGCTGGTGAGGCCACATGCCTACCGTGGTACTAGACCAGAGGTGTTCAATCAGTGTTTGATAAGGGGAGGAAGGAAGAAGGGAGGAAGGCAGGGAGGATGAGGATGACGCCCTGGGTACCACCGGCCTCTTCTCCTCCCATGAGTACCCACTACTCGTACCCTCCTGGGGCATGACATTGTGTCCTGGGCCATCGGTGAAGGTTGAATTAGAGACCACACTCTCTTATTGTAAGATGTGAACACTTTGGCTTTTCCCTGTGGGGCAACTCCCTCACCCTGTGGACTATTTTCCTGTGGTCAATGAGACACACCAAGTATTTTTTAAGAGCAATAGTGCCGCAATCTGGTTGGGGGGAACATTTTCCATTTGTCTTTTGAGTGTCATCACGTTGGATTTGGCCCATCCATCCAGCTTGACGCTGGGTCTCTTTGACCTTTGACCCTGACACCATTCTTCATCCCTCTCAATCCTGGTTACACCCTCATGTGATAAGCCTGTTGTCTATGTCTTCATCTCCTTCACTACTAAATCATTAAACAGGACGGAACATTCTGCTGAAACCTCCCTCCATCTGACCTCAATCTTTTTCAAAATCAACACCCTTTGGGTGTGGCCATTCACCCCTGGAGAGGCCGAGTAGCAACAGAGCCTGGCTCAAGGTAACCCCGGGGAGACGGGAAAGTGGGAAAAACCTGCCTCAGTTAACCTGACGGAGAAAGAGGGGGAACCAGACGGATACCCGGGAGGTTCAACATGGCTGCAGAGTTCCATCTTCCCCATCTCCGAGGCAAGCATCCCCCTGCCCCTTCCTCTGCCTTTGTTTCTCCTTTTTTCTGCCTGACTTCTCTGAGTTACCTCACTTTTGAAATTCCCGAGAGAAGATCTGATTGGGCCAGCTCATCACTGTCCAATACCCAACACTCCTGCGGGCAGAATCTTACCACCAAGGTAGCCCACGGGCAGCTCATCTCCCTGACGTCCAGCCAATAGATGGCCTCTGGGGACTCAAGTCTTGATTCCTGGGCCAACCCTTTGTGGCTGGAGAGGAGCAGGGTCCCAGGCCATAACACCCCACGCTCACTAGCAAGGAGCTGCTCGAGGCCACTTTCCTCAGAAGGGGGAATGCAGATGGCCGGCACCTGGAGTCCCACTGACCAGCCCAACCTGTGAGAACAGGGCCTCCAGGCCTCTAGGCTGTGGGAGAGCTGGGATCTGGGAATGAGACATGACCCCGGAGCAGCCATTTGCGAGGGAGAAACCGGCTGTCCTCAGGGGCAGGAAGTGCATTTGGCCAGTGGAGAGAGCGGACAGGCGGCAGAGACCGCCCAGGCAGGCCAGCCTGGGAGAGGCCCAGCGGAGCGGCCAGAGAGGACCCAGCCACAGACGTCGGTGGTGGTCCTGGCAGGCCAGACGGCACGGCACAGGCCTCACTGGGAAAGGGGACACAGCTGGCTGGTAAGGACAAGACACAGACCCAACACTTGGATGGCATGGAGTTCCTGGAAGGGCCCAGGGACAAGGGGGACCTTATGTGAGACTGGGTTCAAGGCGAGCCCTAGTTTCTAGATCTGGGGCTTTAGGTCACAGCAAGCCCCAAAAGAAGACATGACTGTGCTGCCTTCTCCAATTCCAGAGCAACTGGACTCCTCACATTTCCCAAAACCCGGGCTGGGATTGACTCCTGGATCAGCCTTCCGGGTAGCTAGACCTCCACCTGGTCGTAATCGTAAGGAGAGGAAAGAAGCAGGGTCAGAGAAGGGCCAGGTCATCCTGGCCCCCGGGTCTCCAGCTGGCACCACCAGGGGGACATGAAACACTTTAGATGAAACAGACATCACCCCTCCCCGCCCCCTCCGCCAACACCACCGACTCTTAGTTTTGGCTCAGGTCGTGATCTCAGGGTCGTGAGATTCAGCCCCTCATCAGGCTCACGCTGGGTGTGGAGCCTGCTTAAGATTCTCTCTCTCCCTCTGTCCCTCCCCAACCTCTCCCTCTCCAAAAAAAAAAAAAAAAAAAAAAAAGGGATGTGAAGGAATTTCACAAGTCTTTCTATAGCAAAGTCAGGGCAGCTCCCAGCCTTTCCACGGATTTGCAAACTGTGTGTTTACCCACCCAAGCAAAGAGCCTACCTGGGCATGATACCTTCTGCCACAATCCATTTTCTCTCCAGTGTTTAAATTTGGAGGAGTGACATTTGCCCCAGTTTCCTGATCCTCTCCCAGCTTCCATGCTGACCCAGAATTGTGCAATGCACGGTTGTCTCCAGCCCTGTGGGTCATGACCGCAACTTACCAACAGGATATCAGCACATCATTGATTACCCTGGGGCAGTTGTTGGGTATTGTCTGAGTAATCAAGTTCAAAAGGGCAGTGATGGAATTAAACATCTGCATTGGTTCTGGATCATTCACCAGAGGCTAGGGAAGATTCAGCCAGGGGCAACAGGAGGAGGAGGTCTGCTTGCACAAGGGGGTGGTTAGCACGGGAGCCAATTTCTCACTCATTTTGTAAGATCAAGTCCAAACTCCTCAGCCTCATATGAGGAAATGACTCCGCTATAGGCCAAGGATTTCCAGTGTATTGCCACTGCCCATTTTGAAACATGAATATAAAAGAACAGTGCTAAGATTTCCAAAAATGATCTCACGTGAAGGATGAGAGGGGGGCCCTGGGCTCAGAAAAAGCTACTGGCTTTGGCTGAAAGAGCTTGCTCATCGTGTGGCTTTAGGCATCGCTTCCTCCAAATCTGCAGGAAATTAGGGGGCTCCCTGGGCTGGAAGCAGGGGGCTCCGAGGTCCGGGGGGGGACTGTGAACTTGGACCAGGGCATCTCATTCTCTCCTGGACCCTTAGCTTCTCCCCTGCACTAACTCTCCCTCAGCATGAAAGTTCTGACCACCTTAAACAAAGCAAAATAACTTCACCAACAGTGAAATAGTGAAATAAACTACAAAATGATTTAATATATATGAAATTTATGTGCACTTGATACGTCCATAAATTATGGGGCACCTGGGTGGCTCAGTCGGTTAAGCGTCTGACCGGCTCAGGTCATGATCTTAGGGTCCCAGGATCGAGCTCAGCGTGGGGCTCCCTGCTCAGGGCGGAATCTACTTGAGGATTGCCCCCCCCCCGCCCCTTCCCATCCCCTCATGCTCTCTCTCTCTCAAATAAAATCTTTTTTAAAAATACATCCCTAAATTATATTTAACGTAAAACATCATTCTATTCCTCAGTGAAAATTAAGGCTAGAGTGGGGCGCCTGAGTGGCTCAGTCAGTTAAGCAGCGTCTGCCTTCAGCTCAGGTCGTGATTCCAGGGTCTTAGGATCGAACCCCACATGGGTTCCCTGCTCAGTGGGGAGCCTGCTTCTCCTTCTCCCTCTACTACCTGCCCCCCCCCCGCCCCGCCGCTTGTGCTCTCTGGCTCTCTCTCTGTCAAATAAATAAACAAAAGCTTTAAAAAAAAATTGAGGCTGAAGTTTTAAGTAACATATACTGCTTTTATAGAAGAAAATGCCAGATTACTAAACAAAAGCTAAAAACTTTGGTTTAAAAACACTGCGTTTTTACAAGTCTTTATTAACGCTCAATTTCTTCTCCTTCAGTGAAGTCCTGCATTAATGTAATTGTCTAACTCGAGTATTTGGTTTTTAAATGTAATAGAAGTAGCTTTCACATTTGCCTGACCCTCTGTCTGTCCCATCTTCCCTCCCGCCTGCCACCATCTGGTCCTGCTCCCTTCCCATCTGAGCTGCTCCTGGGAGGGTCTGGACTCCCTGCGAACCTCACCCCACCTCCCATGTCTCCTGTGCTTGGCAATCAGACCTCCCCACCATCAGTGCAGGAGATGTTCCCCAAGGTCACAGCGGCCTCCGGGGTCTTCCAGGCCTATCTTACTCTATCTCCCTGTACTGTTCTGTTCGATGCCAGGCAGCTCCCTGCTTTACCCCCGAAGTGCCCCACTCTGGAGTCTCCTTTTAGCCCTCTGTCATCTCTCATCCTGGCCTGTCCTCAGACGTCGGCATCCCCCAATTTTCTCTCCTGAGTGCCCTTTCTTTTCCCCTTCCATGCAGACCCCTCTGCTGATTCAATTCCATTGATTAGATGATAACCGGCTGGAGGTCCAGATTGAAACTCCACCTATCGTCTCCTGGCCACGCCCCTCCCCATGCCACCACCCCAGCCCCCTACCTTGAGGTTCACCTCTTTGGGTGGTTCCACCACCCAATTAGTAGTCTGGGTTAGAAATGTGGGGAATATTCCCAATCCTTCCTTTCCCTTAGCTTCCTTACTCACCCATCCCCAAATCTGAGCCCCTCCTCCTTAGGAGCTCTCAAACCCACGTCCTCCTCTCCACCCCCTTCTTAGTCCCAGGGGTCATCTGGCCTCACCCAGGGCCCAGCTGTAGTCTCCTAACTGGTCTTCCTACTGGCTGTCCCACTCTTGCCACCCCCTCTCCACCCTTACTCCAACCCATCCTCCACATAGGAGTGATTTTCATAAAATGCAAATCTGGTATCAGTCCTCTTTTGGATCAAAGGATCCTCACCACCTTTGGGAACAGATGGCCATCCCTGGCCCAGCCTGCGGCCCTCGTGTCTATGAAGCTAGCTGCCCACCTCTCCAGCTCCTGCCCTGCCTAGCCCATCCTCCCCAACTCGGGCAGGTAACGGTACCCAAGCCTCCAGGTCTCATTCCAAAATCCTACAACTCTGTAACCCGGGCTGGCCAAGGCCTCACTAACCTCTGGAAACGAAGGAGGTCACCTTATTGATAGTAACCCTGACTTTTCTGGCCGTATCTTAAAAGAATTTGGCATCTTACCACCTGCACTCCAAACATTTCTGGGAGTCCCCAGGAGCGTCTCACCGATGTTCACATACAAGTCTAGTTGCCACCTAGTGGTCTGCTGGGCACTTGTGGAGGGTGGCATGTTGCCTTCTCCGCCTGCATTTCACCCTTCCTGAATGTGTACTAGCCAAGCAGTTCCAATTGTCCTGACTCATCTCAATTGTCAGGGGGGATCCTGATTGGTTCAAGCCAGGATTTCTCAACCTCAGCACGGTGGAACATTCTGGGCCAGCCAATTCTGTGCTGGGCCTGGGGCCTGGGGCTGTCCTGTGCATTGTAGGCTATCTAGCAGCATCTCTGGCCGTTATCACTAGATGCCAGTCACACACACTCTCCCATTGTGACAACATGTCTTCAGCATTGCCAAACATCTCCCGGGGGGGGGGGCAAAACTGCCCCTGGTTGAGAACCACTGGTGTAAGCTAATCACATAATGTCATTCCCTTCCACATATGACCTAAATTGGTCTAATGAGAATGAAGTTCAAGAACTGCGTTCAGTGTTCAGTCCTTCTGTTTTCTCACCTGCTTGATGTAGCCTAGGATTGGGGGCGGCCATCTTGCAGACGCAAGGGGAGCCAGCTGTCGGATGAAGCCAATCTCATGGCAATAAAGCAGAGGTGAAAAGAAATCAGGTCTTGACATCCTTGGACCTCTAGATTAAACTGCCTGAAGCTCACTGCATTGCTGGACATTTCCAGATACTAAGCCTATGAATTGCCTCTATTATTTATATCGTTTATAATCCTATTACTTACAGTAAAAACCATCATTGCTACATTGTCTACCCAGGCCAGATCCACAGCCTAACATAGGACCCTGCACCATCACTTGCCATTTCTACTCGTGCCATTTCCCAGCGGGCTCTGATCTCCTCCCTGAGCAGGGCTCCTGTAGGCAGTACTTCCCCATGGGCACCGAACCCTCAAGATGCAAAGCCATCAGCAAGTCCAGAGCAAAGAGAGAGAGAGTCTCTCCCTCCCTTTTGTGTTACATTCTGGGAGAGGATCTCAGAGCTCATTGCTCTAGCCACAAAATTGTTCAGCCTTCATGAAATGGATATTTTGCTTTTATTAGCATTGCAGCTCTCTCCCAAGGGCAAGATATGAGTTCATGGGACATGGCGAAGGACCTATTTAAGTAGTAGATAGCACCTCATATTAGACCTTCTTAGCCTCTCCAAGGCCAACCAGGAGCTTTCTAATCTTAGAGCACATTTCTTCCCAGAAGGTCTCTGAGTCTCTCACTGAAACACACTTTAATTTGTTAGACCATTACTGGTGTATCAATTAGCCTGTGCCAGTTTAGCCTGCAGTAACGAGCAGTCCCCAGCCCTCAGTGGCTTGCAGCAACAGGAATTTGCACATTTTCAATATTATATTTGTAAAATAAACATAGTGGTTCTTTTTTTTTTTTAAAGATTTTATTTATTTATTTGACAGAGATAGAGACAGCCAGCGAGAGAGGGAACACAAGCAGGGGGAGTGGGAGAGGAAGAAGCAGGCTCATGGTGGAGGAGCCTGATGTGGGGCTCAATCCCGCAACGCTGGGATCACGCCCTGAGCTGAAGGCAGACGCTCGACCGCTGTGCCACCCAGGCGCCCCAACATAATGGTTCTATATGTAAATTCACTCAAGATTCATAACCTCCCTTTCATATAATGGTTTCTCCATACTACAGTTCTTCATTTCAATTCATCTCTTGATCAGTGGAATTCCATGACCAGGTAGTTTTTCAAGAAATACGTGGGGGTGCCAGAGTCTCGGCATATTTTCCTCTTCGTGAAAGACCATTGCCTTTAGACTTGAGTGGCAATTTGCCTGAGTGAGAACCTGTTGCGTCATACGTCTCTCGGAACTCTGTCGACAATATTCCACTAACGTTTGCTACTGGATGTTACTGGGGATTAGCCTCAGGCCAATTGATACTGTTTCCACCCTTGTGAGTGGCTTGCTTTTTCTGCCTGTACGCCTATACGATTCGTTCTTTAGCTTGAATTTTCTTTAGCTTGAATTTTCTTTAGCTTGAATACTTAATCACTTCGCTGGGATGTGTTCTTTCCAGAACATAAAGTGCCCTTTCGAACTGTATACACAGATCTCTCTTCATTGGAAAAAGTTTTCTTTTCTTTTTGATTTTTTTTCTACTCCATTTATTCTGTCTACTTCTCCTGAAACAACAGTGGCGTATAGGCTGCTGTGCTTTGGTCTGTCTTGAGCACTACCTACTTTTTTCTGTCTGTTCTCCAATTCATTTCAGGAGATTTTTCTCATTCTTATCGACTATGCATCTGACTCTGCTTTAAAAAAAATCTGCTCTATTTTTCTTTTTTTTTAAGATTTTATTTATTTATTTGACACAGAGAGAGAGAGGGAGCACAAGCAGGGGGAGTGGCAGGCAGAGGGAGAGGGAGAAGCAGGCTCCCCACTGAGCAGAGAGCCCGACGTGGGGCTGGATCCCAGGACCCCGAGATCATGACCTGAGCCGGAGGCAGACTCTATTTTTCTGATCGCCAATAAGGTTTTTGTCTTTCTAACACATTTATTGTTACCCTACATTTCTGGTTTTTGATCTTTATCAGCTCACTTTGGATCTCTTTCCTTTGTCTTAATGTTGCTTCTTCAATCTCTTTGCTCTGAGCTCTTCCGTTTCCCCTTGAAGAGTTCATGTTCTCATTAATTTCTTTGTGATTGCGGACGGAATATTTTTCCAAAGTGTTCCTCTGTTTCCTGAAGTAATTCTTTATCTGGAATACATTCTTCATCAGCTCCTTACTTGTCTTATGTCTTCTCTCCTTTCTCTATTGTAACAGAGTTCTTGATGAGTCTTTTCTGTTTATTACTCATGTTTGGGGGAAGTTTTCTGTAGGCCAGTGATTTCCTTGAGAATTATGTTGGGGAGATATGGATGAGTGCACCAGGCTAGCTGGCAGCCTGGAGCACCGTGTTCTCTGTCCAGGGTCACAACATCCCTGTTTCCTGTGACCCTCAGATTCCTTCATCCCACCTTGAGATGCACAGGAAATCTTTTGGCACTTCCCTCTTCTTTGAATGTCCTTCCTACTGTGTTTCTATTTTCTAAAATAATTTTCAAAATCAGCTGTACTTAAGTAATATGGGCTCAGAGTAGAAAATTCAAAAATTCATACAGGGTGAAAAGAAAAAAAAAAAAGAAGGAAAACACCCATGATCTCACTGCCCAGAATTTAATACACTAACCGGAGGTTTCAAAGGCTCCATTTCAGACAGTCCCCCTCAAAAACAGTTCTCATTGTTTTAGTCTTTGCTAACCTGATAAGTGAACCTTACCATTTTTCTATTTTCGATTTATTTGATTGGTATTAAAGTGTTCATAGGTTTATTGGTCATTGTATTTCTACTTTGTGAATCCTTAGCTGCTTGCCTTTCCCTGATTTTCTCTTAATATGTTCATAGTCTCTTAATGATGTATGGGGGCTCTTTGCATTTTAAGGATTTTTTTATGTGTGATACAACGATTTCTCTAGCTAGAGCAGCTGGTTAGCGGGCAGGCCACTTGCTGAGTTGCTGTCTCCTGGACTGAGATTCCACCACTGGATGCTGGCAGTTGCCAAAAGCACATAGGTGACAAGCAGAGGGTCCTGGGAGGCTGGGAAGTAGGACAGAGGAGACAGACACTGGGAGCTGAGGGGAAAACAGGTGCAGCAGAGTACTCCGACTGGGTCTCCGTATGGGTCATACTAACCCATATAGACACAGGCTGCGGGCGGGATTTGGCCCACCTGTTGTAGTTTGCTGTGGTTTGCAACCCCTGCTCTAGAAAAGCAAGACATACAATACAAGACAACACAATACATATACACATATGTGCATACAATGTCAGATTCTTGAGATGCTACAGAAAAATAAGTCTATAAAGCAGGAAAGAGGGACAAAGAGTGCGGGTAGGGAGATAGGAGTCATAATTCTAAACAGGAAAAACCTCACTGAGAAAGGACCATCAGAGGAAGACTTGAAGGAAGTGAGGGAGCCAAGCCATTCAGGTGTCTTAGGAAAGAGGTTCTGGGCAGGAGGGAACAGCATACTCAAAGACCCTGAGGCAAGAGTGTGCCTGGTGTGCTGGAGAACAGCAAAAAGGCCAACTTAGTTGGAATGGAGTTATCAGGGAAGGAAGGAGAAGCTTGTAGGAGATGAGGACAGAGAGGTAATGGGGCAGATCATGCAGGGTGGGAGTTATCCACTCTGTCCACGCATTAGGACCCCCGGGAGTCTTCCTACACTCCCGTAAATTGCGACTTAATTGGCCCAGTTCCAGGCATCTCTACTTCTTTTAAAGATTCCAAATGGTTCTAATGTGAAGCCAGAGTGAAGAACCAATCATGTTGAGCTGTGCAGGCTCTTGTGAGGACATGGACTTCTTTTCCGAGGTGTATGAGAGTATGGAATGGGGTTCGGGTGATTCTGATGGAGAAATGATGTGATCTGAGTAAGCTGGGGAGGGAGAGAGCCATTTAGGATTCACAGGGGATGTCTGAGTGAAGATCTTGAATGGGCAGAGGAACGCACTAGTCTGGGGCCCAGAAGAGAAGCCCAGGCTGGGGACGTAGCTTTGCTAATCATCAGAACAGAGATTGTCCTCAAAGCCATAATATTGAATATGATAACCAAGGGAAGAACAGTGGTCAGAGAAGAGAGGAAATCCGAGGAAGGAGTCCTGAGACGTCTCAGCATTTTATTTATAATGATTTCCTACAGAAGGTCCTAAATGTGTACATGGTTAAATCTACATAGGTTTTGACTTTGATGTCGTATTTTAGAGTTCTTTCTCACCCAAAGATTATATGGCTATTCATCAACGGTTCTTTCGTGATTTAACTTTTTCACATTTAATGATGCCCAAATCTTTATTCCTTCACACCACCTCCCAATCAAAGGAACCGGAATTCCTTAGAGAAATGGCTGATTCCGAGTCTGGGGTGGAGAAAATACAAAATGAGCCTGGAACATCTTGCAAAGAAGGGCTTAAAAATTGATAGGAACGGGTCAAAGGGCACGGGACCCACTGGCCAAATCAGAAACAATTTGAGCTTCAAAATGAATAATGACAGTAATGGGTGATGGCCCAGTGAGTAACAGAATCCATGAGTCCACACTAAGTGAAAAGGAGAGAGAGGGAAGAGGGCAGAGAGAAGAGAGGGAGAGAAAGCTCTGGCTTACAAAAATATGTCAACTAACAGACAACAAATGGTAGAGTTAGAAAATCGTCATGTTCCAGCAACCCTAGTAACAATTAATTTAGGTAAAAATGGGTAACAGATATTTACACAGCCTCAACGTATCCAACCCCCTATAGATTTTGTATTAATCACACACACACACACACACACACACACACACACACAGAGTAACTTCACAGCGGAGAAATCTGTTAAACACTACCTACCAAGTGATGGATCAAAGTTGACATCGACAATGGAAAAAACCTGCCCTGTGTACCCCCCAAAGTGATGCGCCGGGAAGGACATCACGTGCCCACAAAGTGCAGAGCCTGACTCTAGTCCTGAAGAAGTACTAGATACACACGAACGGAGGGGGATTCTTTGACGCTACTGGCCTGTATATGTCAAAAAATACCAGTAACATGAAAAACAAAGAAACACTAAGGAATTACGCCAGATTAAAGGGAACTAAAGACCTGAACAATAAATGCAGTGAATGAACCTAGATTGGATCCCGGATGGAACAGGGAGAATGCCTATGAAGGTTATGTACTGGGAAACCTGGCAAGATTTGAATATGGACTAAGTATTAGATAAAGAATATTGTATCAATGTTAAATATTTTTTTAAAGATTTATTTATTTATTGGGGGAGGAGCATGAGCAGGGGGAGGGGCAAAAGGGGAGGGAGAGAGAAAAATCCACAAACAGGCTCCCTGCTGAGCAGAGTCCCACATGGGGGCTCCATCTAAGGACCCCGAGATCATGACCTGAGCCAAAGTCAGGAGTCGGACACATAACCAACTGAGCCACCCAAGCACCCCTCGATCTTAAATATTTTTAATTTGATCATTGCATTGTGGTTACAGAAAAGAATAGCCTCGTTCTCACCGACGTATTTAAGGATAAAGGGTACGTGTTACCTGAATCTTACGCTCGATTGTTATAGGAGAAACAAAACAAAAGAAAACTGTAGTTTCCACAGTTGGGAAATGGAAAAAGCCCAGGTTCGAATGTGTATGCTATAGAGATATACAGAATAAAGCCACTGTGGAATGTTAACTGTTGGTGAATCATTGTGAAGGATATGATGGAATTTATTATACTATTCGTACAACTTTTCTGAAAGTTTGTTAACTTTTCATAACAAAAAGTAAAAACAGAAATACACATAATTAGGAGCTGAGATTCGTTTTTTTTTCTGTGCATTTTGAGAAAAGAATCTAATATAGCCATTATTTATTGACTGGTCTATGAAATACCTCCATAATCAATAATAAAGCCTCACATACACTTGGATCTGATCCTGCTGTCCTAGTCTGTCCCATGAATCTATCTGTTTTTATGTACCAGGAAATCTGTTTTAATTGTCAGAGTCTTTAATTATATTTAATATCTGGTAGGGCAAGTCCATCCACCTTGCTCTTCTTCAAAATTTTCCTTTCCATGCTTCTAGTCTTCCAGAGAAATTTGCAATCATTTTGTCCAGATTTCCTCAAGAAAACAGATCTCGTTGCAATTTGGATTGGAACGTGTTCATTTGTAGATGAATTGGAACAATGGAAAACTTGTATTTTGATTCTTCTTAGAAGAGTGTTTTCTCTCTCCTTTTGTTTGTCTCATTTTGAGTTTTCCTGCAAAGACTTTCTGTTTTCTATACATAAATCTTTCCCAACTCTTGTTAAGTTCATTCCATGAATTTCGTTGCTGTTGCAAATGTAATATATTTCCGTGATGCGTACTAACGACTTGCTTATTATTGTAGGAAAGGTCTTGGTTTTTACATGTATATTTCTATAGTTTGTGACTGCTTCCCTCCTAAACTCACTTGTTAACTCTATGACTTTTTACATTGATTTTTTTTGAGGTGTTCAAATTACAAAAACCATATCCCCTGAAAATGACGATGATAATATTTCCTTCTTGGGAATATTTATGACCCTTATTTTATCTTCTTGTTTAATTCCATTGCTAGAACTTCTGCAACATTATAAGTAACAGCGGATAGGTAGAGGCATCTTTATCTTGTTCCCGAACTTAATTGGGATGTCACTAATGTTTTCACAGTTAATTATGATGTTGCTTTGGTTTGAGAGAGATTATCTTTGTAATATGAAAGGAGTGTTCCTCGGTTCTTGCTTTATTTACACAAACATCACCTGGAATGAATGGCACTGTCTTGGAATTTTTCTAAACCTCTGATTTACGGAGCTCTGATGACGTGCCAAGCTCTGTGCCGAGAGTTTTGTAGTCCTTATGTAATCCACGCATGACCCTGACTTTGGACATTATTTTCCAAACTTGAAGATAGGGGAAATGCACAAAAGTCCACAGCTAAGAAGTGAAAAGCATAGGATTTGTCCTCAAGCTTTCTGTCTTTAAAAAACTCAGCTTGGGGCACCTGGGTGGCTCCCACGGTTGAGTGTCTGCCTTCGGCTCAGGCCGTCCTGGCATCGAGCCCCACTGTGGGCTCACTGGTCAGCGGGAGCCTGCTTCTCCCTCTCCCTCTGCTCCCCTACTCCTGCTCTCTCGCTCACTCTCTTTCCCTATCTCAAATAAGTAAATAAAAATAAAAAAAAATAAAAACTTGAGCTCTTAAAACAGTGATAATGTGGTTTCTCACTTCAATCTATTAACACAATTAATGCATTAAGCAATTTCCTGCTATTGAACAACATTTGCGTTGCTGGCATCGGTCCTGCTTATATATACAGCAAGTTGTTACTTTACACACACGGCTGTATTCAATTTTCTAATATTTTGTGTCTGTATTTGTGAAACTGGGCAGCAGTTCCTCTTTTGCCCACCTGTCTGCTTGGCTTTGGTGTCATGGGGACAACGCTCGCCCAGTAGAGTGACTCGGCACGCTGCCCCACTACTTGCCATTACTAACCCTACTTAAACACCACTGAGGTGATCTGCTCCTGGAAGGTCTGAAAGAATTCGCCTCTGAAACTCTGAACCGGGCTGGACTCAATACTTTCTTTGACAGTTTTGTTCAGCGTCGTCTGGGATGATTCACCTAATTCAGCTTTTCTACTACTTCTTCAGTCAAACTTGGCAGTGTGTCTTTTCCCAGAAAACTCTCCACTTCATTGAGATTTGCAAGTTCATTAGCATAAAGTTATGAAACCCATTTCTTTCTATTTTTCATTTGCTCCCTCTCATTTCTCATGTCTGCGCTCTCATATTTTCTTCTTCTTGATTGAGCTTGCCGATGGTTTCTCGAAGTCATTGGTCTTTGTAAAGAGCCAGACTCTGACTGTATTTATCACTTCACATTTCCTATTTTCTAATCCATTAATTTCTGGGGGTTTTCATGATTAGCTTCTCCTTGTTTCCTTGGGTTGTGTTGGTGGTGACGGTGGTGGTTTGCTTTTCTCTTTTTCTGGCGTCTGGAGAGAAATGCGTGGCTCATTTATTTTTCTGTGTTGTTATCATTAGCATTCTCGTCTATACTGCCTGTTATTGATGTTTGCATTCCCTCTCAGACCCAAGAGTGACTTAGAAAAGTGATTTTTAATTTCCCAAGTGCTTCAGTGTTTTTGTTCTTTGCTTCTCCTTTGGTTTTAAATTTCTAGTTTTCTTGAATTCCGGTCAGAGAATGGGACCTGTACAATTTGTACATTTTAGAGCATATTGATAATGTCTTTATGACCTGGCGTAAGAATACTCTTAAAATATTCTCATCGGCGATTGAAGGGAATTTCTATCCTCTGTAGAATTCTCTGAGATGACCCCTGAGCAAGCTGGAAGGATGCAAGGCCATGTGACTTTAAATGGTCCCCATGGGCCAGTCAAGACCCGCTTTCTCAACACCAGAGAGAGAGAGAAAAGAGGCTGAGGGTGGGGTCCCACCGATGGCAAAGGCACAGGAGGGAACGGAGAGACCACCCCACCCTGTCGTGCTGTCCATCTTGAGGCAGGACCTAAGGGTGGCCTGGAAGCTCTCCCTTGAGACACCCATGGCAGGCAGTGTGAGGGGGCACGGGGACCCCTCTAGGAGCGTTGTTTGGCTGCTTGGGTTTCTCAATTTTATCTGCTTTTTTTTTTTTTTTTTTAAAGGTTTTATTTATTTATTCGACAGAGATAGAGACAGCCAGCGAGAGAGGGAACACAAGCAGGGGAAGTGGGAGAGGAAGAAGCAGGCTCATAGCGGAGGAGCCTGATGTGGGGCTCGATCCCAGAACGCCGGGATCACGCCCTGAGCCGAAGGCAGACGCCCAACCGCTGTGCCACCCAGGCGCCCCAATTTTATCTGCTTTTTAAACAGGAAAAGGCAAAGGGGCCCAGTAGCACCTCAGGGTGTCATCTGAACCAGTCAGACTTGCCCAGGACAGGCCTGCTCCTCACTGGCCCTCCTCTCCCGAGTGTGACATGAGAGCTGGGGGGCGAGAGGGAGTCATTTACCGCAAACTCAGAAAGAAGAGAGGCGAATTATCGTTGGCTCCGTGTGTGTTGAAAAAGACAAAGTGCAGTAACAGGCTTCCAGAAATCAAAACGTGAGCGTGTGTGGCCAGCATGGAACTCTCATTAATCTCAGAGGAGCACATCCCAGCCTGTTCCAAACCGTGGCCCACACGCCACCACCTGGCTCCTCGTCCGCATCTCTCCGGGACCGGCCACCTGCCCTTTCCTTGCCCTCCGAATCCCTCTCCCCGCCTCTCTCTTCTTCTGTCCCTCATCCCGGGGCCCCTCCTCTGTCTTCTCCATACTAGATTATGAAGAAAGATCTAGTCCCTTCGGTGACGCCCCCTTTCCAGCCTGAGCCCTGGGCCTTCCTTCTGCAGCCACAGGTCGGTGCTGGTTCACAGGACAGGACGGCCTCAGAGACTCGTTACCTCCGTCTGTCGTCGTTGTCCCTGCACACTTTATTCAGCGAGGGACGTTTTTCCGCCCCCCACCCTCAGGTTAAAAATTGGAACATCGCTTTTTTCTGTCTCTCACTTTCGGGTCATAAAAATTGCTTGACTTCCCCAAACAGGCTCAGTTGGGTAATGGAAAGTGTTCAAGCCCATGCGGTAATAAAATCCTCAAACCTGAGTTTTTATTTTCTCTCCTACCTCAGGAAGGGCAGCCCCCGACATTGGGGGGTGGGGGTCTATAGCGAGGGGTGGGCGGGGCACCGGGCAGGAGTCTTTCCCTCTCTGTCACTGCCTGGCATTTCTCTACCTCCCCCAGTTAACAGCGGTGGCATCTGCCCCTGCAGGGCTGGGGGGAGAGGGAGAAGAGAGGAGAAGTAAGCAGGTAGGCGAGTTCTCTCCTGACAGGTACTGCTAGTCCTGTGATTTAAAGATGATTTCCTTAGGGTGCATTTTCATGGAACCTCCAAGGGCCACACAGGGAACATCTGGCTTCACTCGCTGTGACCGGGGCAAAGCATTTTCTCCCATGGCCCCTTCCCACTTTCCCTGTCACTGGCAGAGGCCTCTTGAGCAAGATTTTTTAACAGCTCTGAGTCAGTTGATGACTTTTCAGTCCCTGGCCCATGAGAAACAGGTGCTCCCAGGCCAGGCCTCAGCAGAAAGGAGCAAGCCAGGCTCCCTCTGCCCTGCCACCTCACCTGAGAACCACAGCCTCTTAGGCCGGCGTTGGACCCCGATCCACTGTGTCCCCCAGTGCAGGCCGTGCAGACCACGCTCTCCCAGGGGCCTGCTCAGTGGCCGTGAGGTGAAGGGAGAGCAAGGCTCACTCACTCACACTCTCCAAAGGGACCCTCCCTCTCCACTCCTCTCTACCCCACAGCCTGGCTTCCCGTACCGGTTTATACCCCTGATCTGGGTAAAGGGCCCAAGATTCACAGAACCAGTTTTTTAACTAAGTCCCTTGTAATTCCACGTATGCCCTCAAACAGCGGCTCACGACTTGGGTGCACACTGAAATCACCTGAGGTGTTTTAAAAAGAGTAATCTCTGGGCCGCAGCCCCCAGATTCTCCTGTCATTGGCTTGGGCTGTGGCCTGGGCATGGGAATTTTTAAAAACTCCACCGATGATCTAGTGAGCGACCAAGAGTGAGAACCCGTGTCTCAGCCCAGTGTTTCTCAAACTTACACGTGCGTGTGAAATGCCCACGCTGTCAGAACCCCGCAGGCTCCCATCCAGCAGGCCTGGCCCGGGGTCCAGAGCCTCCATTGCTAACAGGCTCCCAAGTAAGGCTGATACGTCAGATCCAAGGACCCCTGTGAGCGTCAAAGACTAGAATATCTGTGCGACTTGGTGAAACTCGGCTTTGTTATTTTTTTTAAGTAGACTTTATTTTTTAGAGAATTTTGTGCTCACAGCACAACTGAGCAGAAGGTACAAAGATTCCCACTCTGTGCCCTGCCCCCCTACATGCACGGCCTCCCCCGCTATTAACCCCTCCCCCACGGTCTGTGCAAGTGTACCTTAGGGTTCGATCTTGGTCTTGTTCGCTCCATGGGTTCTGACAAATGTATAATGTAAACAGGGACATGTGTCCACTACTCTAGTATCCTACAGAGTGGTTCCACTGCCCTGTAAATCTCTATGCTCCACCTACTCACCCCTCCCCACCTGAGGGTTTATCCCAAACCACTTAAAATTGATTTCTAACACCTTCTTCCATGTTGATGATTTTCACAACCCTAGGAAGTCCTCTTCCTAAACAAAGAAGGCCGTACTGGCTCTATAGCAGAGTTTCCCCAACTCAGATGGTCTCTGTGCCGGCGGCTGTCCTGTGCAGTGTAGGACGCTTACCAGCACCCCAATTTTTACACACTGGCTGCCAGTAGCAATCCCCTCACCAAGTTGTGACAACCAAAAATTTCTCCAGACATTACCAAACATTCCCAGGGGGGCCAAAATCACTCCCCCAGTCCAGAACCACTGATTCATAGCAACACAAAGAGCTTGCTGGAATTTAAAAGTTTTTCTATTTAAAATTTCATTCACAGATGCATTATACTCTTGAGCCAATACTATTGTGTGCCACATGGAGTTTCAGCAGTGAGGACACAAAGGTGAACAAACCAGATGCTTGTGTAATAATGTAACATCAAGTAGTGAGGATACACAGACAAGTAAATGAAAAAAGTAAATAAAGCAGGACGAGGGAATATTGATGGCCCGGAGCGGGAGCCGGCCGGCAGGGAAGTCCCATCATGAGGAGGCAAGGAAAGTCTCCTTGAGGAGGTGACTTTTGAGCTTTCGGGAAAATGAAGTGAAGGTAAGTCAGGTAAACATGGGTGAGGGCAGAGGCCAGGGTGTTCCAACCTAAGGGAAAAGTTGATGCAAAGGCCTGGAGGTCAGAGTGTGATTTAATCCCATATAAAATCTTAGGCTGGGCTGAGGATGAAGGGTTCGTGCTCCTTTCTTTCCCGCAGACCATGAGAGGAGCAGGGTCTCAGAAGGTGATTCTGCCCTGTGCAGGTGAAACCTCAGGAGTCTCCGCTTTCCCCCCTTTACTCATATACCCATGTTATTCAATTTCTCTGTAGCTTTTCTTAGTGTCCTTAATCTGTCAAATACAAGGATTCATAGGTTTAAAATCCTCACTAATACCATGGATTTGTGAATTTCTACTTTTGTTTGTAATAGTTTTTGTTTTCTGTTTTTTAATGACCTGTTACTTGTTTCATAAAAGTTTATGGTGTATCTTTACTGTAGAGTGACATTTTTTATGATGGTCAGTTAGCCGCCGTAGAGTACGTCATTAGTTTTGATGCAGTGTTCGATGATTCATTAGTTGCATATAACACCCAGAGCTCATCACAAACATATATTGCTTGATATAAAATAGCAATCTTCTTTGCATTTTCCCTTAAATTCTACTTCATATGCTTCTAATATTGCTACTTCTGCTTCTTTTTTGTTTGCATTTCTTGAGTATAATAATTTCCCATTCATTTATTTTTCACCTTTCTCTAACACTGTATGTTTCTGATAAACAGAATATACTTTGATATATTTTTTTACACCATGTAAAAGTTTTCATCTATTAACGGTAGAATGTCATACATTCATATTCGAACGAAACTTGTATGTTGGGCATATTTTTGTAATCGTCTTCTGTGCTGTGTTTTATCTTTCCTTGTTGTTTTCTTCTTCTGAATTTTGTTCAGTTGATCCATTTTTCTTGGCTCCCTTTTCTGTAATAATTTGAAACTTATGTCCCTATAGAGTAAAACAAAATATTGAAACCAAAAAAAAAAAAAGGCTACCAATTTCAAGAATTAAATAGTGTAAATAACTACACTGAAGTTACAGGAGATATTGAGGGCACTTTTATTTCCTTCTTGGCTTTCCCCTCATCCTGAATTTTTGTTGGAATAATTATATGTTTGATATTTACACTTCTTTTCCTTAAAGAATTACCCATGTTCCAAAACATAACCGTGGAACATAATCGTGTTCCGAACAATGATTTAGACATTATTCTCTACTGGTTTCATTACTCACGGTTGTTTCTTTTGTGCCACTCCTTTCATTTTTGGGTTCTTTATTTTGACTCATTTCTCAGTTGATTGGTGAACCTTTTGGGGCATTGTTTTTCAGGCAGGTTACGTGAGTCCTTACATGTCTAAGAATATCTTTCTTTTGACCCATATATGAATGACATCTTAGCTATGTACAGAATTCTTCACAACTTGTTGCTTCTCAAAATTCTACAGAAATTGTTTTTTTTGTTCTCTTCTAGAATTTAGAGTTACGTAAACATAAGTAACGTCTGGGACAAGTCAATGTGTTTTCTGCCTTTGTGTTTCTACCCTACCTATATACTGAAAGTGTAATTCTTTTATCCTGGGAACTTGAGCTTTTATAAAGCTGTAGGGATGCATGGGCCCCTTTATTTTAATTTTGCCCCTTAATTCTGATGGCTCACGTCTTCCTTCACATCAGAGAAATGTTCTTCTATTATTTCTTTGATTATAGAAATAGTAGATTACAGTATAGTTAATAAAATCTTTAACTAGAACCTTTCCTTTTGGAATTTTTTTGTTCAGTTTGATTGAAATACAATTGACATACAACATTGTGTAAGTGTAAAGTGTACAGCGTAATGATTTGATTTGCATAAAGTGTGAAATGGTTACCACAGTAAGTTTCGTAAACATCCGTCACCTCATACAGTTATAAGAAACGAGAGAGGAAGAGAGAGAAAATGCTTCTTTCTTGTGATGGGAGCTTTTAAGATCTACTCTCTTTGCAACTTTTAAATATACCACACGGCAGTGCGAGCTATAATCCTCGTGTTGCACATCACATCCCCAGTACTTACTTATACCTGGATGTTTACTCTTTTTGACCACCTTCCTCCAATTCCCTCTCCCCCTCCACACCTCTGGTAACCACAGATCTGATCTCTTTTTCTGTGAGTTTGTTTTTAAGATTCCACGTATAAGTGAGATCATACAGCATTTCTCTTTCTCTGTCCTAATTAGAAACGTTAAATGAGTATACAAAAATCTCCATTAGTGGTTGGCTCATACTAGGCTCAATAAATATATATTGAATGAATAATAAACGAATGAATAAATGCATCTTTTATCCTCCTTCTTGGTTCTCTTCCTTTTCCTCCTATACAAAGTTTGGGTCACCTGAATTCTGTTTCTTCTGCTTTCCCTCTTCTCCTTAGTCCTTTTCTAGTAGGTACTTAGTAGAGATTTGCAAGCTAATATTCTAATATTGTTTGGTTTCATGCTATTCATGGTTTATACTTTTTAAATTTTATAACAGTGATTTTTCATGAAAAGGAATTTTTGTAATTGAGATTATTCTTTTCCCGTAGGTACAATTAAACTTGCAGAAACTATAAAGAAAGATATAATATTTCTTTTCATTTCATTTTGTTTTCTTTTATTTCTTGCAGTAACGGTTCCACAGAGGAACATCTGTTCAGTTTCCTTGGTGTAGCTGTCCCTGGGTAGCTAGCCTCAAAAGTGCACGCCGCCCAAAGCCCCACCTCCTACTATCCCTGCCCTTGTGGGTTCTCCCATAGTGAGCCAGGGATGACCTGTGAGACCCATGGAGGCTTGCAACTATGCAGATATGATGGTGTGTGACTTTTGAGGCTAGATTATAAAAAGGCCCTCTGGCTTTCTCCTTGGGCTCTGGGATCTCTCACTCTGGGGGAGGCCCACCATCGTCATGAGGATGGTCAAGCAGCCCTGTGTAAGGGTCCACGTGGGAAAGAAAGAAGGGGTCCTGCCCACAGCCGGTGCCAACTTCCCAGCTGCGTGCGTGAATCACCTTGGAAGCATATCGTCCCAACCTGCCAAGCTTTCAGATGACAGCAGCCCGAACGACATATTGGAGGACCACCCTCATGAGCGTCCCCAGGACAGAGCCATCCCACCATCCCTCTCCCAAATTCCTGACCCACATAAATTGTGAGAGATCATAAGTGTTTATTATTGTGTTAGGCCACTGCATTTTGGGGTAATTTGTTAGGCAACAAGAGAAAATTGATACAGTCCCCTTATTTTGAACTACTTGCTCATTTTGACAAATGTTACTTTCCCTCTGTTTACCTAGTATTGAGATTTGAGATCTGTTCTGCCAGAGAGCATGTGGGTCTCTATTCAACTCTTTCATTCCTTGGGGAGGGAGAAGAGAAAGGCTGAGCTGGGCCGTAGCTTTACTTTTCCTGTGCAGAGGTCTATCTGGTCATGACGAGCACAGACGTTTCTGTGACTTAGGAAGTCCGGTGGAAGGGTTTTCTATATCGGTATATTTGAGTGCTGGTGGTAGTAGGGGCTTCTCCCTGCTCCCAACCATTACAGCCAGGAAGCTCCCCAGTCCTCCTTTTCTCCATCTTTGCAGTCATGAAGGCCCAGTGTTGGTCTTCTTGCTTTCTCGCCTAGGTCTTCCTGGCCCCTGCAGCGAGTCTCCCAGGGACTGCTGCAGGCCCCGGCGAGTTCACATGGCAGGGCATTCAAGAACCAAATGCCCCCTTTCCCGCCATGAAAACCATCCGTCTCCATCAGATTAGCTCCCCAGACCACGGAGTTGAAACTACATTCTCAGCTGAAGCATTAGGGGCAGAACAGGAATGAATAACCACACCGGAAGAAGGACCTCTGGGAGACAGTATGGCCTCACCTAGAAAAGTTGAACACTCACACTCACGTATCTTATGACCTACTTCTAAAGAAACTCTGGAATGTGTTCATCAGGACACAAGAACATTCTTGGTGGTCCTGCTTCTGGTAGGGAAAAAACTGGGAAACAATCAAATGTCCACCCACTGTAGAATGCACAGACACATCAAGGTATGCTTCCTACATACAATGAGATATTATATAGTAGTGAAAGGATGAACCACAACTCCACACCTGTTGTGGAATCTCAAAATTCATAATGTGGAGCAGAAGAAGCAAGTGGAAGGGGAATGACGCCATTTACAAAATGGCAGGCGACACGAAATACTGTTTTGTTTAGGGCTACATTTCAATGCGGGAAACAGAATAATTAACTCAAAATTGAGACGGATGGGAAGAAAGGAGGGGACAGTTGGGGCAAGTTTCACTGGGTCGGGGCCAGGCCTGGCTGACTTCACTGGCTCACCCTAAGGGCTGGTTGCAGGGTACTTGCTCTACTGTTCTTCTTTAAACCTCTCCACATACTTACATGCTCTTTCATATGTAAGAAATACTTCACAAGGTGACAAATCGAAAAGATTTTAGTTCTGACAGCTTCATGACTCAGCTCTTTCCAGGGGTGGGGGGGGGGGTCCTTCTGGCCTGGACATTCGCTCCCCTCCTCCACCCTCCCTTAGAGTCTCAAAGACAGCTGCCCCTCCCCCTGTGGGGAACCTCACCCCTTCCTCAGGGTCCTCAGTCTCAAAAAGCCCCTCAGTTGGCCAGATTGGCACTCGGTCAACATCTCTTGGGCCTGTGCTCAGCTTGTCCCTGGACTGCCTTAAATATGAGGCAATAAATTCCTTCATGTGCGTGAGCTCGTGTGAGTGGGATTTCTGTCACTTGCAACTAAAATTATCCTGAATAATACATAAGATTTGTTAATTGGGCCTTTCTCAGAAGGTACAGGATCTGTCTGACACGAATAAGAAGGTCTGAGAATTTTTTTCTAGATCTTTCAAAGGGCTGGTTTCTGAGTAGGGGACTTATTCACTGACTCTGTAGTCAGGGAAGCAGGGGCCGCTGGGCAGCTGCTGGCCTGAGAGCCAGAACAACCAGGTCTGTCAAAGAGTTGGGGCCTGAACCAGCTGGCTGGTTACAGACCCTCAGCCTTCCTTCCAGAACCTCAGATGCTTCGCCTGTTAACTGGGAAGTTTGGACCAAACGAAGCTCACATTCATTTTAACTTCTCGGTTCCTAGATTCCTACCTGTAAGCACTTACAGAGTGTGAGGACCCCTGATGAGTGATAAGGTGACTTCGGGGACGAGGGTCACTAAAGAGGCTGTGCTCTCCTTGAGGAAACAGGGCCACACAGCACCCAGGCAGAGAGCAGCACCGGGAGAGGCTGGCTCGAGGACCCAGATCCCCGGCACGGAGGGCAGCATACACAGGTCCGGGGAGAAGTCACCTGCAGAGGGGGTGGGAGCTGGGGGTGTCCCCTAGAGCCAAATGTTTTGTGGATTCAGAGAAGGCTCAGAAGGTTCTCCCTGCCTGTTTCTGGAACCAGCCTGAGGTCTCACCTAGGACCAAGGTGGGCTGGGGAGAGGCGAGACTCGGGGGTTCGGATCTGGAGGAACGTGGCAGGCTGAGTGCAGTCTCCGGTGGGGATGGGGCGCTGTGTGGAGCTGAGGGTAGAGGAGTTAGTGAAGCATGCGCTATCTGGAGGGTGTGCTGCGCCCACTCCCCGGGCGTGAAGCTCGATTTCCAGATGCAGGCGTGGGGGTCCCAATCAGACCCCCTCCAGTGCCAAATGTTCAGTCTGTAGAAAGCTTAGGGATGTTCTCACAACAGGCCCCCAGCCACTGTGCTGAGTGTGACCCAGCTGGGCGCTGACAGAGCCCAAGGCAGGCCACTGTGTCCCCTGCCGCACGCCATCTGGCACCTGGCATTTAGAAGATACGGGAGCTGGTGGTTTGTGGCGGGGCCAAGGGATGGAGGTGGGAGGTAAGAGTGAACTTGTTCAAAACAGATACCCCACTGCCTGATATCCCAAAGAGGGAGCTGGCTTCCAGCTGGGCCCCCTAAAGCTAGCCCCACAGCCCTTGGTCCTTCCCCGCACGTCATGGCTGGCCTGGCCAGACCCGTGGGTGCTGCCCCCAGATGAGACGGGCTGCAAGGACGCAAACACCCCTGCCGGTCCCATGGCTGGAAGCTCCCCGCATTCAACTGCCCCAGGGGGCCCAGCAAGTGTGTGCGACCTGGTCCATGTCTTTGTTTGCTGGACACAAGGGGAAAAGAAGTTTCCCTGGGGGACGTTGCCGCCTCAAATTGGCTTGAAATCCTGTTATTGAGACACTGGTTCTGCTACAGTCTCCCACCTAAGTCCCCACAGGTCTGTCATCCCCCTGAGCCACTAGCCTCGCCACCGCCGGGAGGGTCGGAGCTGCAAATGCCCACAAGCACGCCCCACGTGGGCCCACCGTGCGCCCGCCACGCGGCCAGGCGGCCCTGCAGCCTGGCTCCGACATCCTGAGGCCTCCAGGCCTGCAGCGGCCTTTCCGCAGCCCAGGAGCAGAGGCTGGGATCCAGGCCCCAGTGCCTCCCATTCCCCGGGGTGGGTAGCGTTGGAGCACGGCTGCCGGCCTCCGCTGGGAGCCCAAGTCCCCACCTGAGGCAGGCAGATCTCTCCAGGAGCTGTTCCAGAACACGCAGACTCAAAGGCTCGCTCCTCAGCTTGAGAGTGTGTGAGTTATTTCTCATTCAGATAAAATGGGACGTCAGAGCTGGCGGTGGGACTCGGTGTTGTGGAACCGTGGCCCAGAAATGGGAGCCGCACTCCCAGTCTTGGGGGTTATGGCAGCCGGGCCCCGGCGGGGTCTGGGGAGGACTCGAGCGTCCTTTTCAGCCAGCAGTGAGGACGGAATCCACTCCGGCTCTGTCCTGAGCACATGCGTGATTTGCGTCAGGCTCGGGAGAGAAGGAGGCCCCCGTCAGAGAGCCTTGCGGGCAGTCTGGGGCCCCAGGCACAGGGATCAGCCTGTCCGAGACAGACGCCCCGGTGCCCCTTGCTGGGGGAGGAGCGGCCCGGGAGACAGATGCCCGTGTGCTTCCCCGGCCCTCGCCCCCTCAGCGTGTTGTGGCAGGGAGGGACAGAGACTGGGGAAACCAGTCAGCCATTCTCAGTGAGTCAGGTCTTTGGCAGGCGGCCCCCAACCCCAGGGCATCTCTGACTCAGCCTGCTGACTGACAGACAGGGGACTGACAGACAGGAGGCAGTGAAAGTGCCGGGAAAGGGCGGCACTGAGGGCAGACTCTGCTCCCAACTTCCCCAGAAAGCCTGTGTGAGGCACCCCACGAGGCCCAGCCCTGTGGGGCGCTCTGTGTCCCGCTTCACCTTGCTCCTACTCCTTCCATCCCTCCTCAGCCTGAGAGGCGAAGCAGATGAGTGAATCCTGAGGGACAGACAAAGGCACCCCCTTCGCAGTGGTCCCCCAACTCCAGGGAAGACATCAGTCTGCCCCTCAAAGGACGGGACACTCCAGTGAGGGTGGGGTTGATGCTGAGGGCTGAGGAAAGATCACTTCCTGGCGCTCAACCTTTCCACACCCTGCCACGGGCCCCACCCCGCAACCAGTTCTCTAGGTGCTGCTCACCGCCAGCGCCAGCCAGCGTGGGGCCAGCCCTGACCCCGAGGTCGTTTTCTTAAGCATGCGTGCCTCATCGGCTTCCCCCACCCTGTATTCATGCTGCCGGTTTGGCCCCTCAGGACACACCTTATGTTCACTTCTCCAGTGTGAGCCCACACATGCCCTGACTCTCCTATACATTCACGTCACTCCACCCAGCCTCCCAGGGGCACAGCCCAGCCTGCCACTGCCAAGAAGCCCCCCAGGCTCACCCCGAGCCCCAGGGCCACCTAAAAGCCAGAGGAAGGCTGTTCTTGCTCTGGTTATCCCAGAGTCCGAGGAAGGGACTGCTAGTCCTTTTGTTCAGCTCTTTCCCTGCCACCTCACAGGAGGGGACAGGGGAGGCCACGCCTGACAGCTTCTGTACCAGTGCCCCGGGCTCACGAGGCAGCCATCCTTCTGCTGTCTGCACTGAGCCAGGAGAGGCCCAGGCCTCCTGCGAGCTGCACACGGGGGCCCTCCTTGCGCCTCCTCTTGCCAGGAGAAAACCCCAAGAAATAGCATCTGTTTGAGGATTCCAACTTTCTAGCTATGGGAACCTGGACGAGTCACTTAGCACTCTGAGCCTCAGTCTCCTCATCTGCAAAAAGGATAAATGGGGCCTGGAATACAGATAAAGATGAATGAAGACTATCTCTTCTTGTTTTACTATTACTGACCCAAATGCAGAGCACTGATTTGCAACCTCCCTACACATCCCTGGGCCGCTTTGAAAAGCTCTGGAAGCTATGAACTCACCTCCAAGAGGGCTCATCACACAAACATTGTAAATACAATACTAGGGGCGTCAAGACCCCCACAGCCCGCCATGGATCTCACGTTAGAAACTTGTTCCAGTAATGCAGTCCGGGGTCGGGCCCGGGGCTCGGGCTCAGTCTGAGGCCAGCGATCGTGGTCACTCGGCCTGTAACAAGTGCTTTGTCTGCACCACTGACTGTCTACCCGGGAGCAGCGCCCTCCGTCTGTGCAAGGCAGAAAAGAGATCCCGTGTGGCCTTGGTCTCTCGTCTAGGCCGGGCCTGGGGACGGCAGAGCCGGGGAGGCCGGTGGGGTGTGCAGCTCCCCCTCCAGCCCCCAGCAGGCTTCCGGCCACCCCCACAGCATCTTGGCTCAGGCAGCTCCCGAGGCGTGGAGGCCTCAGAGGGCCATGGTCCCAGGCGAGGCTCCTCACCTCCTTGCGTCTCTTGCCCAAGACAAATCTGCCATCTGTTTTTATGTTGTTTTGTATGCATGAAATACAACAGGCCTACAGAAATAATGCATGGGAATATATCAATGTATAGTACAGAACACATTTTTTAAGCAGACACTACCGTAACTCCTGCCTGTATCACCGGGGTCAAGAAAGAACTCTGCCTCAGAGGGGACTGGCCTTCACGGTAATTACTGCCTGGCTTGTCATTAGAGTTTTACCCACCAGCGTACGCATCCCTGGCAATATACTTAATTTTGCCTTTTTAAAATAGACATACCTCAAATTTTATGTCTGACTTCTTTCGATCAATTTTATTTGTGCGACGAATCCATCCCAATGGTGGGCTGCAGTCCGTGGATCTGGTTGCTTCGTGGCTGTCGGGGCAGAGCTCTTGGGTGACTCGAAGCTTCCTGCCCCTGGTGGATCGCTGTGCGTGATTCCTTCCCGGCACATGTGAGTGGGACGGTGAATACACGTTTCACCTGGTGATTGGGCCGTATTACACGGCAAAGGTGAAGGGAGTTTGCAAATGTGATTAAAGCTCCTGATCCACTGAATTTCCGTTAATCCAAGACGATCAAGACGTAATCAGAGGCGTAGAGCTCAGAGACAGAGCGGCCAAGATGCCATCCTGTGGCCTCGAACAAGCAAGTCGCCGTGTGGTCAGGGGCCACGCGGCAGGAAGAGCAGGCGGCCTTTAGGAGCTGAGGGCCTCCCTTCTACAGCTTCAGGGGTCAGCATTCTGCCAACAACCTGGGAGCTTGGGCCAGAACCCCAAGCTCCAGGTGAAAATGCAGCCTTGTGAGACCCCAGGTGCAGGATCAGCTGAGCGAGGCCCGGGCTCCTGGCCCGTGGAAACGGTCACACTCTGACGTCTGTCTCCAAGGCCCACGTGCAGAGGGCCGGAGGGTAATCCCAGGACAGCTCGAGGAGCTTCCGCCAAGCTATCTGCCGAGCGCTTCAGCATCTTCCACTGCCCTGGCCGTGTGTGAGACCTCCCGTTGCTCCACTTTCTCACCAGCACGCGCCCCTCTCATGCATCCCCATGCTCTCCTCGCCCGGTGCCAGGGGCGGATACAGGCCCAGGAGCAGTGGCCAGGAGTCCCCCGGGGGGAAGGGCAAGCACTCTGCCAGCCCCTAGAGGCCTCCATGGGAAGTGAGCCCCTCTCCAAGGAGGCTGTGCTTCGCGTCTCATTTAAGCCCGCTCAGTCACATGCAAGCCTGATTTGATCCTTCTGTTTTGTGGATTAAAAACTGAGGCAGAGACACACTAAGTTCCTTGCTCAGTAGAATTGGGCTTGAGGTCACATCAGACACCAAAGATATTTCTGCAACAAGAGAATTAGGGGTCTCCCGAGTAGACATCAGGCCCTGACCTAGTACTTGAGGGTCAAAAGGATTAGGGTGACTTGAAGAAGCCAGGGCTGGTGCTCTTCCAGACAGGCTGTCTATGTAGGACCATATGAAAAAAATGGAACTTCTTCCTGCAGGAAGCCTTCTCTGATTTACTCTATCTGAGAAACTGAAATGTCAGACTGGAAGACCCATCACCAAGGAGCCCCTGGAGCTGTCACACTGGAAAGAGGGCAATTCCACAATACCTCCTTCCCCCCACTGCTGACATCTCCAGGACGGCCTTGCTTCACTCTTCCAATGGCTTGGGGTTTGGGTCTTCCTCAGAGTGAGGACACAAACTGGCGTCCTCCCAATGAATCCCCCTCTGTGCTGAAGCTACTTCTGTTTAGTCTCTTGTTTGCAGTAGAAAGACTCTGAACTAATCGAATGTGGGAGAAGCAAGAAGCCTAGCAGGAAGCCTCTCTCTGTGGGAGGACAGAGCCCAAAGAGGGGAGGTTGGTGATCCTCACAGGTGGAGGGTGATGGAGCCTGGACCAGACCTCAGCCCCAGACTCCCCGTGCACAGTCCAACATGCACAGCTTCAACTCTGAGACTCACAGCAGGGCTCCCCCCACCTGCCTGCCTCCCCCAGCAGCAGGAGTCAAGTCAGGGAAATGAGAGGAAAATGGTGTGGGGGAGATCTGGGGAAGACGCGGGTCATAGTCGAGTGCAGCATGGACTGCATATTTGTACTTAGAAATCTGCACTGCTTTTTCAAACTAACCCTGCCCCAACCGGCATATGGACTTATTCACAAGTTATGGAACTTAATCAAGACTTGAATGATGAAATTGATAAAGAAGAGGCATCTGGCTTATGACAGGCCCGGTGTGCAGGTTTGGTCTCGGGTCTACATGGCAAATTCAGCATCTGTTGGTGTGAACACCTCGGCAGGTGTCACCAGGTAATATCCTCACAAAAAGGGTTGCTGTGTCTTCCAGCCCCCAAGCAGGGGGCACACGGCACAGGCAGGTTAGAGCTGGAGGATGATTTTTATGTTGGCTACCAACTCCAAAAGATATCCCAGTTTTTTGTTTTTGTATTTCTGGAACTGGAACTTGGCCTCATGGATTTTTGCTTGGGTAGGGCCTGGTGGTCTTGAAGTTTAGCTGGGATGGGTGGTGGTGATGGATTGGGTTGGGTGCTATCTCTCTACCCTCACCCCAGGGCAACCAGTCAGAGGCGGCCAGCGTCCTGCCCCAAGAATGAACACGTGACACAAATTGGGCCAGAATCGTAGCAGGGGTTGCGGTGTGAGCACTGCGCTTACAGGCTCGGGGGAGACCTCCTCGCTGCACACCTTCGGGGGGCACCGATCACAGCGTGTTCTACAACCCGCTCGCTCAGAGGGGCTCCAAGCCCGAATGCCAGAGGAGGAAGCTGCGGGAAGGAAGGGCTTACCAAAATGTCAAGTCTACCCCAGACTTCCGGCAGAAAGGGCTTCTGTGGTGCAGAGAAGCCAGCAAGGAAGGGCTGCAGCCAAGCAGGTGGGCACTGCCCGGGCACGTCTGACCACCCGCATTCCCTCCTAGGGAGCCAGGAGCCTGGCCGCGTGGCTACCGCCAGCCAAGGACCCCCTCTGTACCTGAGACAGCCCCCGGGACAGACCCAGCTCCCCGCAGCGGTGTCCCAGCGCCACACCCCCTCACAGGTCTTCGTGGGCTCCCCCGTCGCGGGTCTGCTGTGCAGAAGGGGGCTCCGTGGAAGGGAGCCAGAGTCAGAGCACCAGAGCTTGGAGGGCGGAGGGGAGGCGTTCTTATCACCCAGAGGGAGCAAAGCCAAAAAGGTGGGAAGATGTGTCTTCTGGAAGGCCAGGGTCCCTGGGGTGGGGGTGGGAGTGGGCAGAGCCATCTGCTCGGGGAAAGAGAGGTCAGGGAAGAGATGAGGCCCTGAGCCCAAGTCCCCGCCTGCTCTCTCGTCATCCGTGCGGCTGTGCCAGGCTCCGCGCTCCGGAGCCTCGACGAGGCTGGCTCGGCCCAAAGCCTCGGAGGCACGTCCGGTCTGTTTTTCCTTGAGCCCCCAACACAGACACGGAGTCATCCTCCCTCTCTCTCTCTTCCCCTCCGAGGCACGTCAGCGCGGCGCGGGCTGGCTCTGCCCTCACCTGCTTACCTCACCCTGCTGGCCGCAAGGCCCCGCTTTCCCCTGCCCTGTTCCTGGCGCCCGGTCCCCGGCCACCCCGGTCAGCCAGGCCCAGCCAAGACCAGGCTGTTTTGGAAAAGTGCTGGGAGGCGGCAGAATGTGCGGTCTGTGAGTTCCCTCCAAACTGGCGCCCCAATCCCTGGACAAACAGCGGCCGTGTTTGCCTGTCCACAACAGCTCGCGTTCTCCTTCCAGGCCGGGAGGTCCCGGGGGCAGGCGGCCGTGCGGGGGACCTCGGTGACCCGCCGGGCCCACGGGGGAGAGGTGCAGACAGACTGGGCGATGACAGGCCAGCCCCCCGCCTGGCTGGCGCTCCCTCCCCGGGGCAGGGCGGTGAGACTGCGGGCAGCCCGAGGCCCACGCGGCTGTCACCTCTGCTGCCACACCGGACTCTCCCCCGGAGACGCGGAACGACGCTTTGAAAAACGACGACCTTCCGCTGGCGTGGCTCCTGCTGGAAGCTGGGGGCGTTCACTGCCCTCCTGACCGACCCTCGAGGCCTCTGTGGGAGGGCACCTCACGGGGCCATGTGCTGGGCGGGCAGGTGGCCCCTTTGCTTCCGCGTGGCCATGGGAGGGTCTCTGCTACGCCAAGACTGCTTTATCTCGGGGGAAACAGGGGACTCACGCTTGCTCGCCCCCTCCCCAGCTGGAGGTTAGGACTCCGGGGAGGGCAGACCTCCGCAGGGTGGGGAAGGGCGAGGGGAGCAGAAAGACGGCACAGGACAGAGGATGCAGCGGACGGGGCTTGCCGAGGGTCCTGCCCTGGCGGCGTGGCTCAGGTGTTGGTGACCCTCTTCGGGGTGGCCAGGCTCTGTGCCCAGGTGGCCGGGTGGGGAGGGGCCCTGCATCCCTGTCTGGGCCTGAGGACTCTGAACTGAAGCCCTGTCTGACTAATGGGGTCCAAAAACCCCCAAACAAACAAACAAACAACGCTGTGGCCAAAAAAAAAAAAAAAAAAGCCTTTCTCTTCCCTCCCAGGCTGTGAGGAGAGGACTGGACGCTGCAGAGGACCAGCCGGGGCACTGGGAGGCCCTGCCCTTGCCGGGGCTGTGCCCTCTCTCCCCACCCCTGGCCCCCCCAGTCCTGGAAAGCAGCCTGGATGTCCCTGCACTGGACGTCGTGCCCTTCGCTGGCCTCACCTCTGGCCTCTGTGAGCCAGGTCGCAGAGCACCTTTTCACAGAGTGTGATAAGCAGGGAAGAAGACATGGTTTCGCTCGTCCAATGGGCGTGGGGAGCCCCGCGACCTGTATCTATGCCGCACAGCCTCTGAGCGCCCGTCCTCAGGCTCAAGGTCCTGGGAAGTCCTGCGGTGAAGGAAGCTGCCCAGCTGTACTTAAACCTTTTCCCAAACGTATTTGATCAGGGAACCTATTTGCTCCTGCGACACCCATGTAATAGGGCTTTGAGAAGTGCCTTGTAGGGCACGAGGCTAGAAGTCAGGAGAACTGAACTCTGCTCTCCAATTTGTTACGTGGCCGTGGACATCAGTGTCCTCGCTCAAGTAAACAAGATGGAATCCGAGGACAGGCCCCCAGCACTGGTTGCCTCGTCCAGCGCTAAGACGTCTGGCCTACCTACTCATGGCCACACTCGGCCAGTGGAGCCAACTCCCAGCTGCTCCATCCCCCAATAGGCCTCAGGACCAGTGACCAGACAGTTACACCTACCCCCCCCCCAACCCAGGGGAACCTACTACTGGCAGGACACTGCCACAGACTTCTCTGCGCCTACACACAAGGAACGGTGGGCATGTCTCACAGGACAAAACTTGTGGGGAAGAATTTCCCGCCTGACAGGTGGGCATCGTGGAAGGGAATGTGGGTGGCCGAGAGGCCCCTTGCAGTGATGCGGAGAAGACAGAGACCAGACAGCCAAACAAGGGTGAGTCCCCACAGTTTATTATGGAAGCCTATAAAAGAGCCAGGTTGAGTATTTCCAAAATCACAAAATGCACAACATTCATTTTTTTTAATATGCAACATGGAATATTATATACAGATTAAAACCACATGACAGCAAAAACACTCACAGGGCACCAGTTTCATATCAAAACAAAACACACAAGTGCTTCTTCAATATTAAAACAACTGTGATAAAAACATATTAATATTTTGAACCATGTTTACAATAGAGAAAAAAATTCATATTTTACTAAATAACAAATATTTAACAGCAAAAACTTTATACTAAATATCTATTTTGAATTATAACAAAAATAGTACTTATAATAGTTTATAAAGACAGACACAAAATTATAACATTTATGGAAAAAAAAAGTTTTGTGTATAAAATAATATTATAGTGATCTGGGCAGGGTCAGGATGGTGCCCAGATCACAAACGCCAGCGCCCAACATCGAAAGTGCTTCAATCTGCAAGCCCGTGGCAGGAAGAGTGTTGTGGGGTTTTGTCTTTTTCATGTCAAGTTACGATAGCTAGGAACGGTGCGTGAGGGAACGTCACCCATGTACATCTACCTGCACAGACCTGCACACACAGGCTCGGGGGACAGACACGAGAGACGGCCACGTTCCAACACGGGAACCCTCCTGTCAGCCCGTCAAGAGTTTCTTTCAGTTCTCTTCTTGTTGCCTTTGAGACCCAGCGGGGCAAATAATCCTTCCTTCCTCCTCACAGGGACCCCCTCAGCCTTTCCCTCGGCCCCTCCCAGGCTGGTCACCCCCACAGAAGCTGCCTCCCAGAGCCCGCCAGCCTCCCTCGCCCTCCTCCCCAGGGCCAGGCCTGGTGGGCTTCCCGTCTGGAGTAGCACTTACTGCCTTCCTTGATCGTGAAAAAACGATTGATGCAGAGCAAGCTGGGGCAGCTTGAAGGAGCATGAACCTTCCAGACACTGGGCTTTTTATGGGTAACAAATTCCGGTGCACCACGCAGCTCTTTTGCAAGCTTTGATGAGTCTTTACACATGTTTGCCTGTTTTTCAGAATGTGTGTGTGTGTTGTGTGTGTGTGTGTGTGTGTGTGTGTTGTGGGGGGTGGATTGAGAGATTTTACTAGTTTTTTTTTTAAATGTCTTTTTGCCAATGACGTCTGTTCTGCACTGATTCTTTAGTAGTGAAAAAGTAGGAACCAAACGAAACACTTGAGAGCAGGGGTTACAGAGCAGTCGCCAGGTGCAAGCCCGTTCCCCTAAAGCCTACCACCAGAGGGTGTGAGTGGGGCGGAGGGGGGCTGCAGTCCTCCCACGGAGCTCCATGGAGGGGGCCACGCAGCTGCCCACGGCGGTCACGGCTATGGAGGAGGACTGGAGAGATCAGTATCCTGCACTCCTCTGTGTGTTTTTGATTTTCTCGTAAAGAGGATTCACTGCTATTGTAACATCAAAAACCAATAGAGAAACACAGAAAGCAAAGAAAAATCTGAAAACAGACAAAATCACTTAGCGACTCACCAAAGACCCTCAGATCATCCCGGGGAGGCATCCCAAATTGCCAACACTCAAAATGCCAGTGGCAGGAGCTACTCCTCTTTCCCCCAGTCATCCCCTGACCGGCCAGTTTTCAACCAAATCACTTCTGACAAATCACACATACCCTCCTCCTCAGCTTTGCAGCCTCCCGGGGCACCTGCCTCGAGACCACAGCAGAGGACCCAAGTCAGTGCCGCCAAAGGGCTGCCTCCTATGCTCACCTCCCCTTGCTTTCATCTTGTCCCCACACCCCTGAGCTGGGCTAAGCAGACAGTGGCATAGAGGTGGGAAGGACTTCAAGGACATCTTTCCAAGGGCAAAGGGCCAAGGGTGAAGGTCAAGGGAGGGACGACAGAGGCCCTTGCTCCCTGTCACAAGAAAGAACCCGTATACTTCCCCATGCTCACTAGCAGGAGTGGGGGGCACCGGGGTGAACAGTGGCCAAGCAGGAGCTTATGGTGGCCTCCAAATCCTCACATGATCAGGGTTTTTGACAGAGCAGGGAGGAAGGCAGTGGGCCATTTCCCCATCTCCACCAGGGGCAAAGGCAGAGACACTGGACTTCACCCGGGGAGTGAGGCTCTGAGGTCGAACCCACAGAAGGTCTGGAGCCTAGGGGTGGGGGGACTGCCTCATTTGCAGAAGTCCTGCCCTGGACAGCTGGGACGGAGGCTAGGGAACAGACGAGAGGCTTAATCCAGTCCCCAGGAACGCCAAGATTCGGTTACATCAGTGAATAAATATGGGGGGCTGGGGAAGGAGCAGCGGGGGGGGGGGGGGTGTGCAGCCCACGAGCCAAAGGCCTTGGGCGTGTGTGTAACAGGGGGCAGGATGGGCTCAAGGCTGCCTGGCGGGAAGGTGGGGATGTCAGTGCGCGTGCCCAGGGCCACCAGGGGGGATGCTAGGAGGAGAGGCCTGGGGCTCCTTTGCCCCAAGGTCAGAAGAGAGAAAAAGTAGCAGCAATAGGTAATTTCAAATGTCCAAACTGGCAAAGGGGTGGGGCCCCTCCAGGCTGCTTGAAGCCCCCCAACCCCGCCAAGGGTGGTTTGTGTTCTATTACCCAGGATGCTGTTCTTCAGCGGCCACACCAGGAGGGGGTCTCCACCAGTCTGAATCAAAGCAGGAGGGGGAGGCGGGGCTGAAGAGAGAGCCAAAGGGGGCTCCTCTTCCCCCCCCTCCCCCATGTCAACTGCGTGCCCTCAGACTAAAAGGGTCTAAAAGAAATGGAGAGCTGGGACCAGTTTGGAACATCACAAGCAAATGCTGCAGCCGAGCCACTGACATTGAACACTGAACCGGGCATGCGGGGCGCCCCGCCCTGCCACTTCCCGGGAGCTGAGCTGGTGGGACTAGGGGGACTGGACAGAAGTAGGAGCCAGGAGAAGGGCCTTCCCTCCCCGCCCCCAAGGATGGGGTCCTTCTGGCTTTGGGTAGGGGTTTCTTGGGGGGGGAGGAACAGGGGAGGGCAAGGTGTGAGGGGCCGCTTCCCCTTCCCCAGGTTCCCGCCCCCTCCCACACACAGGTTTCGACCCTTCTGGTGCCTCCCACCACCACCACCACCACCCAGGCCTGGCTGGGCTGAGGTGGGGTACGGGCTAGGTGCAGTTAGACTGTGGCACTCAGCATGGCCTCCGTCTCTGGCAGGATCTTGTTCTGGTTAGAGTCCAGGCCAAAGAACTTGACACTGAGGCCATCCACGGGGTGCAGGACAGGGACCAGGGTGATGCGGGGGAAGGTCCGGGTGGCCAGCTCAAAGCGGCTCGTGCTGGCCAGCTCCACCGCCAGCACCTTCAGGAACAGCTTGGCCAGATGCTTGCCCAGGCAGCTGCGGACTCCGCCGCCGAACGGGAGGTAATGGAAGCGGCCGTCCTTGTCTTCACTCCGGGCCTGACCAAAGCGGTCCGGATCGAATACGTTCACGTCTTTGAACACAGGCGCCGTGTCGTGGGTGTCCCGGATGCTGTACATAACACTCCAGCCTTTGGGGATCTGGAAACCCTGGAGGCACGATGGGGGCAGGGGAGAGTAAGATGGTGAAAGCCAGAAGAGGTCGGAGAGGGTCAAGCACTTCCTGCCGGCCAGCCCCCCAGCCCAGATGTTTCTAGAGCAACCCCCCAGCTGTGGTCCCCCAGTCTTGGCCAGCATCCCCCTCAGCGTGTTAGTCCCATCCCTTGTTTACAGATGTCCACATGCAACTTCACATATGACAGCCCGCTCGCCTTCATCGGACCCAGCCTTTGGGGCAGGGTCTCTCCCACCTGACTGAGGCACCCCGACAGGAAGGCCGGTCTTTCCCATCAGCCCGCGCCCACCCCCCCACCCCAGGCAGTGTTCCCACGGGTCCCCAAAGCCCCAGCCCCGCAGGGCCCAGCCTCACATCGAGCTCGAAGGTCTGCAGCACGGTGCGGTAGCCTCCAGAAATGGGCGTGAAAAGGCGCATGACCTCCTTGATGACGCAGTCCAGGTAGTGGAGCCCGCTGAGAGTGTCGAGGCGCAGCGTGCCCTCGCAAGGGCAGCCGCCACTGTGCAGGATGCCCTGGGCCCGCAGCTCCTCGCGCAGCTTCTCCAGCACGGCGGGGTGTTTCAGCAGCTGCATGATGAGGGACGTGCTGGCGCTGGCCGTGGTGGCATAGGCAGCGAAGATCAGCTCCAGGGTCCCGTCCTGCAGCGGCGAGAGGGGATCCAGGTTCAGCAGGGCAGCCCAGCCTGGGGCAGCCCCCTTCTGCCAGTGTCCCTCTTCCCCCCCACCCCGCCCCGCCCCACCCGGTGCCCCGAGATCATCTAGCTGGACTCTGCCTCTGAGCCTCACGTTGCTGTGGCCTTCGTGCCACAATGGACACAGGTCAAAGGGCCAGTCCCCCTCTGGGCAGGGGCCATAGCTTCCGCAGCCCAGGGCAGAGGCACTAGCCTGGAAGTCCCTTGGGGTAGGGCCGCTTCTCACTCACTGCCAGATGCCAGAGCCAGCCCGAGCAAGCCTGAATCAGTGCGGTGAGCTCCCAGAAGGAAAAGAACAGATCCCAAGGAGCCAGGCCCTATGCGGGCAAGGACGATGGGTCTGCCCCCGGGCTTTCCAACTGGCAGCCCAGCCCTTTCCTCCATTTCCAGGACATCTGGTGGAGGCCAGGAGCGCGGACAGGTTTGGGGAGGCAGCCTGGGACCACAGCCATGGGGACCTGTGCTGGGACAGCAGTGAGAAGGCCTAGGGGAGGGGAACCCCAGAAGACTCAGACTCCGCCAAGGTTCTCAGGAGAGTAAGACACCTGGGCAATGGGAGTCCCAGGGAAAGGTCCCAGCAGGTCATCTCGTTCTGAAGCCTGTATTTTACAAGTGAAGGCCCAGAGAAGAGGGGGAAGGGACCTGGGTCCCCGACTTCCCACGGCACCACCTATGAATCCGAATACTTCTTGTGAAAGGGAAGGTCTCTGGAGCTCCTACTGGCTCAGCGGGGGAAAAGCCAGAGTCAGACTAGGGGTAAGCACAGACGGCGTGATGGAGAAGTCTGCGGTCAGCCTCGTGGGCACCTGGCAGGCACGCAGCAGGCAGAGTCTAGACAAGGACGAGTTAACGAATCGCTCCTCGGGTAGTACACCCCCCTACAAAGGGGTGGGCAGGAAGTCCTTCTTGGTGCCCAGTGTGGATGGTCCTTGTGCTGGCAGCCCAACTGGGCTTAACCAGTGCCCTGCAGGCCGGGAGAGAGTGTCAAGTGCCACCAGCTTGAAAAGGCTGGTGGGATGTGAGGAGACCAGTTAGGTCCAAATCTCCCTGCTCTCCCCCAAGACCTGAGGCTTCCCTTCTGGAGACCATGAAATGCACTGAAATGGTGAATATTGGGGGTGGAAGGGGGTGAAGGGGTTCACAAAGTCACTGACACCGAGTCTGTCCCGAGGTTTCTAGAGGCCAATTTTCGGCGTCTTTTCCTAAATGGTAGATGGGAGGGTGGGTGGGATGGAGAGGGTGGAGCCCAGCTGCTGTGGGGACCCACTCACTCCCGGGACTGGGTGCACAGAAGCTGGGGGAGGCAGCCCCACCCATCGTGGCTGTTTCTTGTCCTCCCCACCAGACCACCCACACTAAGCAGGCTGGGACAGCCTCTTTTCTGGTTGAGTCCCCCAGCCCTGGGCAGTGATGGCCACCACAGCCGCTCAGAGACCGTCCCTGTGGAAGGGGAGCAGGATGGGTAGAAAGAGAAGCTGGGGTGCTCATGCCGCCCAGTGGGGAGGCCGCCCCCACCTTCAGCTCCTGCATGGTCATCTCCTTGCCGTGCTCCTTGCTGCTCTCAATGAGGATGTCCAGGGCATCCGAGTAGTCCTTGCCCTGTGTGCACTGCAGCTTCTCCCGGATCGCCTTTTCCAGGCCCTTCTGCAGGATCTGCCGTGCCTGAATGCCCTGAGGAGGGGGAGGAAGGGGGCCAGCTGGTCACCAAAGAGGAAGGGTACGGTCATCAAAGGCCCCCTCCCAAGGCTGCGAGGGGCAAGGAAGGGACCCCTCCGAGAACTTCCCATCTAAGCTGCTGAGACGAGCCGCTGAAGGGTCCACCCCCGCCCTTCTGCTGACACCTCCCTCTGCCTGGGTAACCGGTGAGTGTCGGAGTGGTCAGCTACGCTCTGCCATCGCGTGGGCTCGTGGATGCCCATCTCTTCTCCTCCCAGACCCTGGGTGCTCACCCGCCGGTAGCCGCTGAAAGGCAAGTCGACGGGCAGGGAGAAGACATTCTCCACAAACTGCTGGTAGACCTCGAAGAGGTGGCCAAGGTCCTCTTCAGGGATGCTGAAGCCCAGCAGCACGCGGATGGCCATACGGAAGGTGAGCTTCTGCGTCTCCTGGTACACGTTGATGGCCTCGGGGTTGCTGCTCCAGGCCCGGAGCGTGTCCTGGACCACCAGCTGGATCTTGGGCAGGTAGCTCTGCAGGGCCTCGTGACTGAAGACCTTGGAGAAGACCTGGAGGGCAGAGGGCAGTTGGCCAGAGCTCGCGCCTGCCCTCACAGCTCCCACGGGGCCCCCCGGAAGCAGGCACCCAGGACTGCGGTCACAGAGACGCCAGGGCCTCCCTCCAACCGAGCTCCCCTTTCCATCTCCAGAGTCAAACCCTCCCTGGCACCCGTACTCCAAACCCCCTCCTACTGCCTGTGCCTTGGGGCAGAGGCAGGGGAAGGACAGGATTAAAGCACTGTTCTTTTATTCCAAGTCAGGACCTTCCACGTCCCTCACAGGGAGACCTGAGCTGTCCTCTCCTTTTCTGACCCCCAGAAAAGCATGAGCTCCACACAGTGGCAAAGCCCTGGGGACTGGGCAGTCCAGCTGCCAGCAGGTCTACAGAGGACCTGGCCCCTCCACTGCTGGGACCCATTCCCAAATTCCCAGGCCACAGGGCAGAAGTGCCCAGAAGGAGTGGAACACAGGTGCATGGACTGGACAAGGAAGAGGCAGAAAGCAGTAAGTGGCTCGTCCACACTGGCGGAAGAACAAGCGAGTCTGAAGCTAGACTGTAAGCAGGACTTCCTGAGACTCCCCTCCCCCCCAAATTGCTCCCAGTCCCTGGGAAACACCTAATGGGTGGCGATCCCAGGGAGTCTGTTAATAGCTGTGCCATCAAAATGTCTTCAGTGTGGCTGAGTCTGGAGGCAGGGGGATGGGGGCAAGATTTTCCACCCCAAAAGATCACACACAGAAGCCCTTTGAATTCCTTGCATCTCCTTGGTCCATTTTAAGCGGCCAGCGAGTCCCTATTTCCACCTTCTCTGCTTCCCATCCTCCTGCTTCCTCGGTAATGCCCTCCTGCCCCCTCCTTGCCCCAGTGCGCCAGCACGCGGTTTCAGGCTGCTGCCCGTGGAGGACAGGAGAGGGGAGGACGTGAGTCTATTTACTGATACCTTTGCGTCTCACTCATAACCAACATCCTCTGACCACCCCCCCAGAGTCCAGAGCAGAAGGCGGGCACCCCCACCAACACCGACGGAAAGGTCACTGGGAAAGGCAGAGCGGGGAGGGACAGCACAGAGGAAGGAGACACATATGTCCTCCAGCTCCCCTACCCTGCCCCACGTAAACCACACACACGCGCTCACCCTCCCCTCCTGTCCCCCAAACACAACCACCGCACAAACTGTAAATGTGAGAATTTCCCCTGCAGTCAGCTTGAGGAGGAAAAGGTAACATTTTCCTGGCCTCAGCCCTGCATGGCTAATGGGAGGGCTGGTTTGCAGAAATAACAGTGCTGGCCCTTCAGTGGCCCAGCCAGGCATTCACAATAGCACTTTCATTCCCAAATTCCCGGTGGGCAGACGGAGGGAGGGAAGGAGGCCGGTGAGGGGCAGAGAAGCCAGCACTGTTTGGGGCTGCTCCTGCTACTAAGGGACAGCTGAAATGTAGAAGGATGGGAAGTGGCCAGGGGCAGCCCGGGTCTAAATGGGCACTCACACCTTGCTCAGCTTTGGGGGTCCCGGGACCTTCCAAGGGAGACTTCAGCTGCCACCTCCCCTCAGAGGGTTATGGATACAGGCAGTGCTCTCTGTCTCAGCACCCCCCCACCCCGGTGTCCTTAGGATTTCAAGTTCCACTCCTGATCAGAGTCTAATGGGGTGGGAACGGGGCCCAGTGCTGGCCAACCAAGGGCCCTTACAAAACAGTAAGATGCTCATCGGGGAGGAACAAAGATACTCTGTGGCTCCCAGGCTTCGATGGGGAGGCTGGAGGTAAGGGCAAGCAGAGATAGGGAGGCCACACCTGGCCTAGAGGCAGTCAGCCCAGGGCCGACTGAGGAGTACTGTCAAGGAGGGGATGGGGCAGGGGCTGGCCAGGGCCCCCAGCAAACAGAAGACCCGAGCCCAGAGGTAGGCATGTGGAGGGGGCAATGGGGCAGAGGCCACAAGGACCTAGACTGGTCAAAGTCAAAGCCAGCTAGGCTCTAAAGGGCAGCGGGGTGGTGGGAAAAAGCAGGCTGGGCACCCAGAGACCTAAGTTTTAGCCCCAGATCACACACCAGCTTCCTGTGCCACAATGGCCAAGCCACGCCCTCCAGCCTCAGCCTCCTCACCTATGAAATGGGGAGGCTGAACGAGGTGACCTCTGTGGCGCCTTTCAAGGTACAGAGCACATAACCGCCAATATCTAGGTGTCCCAAAGTAGACACTGTCCCCTCAAAAAAGCCCAGAATCTGACAACGCACGAGTCCCCAGGCCCCCACGCATACACCCCACACAGGCTACAGTGGCTCAGGAGGCACCATCCCAGGGTTACCAACAGAGGCTCTCTGATGACCCCCACTGCACTCAGGAGGGGCCTGACATGACCCTCCGACAAGACCTGCCCTGCCCTGCCCTGCCCCAAAGGTTACATTCCCTGCGCCCTCTAGTGATGGCCAGCTGAACTGCTGCTTCTCAAGCCTTGGGGTCCAAGGAGGGCAGGCGGACCAAGGGGGACTTTGGACTGAGCAGATGGACTGCAAGGGTGGGGGATCCATGCATCACCTCAAGGTAGTCAGGGGTCCTGAACAGGCTCTGGAATGACCCCAGGAAGCCCTCTGCCACCCTGTACCTGTAGGCCTCTGGACTGGGGCTTCTGGAAAGTTCCAAGGCTCTTATCTCGACCCAGCCCCTGACTCACCAGTAGCAGCCAGCAGATCACTGTCCTCTCTGGGGCTCAGCTTCCCCACTGGTTTCATGAGGGGGTCTAACTGGACGTTCTTGAGTCCCTTTCCACCTAGCTGTCCTACCCATGATTCCTCTTAGAGCCCCCCTGAGGTGGAGGAAATGACCATATGAGAAGCAAAGCAAAGGGAGACTGCAGGCACTCTAAGTCAAGGGACTTCGCTCAGAGGTCACCAGGTCCATGACCCTGCTTCCAGCCCAGCTGTTCCCCAGGCATTAGGGCCTCCCAGGCACCAGGAAAACTCCAGGTCCTCATCCCTGGGTTGGTGCCCAGGATCAACAACGAGGGCACTTCCCACAGCCGAGGCAGCCCAGAAACCACCACCCACCACAAAGGCCAGGAGGAGGCGGAGGTGCTGGCCAGGGCAGAGGGAGGCCTGGGCCACGTCGGGCGGGCGGGGTCAGGACTCGGGCACATGGGCAAGTGCCCAGCAGAGCTGCTCAGTGTGAAGAGAGGAAGGGTTCCCAGCCCCCAGAGCCGTCTGCCCTGACCACAGTTGTAATAGGAGCCGGGGCTGCTTTGTTTCCCTCTGGGGCTTCCCTAGGAATTCCCAAAAGTGAGCCAAGAATGTTGGACAAAGGTCATCGGGAACCAGCTCCGGCCCAGGCAAAGCCCTGCAGAGGGAGCAGCAGGTATGGACTTCCCACCAGGGCTGGTGCCTGGAGAGAGAAGGCCGAGCGTCACGGGAGGACTGGGAACTCCCAGGCCCAGGGCAGGGGACGCTGGGCTCCCGCCACGAAGGCTGTGCTTGGAAACCTTCCACCACCCCCATCGGGTTCTCCCGCAAAGCGACTGGCTCAAGGGCCCACATCCCTGGCTCTCTCAACCCTGAATGGGAGGGGTGAGATACCAGGGGGCTTGTCAAGGCTCAAATTCTCCATAACTGTTTCTACAAACGCTTCCCCCTCCTGCCTCTCACCCCGCGCCGCTGGGAGGAGAGCGGCTCCCTGGAGCCCCGGAGCCTGTGTGCTGACCCACTCGCTTGGCCAGGTACCCTCCCCCGTCTCAGCTGGTGGCCGTGCGTGAACAGATGGATAGCCAGCCCCTGGACAGGCAGCCTCGGGAGAGGGAACCTACTCCTTGGGCCAGTGACTCAGACTGGGAGGAATGGAAGCGGCTGCCCAGGAGGCGGGGGCCTGGGCAGGCTACCCGCAGAGCCAAGCCGCCGGAGCCACAGCCTGCCGAGTGGAAAGAGCAACAGAGGGCATCAGCGCCGGGGCAGCCGTCCGCACAGCACACGGGTGACGCCAAGGTGTGTACTTTATACTCAAGGAAGGGGGAGGATGAGAGAGGACGTCATCTTCCCAGATGCCTGGCATTTCCACTGGGCCTCGACTTCACCCTGGCTGCCTCCCGAGCCAATCCCCACTCAGCCACTCTGGCTGAGAGGGGCCAGCCCAGACCCCCCAGCCTGTGCCTGCTTCTGGGTTCCCGGCATCTATGGCAACAGAGCGCCTGTCCCCCCATTTAACTCTAGCTCTCTCTCCCCTAACTTTTCCATCCAGGACAAAAGCACGGGGTCAGGGAGGGAGGGCAGCCCTGGGCAGAAACCTGCTGAGCCACAGAATCTGAAAGGCTGGGTTTGCCCAGACACTCATCCCTCTTCCAGCCACAGTAAAACCCCCTCAGAAAGTGGAGGCCCAATGGGGGAAGGACCCTCCCAATTCACAGTCCAGGCCAAGACAGGCCACACCCAACAATGGCCCCAAACCCCATCTCCCACCACTCCGAGCCCTACTGAGCCACCCTTTACTCGTCCCAGGGGCTCTGATTTTATCTAAGAGCGCTAAGGGGACCCTTCTTTATGGCCAAGCGTCTTCTCAGAAGGCCAGCTGTTCTGGGTACTCTGTCCCGGCTGCAGCATTCCCCACCCCTGCAGGCACACCTCCAGCCCTGGCCCTTCAGCCCGGGCAGCCTGAATGGATACAATGGTCGGCACAGGGGGCGCAGGGCCAGAGCAGACCCCAGCCAAGCCTGCCCACTGTCTGTCAAGGCCAGAATTGTCTCCCAAGGCTGGAAGAGTGAGCAGACTCAACAGCATCACAGCCTTGGACCCCTCCCTGCCCTGGGAGGACAGAGAAAGGAGCGAAAAGGGAGGAGACGGACCCTAGGCCCGGCCAGACCACCCGCCCACTGCCTAGCACAGGGCGAGTGGAGGGAGGCACCCACTCTCAGGCGCTCTGGCGGCTGGCTGGCCGTGGGCTCCCTCCCACATTGACCTTCAGAGAGATCCGCTCCTGCCACCCGCCCCCTCAGCTGCCCCTGCACCCACCGGCTAGTGCTACAGTAACTTTTGAGTGAAGGACTTCTCGGGCTCGTAGAACAAAGGCTCTGTGCCTATGCCCAGGCTGGGGCAGAGCTCTCGGGAGCAGGGCTGCCTGGCCAGGCCACCCACCTTCCTATCCAATGCAGGCGGGAACTGCTGCCCTGAGCTGAGCCAGGGAGACTTTGCAGCCAGAGGCTGTGTACTAGTCCCAAGGCCAACAAGAGCCGGTCTGGGTTGGCCTCCCTGAAGACCCCCAAAACTTCCTGGCTCTGCCCTCCTGCTGAAGCACTTTCTGGACTCTGCACCCCAGCACAAACTGCAGGATGGACAGGGTTTCTGAGAGCAGTGCAGTGAGCTTGAGCCTGACCTCCACCCCTACCCAGGACAGGGCCCAAAGGCCAGGTCAGTGAGGGGTGGCACGTGGGTAGACGGGGCTTCTTCATCCTACCTCCAAAGCTTGGGGAGCTGTTCCCCCACCTTCACCGTGTCCCTGTAGCCAGGGGTCTGGATTGGAGGGGCAAGAGAGCCATGCCTGGAGTCTCTAGGACACCAGGAATCCAGGAGTGTATCCTCTGGGATGCTCTCCAAGTTTGGGGAGAGCTACTGTCTGAGGCCCCCTGATGCTGCTGGCCCTCCGGTGCAAAGAGCCCCCACCTATCTCCAAAGAAAAAGAGGAAATGCCTGATTCTGGGGTGTGGGGCTATGTACTGGAGCTTCCAGAAGTACCCCCCCCCAATTCTCCTCTGTGTCTCTGACAACCTCCCCCCACTCTCCCCTACCACCCTCCTTCTAGGGCAATACCCCAGCCTCCCCGCACACAAAGGATGACAACCCTCCCCCATTAATTAGAGATACCCCAGGCCCCTGGGGGAGGGAAGGTTATAAAACAGAAGGGACAGAGTCTGAGGTAGTGGCTATAGGGACACAAGCCTGGCTTCCCGAGAGGATTCTGTTAGACTGGGCAAGACTTTCTGGATTTTCTCCCTGGCAACCCCAGCCATCTTGGCCCTGGACCACCAGGACAGGAGGGGCAAACACCTGGAGTGCAGTGATGGCTATAAGGAGCCCCTTCCCAGCACATCTGGTCAGACCTCCCAGAGAAGGGGCGGGCCACCAGCCCCAGTGGAAACAGTGACGCTGCTAGCTCTCCCGCCAGCCAGGCCCCAGCACACCTGGGCCTTACTTCCTGTGAGTCCATCCTAACCAGGCCCCGGGCCTGGCCCAGCAGCCTGCTCACCAGCCAGGGCCCTGACTGCAGTGTGGACTGGATAAGGCAGTGTGCGTGGCACACCCCCGACCCTGGCCAGGCTGGGTCCACTGGGCACCCAGGTCCAGCAGACTGGCCATTTTCTCCAGGGATAAAACAAGCCCCTGAATATTCTCTTCTCATCCCTCCAGCTAGACTCTACTTCTTGAGGCAAGGACCAAGCGTCCCACCTCTGGGTCTCCCTCACCCAAAGCCTTCAATTTGGTTCAGTAAACCCAAGTTTATGGAACATGAATTAGAGAGATTGGGGGGAAGGGTCCTTTTGTTCACCCCTTTCCCACAGGCCCCAGACACATGCCACATTGCAGGCAAACACTACTGCACACAGAGGGCCCCTGCACGGGGTTCCCAGGCCTCTGTCAGGAAGAACTGCTCTGTGGCCACTTCCTATTCCCCAGGAGCTAGGGGACAGGGTGCCCCAAAGAGGGGATCATCGAAGACTCTTCTGTGGCTCTGAGTTTCGGCCCCCCCCCTGTCCTATCCCCATTCCTCCCTTCAGCATTCCTCTGGTAGTGTCCTCTGGGTCACCCCCTCCCTCCTCCCGAATGGACAATGTGGGCCAAAACCTTGGGGCTTTCCAGGTGGGCCCTCCCCACCTGGAGGCCCAGAGCCAAGTGAGGCACAGGGTGGGTGAAACCACAAGGCAACAGCCCTGCCCAAAAGCCCTCTCCACCCCCAGGGTCTTACACTCTGGTCCTGATCCAGCCTTCCTGTTCCTCCCAGCACCTCCTCCCCACCCCCACCTGCAGCGCTGGCAAGCCTGGGTGGGCAGGACTAAGGAAGGCTCTGCTTGGTGACCCAGAAAGAACTCTTCCCACGGGTGCTTGTGCTGCGTGCCCTGTCCTGCCCTTTCTTCGCTTCCTGACCTGGTTCAAGTCTCTCAAACTCTCCAAGCCTCAGTGTCCCCTTCTGTTTTCTTGTCAAAGCCTCTAGAAAGAAAAAATGAGGAAGCAGACAGTCTTTGGGGCTGGGTTTCTGAGGCTCAGGCTGTCTTCTCACTCTCTGGAACGAGCTTTGGGTGGAGTCGTAAAGACTAAGAAAAAATAGTGTCCAACACATTTTACAAGCCCCCGTTCCCGAGCCCATAGCCCCCTCCCAGCCACTTCCCATCTGCCCTCTGGACCTGTTAGCTGCTTCCTGCTCTAGCCAGGCACATGGGGGAGACTACTCTAGAAGCCCCATTCCAGTCCCTGAAATCCCCGCTTTACAGGGAGGGGGGGTTGTCTCCTCCATCAGGTTTTGCCTCCTTTTGTCTGCTATGGAAAACTACTCTTCGCAGGCAGTTCAGAAGACATCAAATACTACAAGATTAATTCCTACGTTCACAAAGACCTCTTCACATCGACTTCTGGTGGAAGGGGGCTGCTCACCGCTGCCCCCCCCCCACTCTGCCCCTGCTCCTGGAAGATCAGAGGATGCCTCTCTCTTTCCTTAAGGTTTCAAACCTGGATGAGTTCTCTGACCCAATGGAAAACAGGGAGGGGGTGTCGTGCAGCGCCCCCTCGCTGGCCGCTTTAACCGGCGGGCCGCCGCCCCGCCCGCCGGAGGCTCAGCTTTCGGGTTACTGCAGTTCAAACAGCACGTGCCGCCCGCGCTCGGAGCCGCCGCGGCGGCGGCTCGGCCCTGTGAGGGGGCGGGGAGACTCGGCTCCCTCGGTGCGCGCTGGCTCGCCTCCTCCGCGCCTCTTCCAGGCGCTCGGGAAATCCACAGGATAAACACCCACTTTCTCTTCCTCTTTATGGGAGGGGGTAGGTGCGCTTTGATCCGCCGCAGCGCCTCCGCTGCTCTCCCCACCCTTCGCCCTTCCTCCGCCATCCAGACCTGTGCTGCAGCGGCCCAAATTTCATCCCCCCCCCACCAGGCAAGGCCCTGCTGCCGTCGCGCACAGGGTGCTCGGCTCCCTGCGCTTGTCCGCCGTCGCCCTTAAGCAACCAGTGGCAGAAAGGCTAGGTTGGGTTTTAAAGATCCGTCTCCAGTCCTCGGAATTCCCGAGCGTAACTGGGCGTAAAGGGGAGCATGGATCACCATCTGCCCTTTTCTTTTCTCGGTTTTGTGGGGCACGCGAGGACAGGAGTTGGGCGCCCTACTCCCTGCATGTTGGAGCTCTGCCCAAACCACCTCCCCGCAACAGCCACCGATGGGCGGGGTAATGAGAACCGCACAGCGGAGCAACAAACCGGCAGACCCGGAGGAGGCCTGCAGGCTCTGGATCCCGGACCGCAGCCGTCTAGGCACGGAGCTGCGGGATCCTCTACCATGGTGTGCAAATGGGGGCGCAGATTCGGGTGGGGGCGTCCCCGGGGCTCCGCAAACTCCTTACACCCGAGACCGGTGCACGGAAGAAGAGGCTCAGAGCAGAATTGCGGGGCTCTTCGCCCAGAGAGGCTCTTACCTTGCGCTTGTTGCGGTGGATGTCGCCAATGGAGTTGGCCACCGTGTTCGGGCCCAGCAGCATGCGCGTGCTGCGTGGCCACTCAGTGCTCACGAGGTGGTGCTCGCCCATGAGGATCTTGCGCACGTTTTCTGCGCCTGTCACGCGGATCAGCGGCCGCCCCAGCAAGTGAGTTTTGAACACGTTGCCATACTTCTCCCTCCGCGACGACTGGAAGCCGGAACCCTGCGGGAACCAGGGAAGAGACCTCTCTCAGGGCGTACATCTCCAGATGGGATGTCCCGGAGGCCCAGCCTGGAGGGCCTGCGGGGGAGGAGCGGAGGATCCCGCCCGGGCCAGCACTCCCTTGTCCCCCCCACCCCCCCCCACAAACACGCAAGAAGGTTTTATTTTTCATAGCATGCACAAGAACTGGGAAGTAGGGCCTAGAGGATAATAAATAATGCAAGAAGGCAGGAGGCCCGGGGCACCCCTCGGGAGGGTGTTTTTTGGTAATGACTTGCGGGAGGAAAAAGGTATCCCGGACGGCGGGACCCGAAGCTAGAGCCTCCACCCCCTCCCCCCTCGCTACCCCGCCTCAAGCTCCGGAGCCTCTTGGAATAAATATTTCCAGGCTCCCGGCCACGGGCTGGCGAGACCCCGCGGGGTGGCCGCAGGCCAAAGATTATTTATAGCGGTGAGCGGTCCGTGCCCGGAGGCAGTCACTACAGAAGGGGGTTGGGGTTTCCTCCGTTCTCAGGGGTGGGCCGCGAAGGGACCCGGCGGCCCTCTGAGGGATCTGCAAGGTAGGGTCACGGGGCCGAGGGCTGCGATTTTCCTAATGCAATCTGCCCTGGGAATAACTGAGCAGGATTTTCGTCGCCGCCCTGCAGTTTGGAACGGGAGCTCGGAGGAAGGCGCTTCCCGCGGGGCGGGGCAGGGCGGGGCGGCCGTCACAGGTAACCGGATCCCCGGGCGGCGGCCGCGACGGCGCGAGCCCAGGATGGCTAGGCCCGGGCCTCGGCCCGGAGCGCGGAGGAGCTGGCTGAGCGGGCCCCCGCGCGGGTACCGGAAACCGAGGGGACCTTCGAGGGGCGGGGGCAGGCGTGTCCGGCTCACCTTTGACGTAGGCGCTCGCCACCCCACCCCGCGTTAACCCTTCTCCCGCCTGGGCAGCACCCGGTGCGAAGGGGAGGGGCGCCACCTGTCCGGCACTCTAGCTTGGCCGCCAACGACTTGCGGATGCGGACTGCAGACTCACGGAGTCATGCAGCCCCCAAGGGACACCTCAGCATCCCCTTTTCCCGGCTTGGTCCCTCTCCTTACTTTTCCTTTCTTCTTCGGAAAAGTATTCTCCAGCTAAATGTGTACACACCCCAGCACTGCCGAAAAGTGACTCCGCAGAACCCGGAGCCCTAATCACTTTTCCACATGCGCCTCCGGCCCCGGCGCGCGACAGGGAGCAAGCCCAGAGTGCCCGCTACTCCAGGAGGGGGGCTGGGCCGCGGGGGACGCCTCCCCACTCCCAGGTTGGCGGGTCGGAGAGAGCTCCCCCACTCTGCCGCACTTCCAGACGGCATCTACCCCTTTAAGAGAAACCTAGGCGAGGGTGGAGGTGCGACCAAGGGGGGGGGGGGTTGAGGAGCGGGATTCCCTCCCTCCGTCTGCTATACCCGTCTCCCTCGCTCCGTCTGACTCTCCGTCTCTCCTCTCCTTCTTTTCCTCTGTTTTTCTTTTCTTTCGACACAAAAGTTGGGTTGTGAATTTTCCGAGGTCGCCGCCGCCTCCCTCCTGCCGCCCCCCTCCCGCCTCTGATCTGCCTAACTATAATTAAAGTGCGTTTTTTGTGGCATTAATAAAGAGTTATTTGTCCGCCGTTTCCACGGTCTTCACAAAGAGGACTTTCATAGGGGCGGCCGCTCGGGCCGCGAGTCCAATTTATACAAAAATGTTGTATTTTTAGCCCTAGGCTCTGTTTAGATGGCGCACGGTGGAAACGGAGAGCCCTTGGAGGTCCCCCCGTAAAATCTGATAAATGACTCCAAAAAAATAAAGCTGGGATTCAGAGGGCTCCCATTAACCCCTTCAGCGCTCTTCTACAGGCATCCCCCATTTCCCTCCCAAGGCGGAGTCTAGGGCGCCGCGGGCTGATGGAAGGGGAGGCGTAGGCCTGGCTCCCTTTCCCCAGCTTCAGTGCGGGTTGGACGCGAAGCCCAAGGGCCCTTGTGGGATTCGGAGAAAAGGTCAGGGGGACATTCGGGGTAGCAGAGAAAGGTCAGGAAAGGGGAGGGGGGAGAGGCGACAGACCACGGATTCCGCAGATTGGCTCTAAGGAGACGGGAGCCAATGCCTGTGTGAGTTATTTTATTTCCTAAATTCTCGGCCAAAAGCCTAGACCACCGCCGCAGTTAACTCTTTAAGTCTGGTGGCATGGGAGAGGCTCTGGGGATTTCTTTACGGAGGGTTCCCCATTGGTTAAAGATAACCCCACCCCCTGCATGAGCATCCCCAAAAGAGATGGGCCGATTCTGGGACTTGGGGAGACCACATCGCAAAGGAACCGCGCGCCTCCCTCCCCTCCCCCGTTCCGCTGTCACTTGGCGCAGGGCGGGGCCGGGCAGGGTGTCTGTGTGTGCGCTCGCGGATTGCACGCGTCTGTTAATTTCAAGCCATGCTTTCGCACTTCTAAACCCACAGGTCTCTGCCGTCGCCTCCCGCCTCACCTCATCCTTGCCGGGATTGTCTTCAGGACATTCATCCTTCTCCTAACTCCCATCGGCATCTTCCGGACAAACACTGGTGTTCACCCGAATACAAAACACCCCCGCGGTTAACCAGAGGCGCCCCCACCCCCCCCAAAAAACCTGGCGTATATCAAGTTGCAAAAGCGTTTGTCTAGCACTTGACGAGGTTAATTCCAGGTTAATCTCCCCATTACTTACCTGGGTCTGGTCCCCGACGTACCCACCCCCATTATCCCCAGCAGTGTGAGGTTGTGTGGCGTCTAGCAACACACACACACACACACACACACACACACACACACACGCAGTCTTTGGATCTCATACACCAATCCCAAGTTTCTCTCCCCTACTCAAGTGTCCCCACCCAATAAGTAAATAGACCCTTTTCCTTAAAAGCCAAGAACCCTCGGGTCTCAGGCTTCTCATCTTCCTTGGGTTACCTCCTTCCTTCCCCACCACTAAATACACACTTTCTCGTACTGTGGACCAGGGCAGTGGTACCTAGAGCAGCCGACGACGCGGCGGAAACACGGCCGGGGTCTTAAAGGGGCAATTCTGGCTGCCATTGGCTCCTTCCTCTTCCCGACTCAGTTTTCGGGTCCCAATGACATCTCCAAAGCCCCGGAAGCCGATGGCGACAGGGGCCTGGAGCGCGAAAGGGAGGCGAAATCTGCTCACGACCCGACTCCCTCTCCGGCTAGCATCGCGCGGGGAGGCCCCCGGACGGTCCACGAACCCCTGCCGGGTCGCCTGCAACTGGGAAAAGTCAATCTTGGGAGCCTTCTCGGGTCCGGGGACTTCTCCTACCAGCCCCCAGAATTTGCGCACCCGGCGCCAGTGGGCTCCGAACCACGCCGCAGGCGGGCCGGGAAAGCCCGGGCTGCACCGGCAAAAAGGAGGGGAGGGGCGGGGCGGGGACCCGTGCCTTCAGGCTCCCGGCGCCCCCTGGCCGGCCCGCGTCTCCAACGTCCCCGCGCTCGCCGCTAGCGGACCCCGGAGAGCAGCGGAGCGAGCGCGCCCTTACCTGTAGCAGCCAGTGGCCGGTCTCTCCGATGAGCGGGAAGCCCATGGAGCCCTTGGGGATGGGCAGCTTGCAGCTCTTGTCGCGGGTGGCAGCCCAGCGCAGTTGCCACAGCTGCTGCGACACGGCCAGCAGCAGCGTCACCGACACCAGGCACGCGGCGAGAGTGGCCAGCGCCGACACCAGCTCCAAGCCCTCAAAGAGCATGTTGGCGGCCGCTCGGGGGATTGGCTGTGCCGGCCGCGGCGGGGGAGGGGAGGGCCGGATGAGAAGGGACGCGAACGGCGGGGGAGGGGAGGCTGCGGCCGGGGGTCCTGGAACCTCCAGCCAAAACGGAGAAGGAGGAAGGGGCCGAGGGAAGGGGAGTGGAGGCTGCGAGGGGAGCGGAGAGAGGGAGGGAAAAAATTGCCTAAAAGAAGAGAGAGGGGAGACACGAGGCGACTCGGAGTGTAACTTTGTTTGTTTGTTTGTTTGTTTGTTCCCTTATAGCGGGCTTAGGGGCTGCTCGAGGGGTGGTGAGATGAAGCCGTGAATCAAGCTGGTGGATTAGCTCTTCCCGCAACCATCACACTCGGAAAACTTTGGAAAACTGTCCAGCGGGAGCCTCTCTCGTAAGAGCTAGCGGAGAGAAAGTGCGATCGATTTGTCAAAAGTTTTCCCCTCAAATTCCTAGGTGGAAAAAAAAAAGGAAAAAAATTCTGAATCCAAAAATTCCAACGAACCCAGAAACTTTAGGGGTGAGGGGGAAGGCTCCCCGGCTGAGGCGAGTGGAGAGGCCCGAGCCCAGCTTCCCTGGGCTGCCCCGGGCGGCGCGCCCGAGCCGCAGAGCCGCCGCTGCACCCCCGAGGCGGGCGCGGCGGGCGAGGCGGCGCGGCGGGCGCGGCGGCCGGAGCGCGGGTGCGGAGCCGGCGGACCGCAGCCGGGACGGGACGCGGCCGGCGACAGAGCCCCGGGCGGGCGCTGGGGAGGCGGCGGCGGCGGCAGCGGCGGCGGCGGGCGGGCGGGGTGAGGCGGGGTGGGGTTGGGGGAGGAGGTGAAAACCCGAGCTGGGCTATTGTATCAATTAAGAAAAGGCAATCCGTCCCGGGACGCGGTCTCTCGGCTCTGGAGTTGCTGCTGGGGGAAGAAATGGGGAAAAAAGAAAGGAAGGCAAAAGGAATGAAAGAGGGGGAAAAGCAGGAGGCAGGATTTCAGGGCTGGTGGTTTTAAAAGCTTCTCTCAATGTGAATTTGAGTCCAAAGCGAGGCGATGCGTGTGTTTATATAGAGGCGGGAGGCTGCGCCGTGGGCGCCCCGCCAGCCCGCCCCCCCACCCCACCCCCACCCCACCCCCACCCCACCCCCAAACCTCCCCCCCCCCCCCCCCCGCGCTCACAAAGCCGGAGGCGTGGTGAGAGGCCGGCGGCCGGAGCGTGTGAGCGCCCGCCGGCCTCCCGCCCCGCCCCGGCCGCCCGCCGCCCGCCGCCCGCCCGGGACCCACTTGTAGCCGCCGTAGGATCAAACTCAGTTCACCTCTCGCCTCCTCTTCCTTCTCACCGGCGTCTCGCTGAGCCCGGCACCTACAGACGGACGAGAGGAGACACACACACACACACACACACACACACACACACACACACACACACGGTGCGCGCTCGCACAGTGCCCGCTTGGCTGCTAGGCTACTTCCCTCCCTCTTTTCCTCCCTCCGGGTCCCTGGCCCCCTCCTCCCGCCCCGGGCAGTCCCGTGTGGGCCGTCGCCCCAGCGGCTGAGGTCTCCGCCAGACTGCCCCTTGATTGAGGACCACCGGAAAGCGCCTGGACCTGTGCTTAGGGTCCCAAGCTCCAATCCCGCTCAATCCCGCGGCTCCCATCTCCCGGGACCCCTCAACCCACCCATTTGCCTTTCCTATTCCCCCTAGCCCGGCTTCCCTAGCCCGGATCCGGGCATCCCCAAACCTCGGATGCCAAGGTCTTTCCGCCACCACTGCCCCCCCCCCAGATGTCTCTCATCCTCCGAGACGCCTATGTTCCCCTCTCCCCGTCCGCATCCAGGGAGGCTCACGCTGCGGCCCTTGCTCTAGGACCCCCTAACTTTGTAGTCCCCCCGCCCCCGCAGAGTCGGAGGAACCCCAGTGCTGGTCCCGGTGAGTGTCCCGCGCCGAGGACAAATGCGGCAGCCCCGGCACCGGGAGGCGGGAGGAGTCGGGCACAAACGTTCATTGATACAAATGAGTAAATAAACATGCTGGGTGAGCGCGGCCACCTTCTCGGAGCCGGCCGCAGAGGGCCAGGCGCACGTGCCTGTGCGAGGTGTGCGTGTGGCCCGGGGCCGCACCTGTGTGTGCGCGTGTGTGTCCTTGGGTCGGCCCGACATCTGTGGAGCTGGGTGGTGTGTCTGCGGGTTTGTGTGTTCTCTCTGGAGCTATATGTGTGTCTGTGCATCCGTCTGTCATCTGGCCTCTCCTCCTGCGTGTCTGTGATACATGGAGCTCCGCGTGCCAAGCCCGGCATCATCTAGCTAGTGCCTGGCTCGCCCTCTCCCGTAGGTCCTTTTCCCCCCCAGCCCCCTTGTCTCTGTCGTTCACTCTCTCGCACTCCCAGAGCAGAAGACTTGATATCCCACCTTCAGTTTAGGGTGGTGTGTGTGTAAACGAAACTAGACTCCCCCTTTAACACCTCCTCTGCACCCAGTACGTGTTCTATTTTAGAGTTCACTAGAAGAGAATGTGTGTGAGCGTCTAAGGTGCGAGCATATGTGCTGTCCCTCCCTGTACGAGCGCTTTGGAGGTTGAAGTGGCGGCGGGGATTCGAAAGCTGGTCTCTTGCTTCTAGAGCTGTCATCTCTACTCTCACTCTCTGCCTTGGAACCCCACCTGGTGGACAGTTGGAGTACTGCAGGTTCAGGGGCAAGCAATTCCTGAGCCGCCGCCCTCAATCTCCCTTTGAGGTGGGAGATCAACCCCCCTGGCGCCCTCTGATTTCCACTCCAGGCAGCATGGGGCCCAGGTAGTCATAAAGTTCCTGTCAGGACTACAGTGGCCCCAGAAATACAAAGCTGGGGCACATCCTCAGGACAGGGAGGTCTCACAGGACAGTCACTTGGACTGAGCATTTGGGACTGGTGAGGCCAGCTCCACCTCGCTCCCTATGCGGGGTTGAAGCTGGGTGAGAATGGAGCTGGGGGGATTGTTGTGGTCCCACTATTTTGAAGAGCCCTAAGAATCTAGCCCAATCCCCAGACACAGCACTGGCCCCAATGTGGTGAAATGGGCAGGATGACCTTGGGGAAGCCTCCCATGGAGACATGTGTCTCTGGAAGGATAGATACACATCTGTGAAAGACACAGCCTTACAGAGCTCCAAACACACGCACAGGCAAATAGCAAGCTCACACTCATACGTAGGAAGGCACATGCGCTCAGAGAATCATCGTCAACAAATTCAACAACACCCACCTCCCAGCCACCAACCTCAAAAGTCCACAAGAGCTTCTGCTCTGCGGGGATCACAGTCCCAGAAGTCATTGCGTTCCCCTCCCCTGCCCATACTCCTGGAGGTGGCTTATGTGCACTTTGCTCCTCTCCTGTTCCGCGGCACAGTGGGAGTGGGGAGGGGGCATGGGGGAGTCATTCCGAGTCCTTTTTGCTCAGCCACCAAGTGGGGTACTGGGGGATGTCCACAGGGGCAGCACGGCCCACAACAATAGTCGTTGGATTTCCTAATTGGAACCATGTCTTTACTCAAATCCCCAAAAGCACTTAGGACAAAAGAGAAGAAAAGCCACGGTGGTATAATTTTCTAAGACGTCCCGGAGATTCTGGGAAAAGTAGGAAAGCTGGGCCTGTGGAGCAGGCTCGCCAGGAGGGGCCCGGACAGAGAAGGGTCAGCAACCATCTCCACCAGTTGGATTCCATCAGAGGACATTCCTTCAACCGCCTCGCATGGACTTCTGACCCTGGCCCCGGACCTCAGTCTGACCCATCACCCTGACCTAAAACAAACCCCTGAGCCTAATTTCCAAGTCGACCCTTAATCCTGGTCACAGATTGACCCTGCTCCTGACCCCAGACTGAACCCCAGTCCTCTTGAACATCACCCAACCCCTCCTTTGGCCAAAGGAATGTGGCTGGCCCCTGGTGGACTGCTCCTAAGGGGGGTCACATCTCAACCCGTGAGGCTCCGGGAGCAAGAGTAAGCTAGTGGACAGAATATTCTTCTCATTCTGGCCTGAGAATGAGCTACCCGCTCCCCCAGAAGCATCCGTCTCTCTCCAGGCTGGCTGCAGCTAGTATCCCCGGGAATCCTGTGGATTCTCCCCCTACCCCGCACCCCAGGCCCATGTGCAATCCTTTTCTTTGGGGCCTGGGGCACACCCAGCCTCCAGCTATTGCCTTCAGTGTTCTGAAGCCTTGACTCCCAGCTGGTGTGGGCCTTCAGGCTCCTTGAGATCAGTCAGAACAGACGGGGGATCCCTCATGGCGATGCTGGGTCAAATGGACTTCTGCATGGAGGAACTTGGCCCTGCTCGGCAGAAGGGGCGGGGAGAATATGGAGGGCAGGCTGCGGGCACCCTCAGAATATGCACAGGACGGGCAAGCACAGCCTCTGCACCCTCTCCCTGGGCTCCGAAAACACCCAGCCACAGGGGCGAACCGGCCTCAAAGCCTGATCCTCATCAAGGCACAGAGTTCCCCAGGAGTGTCCCGGAATTTCTATGCCCAGAGGAATGGAGGCACTGCACCTTCCAAGTCCCTTCTGTGTGTGCGGCCCGTAGAGCCCGCAGATCTCTTCTGCAGCCTATTCTGTTCCAGCTCCGCACAGCCCCATGAGATAACACTCTTTTTAGGTATTAGATATACATATTACTTTTTGTACTGATGAGAAACTGAGGCCCAGAGCCCACCCCCACCCCCATCCGCACTGTACTGTCCTACTCTCTCTTCCCCCAAGCGAGCGCACAGTCCCATGAGACCTGAGATCCTGTCCCACATGGCGGCTGCCCTTTTGTTTAATGTCCATTCTGACCGTGAAAGCTGACAACAGAGTTGTCAATTTTACACTCAATTTTGCATAGTTTGGGCCTGAATTTTTAAAAACTTACACGTATTTACTTTTCCCTAAAACGACCTCTGCTTCCTCCAACCAGAGCCAAAGGAGAACGGTGACCAGAGGGCAGAGACCAAGAGGTGAGGGGCAGGACGCAGAGCCGCTATTCAGGGGTCGACAGAGTGTATGCAAGGTTTTCCAGGTCTCCCACTTGGACCTGGGTTGTCTAGCCGGAGGGACAGAGCTCAGAACTTCACCTCAGGAAGTTCTCTGTCTGCTTTTTGCCCTATCCTGTCTTGCTGGCAACCAGAAGTCCTGAGAAATCAGCTCTCCGCTCCCTCGCAACTCTCCCCAGACCTCAGGCTGCTCCTCATTTCATCCTAAGATCTCTCAGTCCGTGTCTGCCGATGGCAAGGCCCCTTTCCTGAAAAACCCTAAGTCCAGTGGGGACGCAACCTTCTGTCTCCTTCCGAGGAGCCGTGTAGGAGAGGTCCCACACCGGGACACCCGCTCCTGCTCACATACGTCCCTCCACCACTTCCCCACCACCATAGGAGAAACCGCTACTCCGGTGGTGCCCCTTTGGCCCTGGATCCGAACTGCAGCCCCCGATATTCACCCCAGAGTCCTGCTGGTCTACCTTCTCCCGCTCTATGCCCTCCTTCCAGAACAGGCACTGCAAGGCCGCCAGTGCCTGTCCAGTGCCCAATCCTCAAGGACAGTTTAGAGGACGCTCCCTGACTGTGCCCTGGCTATTCGGAGAGGGGGGGGGACCCTCCATGTCCGGGCTGGTTAGGGTGGGGGAGTCACCCCAGCATTGCTTGCAAATCACCACGGTGACATGAATGCTGCCTTCCTAGAACCCCAGGAACTAGATCCTCCTCCATCCCCCTTCCTTGCCACTTCCGAGCCTCTGAGAACGCTTCCAGACCCCTTCCAAGCCGCCACCTGCGGAGCCCCCAGCCCGCCCACCTCTCCGGAGGTGCCATCCTGCCACTTGTGATGCCGTGGGGCCCAGCTGATTCCCGATTCCGGTCCTTTATTCTCTTCTTCTTCTTTGTCCCTTAGTGTGACTTGCTCTCACCCCACCCCCAGGTATCCTGTCATCATTGGCTGTCTAGATTTTTTATTTATTTTTTTAATTTAGGTTTTGGTTTACAGACAACGACCCTTGTCCAAGTGTCTCCACCTGCCCATGTCAGGCAGGCACAGCCCGGCTCCTCACCCCCCACCTCTCCAAGACCACCGGCTAGGAGAGAGCCCCTCACTCACCCTCTGGCCGCCCTGGAAAGGGGGGGAGCCCTTGGAAAAGAAGTTTGCTGCTTTCTCCTTTGCCCGAATACGAACAAGCCTCACCCCAAACCTCATCTCGGAAATCTCAGCTTCGGACTTGGCCCAGAAGGAATTTTACAAAGAAATGGAACTCCCCCCCATCTTCCCCTGTCCAAGCCCCCATACCCCATCCTTCCCCTTCCACCCCACACCCTACCCAGACGAAAGCAGCTCGAAAAGGGACTTGCCGATGGAGAGAACGGGGTAGGTAGGAGGAACGCAGCTGACAGCTGTGTCCAGATCAGCACTGCCTGGAGAAGAGTAGCCTGCCTGGTGGCGGCCGGGCACCGGCAGTGGCCCGAGCTGGCTGTGGCTGGCAGGGACACTGCTGCAGCGATGGCGTTCCCTCTGGCCCCGGGAGCCAAGAGCCCTTTATAGCCTGAAACCTGCCCTGGTACCGCCCACTGGGCGGCTGCTACCAGGCCTGCAACTAGGGGAGTCGCTGGGAGCGGGGAGGGCATCCGCCCCGGGGACCCCAGGGCCTGGCCCCCGCGCACAAGACTCTGGGATTCCACCTCCTCCCATCCCAGGCAACTCTATGTCCTGGTATGTGCGTGAGACTCTGTATGTGCGTGTGTGTGTGTGTGTGTGTGTGCGTGCGCGTGCACTCGTGCTTAAACGTCCATTCAAAGACCTCAGATCTGTTTCCCTCAGCCTCTTTCTCTGGCGGTAACAGTTTTTGAAAGGATGGGGAGAGCAGTGTGTTTCTGCTCAGTTTATCAAATTACACTCAGTGACAAAGGACTGAAGTGCATTTTCTTGAAGGCTTGACAATTGGGATCCAGGAAGAGAAAAGAAAGCATGACAGGGGACCCAGGGATTTTGCAGCAGGTAGAACTCCGCTCTGAAAGCCGGGGGGGTGGCTGGGTGGCTCCAAGAGAATTTCCTTCATGCGCTTCGGGGTGAAAACCTGCTCCCCCACCCTCAACCTAAGCTGCAAAAATCCCACGGATCCCAGAAATTGCAAGATTGTTGATTTTTAAAAGGAACACTATTCATTTGCACATGGGCTGAGTCAGACAAGCTGGAGCACAGCTTCCTCCCTCCAGGGCTCTCTTCCCAGCCCTCGGGCCAGGGAAGCCCTGTCACAGAGGTCCCTCACAGACGTGCAGTGTCCTCTGGGCCCACCCCAGCCCCGGTTCAGCCTGTGCCGCCGGCTTCTCTTTAGGGGTCTGGCCAGGAGAGGGGAGGACAGGGACGGGGCAGGCTTTTCCTCGCCAAGTGCTGTCCTGCACCTGAGCTCTGAGGACTGCTAGATGGGGAGGAACTGGGGGCCAGTCCGTGGCCTGAGGCAGAGCGCACCATGGCTTCCAGCTTCCGACTGCTCCATTCCGGTCTTTGGGGGCAGAGGGGAGGGTAGCACCCCAAGTCACCAGCCTCAGATGCAGAAGAACAAGCCTGAGAGGGAAATGCAGCCTCATCCAGAGCTTGGAGCCGGGGTCTGAAACCAGCCCACCCCCTACCCTGCCTTCCCGCTCCCAGCTGGCTTTTGTCCAGAAGTCAGCCAGCAGGGAGGCCGGCTGACTGACCAGCAGCCTTGCCCGCAGAGCTCAGGGTGAGGGCTAACCTGAGAAGCTCGCCGGCGGAGCTCCCCACCCCAGAGCACGCCCTCCAGCAGGAGCCATGGCTCCTGCTGACTCTCTCCCAGAAGGAGACGGAGAGGCAGAGGGGGGACGCTGTGCGGTTGGCCTCCCGAACACCCCCCTCACCTCTCTTCTCACACTTACACCAGCTCCGCACTTACGGGGGTCCCGGATGCTGCCACTTCCCTTAGTTTCCTCCCCAGACACTGATAGGGTGGGCAAAGATAAGAAACGCCCCTGGCCTGACTGTTCTGATGGCCAAGGCTATCTAGCCCACGCCTGGGGTCCCTCCAGGCTCTCACCTGCTCCCCATGCCTGGGCCTGACCACTCTGGAGGTACCAGGAGGTTCTTGGGAGGACTTTGGCCCTCTAACCCACTCTGTCCATCCCCACCAACACCCGATGCTTCCTCTTCCAGCCAAGATTCAGTACCAGGCCCCAGTCTCACCCCCTGCAGCTAGATGGCCGCCCAGCACGTACGGAAACTCTGGGCTGCCTGTGCCCTTCTTAGTTTTCCCTCCACTGGTTTCATTCCTTTTTCACTGTCCTGCTTTCCAAATCCATGCATTCTTGGTACTGGCAAATAGGCGGAGGGGCTTGGTAGCTACGAGCAAGGGTTCTGGAGTCCATGAGACCTCGGCCCCAAGTCCGCTCGGCCACTTACGAGCAGCGCACCGTACTTGCTCCGAGCGAGCCACGGAGCTTCAGGGGGGGGGGGGGCGGTTAGAAGGAAAGAGAGCTGGGGCAGGGAGACCTACCAGGAGACTGGGGTAACTCAGCTAATAGTAACAGTTATAGCAACAGTGATAACAACAGCACACTAATCACAGCCAATAGCATTTCCTACATGCCCAGCCTTTCTTTAAGTGGGTCACACGTATTATTTCATTCAATCCCCACAGTGACCCCAGAAAGTGGATACTATTACCCCCACTTTATGGAGGACGAATCTGAGGTACCATGTGTTTCAAAAACTTGCCCAAGGGAACCCTGCTGCATTTTGGGGGTTAGATATAATTGCCCCTGGACTTCAAACCCAGGGAATCTGGATTAGTCTGAGCTCTTAGCCAGGATACTAAGGACTAAACCAACTGGTAGTAGCGAGGGTAGAGAAATGCGGACAGATTTTGGGAAGTATTTAGAGGTCCAATCAAAAAGGGGACGGATCTGGCAACTCAGTAGGGGTGGAAGGATGAGGGGGAGGGGATTAGGATTTCAGGTACATGGTGGTCTTATCTACTAAGCTAAGGAACTCAGAGGAAGGGGGAAGATTGGGGGACAGGATGAGGTTGGCTTTGCCCTGGATGATTCCAGGTGATTAAGGGACAGTCATATGGAGCCGTCTGGAGGGCTGTTGGCCATGGAAGTCTGGAGCACAAAAGAGAGATCTGACTAAAGAGAGATTTGCACATCGTCTGCGTTCAGACGCTAGTGGATGATGTGGGAACAGAGAAGCAGACCGAGGAGAGAGTCCCAAGGAGCTCCAGGTCCAAGTAGAGGAAAGGAATCCGGGAAAGGGGGACCTCTCTCCTTTGCTCATCACACACGTCCTAGTTAACTTCGCTTGAGACTGATGACCCTATTTGTTTGTTTCCCTTCAGCCCTGAAAGTCTCAGGGTTATCAAGGAACTCTGCTTAGCGATTTCAGCCCACTCACCCTAGGGGCGCGCGCGCACACACACGTGCACGCAGGCCTGCGCACGCACACAGAGCTTCCTGATCACCGACTCCCAGTAGTAGGGCTCTTCCTGCAGCCGCCCTTCTAGGAGTTCATTTTGGTATTCCAGAATTGTGTAGAAAACCGTCTGTCTCACTGCGGTACTTTACCACATCACACAGCGACCTGAGCATTTCAGGGGCCCCTCCGGGGCGGGTAGGGTCTGGTCCGCCCCCAGGCGGAGACTCTGTCCAGGCCCCGGGCTTGCACAGGGAGAGCTCCCCCACTGCACTGTGTTGTCCCCCGGACCATGGCTTCCCGGAGAACAGCAGCTGATTCCACGGCCTTCTGCTGTGTGCTGGGGTGGGGGCGGTGCGGAGACAGGCAGGGGACCTCTGAAGGAGCAGGGAGGGGGAGGACCTGGTGTGCTCAGAAGAAGGACCACACCTAACACGTAGTGTTCACACCAAAGCCCCCGGTTGGAGTGGGCGCTGGGGAAAGTGTGGGGAGGGAAGCAGACACATAATAGAGGGACTGCAGTCACTCCCCGTGCTCTCTTCCAATGCCCTGCAGGAGAGCCCCTGTGCCAGAGGAGCGAGCAGGGGTGCCAACTTGGCCTGGAGGGGCCTGGAGGGGCCTGGGCCTGGGGGAAGGCAGAGAGAAGGGCGGAGACCGGTGAGGGAATGGGAGGAGGATGGGGGTGCTAGTTATTCAAGCACCAGCTCAGACTCCTCTCCGAGGGGAGACAAGGCATCGCCGTCAGGGGCAAGTGGCCACCGTGGGGAAGAGACCAGACTCGACTGTCACGCGCAGCACACAGGAGCAGGGCACAGGCCCTGATGCTTCCTCTGCTGGCTGGGGGCGCACATTCTGTTCCCACAGCTGCTGCTACTGCGCTCGTTCTGCTCAGGACCTCCATGCGTCCTTCCCTCACACGACACAGGCCCACCGCCGTCCCCCTTCTCCACAAGCTGGGTGGGCCGCTGAGCTCCGTGGCCTTGCAGCCTCAGGCCTGGCGGGAGGGGGACGGCACCCGCCATGCTCAGCACCTTAGGACCCCGATGCGCAGGGACCGGCGTGGCCTGCCGTGTGAGGGACACCTCACAAGAGCCTGGGCGCGGTGAGGGTGGCCTGCTGGGGGTGAGGCTGGGAGTAGGGGCGGGGCAGGCTTCTCAGAGAGGGCTGCACTCTTGCATGGCCCTCTGCCTAGGCCCCAGGTGTGGGCTTCCAGCTCTGCTCAGTGGCGGAGCTCCCTCCCCAGGGACCCAGCTCAGCTGGGGCCACGGTCGGTTTGGGGGAAGCAAGGATACCTGCTGTAGGGCAGGGGCAGCCCTGAGCTCACAGCACCCATCACTGATCCCTCAGGGCTCTATGTTACAAGGACGTCCTCCACCCTCCTAGTCCTGGGACTGACGGGTCCCTCTCAGGCCCCCCAAGGCAGCTGCAGCCCTTGGGGACAGAGAAACAGTGGAGAAGGGGCATCCTGTCCACAGTTAGAGAGTGGTCTGGAAAGGAGACATTTGAGCCAGGGACCCCTCTGTGCCCACCACGACCAGCCAGCTCCACTCAGGCCAAGCGATGGTGGCATGAGAACAAGGCAGGGCTCGGTTCTGCCATCCACGGCTGTGGAGTCTTGGCCAAGTCACTTCTCTCTGAGGCTCAATTTTCTTATAAAGATACGGAGAATAAGTTCTTGCCTTTTGGGGCATTTGGCAGTTGTGAGGCTTTAAAAAAAAAAGGTCATCTGTGTAAACCCTTGACATAGTAGTGGGCTCACAGCAGGGGCAGATTCGAGGAGAGGCTGAGGGAGCTGGAGCTTTGGCGTCTCTCACTGGCACAGGCTCCTTCTGAAAACCTGGGAGTGGCCCTAGCAGTTCATATTTTTGCATTATTTTCTTAAAGACAGTCCCCCAGATCGTACAGGCTTCAGTTTTCCTAAACCCTGGGACCTTGAATGCTAGATTTCTCCCTTCCCATTCCCTCTCATTCTCCACCCTCTCCAAGTATATTCCAGGCACAGAAGGAGAATTGCCCAGGCTGGCCGGCAGAGCTAACGTGAGCCCTGGGCCAGGTCTCATCGAGATGGAAGGTCCAGGTGAAACCACTGCTCCGAGCAGCTTGTCCTGGGATCCGTCTCACTGCTGAACAGGGCTTGGGGTCTGTTCCTCCCCAGCCTCCACTCGCAGCAACTGGCCCAACCCAGGGATCTGGTTAAACGAATTCCCTGGGTTCTCCGAAGTTGTGGCGGACTCGGCACCGTGTCCCAGTCTGGCAGGGGCTTTGCTCCAAAAATGATGGACTCCTAGAGAAGCTAGTTGTAGGGCCGTGCGTGCTAGGCAACCCAGGGGCTCAGGAATGGGCCTTCAGGAAAACAACAGCAACTTGGCTGGTTTCTCCATTAGCACCCGTTTCCCTAAGGAGCCTTGGAGGGAGTGGGGACACGGGGCTCCCTCCTCAGTGTCTGGGAGATGGATGGGCCTGATTTTTTCCACGATTCCTCCCCATAAATCTGATTTGGCCCCTCATCCGTCTAGGCCAGTCTCCATGGAGGTGTGTGGTAGTGATGAATGGGCTGCCTGACTAATGTGACTGGGGTGGCAGGGACTTGGGGAGGGGCTCTGCTCTGATGGATGGTCCTCATGAGGGCATATTGCATTAGACACCCCTAATGCAATCAGCAGGGCCATTACGATACCAATTTGTTGCTCCTTCTCACCAGGGTGGGGCAGTGGAGCTGGAAGATTAAGGAGGATGTCAGGACTTGGGAGACACCTGGGGGGATTTCAGGAGGGGGCGAGATTTCCCCGTTGGGGGCTATTGCTAGGGGAATAATACGAAGCCAAAGAAAGTGCCAGCTGGAAAGGGAAGAGAGAGGAAGTGAGGCCCAGAGAGAAGGTGTGACCTGTCCAAGGTCACTTCTGGAGCCAGAGGGAAGAGCTGGAATTAGCACTGGAGTCTCCCGTTTTCTGTGCCAGGGTGAGCTGGGATGGAGGAGGGGGTGGGATTAGGAGAGGAGAGACGCACCACTGGCCTCTATGTGGCTGGAAGCTTTCCCACGCCTCCAGAGATGTCCCGAAATGAGTGAAGCCCAGGGCGGCCTCAGGGAAGAAAGGAGGTGGTCCACGGCGGGCTCCCACTCGGGCCCTAGGCGGCCCCCACTCCGGACCCCCACCTACCACAGTACCTGTGATCTGGGTCTTTCTCCCGTGATTATAAGTAGTCTCCCGAACACCACGCTGTCTCCCGCCTGGCCTCATGCTCCAGGCCACCAGAAGACAACCTTTAAAACAAAGCGTTCCTCCCTGCTCGAAAGCGGTCAGCAGCTCAGGTCGCCCTCACGATGGGACCCAGGCTGACTCTCTGACCCCAGCCTATCTCCCAGCCTCAGACCCAGGGCTCCCTCCACGCCGCCAGCCTCTTCTGCGGTGAGAGCCGATCACCAGCTTTCACGCTCCCGGGACCTTTCCTCGGGCCTCGGGGGCAGGAAACAGAACCATGTGCACTTCAGTTCTGGGAAGTTCCGTGCTCACCTCACTCCTACTGCCTGTGCCCCAGCCGTCCCCTGGGTCCCCCACTTCACCCCCAGACCCACACTCCACTGCGTTGCGGCCCGCCCTTGGGGCAGTGCACGACTCTTTGAAGATCGTGTTATCCTGTGTACGTAGGCATTTCTAATTTACACGAATGATCTTGCACTACAGATCTTGTCTGGGATCTCTAAGAAGTTTAACGCTGTTTCTGAGATCCACTTATGTGGCTTTACGTGTGTCTATTTTCTTACTTCTGACTGACAGTGCACGTGCAAGATTCGGAGTTACGGCATTTTACCCTAGTCACAGACCCCTAGATTGCTTCCGACTCCTTATTCCTACAAACGCTGCTCGCTGCATGCCATTCCCCCTGGGTGGGTAACCAAGAGGCAGCCTGCGAGGTCCTAGATGTGGCTACTTGGCTGAGCTCTGCTGCGGGCCTGGGAGCCTGGAGAGGCTGCGCGAGGCCCCACACATGGGCGCCCGGCCGCCCTGGCCGTCCCCGGCTGCCTTGCTCCGCTCTGAGTCCTACCCTCTGAGAGACAGAGGCCGTCTGACCCCTAACATATTCCAGCTACCGCTACTCTGAATAGCCTTCCTTTTTATATTCCCTTGGATGGCCTTCTGCTTTCAACATTCTCCTTTCGTTGGCGGGTAAACTCCTACTTATCTTTTAAAACCCAATTCAAATACCACATTCTTCGTGTTTTCTAGTTTTCTCCCCTTGCTTAGTGCTCCAGAGCGTCCTGTACATTCCATCTTAGCACAGACTGTATCCTTGTGCTCTTTCCTCTCTTTCTTACTGAGGCAGACGTGGTCCCCGCCTGGCCTGGGGGACCGCGGGGGAGGAGGAGGGAGGAGAAGAGTGAGGGAGTGAGTGGGTTGTATTGGTGTGAGCTGGGAAATTGGGGATTTTATTTTATGCTCCTTCTCTTGACGGATTATAATGATGCCAAGTACAGAAGCTGCACCTTCTTCCCCCCAAGAGCCCCTGTGTCTGTGTTCTCAGTAAGGTCACATATTCCGGGACCTAGCTCATTTCCATCTCAAGCAACTTTATTCTGGCCATTTCTAAATGTCTCTTCCCTTCTGCCCCGAACCAAGCCAATAGCTCTCTTAGCCTGAAAAGACCTTCCCTCAATGCCAATGAACTCTAGGCTGACACCTCATAAAGGATACGATTAAAGAGCGTAACTGTTAGAATCCAAAGGACTCAGCCTTCCTGGGCCTCTGCTTACGATCTGTAGGTCAGTCGTGAGGTTATACTTACCATTTGATGGCACTCTGTGCCCAATCTCTTTCCTTCATCAAGCTTCTGAAAGATATCTTCTCCAAGCGCCTAAAATGGAATTCCTCACCGTCTCTCAAACCAACATTCCCCTGGTACCTGGCAACCCCGTTTATGGCAACTCTGTCATTTTTTCCAGTAAACTAAGGGAACATTAGCTTACATCTCCCACCTCCCGGGCTGTTTAGTTAACCAAAGGTCAATTGATTAACCTTCCATTTTGATTCTTGAATCCACCCCTCATCCCCATCCCCATTTCCACTGTCCCCAGAGTAGAGGAATCTTCGGGTTGGGTAAGAGTTGGTTTAGAGACCATCTATATAGTGAAGTCTGCTGCTGGAACCTATTTTCTCAGGTTAATTCCCGCCCTGTTTCTCAGTCATCTACACTCACCTGACGGCTTATAGGGGGCACAGCCAACACTGACCAGCGCTCTAGTACCTCCCCCTGCCTCAGACGAAGATAATTTTACAAGTTATGTCAAAGAACAGATAGCCCTTGATACACCACTGCAGAGAAGAAAGATAAGATTTTTCAAAACAATTCTGTCCGTGAACCCAAACAAAACCTTTTGAAAGCAGCACAAAAACAGTGTTAGTCCAGACAAGTCTTAGTTATGAATATTTTTACAAAAATCCTGATCAAATGCTATCAAATAAAATTCAGAAGGTCATCAAAATAATAAGACATCACAACCAAATGGGGTCGAACTCACAAATAAGCCAAAAGGTATTTCAACATTAGGACTTGCTAAATTAATAGATAAAGGAAAAAGACTGACCACTTCAGTCATGCTGGAATAAAAAGCATTTAATAAACTTTAAGACGAATTTCTTATAAAAGCTTGCAGTAAGCAAGGAGTAATAGAAACCTTTAACCTTATAATTCACAACTTCCAATTAAAACAAGGGACAAATTCTAGTCATGACAAATTCTAGTCTGTGTATTCACAGAGTATACTCAACACTGTGTGGTCTTAATTTTTTAAAAAAGTCAGAAATGCAAGGAAAAATCAAAAGTATGACTATAAACAAAACAGATGAACAAACAAAGGAAAAAGAGACAAAAAACCAGACAAATACAGAGAATAACCTGGTGGTTGACAGAGGGGATGCGGGAGGGGAGAGGGGTAGGCAAAATAGATAAAGGAGATTAAGGGTACACTTGTGGTGATGAGCACTGAGTAATGCATGGAAACGTTGAATCACTGCATTGCACACCTGAAACTAATATGAATAATACTGTATGTTAATTATACTTGAATTTAAAAAAACCAGCAATAGTAACTAAAAAAAAAAGTATGAATATAAATAAAAGAGATAGCTCTTGAACAACTCTGATTTCTTTCACAATTATTGAAATTGGGGCTTTCTCTCCCTTTCTGGGTCAATTTTAGCAATATGTGTTTTTCTGGAAGCATCAGCCATCCTTAGGTTTATGGATTTATTTCCACAAAATTTACTTATATTTCAGATATTTTTAAAAATTACTTAAAACATTTCCTCAAGTCTGTGGTTATTTCCATTTTCTGATTCCCACTTTTGCCCAGGAATCAGGAAAGCATTTGTACTTTCTTTTTTGTTTTTTTTTTAAAGATTTTATTTATTTATTTGACAGAGAGAGACGGCCAGCGAGAGAGGGAACAGGAGCAGGGGGAGTGGGAGAGGAAGAAGCAGGCTCCCAGTGGAGGAGCCTGATGCGGGGCTGGATCCCAGAACGCCGGGATCACGCCCTGAGCTGAAGGCAGACGATTAATGACTGCACCACCCAGGCGCCCCAGAATTTGTACTTTCTTACGTTGGTTTTCCTTGATTAGGTTTGCTTAGTGATTTGTCTGTTTTACCCCTCCACCAATAAATAGCTCTTTGATTTAGAAAGGAGAACGACATTGTCATGATTACAGCTATTAGGACTGCCTACAATACAATCTCTCAGGGAATCAAGTAAAAACCTATTAGATCTAATAAAAGCATGTAGTAACTTGTTCAGATACATGACAAGCATATAACCAACAGCTTTCTTATATGTTAGCATTAATAAATTAAAAAATATAATTTAAAATACATAATGAGTAATGTGAATATTCATGTGAATTTATGTGAATAATGTGAATTCATGAATAATGCAAGACTTATGGGAAGAAACCATAAACTTTATGGAAGACATAAAAGAAGACCTAAATAGAGACTTACCATGTTGGAATGTCAGTTTCTCCAAAATTGGATAAATTCAATGCAATCACAATCAAAATCCCTGTGGGATTTTGTAAATGAATTTTCACAAAGTAATTCTAAAGCTCATCCGTGAGAATAAACATACAAGAATAGCCAAGAAATTTCTGAAAAAGATCAGTGATGGGTGACTTTCCACACTAGATATCAGAGCATATTTTAAGGTATCAAAAATTACAGTAGTCTCCTATTGGCACTGAAATAGACAAATAGACAAGTAGGATATCGAGTCTGAAATAGACCCATGCATTGCAAATCAGTGAGGAAAGGACTGACTACTAATAATAGGCATTTAGGACCTTGAGATAGCCCTTTGAGAGAAAAAAAAGTTTAGAGCTGCACCTTACATAACCCCAAAATAAAATCCAGATAGATCGAATATATAAATGTAAAACAAAAATATCTTTATAATCTGGAGGTTGAGGATGGCTGGGAAAGACTCTCTAACCAAGATACAAAAGTCAGATGCTTAAAGGAAAAGACTGACAATTAAACTACATTAAATTTCAAAATTCTATATGATCAAAGCTAGTGAAAACATTTAAAAATAGGTGAATGTGGAGTTATAATGTAGCAATTCCGAAACTGTATAGTGGGCTTGAATACATAAGTAAATGGCTGGGAGATGGTGGGAGCCAGGTTCTCATCACTGGAGAGAAGGAAAGGTTAGAATTATCCCTGTGGTACTGGACTGGAGTTTGAAACATCTATATAACTCATTTATGTATATGTCACCCAAACACACACACGCACAGATGTACAGATACAGAAACAAATGTAGATATGCATGTATACACGGGTTAGTCTATATACTATACTCGATACTATAAAGTATCTAGCTTGTCTGCTGAGAGCCATAAACAACACCACAGCAGCAACGAGCACACCAAGCACCCAGATCTTGGTTTCTTTTTTTTTTTTTTTTTTAAAGATTTTATTTATTTATTTGACAGAGATAGAGACAGCCAGCGAGAGAGGGAACACAAGCAGGGGGCGTGGGAGAGGAAGAAGCAGGCTCATAGCGGAAGAGCCTGATGTGGGGCTCGATCCCACAACGCCAGGATCACGCCCTGAGCCGAAGGCAGACGCTTAACCGCTGTGCCACCCAGGCGCCCCCAGATCTTGGTTTCTAAATATCATTCTACCATAAAACGGGTGAGGGCTCTGTGAAGAATTGGTTAATTCTAGGACTGGAACAGGAAAAGGACAAGATAAGCCGGGAGCATCTTAGAGTTCCATAAATGTAGGGAATGTTCATAAATGAAAGGATGGACGTTTTGCAAAGGTAGAAGGAGCCAACCTGAAAGAGCTTTCCAATGGCCAAATCTGAGCAAAGAAATAAATAACACGGTGTTGGGTTATAGCCCAAAGTATGAAATAAATACACAGGGGGCGCCTGGGTGGCACAGCGGTTAAGCGTCTGCCTTCGGCTCAGGGCGTGATCCCGGCGTTGTGGGATCGAGCCCCACATCGGGCTCCTCCGCTGTGAGCCTGCTTCTTCCTCTCCCACTCCCCCTGCTTGTGTTCCCTCTCTCGCTGGCTGTCTCTATCTCTGTGGAATAAATAAATAAAATCTTTAAAAATAAATAAATAAATAAATAAATACACAGGTCCAAAGGATAAACCTATAGACCTGAGAGTGGAATAAAACCATGAGCTAAGAAATAGGCCCGTACACCTCCTGTCACCTGATTTCAACAAGGATGCCAAGACCACTCAATGGGGAAAAAAATAATAGTCTTTTCAAGGAATGATTCTGGAACAATTAGACCTCCACACATAAGAGAATGAGTTTGGACCCCTAACTTATACCACATGCAAAAATCAACTCAAGATGGATGAAAGACCTAAATGTACGAATTTAAACTATAAAACTCTTAGAAGGAAATAAAGGTATAAATCTTCATGCTTTTGTCTTAAGCAATAGTTTCTTAGATCACACCAAAAGCACCAGCAACAACAATAACAAAAGATAAATTGAGACTTAATCAAAATTTAGAAACTTTGCCCATGAAAACACACTGTAAAAAAGTGAAAAAATTCAAAGAACGGGAGAAAATATTTGCAAATCATGTATCTGATAGGGGTCTAGTATCCAGACTATAAAGAATTCTTACAACTTAACAATAAAAAGACAACCCAATTTTTAAAAAGAGCAAAGGATTTGAATAGACTTTTCTCCAAATAGATATACAAATGGCCAGTAAGCACATGGAAAGAGTCTCAACATCATTCGTCATATGGAAAGGCACATCAAGGGGCGCCTGGCTGGCTCAGTCAGTTGAGCGTCCAACTCTTGGTTTCAGCTTAGGTCATGATCTGAGGGTCGTGAGATTGAGCCCCGTATCAGCCTCCACGCTCAGTGCCGAATCTCCTTGAGATTCTCTCCTTCTCCCTCCTCCTCTGTCCCTCTCCCCACTCACCTGTGCTCTCTCTAAAAGAAATAAATAAAATCTTTAAAAAAAAAGAGAAATGCACATCAAAACTATAGTGAGAAACCACTTCCCAGCCACTAGGATGGTAATTTTAGAAAAACAAGTCAAAAGCCAGAAAACAAGTGTTGGCAGGCCGTGGTGAACGCTCACGCACTGTTGGCAGGAATGTCAAATGACACAGCCACTTTGGAAAACAGCTTGGCAGTGTCTCAAAAAGTGAAACGCAGAGTCACCATATGACCCAACAATCCCACTTCTAGGTATGTATCTAAGAGAACTGCAAACACGTTCAAAAAAGACTTATCCACCAATGTTCATGGCAGCATTACTCATACTAGCCAAAAAGTAGAAACAGCACAAAGGCTCATGGAACCCGATCGGATAAGCGGAGTGTATATATCCATACAGTGGAATATTATTTAGCCCTGAAAGGAATAAAGGCCCAATACCTGCTATCTACATGGACAAACTTTGAAAACATTATGCTAAATGAATGAAGCCAGACGCTGAAAGTCACATATTATATGATTCCATTTATACGAAATGTCCAGTATAGGCAAATTATTAGGGACAGGAAGTAGATTTGGGGAACAGGGGAAAGAGGGGGTTGGGAGTTACTGCTCGTAAGTACAGGATTTCTTTTGGGGTAATAGAAATGTTCTGAGATTAGATATGGATGGTTTGCATGATATTGAGAGTATAGAAAAATCCATTGAATTATGTTTTGAAATGATGAATTTTATGTTGTATGAGTTATGTTGAAATACTGAAGTACAGGAAGAAGGAAATAGCCTAAAACTGGTGCAAAAACATGTGCGTGAGTCCATACTGAGATAAATAAATGATTTAAATAAATAAATAAAGTTGAAGAGCCAAACTTTCCTATTGAAAAATTCCAAATAGTTTCAGATACTCTTTCTAGGAGGTAAAGCTTACCCCGCACCCTCTCTGTCCCCATCGTAGTGGTGCACTGCGATTGGTGACTTGCTTCTAAGAACTCACATATGGAAAGTCACTCTACAGTGCAGAAGCATGCCAGACACTGTCACCCCCCAGGGTTCAAGATTCACACCACTAGTGATGTCACATGACTTCCGTATCTAATGAGGACACTGCACCTCTGTGATGTTCTTTCAAAAAACCCATAACCCCTGTCTACTCAAGAGGAAAACATCAGGTACGTGCCAATGGAAGCCAATTCTACAAAATGCTAAGAAGAATGCCTTCCAACAGTTAAGGTCGTGAAAAAATAAGGAAAGACGGAGAAACTATCACAGACCAAAGGAAACTAAGGGGCGATAGCACCTAAATGCACTGTGGTATCCGAGATTGAATGCGGAACAGAAAAGCCGGTGAAATCCCACTGATGTCTGAGTGTACTTCATACTAACGTACCAATGCCGGTTTTTAAAATTCTCGTAAACATACGTGGTAATACGTTAACAAGAGGGGAAACTAGGTGAGGGGTCTATGAGAACTCTATATCCCTTTGCAACTTCTCCATCAAATTAAAATTATTTCGAAATAAAAGGTTTATTTAAAAAATAAGTGCAAGACTAGGAGAAAACATGTTCACGTATAACAAGTATAGTTTGCGTCACTTGGCTCGATGGGTCAAGGATATTGTGACAGACCTGACCTCCTGACAGCGTGCATCTCCCCCGCTTCCTGGCTGACAGGTCTCAGACTGGCTCAGAGAGTGCGGATCTCCTGCCCCAATCCCAGCTCTGTCTACCTTTTCATTATCCATACAGTCAGTTCCCCCAGTATAACGTAATGAGTGCATTTTATGTGGTAGAAACTCTTCTTGACATGGAGGATAAAGCTGTGCACAAAATACTCTGTTCTTATGGCGCTTACAGGGAATGAACCATAGTCGGTCTAAGCCAAACGTAACTTCCCTCCCTTTGGCTGTGATTGGCTTTAGGGGTGGCCATGTGGTTCCGTTCCTGCCAGTAAGGTGTAAGAGGAGGTAATATAAAGAGATACTTTTAAATAGTAATTTAAATTTAATAATTTTGGGACTACTTTACATAATTTTAGGGAAGCGAATCTGTAAACCTGAAGAAAGATAGAAATCACGGTCTCCTAAGGAAGGAACAGATTTGGCCTGCACAGGCCTTCATCTCTTTCACTTTTCTTCTTCCTCCTTCTCCTTTCCTCCTGCCTGGAAGGTGGATGTGATGGCTGGAGGTGAGGCAGCTGTCCTGTGCCTATGAAATGCTAAGCGTGCTACACATGACAGAACAGAAAGACAATAAAATGCCTGGGTCTCTGCTGCTCAGATGCTCTAGTCCCGTATTCCTTATGCTTAACCCTCCAGAATTCTCAGGATTGAGAACATTATGTAGAATGCAAATCTATGTATTTGTAAAAACATTTTGATGTTTTGCCATATTCACTTCAGATTTTTAAAAAAGAAATTAGACTTAAGGATAAAGCAAAAAGTCTGCTGTGTACCCTGGGGGACCTCATCTTCCCCCTCGCCCTGCAGAGATTGGCTACTATACTGAAGTCTGTGTCTATCATTCTCATGCATGTTTTCAAACTTTAAACGGTATTGAGCTATTATCGTTCTTCAACTTGCTTTTTCGTTCAACACGTTTTAAAAGATTTGTTCATGTTGACACATGTAGCTCATTTCAACCGCTATACAGTCTCTCTTGGATGAATAGGTCACAATTAATCTACTCTCCTGTCGGTGGACATTTAGGTGCTTTCTAATCTTTCTTCATCATAAACGATACTAGAATGGACAATCTTATACAGGTCTCCTTGGGGATAGATTTCTCCCTGGAACTGCTGAGTCTTAGGGTATGCACATTTAACTTTACTGGACACAGGCTCATGATACCTTTTCAAACCTCATGGGGCCAAATGTGTTTCAGAAGAACTGTTTAGATTTTAGGAAGGCAGAATGGTGTACGTGGCATATATCATACTCTAGCAGGGCTTGGGGAGAGTATTCCATAATCAAATATACTACTTTTTCTGTGGTGAAAAGGAAAAGCATCCACATTAAGTGGGATAAATAAAGACCGTAAATAGTCTCACATCAAGTCAGGTTTTGCTACCAAATATATTAGGAACGAATTTTCAGTTTTCAGGGGTTTTTTTTGTTTTTTTGTTTTTTTGTGTGTGTGTTTATTTCTGAATTGCAAATAAAAGATTTGAATCTGTAGCACAAAACTGCTTTCGAAAGTCATTGTATTAATCTATCTTCCCACCACTGTTTCTCCATAGCCTCATCAGCACCTGTTAATATGGGATATAGGACATTGCCAGTCTGATAGATGTTCACATACTCGGTAAGTGAAACAAAACAGAAAATGGAGAATATGGAAGGAGAGATCTCATTTACGATGGTAATGAAAACGTTAAACATCTGTGGTCGTACGAGATAAGAAATGTGAAGAATCCAAATGCAGAACATGTTAAAACCGTTAGAAGAATATAGATGTGATGAACAAGAGGACAGGTATTTTTCATCAACGCAGACAGACAGACTGTTACAAAGATGCTATTTATCAGCAAGTTATCTTATACGTTCAATGCGGTTCCAACCAAAATCACAACAGAGCTTTTGAAACTTGAAAAAAAATTATAAAATTACCATGGAAGAATAAATTTCCAAATATTCGGGAACAATCTGAAAGAGAAAAGCATGATGTAGGAGGGGATTAGTGGGTATTAAAACAGATTCGACAGATATGGTAGTGAAAACAATATGGTAATGGCTCAGAAACAGAATGATCATGGAACCGTAAATAAAGTCCAGAAATAGAACCAAGGATAAATGGGAATTTAATATATGATGAAAGATGATATTTACACATTAATCAGTGATGCTGTGCAACCACTGGTTAGCCATTTTGGAAAAAAGAACATGCTGGACCCCTGCCACCTTCTTTACCTCCAAGTAAACTTCAAATTGATAAGTAATTAACATGTTAAACATGAACTATCAGAAGAAAACATGGATCAGTATTTTTATAATTTTGAAGAGAGGACAGTCTGACATGAAATCTAAACATCATAAAGGAAAAGCCTGATAAACTGACATTTCAAAAAGGAGAAACCTTTTTTCTTTGGCAAAAAAATGCCAGGGAGTGAATATTGTGGCTCGTCTCTTCGATAGTCCTTCCACCATTTCCCCAGTGTGTAGCTGCCATGCGGTTTGTTTGAGGGGGAGTAGTAACACCTCTTTACTCCAGAGTCCTGGGGTGAGAACTGAGTGTTTTAACCTACCGGACTAATTCCATTGCCCTTGCCACAGGGATTGGTTCAAGTAACCCACGTCTCCACAGTAAATCCATGGCATGGTCTTTGTCAAAGAGAATGACACGTAATCCAACTTAGGGCTCTAAATATGGGAGGCCATGGTCAGCAGGCGCCTTACTCTTCTCAGAGGGCCGTTGGAAGTCAGTTTCTGACAGCGTAGTGTGGAGGTGTGAAACCTGGAAGAATGACAGCCATCTAGCCACCAGCGGGGAACTGAAATCTAGGATAGCCTTGGTACTTATTATAAAAGGCAGAGCAGACAGAAGGAAAGAAACAGGACCTAGACATATTTAGTCATCGAATCAAACCAACCCTAAACTACCTTTGGACTTTCAGTCAACAAATCTCCTCTTTTGGGTTAGGTTTTATGTTACTTGCAGAATCAGGAGTTCTAAATGATATGGACCATGAAGAGACTCAAAAGACAAACTGGGGGAAAAATCTGCAAATGCAAATGACAAATAATTAAAATCCCTAAAATACAAAGAGCTACAGGGCAACATGAAAAGGAAAACAACCTAATTTTTTTAAAAAGGCAGAATATATGGATAGCTGCTTCGTAGAAAAGGAAACATGAATGACGGCTACAAATGGAGGCTTAAGCTCACTGTCAATTCATGTACAGAAGACAAAAGGAGGTCATTTTTTACTTCTAAGATTGGCAAGAATGAAAAATACTATTACTTGGGGCCGAGGATAGAGAAATACATTCTATCACATCCTATTGGAGAGAGTGTAAATGGGTGATTTTTCAAAAGAGTGATATACAATTTCCATTCACGTTTATAATACTTTTGATCTGGAACCCACCAATGCCACTCCTGAAACTTGATCCTACAGAAATGTCTAGGCAAGAAGGCAGAGGTGTGCACGGATGTCTTGCAATACTGTTCACAGTAGTGCAGTAGTGGGAACGTCCCAGAGAATAACCAGTTCAGAAGCAAAGGAAGCCCAGGGACATCCATGCAATGCAAGTGTTCGTGGGCTTCATAAAGGAAGCAATCCTATGGTATCGCCGTGAAAGGCGTCCAAGCTACATTAAGTGGGAAAGAAACCTGTAATATAATATACTATGATCATACTTTTTGTGAAAAAAAGTATATACACATTCAAATGAGCAGAAAGAACATCATCATACTGTGTGGGAAGTGGGATCAGGGGTCCGTGGGGGGGAGCCCCGAAGTCTTTTAGATACCCACGTACCCCTACGCACGTCCACGTACACAGGCCCTCGCCGCCGCCGCCAGACCCACGTCCCATCAGGAGCTCCACTGCTATTTTGGTTTCTCACCTGACTCCATCTGTTTTCAGCCTGTTCCTTACTCCACGGCATCCCAAGAGTGGGGTGGTACATGGTTGGAGAGAATTTTAAAGCCATAACAAAGCTGACTAAAAGTTAGTTTGCTCTTTATCCTCAAAGCCCTTCCTAAACAGTGTCCCCTACAAGATATTCCTCCTAGCGGGGAGTGCTGTGCTCCCGGCCCCTCCCTTGGTAGCGGCTGTCCCCACTCCGAGAGTGACTCATTTGGTCCCAAGGGCCCCGGTGCCATGTGCGGGACAGAGTGCTGCAAAGGGTTCAGACAGGCGTAGAAGGTCATCCCTGACTTGGAAGAGCTCGTTGTCAAGCCTCAGCGTCAGACAAGGTCACAGTTACTAGAAATCCTCAGTGTCTCCAAGGCTCAACTTACTGCCCCTGTGACCTGCCTCCCCATAGCAGCCTCTCCTCCCGCTGCCCCAACGGTCTACCCTCACTCCCCCCCCCCCCCATGCCCTCATGCTGCCCTGCACCGGAGGCCTTTCCACGGAAAAAGAAGGAAACTCTGATCCTCTGATCTTACTTCTCCCATGCCCATCTTTGCCTCCCTCTGTCTCAGGGTCCAGATCATCCCTTAACCTTCACTTTGCTCCTGAGGGTGACACCCCGAAAACTCCTTCTCTAAAACCTTGGAAACATACCTGGAAAGAAAAAGTGAACTGGATTCTCGGAACTTGCTATCTGAAAAGCCTTTAGCTGGGCAGAGGCCGCTTTCCCGGGCCCGCGGAAGTGGTGTTTCCCCAGCAGGCTTCTCTGGAGAAGAGGTTCACTGGAGAGGGCAAGGCCTTACTCCCTCAGCTTTAAAAATGAGCACTCCATGGAATAGAAAGAAAGAAAAGCCATCCACCCGGCTGAACCTGAGCCTTGTAACAGAGAGGGGAGTGTGTAGGGAGAACAAGAGGGAGATCCAATTAATTACCCGTAGAAGCAAAGGTAAAAGTTGAAGATTACGAGACCCATTTACAGGAGGAAATAGACCCATCATTGAGCCTAGAGAATGGAAGGATTGTTTAGGGCCAGAAAAGCGTCTCAATGTTCAGATTCCATTCCTTTTCTGGAGCTTTGGAGAGAGGAAGGTCATAGCTTGGGCTTGGAAGATAACACTTAGCAGTGGGTTCAGACTGGGAGGGGGCCTGTTGTCTTGGGCCTGGTCCTGGGCCCACATCCTGGCCCCACCCGGAGGGAATAGGAGCTTCAGTCCTCTCTGGGAGTTGATGTGGGCTGGCTGGTGAAGGGGAGCCCCCCCTTAGAGAGGCCCCTCCATTACCATCACAACAGCTGATGTCACAGACCCCACAAAGCAGCTGGGGCCCCAAGTGCAGGGTAACCCTAACCCCAGCAGTGATTGAAACAGATAGAGGGGTGGCTCTCCCACACAATGCCCAGGCCCCCACTTCTCTCCTCCTCCTCCTTGCACTTCCTCAAGAGCTTTTGTCTTCTGGTCCCTTGGGCTGTGAGGCTCTCTCATTCCCGGCAAACACTGCCCATTAAATTCAACACTGAGGCCTCTGGGGGAAAGGAAAGGGTCTGGCACTTTCCCTCCCCTTACCTCCCACTAGCTAGTCCCCATCCTCATCTACCTGGTGAGCAGATAAGCCTTGCTATGAGCAAAGGGGGCAAGCTGGTAAATGCTTCACATCCGTACCAGGCCCCCCACCTCCCACCCTGCTCTGGGCACCCCGCAAGGGCTGCTATTCCCTCTCTGGATAAGGCCTTGGGTGAGCCCCTGCACCAGTCAGTGCTCAGAAGCTATGGAGAATGTCTGGGATGAGTCAGGTTCAGTTTGGCTTTGCAGGCCCACGTGTCTGGACTAGACTCTCTGGTTTGCAATCTCCCCAACCAGCTGGAAGTCTGTATTCTCAGAAATGCAGGGTCCTCCTGCCCACCTCAGGACCCTAACCTGGCTGGGTAGAGAAAGCTAGGAATGGTGGCTGTACTGGGTTTTAGGTATGACCTGGGGATCACGTGGGGGCTCCTAGAAAAGGCTGGTGGCAGAGCTATAGGTCTTGAAGAATCAGCCAGAATTGTAGGAGGCAGGGGGAGAAGGTAGGCTCAGAGCTTCTTCTTTTGGCTTTCCCTCAGGAGATCTGGATTTCCAAAGGGATCTGGTTATCACTCAGTAATTTAGTCCTGAATCTTTCCTAGACACTGAGGAAAGCCGTGTACTTTCTATCCAGAAACAGTGAATGCAAGCTGGTGCGCACACGGGCACACGGACACTCCCACACACACAGAGTCCAAGGGGTCATGGACCCCTGGTGAAGAACTCCTGAATTCTAGTGAAGTGTTGGCACCCGAGAGCAGAGAACGTTCTAGGTGGTGGTGACGGGGAAATTCCACCCGAAGCACTGGCTCTACTCTGAGCAGGGCAGTTGGTTGATTTGAAGGGCTTATACCCGTTTCACGTACAGGAGCTGGAGAGCCTTCGCTACCATTAAGCCCATGCTGGGCGTGGGGAGGGGAAGGAGGATGTTGTGGAATTGGAGGGGAGGGAGGAGAGGCCTGCAACCGTGCAGGCGCTGTACGGCTAGGGATTGGCTCAGCATCTGGGCCATCCACAGCTCACGGACACTGTCCCACCACCCTGTCAATGAGGACGGCTCTTCGGTGTCACTGACGAGGACTAGGACATTCAGGGAGGTAACCGGTCAAGGTCAGCCGGCTAGGAAGTGGCATAGCAGGGACGGACACCCGCTTGCGGTAGTCGGACTTGGTACTGAAGAAATTCTTCCCATCCTCTTCTCCTGGCTTCTGTGCCAGCTGAGGGGGCAAGCGCGGTGGGAGCTGTTCCATCATTTCTGGCCTTACCCCCCGTGGTTCCGGGTGTGCCCCGGGCTCTGCACGAACCCTCCCAGCACGGGCCGCAATCCGGCCAACTTTTCCCTCGACCGTGCTCTGCGCCCAAGACCCTCCCCCAGCTTAACACAGTCTGAATTCAAGGCCCTCACGGCCCAGCTGATTATCACCCCGCTTTCTCTATGCTGTCTTCCCTGACCAGACCCGCTCCCGCAGCAGGCCATGAGGCCCGTCCCTCTCCCACACTGAGCTCTGAAACAGGCTCATACCTCCCTTCCCCCCACTTGGCTTTGTTCTGGATAATGCTAGAAGCCCGTCCTTCGCAGGGCTGGTGTCCACACACGAGGCTTCAGGCGGCCTGGCCCGGAGCTCCGCATGAAGTCGGGCATTTCGCAAGTGCCTCCTCCTGATGTCGATGATGGCGTGTTAACTGCAGGCAGGAAAACCTAACCCACGGGTTTGGGATGTTTCCAAGGGCTCCTTGCCTTGTGTGGCGGGGAGGATTTCTCCCCCCTCAGGCCTCTGCCTGCTCATGTCCTCAGTCCTGTTGAGGGGGTGCAACGGCTGCCACTGAATTCGCCAACCATAGCTGCGCTGTGCGAAAGGGGCAGAAGAACCAAAAAACCATGAGACAACACCGTGGCTTTTGAAACAGGTACATAGGCTCCCTTGTTTAATAGCAGTTAAGAGAAGAAAATGTACAGGAGGAATAAACATGCTCTTTCTACACGGGAGGCCCCCACTGACCACGAGGCCCATCTGCATCAGTAGCTTTACTAGTGAGTCTTAAAGAAAAAAATTCCCTTTAGAGTTAAAAATGGACTCTCCTAAATTTCCTCCATAAATGTGCAACTATTTGTGCAAAATAAAAAGGCCATTTCCAACACATGAGTGAAAAGTAATTGCGAACGCAGGCAAAGAAAAGAAAAAGAGGCAGCGGAAGCAGCCAGGAGCAGAGTCCTGGGAGAAGGGGGGCGAAGGGAGGGGGAGCTCTGTAGCAGGCCCCGGGGAGGGTGGAGAGGCTTTCTGAGGAAGGGCATGGCCATTGCCAACCTTGGGGCTAGAGGGCCCTGGGTCTTGCTGAGCAAGCACTTGCCAAGTGGGCAATGAAGCTAGGCTGGCTTTGAGGCCCGAGAGACTGTTAGGCCTGGTATGCAGTGGAAATGCTGGGGAGCACTCCTTGGAAGCTGGACACTCCTTTTGCCAACAGGGACACTGCTGGTTCCAATTTCTAGGTCCTGTTCTTCCCCACCCCCAACAGCTTCATTCCCAGTCCACTCAAAGATTTCCTGTGAATGCTAAGACTATACGAGCTGCCTACACTTCTGTAGAAACCTACCAGGGTCCCAGACCAGAATGTCCCTTTAGAAACACGGACTGGCTCAAGAACTGGCTCAGTGTCACGCCAACTCCAAGGCCCATAGGCTTCTAGCCACCAGTGTTCTTGCTCTCGTATTGAGGCCTGCCGGGGCACTTCCACACCTCTGGGCATCTGAGGCCAGGTCTTAGGAGTCTGAGGGGCATGGGCGCATGTGCACAAATCCTCTCAAGGGCTGGCCCAGCTACAGGCCTAGAGACAAGACTCAAAAATCCGACTTCGCCAATCCAAACAGCTTGGACGTTGCCGGTCCCTGTTTTTTGACCTTCCCTTGCCCAACAAGAGTGTATCTCTAGAGACAACTCAGTAGCAGCATGTTGGTTTCGTCAGAGAAGACTGAAGACAGACTGAGAGGGAAGAGATACACCAAACGATCCTCCCCTAGGAGTCCTGAGCTTGGGTAAGTGTGTTCTTTAGAGGGGCTTCCATGTACGACATGCAGAGGAAACCCCATTCCTCCACCCTGTCTACTTTTCCTCTACGGCAGTCTTTCCAGGGTACGGGATTGAGACCAGACCAGCACCGATGACTCAGAAAAGACAAAAACTGACATGCTTAAGGTTCTCTCTGTCCCGTGTCCCAGTCTCAGTACTCCAAGCTGAAAGGACCTTGCTGCCAACAGGGGACCAGTGAAGGGGTGTGTGTTGGGCCCTTCTTAAGCAACAGGACTCCAGATTGCTCTCCTTCAACCAAACCCAGGGCTCGGGCGATGGCATCTGGGGTCTCATTCCCATGGCCCCCCGCCCTCCCTTGCCTTTTGCAATTCTGGGGCCAGCATTTACCCTCGATCCTCATCCTGAGACCCTGGGCCAAGCACCCAGGCCTCAAGGTAAGCCTTAGAAAGCTTCTCCAGAGCTTCCATGCAGCCTGGCGTCTCCAGCTTTGAGGAAGGCTCAGGTCTGTGTGTGTACTCTCTTCCCCCTGGTTTGCAAGTTGGGATGGGATACGGGGGGTTTGGGGTGGGGAAAGAAAAAGGAAGTACTGCCCTCCCCAGAAGCAACTCAGTAGCTGACAAAGGTGGTGAAGAATTCTGTCTGATGAGTCTCTCCTCCCACTAATCCAAGCTGGAAATGCCTGTGTGGCTTATTTGTCATTGTTTGCTGATGCACAATTATACGCTTGCCGGTAGCCACAGCAGCACCTTCCTGAAGAGTCCTAAAGTGCAGGCTCCTCTGACTGACCTCACAGCAAAGCCCTTGCACCACGTGGCAGGAGCCCACGTGCGACACTGGACACAGCCTCCAAGCTAGCTAGTCCAGGCTCCCTTGCCAAACTCCAGAATGCGCGGGATGGGATTGCAGACCACCTTTCTCAGGTGAGGCCAAAAGACAGCTACGGGGATCTCAGGAGAGGATGGAAGGCTTGGGCTTGAGGAAGAAGAGCTTCACATCTAGGATATGACTTAGTAAGGGACCGCTGGGCCAGAGGCAACAAACTACTGGCCATGGTTGGCCCAGTCTACTTCATGGTGACAGTGGCTCCATCCCGACAGGCATCCTGTCCAGCTGCAGCTGCCCCCATAGTGCAGAGCTGATAATGTTTCTTTGAAAGATGGTGGCCAGAGAGCTGGCTTTCAAACACAAGGAGTACTCCCGAGTAACTTTCAGGTTTTACCTAAGGGTAAAGGAAGGGCCATTTCCAGCGTCTGGAATCTGACTTATCCCAATGACACTACTGAAGGAGGCCAAGTCTGAGACTCTCTGTGAAGATCAATGGAAAGAACTGTCGATCTATGCTCTGAACCAAGTGCCCCGACCCTGAAAGAAGACGATGAGATGAATAGGGAAGGGACCGAGGCTCTGATTCCATTCACACTGGCTTTCAAGAGCTGATAAAACTCCTCCTGGTGTGAAGCAACCTGCCCTTAGTCACGGGGTCCAATTATCACCACTGTATACTCAGCTCTATCTTGCCCCAGAAAAATCAGCAATAAAAGCACTGGGTCAGATCTGGGCTAAAGAAACTGCCACCCTTGGGGGACTGGAGTGAAGCTGTCATCTGGCCACAAGCCATGCTTGTTCCCCAGCCAATGAAAGTTGGTGGGTTGAGGAGATATGAACCTCCAGAACCATGTGCTGGTCTTTCATACGCTAAACAGTAACATTTTCCAGGTCCTCTCCTTGCATCGGGAAGGGCCAACCCCACCTGTGTGGTGAATGGGGCGCCCGGGAGTGAACAGGATATACTTTATTATCTTTTCGCCTACTCACCTTACCTCCCAGTGCCAAGGACCCATTTTGTTTGTGTCATTCCTGAGCCCCAGACCTAGGCTTTAGAGCCACATGAAAGGTGGGTCAGCATCCTGGGATTGGTGACACCACCATCTCCAGGCCACTACAGAGAGTACAGTATGACTTCCCCTGTGTCCCAGCCTAGCCACACCTCACGTACTTGCTTTTTCTTGTGCCTCTTTCACTATAGGGAAAGGTTATGTGAATACTGTACACAGGTTATTAAAAAAATACATTTGCTCTCTTTGAAGAAGAATGCACAAATGCAGGGCCAGCCGGGGCTGGGTCCCGGCGTCTGGGGCTGTCGTGAGCAGCCTCTGCGGGCCCGAGGCCAGCCTTCACGAGTGGTGGCTGCTGATGAGTCCCCGGAGCTGCTTGGCCACAGTGTCAATCAATTTCTGCTTGTCTCGCTCATTTTTCCGAAACTGTGCAAACATGTTGTTCTTGCGGCTAGTGTCCTTCATCCTAAACAGAGAAGGAAAGAAGGAGAGCAAAGTGTTTGAGGAGGCAACGGTGGAAGGAGAACGGATGGGAGGTAGGATGGCACCGTGCATCTTCACCTCCACCCAGAGCTGAGAGAGTCGAGAATATTTCCATTGTCAGGCCCATACCTACCTACTATTTAGGAAGCTGTCCTGCTGGCATCCACAGCCCTCCCAACCTCAGTCACCTTTGGAAAATAGTCCAAAGCCAGCTACGGAGGGGCCAACCCCTTGATCGTCCATACCCACCCTACCTCCTTCCCTCCCCTCTATCTCCAGGTACGCTCCTGTTACAGGCATCTGGGGCATGCTAAAGCCCTGATGGTCAATAGGCTCTTACATAACATCTAGATCTAGGATCCACTTATCATCTCCTGAGCTTATGAAATCCTGCTGGGACCTTAGAGCTGGTATTTGAAAAATAAAGCAGAAAAATACTCTCAACTAGTAATTCTAAGAGGAGATGAGTAACTGAAAGCCACCGTGTATTTCTAAATTCCGCCAGTCGGTTCCTGGGTCCCATCCCTAACAAAACTAAGGGCCTGACTGATCTCCTCTGTCTCAGAGTAAGGACCCAGAGGCGGTGAGGTGGCTGAGTGCATCGTGAGGAGGACAGCAGGTGGACCATCCTTTCCCTTGATGAGCCAGAACTTTAGGCAAGAGAAGCTCCTGAGAACTCAAGGGCTGTCCATATCCTCAGACCTTTGACCTTCGCAGAGCTTTCTATTACCGGGTCCTGCTAAAGCTCCAGAGATGGCATATTCTTAGAGCACAAACCATGGGCAGTTCTGGCCAACACTTGTGGCCAGATGGAAAGACCTAACCAGGAAGCATGGATAAAGTCAAGACCAGGCTGTGGTTTCGCAGAAACACCCAAGTCTGAGTAAGCCGTTGTGACAGAACGTGGGGATGTGCTAATCCCTGCAGAGTCCACAACCTCTGACACCTGACATCTCACTGTGACCTCTGGCCTCCGCCTCTGCACACCGGCCCTCCAGCCCACAGCTAGTTCCGGTGTTAGAGAATTACGAACACTGCCCAGACTAATTTCTCCTTGGAGTAGGCATTGGTGGTCTTCACCACCATCCCCCAGGAGCTGGGGCAACTCTCTGACTTCACAGCTCCTTGGGCTGCATGGAGACAGGTCAGAAGAAGCAGGGGGGAAGGAACCTGGTAACCCTGGTAATCTACCCCCAGGTATACTTCCCAGGGGCCTCTGGCCAATCCTGGCCCATTTTTTCCTGTGGGGTGGCCCTTGTGCAGAGGGACAGATGTGAGGCCAATGGGTTAAAAGGCTAGAGATACCACAAGGGCATTTACATTCACGAGGCCAGGAGATTCTGATGAGCACCAAAGCTGTGTGGTTGGGGCCGACACTGACGGCCGCTAATGAGTTGTGACTTCTTTCACAGATCTAAGCTTAAGGGCCTTCGGGCTGGAATTACTCAAGGGAACTCAGAACACTGAGTACAACCACCCACACGTGCAGGACTGAGCTTGGAGGTGAGGAAGAAGAAGAGGTGACAGAGGTCAGTTGGAAAGAAAGCACACGGGTCCTCGAGGCTATGATGATGACTGTATTTGGTCCCGTACATATGAATGGCACAATTATGTTTGTGGAACTGGCCTGGCTTTAGATTATTTATTCCAGAGAAGGACTCCTTATCCTTTGCTGCATATGCTATGTATCTAAATGAAAACAACACAAAACAAAAAAGAAAGAAAGAAGGAAGAAAAAACCCTCCCTACACACATAGGGTGTTCATTTTAATGTCCTATGTGATCATGAATTTCATGACGACTCGAAGCCCCCAGAGATGGGGAACCAGAGTTGGCTTTCAGCTTCCATGAGGAAGCTCCCCAATAAGGTAGGAGAAAGGGAGGAAGAAGGTAGTCCCGGAACCTCAGAGGCTAGGAGTGCTTGGCCAGTAAGGCCTGGGGTTGGGAGTACTCAGAAGATAAAGTCCAGTGCCCCGACGGCTGACGGCGGCATGCTGGTTTGTGCCCTGGGTTGCTCCCAAACCAAAGGGGAGCGCTCCTCCACTCCCCTCCTATTCTGGAAGACTGGGATCCTGATCTACTCTGGCTATGGCCACCTCTCATTGACACAGGGGCCACTTCTCTTTCCTGAATGTCCTCAGCAGGTCTTTGGGCTTTGCATGTCTCACCCTGCCAAGAAGCGCCAGGTTGAAAAGGAGAGACTGTCAAGCTCTGGTAGTAGATCTGGCTGGGCGAAAAGCAGGAAAGGGCTTCAGGTAAAGGGACTGATTCCTATGAGGCTGGGAAGTAGGGATTTTAGTGATCTGGGCAGCCTGTGGCCCTACTGTGTTTGGGAGGAAGCTTTTAAACGCTTCTGATGGCTCGGGATAAGCACATGGCTTTGTTACTGTTCGGCTTCCAGAACGCTACACAGAGGCTGCTTATGTTAGCCCGTTGCTGAGCCACAGAAGGTGGATCAGGTGATATTTAGATTTAGGGATTCTTAGGAACACACAAGTAAAGGACCGTTGAGAGAAGAACTGGAAGGGAATCCTACAGCCCATTTGGACACATAGTGAATACAACATCTAAACACCAACTGAAAGGCCCAAATGTCCCTCATTTCAGCTGGGATTAGGCCTTGCCTCTAATAAAAAGTTTTCCCCGCAGACATAGGTTCCAGATCTTAACGCCATGGGCTTCAGCACCAGGAGGTGGGCGAGACTGCTGAGGAGCCCCTTCTGTCAGGGCTGAGTTTCAAACCTTGCATCAGAAGAGTAGAGAGCGTGCCAGGAAGCTGAGTGGGAACAAAGTTTTACCTACACGAGTGGGGGAAAATCCGGACCGCCACCTCCAGCCCCATAGGAATTGGTGTGCCAAGGGTCACTCTAAGGACCAAGGATAGAGGAGACAGCCAGCCAGCTGGCACCAGGCTAGTTTAGTAGATTAGTATGTCAGGGTGGAGATAACTCACGGGGTAAGGATTTAGTATAGTCATTAGTGTCAGTGAGGAAACCAGAAGGACTTGCCTCAAAGTGATGGAAAAGGCCCAAGTGAATAATATACTTACTCTCTAGATATCCTAGGGAGGAAGGTCATTGGGAGAGAGAATCATGGGAAACAAAGTTAAAATGGAAACATCAGTCTGTCTTGGTCTGGAGAAAGTCGCACCCTGGGCTCTTAGAGTTTCTTGGCTCCAAACACATTCCTCTGCATCCTGCTCTTGCCTACTTCCTATCTCCTCCCCTTCTCCCCTGTAATTGCATAGTAGGGAGGATACACCTTAGCCTTCCCTGCTGCTTAAGGTTCCACTCTGACCTCCTAGACACTGATTCATGCACCCAAGTTCACAGATGGCCATATATGTACTTGCCATACTGCTTAGATGCAGGGTACTCTTCTAAGAAGCTTCTAAGAAGCTGGCCGTTAACTAGTGTGATGACAAGAGAAAGCTTCCCTTTCACATGGATCTTGGTCTCTGGCCTGCCAGCTCTCAACTAGGTTAGGAAAAGCCAGAGCGAGGCTGCGTAACAGACTCCAGCATCTGGGCGATATACTGGTTAGCCGTGAGCTGTTCCGGAGCTAGCTAACCCAGTCTCAGTGGCAGCACTCTGCTGGCCAGTGACTGCCCAGAGCAGGAATGACACACCTTGTCCAATGCAGTTTTCTTGGGACAGTCGGCACAACAAGGCTCAATCTGGCAGGGAGTGGGAGGGGATGCTGGTGAAGGTTTCAGGAATTCCAGGAACCTCTCTGCTAGAAACCACAGAAGCCATCTTCTATGGGGCTGTTCAATGGGGCTGTCCCCAGATGATTGGGGCCAATCTCCCTCTCTTCACCAGGCGGCCTAAGCCCAAACTGGAGGCATCTTCCTTTCTTGTCATCTCCAGTTAAAGAGATGTTGCCCCATTCAGCTCCAAGGTAATGCCAGAGTCCACCTGACCCATACTTGGCCTAGCTTGTTGGGGCTCAGGAATTAAGAGGCTACAAGAAGAAGGCCAGCCTGCCAAATCCAATGGTGGAGACGACTGGCAACTTCAAGAAGAGGACCTCTCTGCTGTCTTTGGAAGGTATTGGCAAAGAGAAAATGTCTCCGAGCCCGATCCCTGTGCCCCTTCCCCACCTCCCAACGGAGAGCCCTGGACTGGGTACTCACTTCTCCAGCAGCGTCAGAGCTGTCACCGGGTTCACTCGCAGGTACTTGCAGCTGGGCTGACCATAGTCAGCAAGGTAGGTTGACCAATCCCACTGGATGAAGAGATCCAAAAGCTGGAAAATATTCAAACCCCACCCCAGGGATTAATCAGACAAGACAAACCAGGATCTCAGAAGACCCCTAACATCCTCACTACCAGCTAACAGTAGACTTGAAAAATCAAAATCAAAATGTACTAAGAGAAAGAACGGCTGAAGACCATTGGTATTTTCGTAATGTAACTACGCAAATAAATGAGTACTCAGTAGAAGGTCGGGTGGTCTCTGCCGTAAGCACTGGGGTGCTGTAGAGACCACAGGCCAGCATTCAGCTCTCAGGGGCGGGCCTGAGACTGAGCAAAACACGAGACTGTCATAGTAACTGGTCACTTATTAATTTAATAAATACTTATCAAATGCCTTCCATGTACCAAGCACCGTTCCAGGAGCTCAGAATTCAACAATGAACAAATGCAGGCGGATACAGTCCAGCGGCACATATGCAACTGTATAACCTTTGAGGTTAAAAGGCGTGGGTTCAAGAACCAGTTTCATGACTTGCTGCATTGACTATGCCCAAGTTACTCAGCTGATACCCTGAGACAGACTGAGAAACTATATACCGGTCTCTGGCCCTGGTTACCAGCACAGAGCTCCTAAGACCCTTCAATTCCCTAAGTGATGAGAACACTAAGAGCATCTCTTGTCCGAATATTGGCCTTTGACCTCTGTTTTTGACACAGATTTCCTCAAACCCGTGTGATTTCCTGGGTGGCAGGAGTGTCTTTTGTTCTAATGGGGTGACCCTGGGTGGACTCCCAGATAAGGGCTGGTCCCTGCAAAGATCAAGCCATGATTAGAAGCTTGGAATTTTCAGTCCCACCACCCATTCTCTTGAGAAGGGAGAAAAGCCGAAAATAGAGTTCATGATCCGTCATGCCCGTGTGATGAAGTCTCCATAAAATCCCTCAAGTATGGGGTGTGGAGAGTTTCCGGGTTGGTGAACACGCGGAGATCTGGAGAGTGGTGTGCGCAGAGCCGGCATGGAAGCTCCTTCACGCCCTTTTCCCTAGACCTTGCCCCACGCACCTCTTCCACCTGGAGGCTTCGCTTACGGCCTTTTCCAATAAACCTGTGATCTACTAAAGTGAGATGTTTCCTGAGTTCTGGGAGCTGTTCCAGCAATTCAACGAACCTGGGGAGGGGTCAAAGGAACCTCCCATCTACAGCAGTTGGTCAGAAGCCCGGGTTGACAACCAGGTGGTTGGTGTCTCAACTGGGGGGAGGGTCTTGTGGAACTGAGCCCTTAACCTGTGGGATCTGACACTGTCTGCGGGTAAACAGTGTCAGAATTGAGCCCAATTGTAGGACATCCAGCTGGTGTTGCAGGGAACTGCTTGATGTGGGGCAAAACGTCCACGCATTTGGTGACCAGAAGTGTCAGAAACGAAATGTTTCACGTGGGTAGTAAAGGAGACTCGGGGAGAAACATAGTAGGGAAGCACTGAGTTTTCCCTTTACAGATACAGACATACACACATGCCTATAGCATGTAAACAGGACACAGAGACCACACAGAAACACGGAAGTAAGGCATGAACGGATCACGTAGTGTTACGTGAGGCAACCTGTGTTGCACCTACGTGGACACGGGCTGAGTAGATGAACACCAGGGCCACGGGAGGTCAGGACTGAAAAATGAGCTCAGTCCATGGTTGAGGGTACAGAGCCTGGCGCTGGGGTCAGGAGTGTTCAAGAAAAATGCCACGGAGTTAGGAGTGCCAAGAACTAGATGGGTCTAAGAAAATAATGAGAGCACTCTAAGGGCAAACTGAGTTCTGAGTCTGGGGGAGATTCTGACTTAGAGAAACGTAAATAAATTTTGTCAAAGGCTTTCATTCCCAGATTTAGCCTCAGGTTATCACCCTAACAAATATTTAAGAACTGTAACTGAGTAAAACTAAAAAAGAAATCAGTGCATTTCCAAGGTAGGAGTGACGAAAGGGCAACTGTTGGCTCCCTCTGTAAGCTTCTAGAGGGGGTAAAGTCCCGTTTTCACATTGCTACACAGGAGGAAGGCCCCCTAAGCAGTCTTTTTAGCAATGAGATACACGTAAAGGCTTTTGGGACTCAAGACATGTCCCTACTTCTCCCTTTCCAAGAGGTAACTGCTGATGGAGACAAGTGGGCGGCCATCTCTGTGCAGAACAAAGACCAGAGAGGCCTAGAGTCAAATCCAGTGCCAGAGCCTGGGCTCTAGGCACACCTTCCTCCCCTGTCTGTCTTCACTGTGCAGCTGGGCAAACAGGCACTGTGGGCCTTGCCCAGCTTGGCCAAGCCTCCTCTTCCAACCATTCTTTTAGAACAGTTGTTATAAACCTCCTCAGGCAGGACAGGAATTGGCTGACGTCCCGAGCCTAAAACTGAGAAAAGCCCCTATCCCCTCAGCCAAGAAAGGGGTGTTAAAGATGAGAGGAGACGGGGAGAGAGACGAGCAGACATGTCGGTTGGTCTAGGCTGGCCTGGCCCCAAAGGGCCCTCTCAGGCCTCTTTCAGGTCAGGCCTATTTTAGTTGGCAAGTAAAAGGGCTTCTACCACTTCCTTTCACTGCCCCCAAGGCCTCACAGAGCTCTGCTCAAGGAGAGAATTTTCCCTGACTCCCCACTCTAACTGTGGTGTTTCTGTGCTGTACTGCCCGAAGACCACGAGAGACAGTTCTCTTCACCTGCTCCAGGAGTGCGACAGACACTCGGGCTGTCCCCGGTTCTGCAGTCCTCCCACCACTGTGCTTCACAAACACAATTACGCTTTCCCCCTAAATCCCAGGAAAAAATTATGAAAAAAAGATAGCCTTCTCTTAATTAAAATTTCTTCTCAGAAAAAGGTGAAAAACCCGGGGGAGCCTGTTACTGTTTGCACACTAGCGAGGGAATACAAAAAAAATGGATGAATAACAAGTTGGATTAGAAAATTCGGAAAACCTGATTTCCTAAAAGTTATTTCAGGTATTTTCAGTTGCGTACACACACACACACATGCATTTGATGAAACTACCTTCTTTATTAATGAATTCCTAATTTCTATGATGGAATTAATGGTATCCGTCTTTTCTGATTTATTGCAAAGAATGCCATGTCCTTCTGGATGATGACAACTGGGCAAATCACCAGTGGGGTGTGGAGGGTAGTTCATGATTTAGCTCCACAGTTTTCTATTTTTATCTTCCTGCCCAAGTCTCTCAATGCCAGTACTGAGCCTAAAAGCTCTGGGATGACAAACTCCTTAATTGATCCCACTCTGGGCACGAAAGCTACACAACTCTATTAAGCTCAACCAGTCTGAGCCTGTCCATCCCACTCTGGGTCTGTGTTCCTTTCCACAGTCCTATCAAGGGCCGGTGCCCAGATCTTACAGGCACCTCTGCGAGAGATGGACATAGACTAGAGTCTCGGGAGTATTTAACCAAGTTAGCTGTACAGGGCACGGTTCCACTGGATTCCATGGAACAGTGTTTGGAGGCCAGGAGACCCAGCAGGCCTCTTGATTGACACAGCACTTTGAAGACTGACTTTGCAAAGGCGAGCCAGCCCCTCCCAGCCTGGGTCTCCACATACAATGGCCTTGTTAGATCTCAGCGAAGTCTCTCTCAGGGATGCAAAACGTTCAGTCACCACTAATGATCGCATTCTTTTTAATTTGTAAGGTTTTTCATTTGGAAATAATTTCAAACTTATCACAAGGTTGCAAGAATAAGCATAGAATAAAGAACATCGTATGCCTTCCTCCCACATCCATCATCAACATTTCACACCATATGCTCCAGCCTTCGTGTGCTCTTTCTCTCTTTACACACATGGGCACACAAGATCGTTCTTTTCCGAGTCTCTGGAGAGCACACTGCTTGTACCCTGCCCTTTATTTCAAATACTTCAGCATTCCTAAGTATTGGAGATATTCTCCTGCATAACCATAGTAGTTTTCAACTGCGATAAATTTAATACTGATACAGTCCGTATTCTAATTTTAGAAATTGAGTCAATAATGTCCTGTCTATAGACTTTGGTTTTGCTCCACGAAATCACATAGCTTAGGACGAGGTATTACATTTAGTTGTCTACCGAGTCTCCTTTAATCTGGACTATTCCCACAGCCTTTCTTATATTGACATTTTTGAAGAATAGAGTCCCCTGCCTCCTTCTCCCCACTCAGTTCTGTTTTTTTCCTAGTGCTTTCTCATAATAAGATTTAAGACCTGCATTTCTGGCCAGTGCTGCTGGGTACTCCTCAGGGGATCCCGTCTGGAGGTATACACTGTTCATTTGTCTCTCATTGATGATATTAATTTTGAGCACTCAGTCAAGATGTTGTCTGATTTCTCCCTGTCTACGTATCATGTTTTCCTTTGCAACTAGCAAGCAGCGGAGGAGAAAACTTAAGACCATGCAAACGTACAGCTCCTGGTTAAAATTTCCCCTCGGATTTAGCATCCATTGAAGATTCTCGTCTGCCTCAGCTGTACTATGACGGTAGCAAAAGGATGGCATTCCAACTCCACCCTTCCCTCCACATTTATCACTTGTCACTCAGCATTTCTCCCCCATTAACTTATGTATTTATTTATGGTTTGGATTCATCGGTTCCCATTTTCTCAATGGCTTATATTCATTACTATACCTAATTAATTATTTTGGTGCTCAACTTGTCCCTGATTTGACAAGCGGGAGCCCCTTTGAGCTGAAGCCTGTGTCCTTGTGACATGCCCCATATATTTTCTGAGGACTTGCTTACTTTCTGACATAATAAGGTGCTGCAGGCTTGTCTTGCATCTACCGCGCCCCAGCCGTTTCTCTGAGGAGCTCTGGTTTCTTTTAGTGGTAATGTTCAACGGACCAGGATTTGGGTGCCAGGTGTGGCCATTGCTACTGGGGCGTCTTTGTTCATTGTTACTGGGGGGCAAAGTATGGGGAGTCAAGCCCTTTCAGTGGACAGGGCTAGGAAATACACGCATGTAAATATACATATACATTTGTGTGTGCACACACATATATACATGCGTACATGGGCGTAAGCATGTACACATACATATTTTAGAAATGACGAGTTTACACCAACACCTCCAATTCTAATCATTCTCACAGAGTTCTTTCTTGCCTTCCTCTGTTCCGTATTTGTACGTGCTTTCTTCCACAGTGAGAATCCTGGCTCTCAAGAACATCATCTCAGTTACTAATTTGCTCAGGCCTATAATATATCTAAAATAGGTTCAGAACTACTTGTATATACCACCACCAAAAAAAAAAAAAAAAAAAGCTTATTAAAAAAAGAGCTCGAGATTTGCTTGCAATTTTCCCTCCCAACTTAAGAGTGAGTGTACAATCGAACACTGTGTTTCTAAGTCACTTGGGTTGGTTCTTAATTTTCCCTCCAGTGTAGTTATGGCATTCACCTAACTGCAACTGGGTTCATTTGTGTCCACTTGCTTTTAGTTTTAGGCTCCTCCCTCCCATCCTTGTTACTTTTTTAGATATATAGGACATGAGCTTGCTTCCAAAAGTCAACTCAGAGAAGTGTTGTTCCCTCCCTTGCGGTAGCTCTTTTACCCCAATCCCTTCCATGCCTCACTGGTAACCAGCTCCACTGGTTTTGGATTTGTCCTCCTTACGGTTCTCTTTGCGAAGATAGGCAGAGGCACCTACGCTTTCTTATTTCTCTTTCTTTCTTTCACAGAAAGTAGCCTATTATATATGCACTTTCAGAACTCTTACTTCTTGATGTCTTATAAGTAGGCGGTGGATGGAGAAGAAGAAAGGAGGGTCCGAGGTGGAAGACGGAACTTAAGGTCACTTCCACGATCTTTATAATTTGAATATCACCTTGCAATTTTTACTGTATCCTCATGCTCTGTGTTCTTTCTTATTTACTCAACATTTTTCCTTTGTATCGATTCATGTTTTGATCATAAGAAACACGTAAAAGAACACTTGACATCACTCTCACAAATGGGAACCCATCCTACTTGCCATAAATGGAAGATGTCTCAAATACTAACGCCACCGTGAGGCGTTGTCCCCGCCACAAAGACTAAAAGGGAATAGCTTAGGACATGGTTTAGTGCTTCACGGTGCCTCTAGGTGCTATCTAAACCTGCATCTTCAGTACTGGAATGCCTTCTGTACTTCCAGTATTCCATCCACTCTATTTTGGGTTTTGGTTGTGACTTCAGCCAAGAATTCAGTGATGCCTGTGTGCCTGGAACCAAGTTAAGCGATCTGTGTGTACCAAGGAGCACTTACGACAAAAGTTTCAGCCAAGTGTCAGTCTCATTATGAGAGAAGATCAGTGTACGTACACTGTGTGTACGTGTGTGCTGGGCTGGTCAAGAGGGTCCAGAGCCAAGGGTCTGCTTTGGCTGGTGAAGCCTAGCAAGCCTGGCTGGGTTGGGAAACTTGCTAACACAACCACAAGGTAGTTCATTTTGCCCACAACCAGGTATCCTTGTGAGTGTGTTTCCCTGTCGTTGGCTTTTGGGGAGTTCTTACTTCTGCTTCCTGATTCTGCATGGGATGACTTCTGATAGGATTTACAGAACCACACTTGTGGCTGCACTATGCTCATTCTATTTATATTTCTTAAAGAGTTTTTTTTTTCCCCCTTTAAAACAAATTCTACTTTTACTTTTAATTTTACTTTATAGTATTCTCTATACCCAACATGGGGCTCAAATTTACCACCCCAAGATCAACAGTCGCACGCTCTACCAACTGAGCCAGCCAGATGCCCCTATATTTCTTAAGACTTGTATAAAAAATTATAACTACTAATGTTTAAAAAGTTCAAATGAAGTAACCTCTTCTAATATTTACTCATAGGATTTGAAACAGTAATAATAAAACATATTTGCCTGTCTCAGATGTTCTTACTGAAGATGCAAACCCATTGAATTCGGCAAATGTTTTTAAAACATCCACCATGTGCAAAGACCAGGGCTGGGCCTTTCAAGCGCCATTAAAATAAACGGTTTACCCTCATATAGAAGAATAAAAGAAAAGCATGAATAACTGTAATCCGAGCCGAATCAGTGAAATGCTATTAAATGACATACCGACTGTTCCTCCTTTTTGAACCATCAACTGAACGTTTTGTAAAATTTTTACTTATAACAAAATTTAAAATTTAAATTTATGACAAAATTTAAACAAATTGTGGTGCAAACCACAACACACACACACACACACACACACACACACACACACACACACTCTACATGTGCTTTAAGTTTAATGCCTTAAAGGTGGTGGGAATCATCTCAGTGATATTAAATACCAGTTAGACTTTTTTCACTGTCATAGAGTTCAATACGGAAATTTGCCGGTTTTTTATTAACATCGGTGGCAGATTTAAAAAAAATTTTTTACCTTTGTAATTAATACACACTTCTGTAGGGAGTTATACTTTGAGGCTATGCAAATCTCCTGTTTTCCCTCAAACTTTTGTCCACCAACTTTAATATCCATTGGCAGTACCTGCCTGAGAAAATATTTACGGTGGTGGCGGACGATTTCTCTCATTCCTTCTGTAGTTATTAATTGGAATTCTTCTATGAGGAAAAGTACTGTACCTTCTCCACCATTTATTTATTTGTCCAATTATTTATATCAATATGACCTCATGAATATTTATTTTATTTCCTGGGCTAAAATCTAATAAGATCATTATTTATATTTTGCTTTTCAAATTGTTCCAGCCTTGGTCATTAGGAATTCCTTCAGACTGACTCTCCAGCGTATTTTCGACTAGTCCTACCTTTTCTGAACACTTGCTTACTTTCTGGCACTAAGATGTTGCAAGCTCATCTTGTATCTTCCCTGCTCCTACTCTGCAGTCAGTCATTTTTCCAAGAAGCTCTAGTTCCTTCTACTGGAGAATGGTTTTTAGAAGCCAAGATCTGGGCAATTAGCATGCTCCTTCCTACCGGGGTGTTACTGCTTCTAGGTCATCTCAGTGGACAGAGCTAAGAAATATATGTATGTTTACTAACTTGCACGTAACAAACACATCTATATTTATTTCTGTATCTATATTAAAATCATGAGGTCCTATCTGATGTCTCTGATTGCAGTCCCGACACCACGGGGTTCATGCTAGCCTTTCCCTCTTTCCTTCTTTATCACTTCTTTCTCTGACGGTGAGAAACCTGGCTTCATTGTCTGTAATATATTTTACCTACTTGTTCAATTCTAGCATAAAGTATTTTGGAATTGCTGGCCCATGCTCCTGTGAGAAACAAATTTACTAACTAGACTGTAGTATGTATTTTTTTCTTTTTGTCTTTAGGCTTATAATTTCCACTGAAAATACTGGTTTTTGAATTACTTGGGTTCGTTCTTTTCTTCCCTACTCCTTTCAGCGTGGTTGTATTATTCTTTCATAATTCAGTTAGACTCATTTTTCACTGCTTGTGTTCCATTTTGGATTCCTCCCACATTCTGGTTGATTTTTATTATTTATTTATTTTGGGGAATGAGTCAGAGCTATATAAAAATTGTATTCAGAAGTATCGCTCCCTCCTCATCCCAACTAACCTGTTCTAGTCGCTCCGCTTCTTTCTACATCTTTCCTATCCGCCCATTGCACGTAACCAGTTTGGTTTCTGGTTTACCCTTCTTGTATTACTTTTGTACAAATGAGATGATACATGTGCATTTTCTTATATCCTTTTCTTTCTCACTTGAAGGGTAACATACCATAGATACTCTTTTGCGCTTTGCTTTTTTTCACTTAATGATATGTCCTAGAACTCTCTTCCTAAATGCTATTTTCTTACTAATGATCATATTCTTGATTTATTCATAAAAATGCTATTTTTGTAAACCAGGTAAGTCATTTTTCAAGGAACAGGCCAGACATTATGTTTTGGGGAGTTTTATCATTAAACTGGCGGCACAGGAAAGTGTTCGATGCTTACGGAGTAGGACATACTCTGGATGGGTATGAATGATGTAGGATGAATGTTAGGGCTACTTCAATCAAAAGCAAGCTCACTACTCAGTCATTAATGATGCCTTGACTGCAAACACAGAGTTGTCTGTCCATGGAATTTCTTAGAAGCGGACAGCTAAAGTAGTGTAGTAGTTGATGTGAGACTTTCTAAGCTACATAGCTTAACAAAAACTGTAAATTATATCATTACTGGTTTTATACAAAAATATGTACAAGTGGGAAAGGACAGGACAAGGAAAGATATTTGAATCCTGTTATCCTAAGCGGCTACTATAATGGACTCTCTCTCTCTTTTTGCCTCCTGTATGACGTTTAATCTATAGGACTTCTAATTAGGGCTTTGGCAGTTCTAAAGTTGTCTCTACTACATTTCTTAGTTATTTCAGAACATTCCCATGGTTTAATAGAATTCACATTAAAATCCTGATTTCATGGGGGATGCGGTGGGGAGGACCAAGACCTGGAAAGGAGGGGCAAGGTGCTGAAAATCACATGATAAACATGTGGTAGAGATAGCTTAATGGCTTACACACTCCCCAAGATGCCACAGCTGTTTATTTTTAAAAATCCTCATTGATCCAGGGGCACCTGTGGCTCAGTGGGTTGAGCGTCCAACTCTTGATTTCAGCTCAGATCATGATTTCAGGGCCATGGGATTGGTCTCCATGCTGGGATGGAGGATCCTCTCTTCCCTTCCCCTCCCCCCATGCAGGTGTGAGCACACGCACACACACTCTCACTCTCTTAAAAAAAAAAATCCTCATTGATCCAGGCTCTGGGTTGGGTACTTGGCTGAGGCGAGGTCAAACTTCTAAACAGACTTTCTTTTTTGCAGGGGTAAGCTGAGAAAGACTAGAAAAATCCAAATGACTCAAAGTGAAAACTAGTCCAAGGCCACAGAGTGAGTTAACTGGACAGAGTACAGACAGCATTATAATAAGCAGAATAAATGCCAACTTCCAGAAAAGGCCTTTGGAATGAGATATTAAGATAAAGTAGGGCTCTGCTGCTCTTGGTTAGTGCACACCAACATACACACTTCTCTGGCAGAAAATGTACAAGTAATTCAAATGGATGAGTTATGCATGGGTAAAGGAGTAGAAGGAAATCTTCAAGTAAGAATTATAGATTAATATTTAAGCAAACAATTCTGATGGTGCCCTTGTGCTCACTTAGGAAGAAAGGACTGCCCAAAGAACTCAGGAAGTAAAGATGAAGAGACTGGTGAAGAATGCCCTGCCTGTTTCCACTACTGGACTAATGCTTGTCAACCAAACCAATTCATATCGTGCTTACTCTTGGGGAAGAGAATTTAAATTTTTGCCTTCATTTCTAATTTTGTAATCTGAGCCTCATCTCCCATGTAGATGGGGAGCTCGCCAAGGATGGGGACCATATTTTCTCGTTCTGACTACTCCAAGCATGGACCAGCGTAGGGCTAGATTCCTAGCAGATGGTCAGCAAAGACATGTTACGTGGAATTAAAATAGGTGAACTAACATTTTGTAGGTACAATATTGGCTAGCTGGTGGGACAGCCTTGTAATGGGTGTTTTTCACAAGAAACTTTCCAATGGATCAAACCTAAGGTCCTCTTGACCAGCACTAGAAGGGTGGTTGAATGAGGAAGAAGGAAACATAGAATAGGAGAGGAAATACCTATCACACGTGAGTGGGAACCCAGCCCTGGATAGGTGGTTCCGAGGTTCCAGAGGAAGATCCCTAGAACTACCAAACGGGGACTCAGCCGTTGTTTGGCTCCAAGGTGACATCTGGGCTGGCTCCTAGTGGGCAGCGTGGGGCCTACCTCACATCAGGGAGAGCCTCGCTTCCCAGAATGTCTGCAAAGATTCCATGGGAGTAAAGGATCGTAGGAGCTAAGGTACACACAGACGGACACAGATACAAAGACACACTGACAACAGCCGCACCTCTTTCCCCTGGGGGTGCTTTTCTTTACATGTTTTCTCTTGAACAGGCACACTGAGTCTTGTAGAGAACTGTGCTCCCAAAGGTGTGCCCTTGAAGTAAACTTGCTGTACCAAACCCTGAATTTGCACTTTATGTATATTCCGGAAGAATTCTTCATGTGAAAGAGGAGAGATTACAAAATGAGTCCAAATAACTTACTCTTCTGAGACATTTAACATAGAATCTCACTGACAAAATTCTAAATACGCTACCTCTTCAGAACATGGCTGCTATATAAATACAGTAAACTTCCTCCAGAGAACAGTAACATACAGAACACTAAGCCAGGCAAAGCTTCTTTTGTCTAGTCCCTGCCTTGGACAGGATGAAACCATTGCATCATTATAAAGTATTTTTCATAATCACTGATGCACAGGTGTCTGTTAGGAGGCAGGTTAACACAGCAAAAAAGAGCCTCAGGCTGGGGGTTCCCTGGCTGATGATGTGACCCCAGATAAGCCACTAGCTCTGTTTCCTCCTTCTGATAATGGAATCATAACAGCTCCTATCAACAGCTGAGGGCAGAGCAAGAGAAGGACTGTGAAAAGCCCACTAAGGAGCATGGAATTGACTACTGGCCCCTTTGTGCTCACTGCCCAAGATCTCCCTCTACTCCCTGTCCCTGACCGCAATCTGGGCAAGTGGAGGGAATTATTTTAACAAACATAAACTGAGTACCAACAATGTATCAGGCAGTCTTCTGGAAGGATAATACGGTATCTGGAGTCGAGGAGCTCAGGCCCATAAGTAACAGATACAGAATGATGCGAGCACTCTAAAAGGTATTCTAACAGAGAGCAAAGAAAGTTCAGAAGAAGGGCATCGAAGGATGTGAGCACTCGAAGAGGTACTCTAACAGAGAGCAAAGAAAGTTCAGAGCAAGGGCATGTAAGCCTGAGCAGGTAGGTGGGGACTGCCTTATAAGTAAGCAGGACAAATGAGCAAGTGATAAATGGCCTCATATGCTAAGCTAAGGAGATTGAATTTTAGCCTCGAGGCTGCTCTCCTTGTTTTCATCAAAGCTGCTATCTGCTTTCTTCTAGATCATGGGATGGAAAACTACAGTTACCACTTGTTTATGTAAATAAAGTTTTATTGGAACACAGCCATGCTCATTGGTTAACATATTATCTATGACTGCGTAGAGCTTTAAGAACCGAGTTAAGTAGTTGTTGACAGACCAAAGACCTAAAAAACCTAAAATATTCTCTATCCAGTCCTTTACATTTCGATCCAGGCCACGGAGGGCAAGTGTGCTCTGAAACTTTCTCAGATGTGAAATGTCTAATATCTACTAAATTAAAGAAGAGACAGAAAGAAACCGGCTGCATGGAGACCCTTCTGATTGTAGTGAGGGGGCAAAAACTTCCTTATCTTAATGAAGATAATCCGGCATCAGAATTCTTTTAGGGCAGAAAAATGGGTTTGTGGTTCGCTCTGTAAGATCCCCAAGGTGCCAAGACATGTAGTACAGGAGAGGGAAGGAATCTGTTCCTCTGGTTCTCGACAGAAAGGGGGCTGATCTAAAGAGATGGGACTTAACTAACATGTGTGAGAAGGGCTAAGAGGGAAGTTCCTACTGGTATGATGGCCCCAAATGACTTTGAAGAGCCGGGATGTCTGATAAGTGACTGTTCTGAAGCTGTTTGCTGTGTCCTATGGGATATAAATCTCCCCTAACAACCCGTGCCCTCAATCCTAATCTTTGGACAAATCAATTCTGCTCTCAATTGCTTGGGTGAATGAGTTATTTATTTATTTCTTGGTGAACTCTGTGAGGCTGTTTTCCACCTAGAAAGCTGCACAACTGCACCGTGGAAATGGGAGCCCAGGAAAGAAGACTGGAGGTATCTAGGGATTCACAGAAGCCTGAAGAAGGCCGTGGGGTTTCCCACAGGCCAAGGACCTGGGGTGGGGAGAGGTACCCAGTTTCTCTGGATCTCTACGGGCTTATACCTGAGTTTTGCAACAATGGCCACTCAACAGGCTGGCTCCCCGGCCTCCTGCTCTTTTACTCCCCCGGTTGAGTGAGGGCAGGAGAAGGGGCAAGTAGTGGCTGTGCGGTCCCCGGCTCTCCCGCCAGCCCGGCTGCCAGGCGCGGATGGAGGCCTCATTAAGCTCTTTATCAGGGACCCACTGCGCATCAGCAGCCGCCCCTGAAAGGGAACGTCACGCCGAGAAATATTTATTTGCCTCATAAATGTGGGTTTATAGGTTTGCTATCTAAACTTTTCACCTCTGAGACTACCTTGGTAAAGAGAAAAAGAAAGCCAGGGAGGCTTAAGGCTTTCCCATTGTCATCAGCGGGTGCCTGGGGGGAGACTCCCAAATAAAACTGCCAGCACCAAGCATTCCTTTGTCAGAGACTGTCCTGTAAGGCCATTTCTCACGGATGACAGCATCTATCCTGCTGCAGGGGCAGAAGGAAAACCTATTATCACGTTGGGTGATAATAACCATACTGTACACACACGTTCCGGGGGAGGCTGGGAAGCCTTCGCCACGGGCTGCCAGACTTGCCCCTCGCTGGGGTGGGGAAGGCAGGCGGGTGTGGGTTTTGGATGGAGCTGCTGCCCCGGATGTCGTGGGAGAAGGAGGCAGGAGCCATGGGCCAGGGCTCACTCCTTTTCAGCACACTGCGATTTCTTTGAGGCTCTTAGGTAAGTGGATTAGGGGCCATACTGTTGAGTTTTTAAGTAAACACCCTCCCTCTCTGGCCAAAATGAGTAAGTGGTTTAAACCCCCGTCCCCTGCAAGGATACTACGGATTTAAAATAATATTAACAATGTGAATATAAGCAAACACCAAGGAAATGGCAGAGCTCACAGTCTCTGTCATGTGCAAGCTCTTTCTCATCCACATTATAAACACAATGATGAGCAAATCAGATTAGATAAAGCTGCCCTCCAAATTTGAAATTATTAAAAAAGCTATTTAAAATAGGATTTATGGAGCGCCTGGGTGGCTCAGCTGGTTAAGTGTCTGCCTTCAGCTCAGGTCATGATCTCAGGGTCCTGGGATCGAGCCCCACATCAGGCTCACTGTTCAGTGGGGAGTCTGCTTCTCCCTCTACCCCTGCCCCCTGCTCATGCTCTCTTTCTCTCTCTCTCAAATAAATAAAATCTTAAAAAAGAATAGGATTTGTATCTACTATTGTGAGTAATGAACTCTACTCAACCTACGTACATATTGTGCCTTGAAGTATTAATGACAGGAATGTCTGTATACACTCACACAGGCTTACGCAAAGCCGACTTCCGAAGGTAATGATAACGTTCTGTCTCTTAAACTGCAGTGGGGAGGGGCACGGTATGCGTGGTATGGGACTATCCTTTTGTAGACATTCAGCATCTAATTGTAATAAATAAATTGTTAACAAATTGTTATATACATAAATGTAAGGGGTGGCATCCTTAAGACTTTTGGCCAACAGCGGCGGCCAGTCAAAAAAGTTTGGAGACACTGGTTAGATCACCTGCAGGAAAAACTGTCCAACATTCATAATGAAAATGCTCTTTTATAAATGGATAAATTAAGAAACTCAGTTGTAAAAAATTACTTCTTGCCTTATATGAGTCATTACGAATTACAGCCTGGGAACTTTATGGTAGACATAAAAAATATATCTAACATTAAAGGACAGTAAAGCTGGGAATGTCCTTCTACTCTGGGTAAGTTTAGAATACACCAGAATCTCAATGGTCTGGGAAATATGCTTGGATCTGGACAAAAGGCTTGGCCTAGACAGCCAACTTCTGAAGACCCCAGCCCAATCAGATATGCATTTAAAACCTATTTTGTTCTGGGTTTGAGGGATAGGAGATTGAATAAATTGCTACCCAGATTTCACTGCCAAATTGTTGAACTAATCAATAGACCTAACAAAGAAGCACTAGAAAAGTGATTCTCAACCACCGAAGGGTCCTCTCTATTTGTTTTCCCTCTAGAAACTTCAAAGTTCAGAAGGGTTCTTCTGCCTTCCGAAGACTGTGCTAAGTAAACACTAGTTCCTATGAAGGCCACAGTCTCGGTCCCTTTGTGGTTGGTGTATTTGTTGTTTCCCTTGTCGTTAAATTTCTTTCCTTCCTTTCGATTCTGTTTTCCTAATTATATTTATGTATCATTTTAACAAGCCACCTCAAGACCATTTTGGAAATAGGTGGGATTCAACGAATTTGATAAAAATTGCTAGTGAGCGTGGTACCTGCCCTTAGAGCCAAATGAAGGGCCCAGATCGTGAGTGGAGTATGTGTTCAGAGCAAGGAAAGATTTAAACAGAGAAGAGAGAATTTCAAATAAGAGATTAATGAATACCACGGAGCAGAAATAGGAGTAGCTGAGACGTGTTTAAAGGAAGAAGAAATTGGACATTCCTTGAACACCTACTATGTGACAGATACTGGGCTGGGCATCTCACCTATTTCATTGAATCCCCAGGAAAATCAATAGCCTAGGGGGTAGGTATCTCATTTTACAGATGAAGAAACGAAGGCCCCTAAAGGTTAAAAGAATGGATCGAAAGGAATCTATTCACAAAGTGGTAGAGTCAGGACTGGGAGGCAGGACAGTGGGATTCCTGAGACTGGGCTCTTCTCTTCACTGCCTTCTGGGCCTCTCCCCATGCCCCGCTGGTGCACAAGCTGGCTGAGCAGAGGCGCCAGAAAAAGGAGGAGCAGTGGGAAGGCTGAAGAGGTAGTAACAGAGCTGGACTTAGAGTCAAGAGGATTGACATTCTAAGGATTTTTTAAAAACTTTTATATCCCATGAAGAGTGGTAACATTTCGGTAGCAATCTATTCGTCGGATCAACAGACTCAAGGAGAACGTTTTCGGGCAGGAAGATCTGAGGTAATGAGGACCTGGACTAGGGCGGCAGCAGCAGGACGGCAGAGAAAGGGATGGCCTCTGTATCAGGTCCGACGGGAGGACGGGAGGCTGATGGAGTGTTGCGGGGGCGGGGGGGAGGGAAGACTCAACCATGAACGAGAGCCAATTTTCAAAATTCGTTTCCCCCAGGGACCAGGCAAGCAATACGAGTGAATGAATCAGGCAGGTGGCCCCATAACTGTTCTCATTCCCAACAAAGCAGGTGAATCAATATGGCTCTGGGTTCTTGCACCTGCCTTTTGCTTAAACTCTGGAGGAGGTGAATAGATATATCTTGCTTTTGGCTTTGACTTTGCTCACCGTGAATTTTAGAGACAGAGAGGAAGGGCAGCCAGGGGCCCGTGGCAGGTCCAACGTGACCTAAATCACTTAAGGCTCACGAAACAGTGAAACCTTAGAATTACCTAACTCCACCCCCCCACCACAAATATCCTTCCTTTTCTATCAGAATCTCCTTCTAAAATTGTCCTCATGTCAGAAACTGTCACAATATTACTTCTCAGAATTCTCATTTGAGGAAGAAACAATTTTTGCTTGAATTCTGCCTGGCATTTCATAGAAACAGTCTGGACACCCAACTTTTTCTGTTTGTTCTATATTATCTCTTGGCTCGTAAACATACCTTTCTTCATCCTGTTTTCCTTTGCTTGCTTTAAATGTATTCCTTTGGCTTTTGAGGGGTTTTCAGATTCCCAAAGTAGAAGCCAGAAGGCCAGCCCTAGAGCCCTGGATGTGTCACTAGTAGCCAGCCCTACTACTAAGCAGGACTCCTCTCAGAATAACTTTTACTGACGACCAATGGCATTAGTGTCTCTTCCAGCTCTAAGATTCTCAATCTAGAAAATTCTTTATTAGGACATAAATAGCTATGGGACAGAGAGAGGCGTTCTCATTCCTTAGCAGGAATAAGGCTGCTAACATGGCAGACTGGGAGGAATTGCAGAGAACAGCGCCATTCCTTCGTCTTACAGAGGAGGAAACTGAGGTCCAGAAAGATTCATAATAATGTGCAAAGCTACCATGAATGGGGCTGGGGTTAGAACAGAAGCATGTGACTTGTAGCCCACTTTCCTTTCTACTACGTGCAGCAATTTCGTCAGCTGGTGGCGAACCAGAGTCCCTAGGACCAGAATACAGGTCAGATGCAGAGAGGTGAAGGAGAAGGAAAGGGAGTTTTTTTTTTTTTAATTAAAAAAAGAAAAGTAAAAAAGAATATAAAATTTGTTTTACCCCTCGTGAACAGATGTTAATGATTTGTCTACTTTATGTTCAATCCTCCGTTTGTTTTAAAGGACCGAAACATTGTAAGTAAGGGTGCAATCCCCCTTCCCTTCTTCTGTCCCTTTTGCCTGCCTGATTTTGTTATGTATCCCCCTACAGGTTTTTTATGCTTTTGACAGAGAAACAATATGTGGTAAGGTTTTGTGCTTTGGTTTACATACACAATATAGTACGTAATGTTTGCAATTTGCTTTTTTTACATATCGACTCCGTGATGGGAATTTGTATGCTCATATGTCTCCCGCGCGGAACCCTTGCCTGTACGCAGGGAGTGGCAGCATGCTAGGCAAGCAGGCTGAGAAAGCGGATCACTCAGTCTTTACCCTCGGCCGTATCTGAAATGATGTAAAGGAGGCCGCTTACTGCGCCCACTTCAATACCCCTGCATTTGACATCAAGCGGTGCCGAGAAAACTCAGAGGACCGGTCTAGGCCAAGACTTTCAACGAGATAATTGAAAGGAAATCTCTCTCTTCTTGGGAAAGAACATGCAGAGGAATAAAGAAAGAGGAACAGTAAAGCTGAGGTCATTAAGCCCACTCTGACCAGAATGAAGATAAACACAAAATATTTCCTGTCTGAATAGTAAGCATAGAAAGTTATATCCCCATTTCTGAGCCTCTGGGAATGGATCGGGAAGTCTCTACGGGATTTTCAAGGGTATCTGAGGTTGACCAGGGGCGGTAGAGAAGGACCAGCTCTGCTTTCATACCCCCTGACCTCTATTTCCCTGAACTGGAAGAGAGTGTCTGACATCTTCTAAGAAGGACCCAAGTGTCCATTAGCCAGTGTTTGAATTGGGTGGGAAGGAGACATGAGGAGAAGAAAAAAGCCTCCTTGGGGGAGTTTGGTATCACTCTCGGGGTCCCGGGATGGAGAGATGTCTTCTCCCACTCTGTGCAGCCAAGCTCGGTCTTCCAATTTCTTGTCTGACCACAGCAGTAAGGCCTTTCATCTGTGATGCGAGGGGGCCTTCAGCCAACACGAGGTCCTTGTTTTCATCATCTCTGGGTCAGAGTCAGGCTTGTGGAGTTCTCGACTCAGTATGGTATTCTGACTCAGTTTCTCAAACAGTTATGTGCCTTTGTTAAAAACCTGCTCCAATTTATTACGTAAGGGTAGGAAGAAAGATATAGTAAGTGAAAGCACTTGGAAATTTTGCAGTGTTATACTTACTAACGCTATTATCACAGGGTAGTATTATCATTCAAAGAGATTTTAAAAAAGCAACTAAACATTACCCTTCATGAACTTTAAAGCAATCAAACTTATCTGCCTTTTGCTTCAATGTTGTCGACTGGAGCCCCTGGCGCTCCTCCAAGCTACAGCTCCCCTGTCCTGACCCCAGAGCCTTCGTGTCCATACTCTCTGTGAGCCGGGGCAGATGGACATTCTCCAGTTCAGCATTTGTCCATGTGGCGTGATCCCTGGAGCAGAGCTCCTGCAAGGACCTTAACAAGGGCCAAATTATAAGCTGTGGTTTCTTTGGAGGGGACCACCCACAGTTCACATGCCATGACCAAGCTGTGGGAAAAACAATTTATCCTTTCACCTGAGATCTCTCCCACGTCTACAAGAAAGTCCCCCCCGAGGAGATACCACGGTGTACTGGCCGATCACACCATCTTGTCAGGCAGCCCCATGCCTAACTTGAAGGCACCCTCTGTGGCAGCTAAATATTCCCACACTTTAGCCCGGAAAGACACTCTACAATGCTGGGCTTGGGGCAGAGGGCGAGTCAGGGAATCTCCAGTCACAAAGACAAGTGAGGCGGGGCTGAGTCAGCTCCAAGTTGTTCTGCCCGGGAGCTGCGGTCAGTTCAGGCTTTCCGCCGTGTCTTCCTCTATGCCACCGAGCAAGACACCAACCTCTCTCCGACGGGGATATAATAGCACCTACCCTGGGAGAGTGCTCAGCACAGTGCCTGGCATGTTGTCAATGCTCAGCAACGATTAGTGATGAGGAGGAGGAGGAAGAGGAGGACGAGGAGGATGGGGAAGTAGGAGGACGAGGAGGAGTAGTCAGAAGAGGAGGAAGGGGAGGAGAAAATGACAAGCCAAGCAACTTCTATTTCTGCCTTCGCAACTCCACCCGTGCTGTTCTCTGATTTGGAATACCTGCCCGTTTCTCTTTGTCCGATCCAGACCCTTCCCTTTGTAAAGAGACCCTTAAGAAGCTTTCTTCTTCTTCTTCTTCTCCTTCTTCTTCCTCCTCTTCCTCTTCTTCTTTTTTTAAGTGCTCAATGATACATTAGTTGCGTATAACACCCAGTGCTCATCACATCACCTCCTTAAAGAAGCAGCAGGAGCCCCAGCAGCAGCCTCCGCCTCCGCCTTCTTCCATCACACCAGGCCCCTTCTCTCATTTGGTGGTATCAAAGCTTTCTTCAACTCCTAATCGTTCCTGTTGTCTTGCCTTCTCGGGGAGATCCTAAGTTCCTTAAAGGTAGGATCTATCTAGCTTTTTCTCTGCCTCTACCTAGCATAGGTCTTGTCCGATGTTAACTACGAAATGCTCAGGGTTGAGCAGAGTCACTGAAGCTTCTATTTCCTGGTTCCAGAGTGGTACTGAGCACAGCACAAAGGGAATTTCACAGCTCAAGGCTGTCTTCCTGGCTGCTCTGTATGCCTGGACTTTCTTTACCATCCCGCACGGCTAAAATGGCCCTGTGTTGGGTGAAGGGGGAAAAGCCCACATTCTCTAAACACTATAGAGTAAGGGGTTCTAGAAGCTGGTCTGAGAGGTCACACTTGCCACAGACAGTTCACTAAGCAATCATTCCTGCTCTGGCTGTTGGAGTACTAATTACATCCCACATTCCCAAGAGGGCTGCCGAGGCACATGTTCGGACTGGTCCAGACGCTCTGGACTGCCAATGAATTGGGTTTATGGCAAATCAGAGTTGGTTGAAATCATCAAGTGGCCGCCGCTCATCTGTAACCTGTTGAAGCCCAGGTTGGGGGCCCCCTTTCTGTTCATACATAGTGCTTCTGTAAGCTTCTGGAATTCTCTGGCCCGGAAGCAACTCTGCAAATGGGATGTCCACCAAAACACAGTTCTACGATTGAGGGGAACTTAGGACAGGCTTCCGTCCCAGAACGGTCTTCTGCTTTGTCTGGATACCAGCAACGTGCCTGGTCTTTCACCCACTTACTTCTCAGGCCAGATCAAAGGTGCTCCGACCTCTCAGCCTGGAAGCGCCTTACGGGCTTGTCCATGGTTACTTCTTAGTGTTTAGCACTGGGTGGTGGAGCAGAAAAGGAGCTCAGTAAATGTGTGCTGACTGACGGTTGTGAGTAAGTGTCGCGGGAGCCTTGACTGCATCAGAGCCAGCACCTTGGCCTGAGGTCTTCCTTCGGGCCTCCCCGGGTTCCCTGCCGCTCTCCGGGGCACCCGGGCTGCCTCCACAAGGCACTGGTCTCCTCTTTCTGTGGGTGTTTCTTCAAGCTCTCCAAAAGGCAGAGAATGGGTGGAAAGGCTCAGCCACAGGATATTGGACTGTTTACAGTTGGCCGGGCCAAGATTAGCGTGAGCACGACATATGCCAAGTTCATTGGAAGTTACATTTTCCCTTTGTTTACACATTAAAGGGGAGAAGACCAGAAGGAAAAAAAAAAGCAGGTGACCTCCTGTTAACCTCACTCGTCTGCAAGAGGCTGCTGCCCTCACCTCTGAATGAACTTTCAGATTATCTCAGACAAGATTCACCTTGCGCTGAACTTGTACGCCTGCTCTGAAGCCCCCAGTCACGTAGCTGTGATTAAACATTACAGAGTGGCCATAAATTTACAGAAGTATTATTGTGGCTTGCTTTCCTCTTTCTTCTTTGGGAGAGGAAGAGAGCAATGGGTTTAGGGTGGGGGGAGCTCAAAAAGGGGAAACTCGTAGTCAAACAAACAGTTCCTTTTCACAGCTCGGAACAAAAGAGAACACATTGCATAGGTGTCCCAGAAAGAAGGGCAAGGAAATTTGGCCATGGGAGAGAAACTAAAGCTCCAGAAGACTTCAAAAGCCCCAAACTCAACAGAATAGCTGAGATGTTGCCGGTCCCATATCCAGGCAATCTCAACGTTTGCGGGTGAAGCATGAATGTGTTCTGCCCTCGCCCCCGGCTCATCTTGAAGAGTATCCCTGCAGTAAAATCCTGCTGCCTGAGAGAGAGAGAGGCGCCCTCCCCGGGGTTGGCCACAGGGTGTGGGGCAGGCTGACGGGGCAGCCGGCGGGGGAAAGAAGGCTGCAGGAGAACATAGTTCGTTTTGTTCTTTGAGCAGCTATGAGAGACAAGGACACCCTAACATCTGGGATATTTAAGTGGAGACTGGACAGAGACTAGACCGTATTCTAAGGAAACACCCTGTAGCTGTGCCCAGGAGACTGACCAGATGACCTAAGAACATTTCTTTCTATGATTCACTGTTTTGTGCTGAAAGTAAGAAAAAAAAAAAATGGATGTTCCACTGAAGTGACGTTTGCTAAACCCTCTAGGATCCCTAAGCCAAGATACGCCTGCAAAAGGCCTGCACCGCCCCTTAAACAATGAGACCTCTATAACCAGAAAAGGCCACGGAGTGCTCTATTTGATCCAAAAGAATTGTAAAAAGTGGTCAGGAAGCCCAGACTGAGGTGATAGGCTCTGGCCAGCAGAGTCACCTTTGGAAAGGAGTCGTCCTGTCTCTGGTTACGCTATGGCAGTGACAGGAGCGCTAAAGAGGCTCATTGTTTCTCCAGTTGGCAAGGCCTTGTCCATAAAAGCAGCAAAGCACGGGGTCCATCAAACGAGGAAAGCAGCTGATGGCTTAGCTCAGCTTCTGCTCTCGGCAAGATCTCCTGCTGCTCGTAAGAATCAGAATCGGCCAGGAGTCAGAAGACGGCCTTTGGGACTGCTCAGGCATTGCCTCTGACACACAGAACTGAGCCGGGAAGAGAAAAGGCCACGGGGCCACGATGGTATTTGGGGATAGTTAAGTGTGGCAAGGGAGTTCTGAAGGCAACCTCTGGTCCCGGGGGCCACCCGTGTTCAAAGCTCTGCTCAGGACTTAGTGAAGTGAGAGAATGGGTTCCTGCTCTCCGTGCGAGTTCTGTGTTTGGTGGCCAGGCCAGGAGGTGGGACAGGATGGGCAGGGGAAAGCTGAGGGCAAGCAGGGGCTGTTCTGAATGAAGCTGGCAGTCTGAAGGCAGGCAAACAACCACGTCATCACCTGGGTAGCGGCCGAGGGCAATGAGATCTAGACTCCACTGGGCAGCTAGGAACCAGGAAGGCAGATGCAAGAGGAAGAAAGGCAAATCTGTGCCAAGAGTTAGAAAATACGAGATTAGACTATTGGGTCGAAATTTAGGGTGGGGTGGGGGGAGAAGCATAATAAGTTACATCTGTTGAGAGCTGAAAGCCAGCCAGGCACAATATTAAACGCTTTATTGGCACCGTCTCATTTAATGCTCTTCTAGGAGGAAGATACTCTTATGCCCACTTTAAAGATAAGGAAATTGAGGCACACGGTAGCTAAGCAACTGCTCAAAAGCACATGGCTCATTAGCAAGGAAGTCAGAATTTGAATCCAGGCCTACCTGACTCAGTGACCTTTAAACACGAGAATAGAATCTTAGAACCACAGAATTAAGAAAATCTATAAAAGTTCACGTGGGTCAGATTGAATGGAACGTCCTCCTCCTTTTCCCACCATCCTTCAAGGTTTGCGTAAGCCCTCATCCCCTCTAGGAAACCCTGAATACTGCTATCAGCCTCTGAGATTTCCCCCTTCTCCGAACTCCGTTTGTACTCACTGTTTACGGGGCACAGGAAGCACGATGTCACATGTTTTTCTATTCTTCCAACTGTTTGTCCCTCACAACTGAATAGTTGATTATGTCAGTAAGCCAGATGTTGATAGAGAGAGAAGCCTAAGTGTTTTATGTTTGTAGATCCCAGAATAGAAAGTCAATTCCTTGAGGTCTGAGATTCACAATGCTTAATACATTGAGGGGCACACAGTGGGACCTCAATGCCTTCGTGACTAAGCCCCCAGAAGCCAACGAAAGCTCTCCATGTACAGAGCAAGAAACATTTTCTAAAGAAGAGAGCTGTTCATTAGTGGAATGTGCTGGAGTAAGGGGTGTACAGAATATGTATGTGAGAGTAGGATGAGCTCTAATTCTTTTGTGTGTATTTCTTCCTCAAAATGATGTAGCTTTATTGTGTATTTTCTTTATAAAAACAATATATGCTTTTTGCAAAAAAAAAAAAAAAATCAGGAAAAACTTCCTTACCTCACAGAAGTATAATGGGCAAACTATCACTCATAATCTCATCTCCTAGTAATAATAATTGGCAAGGATGTGGTATCGAGCCTTCAAGACTTTTTTTCTCACCAAAAATAGAGCACATTAGACATACTTTCAAAAGCTGATTTTTCTCCACTAACACAGCACAGACATCTTTCACATGTAAACACGTATAGATAACCGTCATCATTTAAAAAGACTCGATAGTGTCTATTTTTAATGGCTATAGGCCATACTAAATGAACAAATCCCCTACTGGTAGATATTTCGGTTCCCTTCACCCTCAGTACTTCCCGATATCACCCAATGCCTTGATGAAATATCTGAATACGCATATGCATCTTTGTGCATTTCTTCACTTGTCTCCTTAGGAAGTAACACAAGTTACAATATAGTGCAGTGGTTCAGAGTGTTGACTCTGGATCGAGACAGATTCAGTCACATTCCTAGCTCTTCCAACTTACTGACTTGGTGACCTTGGGCAAGGTATCTAACTTCTCTATCATCCAGTTTCATCATCTATATAATGGGGATAACAGTACATAGGGCTGCTGTGTGGATTTGAATGACTTAATTCATGCAAAGCCCTTGGAACAGTGCCTTTCACACAGTAAATGTACGACAAATGTTAGCCATGATGAAGTGGATGATGATGGAGGAGAAATTCCTGGAGGCAGAATTCCAGGTCACCGCTTTTGCCATTCACTGATAAACTGCCCTCCAGAATTAAGTATCAGAGCTGAGATGAACATTTTCCAGAAACACTAGTGGGGTTATCTCACTGAACAAAAATCTTTACGTTTATGATCTTGATGATCTCCTTCTACCATAAAATCCCATGCTTCTTTGCGCTCTTCCTAAATCTCATGGATGTAATGAAAATCAGGAGAACATGCTGAAAATACCTGGAACCCTCTGGAAGGAGAGTGATGACTTATGTTTAGATGGTGCTTTATAATTTACAAAATGTTTTCAGCTCATTCTCATTTTGTGGTACAAATACCACCTAACTTATTGGCTCTGAGTTCTCATATTTTCCAACTGTAACAATGAGGGATGATTAGGTTACAAAATAACCAAAAGGATGCCAGTTCCCATCTTAACCTTTTTCTGGATCTTAAGACCCAGCCCTGCACCTCAGAATGAAATAGGCCCAGGGTGCCTGCACCCTTCACCTCACCACCCCCAGATGGAAAGCTCTGTACACTTCTCTTATCTTTCACTGCTACTCTCCAAGCATTCAGAAGCGTCTTCTCTCTGGATTTTAACCTTGCAACCACAGCTCTTTCTCTTTCGTCTGTGGTAACTTTTGTGTCGAATGAACACATAGGCAAGGCGTTAAAGATACAATCTTGTTACCTGAAGTAGCTTGAACTATTTTAGTCAGCTCAGTGGTTTTTCCCTTCATCAAAGGGGAACATTGACCAGGATGGACAAGTAAAACTCTTTAGCTGTTTCCAACCTGCTGTTCCCCGCTCCCCCCAAAACCTTCTTCCTTAACTTTCAGGCTTCTAAAGCAAAGCTCAGCCTGGTGTCTGTCTTCAGAACCTCCCTAAAATTCTCCATTTTAGCGCCCTCCCTACTTGTAGGAAGAGTAAGTACTGTACTCTATTGGAAGTTATATGTATTTCGGCCAAAGACCCTAGGCAGAGACGTGCTCATGGCAGAAAAGAATAAGTGACTCGTTTCAAAACAGGGCTCTAGTTCCACGTCTGATCATTGCTGTGTTGGCTGAAGGAAAGGCTTATGTCTACATCAGGGAATGAGTGCCATAACATGTTTCTTGAATGTTAAAATCAAGAATGCGCCAAAAATACAATTGTGGGCATTTTTCGAGCTGTACTACAAAGCTGTGATCACAAAGACAGCATGGTACTGGCACAAAAACAGACACATAGACCAATGGAACAGAATAGAGAGCCCAGAAATGGACCCTCAGCTCTTTGGGCAACTAATATTTGATAAAGCAGGAAAAAACATCCGGTGGGAAAAAGACAGTCTCTTCAATAAATGGTGCTGGGAAAATTGGACAGCTACATGCAAAAGAATGAAACTTGACCACTATCTCACACCATACACAAAAATAAACTCCAAATGGATGAAAGACCTCGATGTGAGACAGGAATCCATCAAAATTCTAGAGGAGAACATAGGCAGCAACCTCTACGACATCGGCCAAAGCAACCTTTTTCATGACACATCCCCAAAGGCAAGAGAAACAAAAGATAAAATGAATTTATGGGACTTCATCAAGATTAAAAGTTTCTGCACATCCAAGGAAACAGTCAGAAAAACTAAGAGGCAGCCCACGGAATGGGAGAATATATTTGCAAATGACACTACAGATAAAGGACTGGTATCCAAGATCTACAAAGAACTTCTCAAACTCAATACACGAGAAACAAATAAACAAATCAAAAAATGGGCAGAAGATATGAACAGACACTTTTCCAATGAAGACATACAAATGGCTAACAGACACATGAAAAAATGTTCAAAATCATTAGCCATCAAGGAAATTCAAATCAAAAACACACTGAGATACCACCTTACGCCAGTTAGAATGGCAAAAATAGACAAGGCAAGAAACAACAATTGTTGGAGAGGATGTGGAGAAAGGGGATCCCTCCTACATTGTTGGTGGGAATGCAAGTTGGTACAGCCACTCTGGAAAACCGTGTGGAGGTCCCTTAAAAAGTTAAAAATTGAGCTACCCTATGATCCAGCCATTGCACTACTGGGTGTTTACCCCAAAGATACAGACGTAGTGAAGAGAAGGGCCATATGCACCCCAATGTTCATAGCAGCAATGTCCACAATAGCTAAATCGTGGAAGGAGCCAAGATGCCCTGCAACAGATGACTGGATTAAGAAGTTGTGGTCCATATATACAATGGAATATTACTCAGCAATCAGAAAGAATGAGTTCTCAACATTTGCTACAACATGGACGGCACTGGAGGAGATAATGCTTAGTGAAATAAGTCAAGCAGAGAAAGACAACTATCATATGATTTCTCTCATCTATGGAACATAAGAACTAGAATGATCAGTAGGGGAAGAAAGGGATAAAGAAAGGGGGGGTAATCAGAAGGGGGAATGAAACATGAGAGACTATGGACTATGAGAAACAAACTGAGGGCTACAGAGGGGAGGGGGGTGGGGGAATGGGATAGACCGGTGATGGGTAGTAAGGAGGGCACATATTGCATGGTGCACTGGGTGTTATACACAACTAATGAATCATCGAGCCTTACATCGAAAACCGGGGATGTACTGTATGGTGACTAACATAATATAATAAAAAATCATTATTAATAAAAAAAATAAATAAATAAAATAAAATAAAATTTGGCATTGGCTATACAAAAAAAAAAAAAAAAAAAAAACAATTGTGGGCATTAGAATATGCTCCTACATAATTACCCATGGCCATAATCAAGGCAGTCCCTCTTTCTTAAAATATATGGTTTTTAATTTTGGTCTTCAGTGATGACATTTTTATATTGTTGCTCTTTACATTCAATTATGATACGACAAATGAAGCTGCTTACCCAGGCAGATCACCCAGGCACACATTAAAAAAAAAAAAAAAAAAAAAGAAAGAAAAGAAAAGAAAAAGAAAAAAAAAAAAGAAACTACTGTAAATTGTGAGGCTTTCCTTTACTTGGTATCTGTAGCTGCCGTCTCCAGGGTCTGCTGTTCTTTTGGGTCCTAAGTCTTTGCTTGCTATCAGCCTCTTCCTTAATTCTCTCTGGTTTGTCTCCAGATATTATTTTTTACGTAGCTCATCAACCACCCTTTGTTGAGTATTCGCTCTCGTTTGCCATCATGTGAAATGCTGTAAGGGCTACAAAGAAAAGAGCAGACACTATCTCTACCCTCAAGGAGTCTGTAAGTTAGTTGGGGATCCAGGCCAACATATGTAAGTCAATAAATATGCCATCTGTTTTTTGGATGGCATATTACCTTTCCATTAATGCTAAATAAAGCGAGCACAGCGATGGGCAGTAAGGTATGGGTTCCCACAGCAAGTTTAAAAGCAGCCGCGGCGGCGAACGACAGTATTTTGTTCATACTGTATGCCCATTTCCTAGAACAGCGCCTGACACGCAGAAGGCACCCAGTAAATATTTATAGAACGAAGTCTCTCCTCTCCTGACCCGCCGTCTATTTTAAAGCTAAGGGACCAGGTGTTTTCCAGGACATGTACCTTCCCCAAAGGGCCCCTGAGTCATTACAATTTCCATCAAGTTGTGCAGTTTTCTGGCAGGCATCCCAGAGGGGGCGATGCCTCACCTCACAAGTCCGGGTGTGCTGCTTCTCTGGGGACGGTGCCCCCCGGGAGCTTGGTTTGCCCTTCTAATGAGACTGGGGGGAGGGGGTTTGGTGGGTGGTGGGGAGCAGCAAGGTGGTGATACAGGTCTGCAGTGGTGAGGCCTGTTTCCGCAGCAAAACACGCACACCTCCCCAGTGGACACACTGTGGCCCGGAAAGGGCATTCAGCCACGCTATCTTTGGTAGCGTGGGTGGGTTACACGAGAGCCACGCTTGTTTACAAAGGCATCTCCACAAAGTGTTCTCACTTAGCACTTATTTGAGGGTGCCGATGAGGAAAGAGAACCACAGGCTGAGGCAAATGATAGAAGGCGAAAACACCACCTCGCCCTCTCCAGGCAGCGAAGCTTCCTCCTACGACAGCCGTCCAGGAAAGGGTTAGCATTTTTATGCTCCTCGCTCCACCTGAAATGCCGTCAGTCCTTGCCAATGCCTGGGCACCTGCAACCCCTAAGACTCAGGCCTCCACGGACCAGTTTACTTGCCCCGCCGGCCAAGATTCAGTTACAGATGTACTGACAGGTGATGCTGGAAAAAGTCCTACTTCTGGACTCAATTTCCCCATCTATAAAATGAAGTTTGGGGTTTAATTGATTTCTGAGGGCCCTTTTTAGCTCAAAACTTCATCTTTAAATGGGCCGTGTTCTCCAGTGAGAGGCTGGGGTGGACAAATGAGCCCTCCTTTTCTGCTGGAGCCGTACCGTTAGGGAAAGGCCAGCCTTCAGAGGGGTCTGGTGCAAGGTCAGGACTAAGGCTGGTGCGGTGACTTTCACACACACGTTCACGTTCTCACCTCCTCATTAACGAAAGTCTATGATGAATGCCTACCACGCGCCCCAAAGAGTGCAAAGCACAAAACACAAAACACAAGCTTTGTCCCTGCGTGAAATGAAACATCCTACCACACCCACCATAGGCCAGGTTTTATGGAGATTTTAATGAGGCATCATGAATGGTGCGGTTACTAGAAGGTGATGGGCAGACTTATGAATGATTTTGAATCACACAACTCCCCCCTTCTCACTGTAAATTTAGTATGTGGTCAGGTAACATAATCTGGGATTACTGCAAAACCAATGTGATTTTGGATAAAAGTATGCTTGTTTTGTTAACCCCAGAGGCCGTGTGAGGAATTTAGAAGGTATACAGGTTTGGCTTACCTGTTCCTTTGATTTGGCTTTCTCAACCACCCAGTGTTGCCTTACGCTATTTAAAGTTTTATCCCAGTGATTCTCAGTGGTGGACTTTTCCCAAACCACAGAGCCTTTCGCTGCCCTAATGAGCTTCCACGCTGATAGGAGTGTGTGGAATCCCTTAGGTGTGGTGAGGTGGAAAAAAAAAAAAAAAGGCTCCATTGCTTTAGAATATGCTGAGGGCATTTCTCCCTTTGGCTCAAGAATGCTCTGTCAAAAGGAGTGCTGTCTCAAAGGTGGCTGTCTAGCCTAGGTTGGTGCCTCTCTTTGTAGAAAGGTGACGTCTTTGCCCTTGGGGGACCTGAAGCATGTCTAGAGGTAGGGAGCAAAAAACAGTGTTTCCAAGGGTGTCATGGTGGTTATCAGCCACCAACCCAGCTTTTTGTCTCTGCCTGATTCAGCTCTCAGTCCTCTCTGTAGTTCCAGTTTCTTGGGGCAGGGCAGGCTGTTTTATGGCTTGCTGTAGAGATTTGCTTTAATTACTAACATATCACAGAGATAGACCCAAGTTTCTAACACACACAGGAATAGAACAGCCCTAGAAAATAATAGCCCTATAAAAGAGGACTTGGAGTTGCTGGAACTGAGAAGGGATAAAAAAACAGAGTAATAAAAAAAAATTAAATGTCAGTATCAAGCATATTAGTGGAACTGAAAATCCCTGTGAGGATAATAAAACATCTTCAACTTAATAATAATAAAAATGCGTTTGACTTAGATAATAATGGGGGAGATGAACCAAGAATTCGCATCTTGTTTCCTTCCAGATTTTTCCTCACAGATTCTATTTTACTTAAGAGAAGCAAAGTTCAAGCTTATTGGATAATCAGCCTTTCAGGGACATATGGAAGGTAAGGACTCCCATATTCTCCATCTCCACTATAAAGTGAACAAAAAAGCATGAATGCTAATTGCGGTGCATAGAGCTCGGGTTAACTATAAAACAGCTCCTACCAGAGCAAAATTTGAGCACTGGAAGGAGAGTCCGTGTAGTAGATCGTGTTTCAAAAGATGGTTGCAACAATATCTCCCATCAAGAGGTGGAGTCTGTTTCCCCTCCCTTTAAATCTGGGTTAGCCCAGGCCTTGTTTTTATCAAAAGCATATGATGAGCAGTGGTGTGTACCTTCTCAGGCTGGACCCTAAGAGATCATAGCTTCTGCTTCACCACTTGGAATACTCATTCTTGGAATGCAGCTGCCATATAAAGAAGCCCAAGTTAGCCCAGTGGAGGGGCAGAGACAGGTCCCAGCCTCCTCGCCAACCCTGCCAAGGGACCACAGGTGTGAGTGAAGCCCTTCTGGTTCTCCAAACCCAGATGCCATCTGAGAGCAACCTCATGAAAGAGGCCAGCTGATACCATGTAAAGCAGATGGATGAACTGTTCAACTGAGCCCTGGCCAAATTCCTGACCCCTACAGTTGTGAACAAATGAAATGGTTCTTGATTAAAGGCACTAAATTTGGGGGTAGCTTGTTAATGTAGCAGAAGATAATCAAAACAGGTGAAAATCTCCATTTTAGGAACAGGTTAGACAGCCACTTATTTTGAGAACTCAGGCAAAGACAGTCTGAGAACTCAAACCCACCTTTCTGGTTTCAACAATCCACTGGACGTGGGGAAAGAAGGGGCATTAATTCCCTTAGAGCCTCTTCAGTGAGTCTTGTTAGCACCTCTGGATGGGACTTCCTAATAGGAAGAGCGTTTCTCTGTAGCTCTTGAAACAGAAATTCTTCATTCTACTTCAAGAAGGGGCTGCAATGATGCTCTTTTGCACACTACCCCGTAGAGCCCCTTCCTGCTGTGGAAAACTAAAGTCATTTCTGCTCACATTATCACTTGATATTACTGAGAATTACCACTGGTGTCTGGGGCACAGGATGTGCTCCGAGTCTCCTCCCTGGTGACTGTTACCACACACCACTGTGGTGACCCAAGCACCCTTTCAGTGTCTGATTCTGGCTATGATTCCCTGGCCACTCAATCCTGCCTCTATGGAATCATGTCTTCTATTTCCTTCCTGCTAACCGTGCTTTCCACTCTGGTGATCTGCACTTAAAATGCATCAGGTATGTGGAGAAGAAGCCACTTGTAGGCATCTTCCTTTTAGACCATATCCATGCCATTGATGGGTGGTTCCCACCTACCATAAAGGGATTAATTTGATTTAATGAACAGAAGCACAGGCTGAGGGCTTAGGAGAAGCTTTCCCAAAAGGTTTAGTGGATGCTATGTTTTTGTATGTGAAAATTTTGCTTTGGGGTTGTGAACTCTTTAAAACAAACAGTTGAGGTCATTGTTAATGGGAGACAGGATGACTCGCATAGCTTCTGTCAAGACTGCTTTTAGGGAGGAAATGCAGCAAACAGGGTTGGGCCTTTTCACAATGATCCATCTTTCAAAAGCACGAGTGAATGCCCCATCTCATTAATCATAAGACTCTGGCTTACACTGCAAATGGGGAGCAAGAGCTACTCATGAGGCCATCATATCTCTCTTCTTGCTGAATAGTGAGTGAGGGCCAAATAATCTCATCTTCTTCCCACTTGCTACTAAAGAACACCTCTTTGGGAAGGATGGGCACAGAAAAAAGGGGTGGATATTCAAATTATTAAGTCTTATTGTTTTGTGTCTCTCTTCTGAGGTAAGATGTTAGGGAGGAAAAATCTTATTCCATTCCAGGACTGCCCTGGGCTAGACACAAGTTCTATCATGTCTCTTCAGTTTACCACCCGACTGTCACCTGGTAACCAAGAAGGCCAAAGCAGATGCATCTTCTGCCTCACATGACCTTTCCAACACGTCTCACTCTCCTACCTAACACAATGCTTATTACCTAAACCTAACTTCCAAGAAAGAAACCATTATCTTACACAAAAATGACCAAGGAAATCAAAGCAAAGTAAAAACTCTGCAGGAAGGAACAGCTCTTGAACTTATCAAACAGCTGAGGCTGCAAAACCAACTAGCCTAAAACTCAAAGGAAGACAAGTACTTTCAAACAGACATGAAACATGAGTGCTTGCTTACCTGGGGCAGATGCTGGGTACCAGGCAAGCAGGCAGCTACAACTGTTAACAAACTGCTAGTGTGGACGAGCATGAGTGTGGATGAGCATTGAGAGCATAGAACTTTTGGGAGCAATACACAAGAGGAATTTGCACCCATAAGGAGACTCTTTCTCACAGACCTCACTGTTCAAGAGAGATTGGGAGGAGAACAAGAGACAAGAGAAGGCTTCCCTCATGGTGGAGGCCTGGGGAGATGTATAGTTGCCACTTTAGGAAAGGAACAAAACCCTGTCCCAGATGTTTCTACCCTTTGTACACTACAAAACAAAGCCTTAAGCCGCTTAGGAAAAAAAACAGCAGCAGTCAGGGCACAGGGGAAGATCTAATGCAGCTGGGGAAAAGGAATAGAAAAAATAAAAACAAAACAAAAAAACCCCCCACGACCCAGTATCTATGAGGGAGAGACAGAAAAAGGATTGGGTCCAGATCATTAAATATCCCTTACTGCTAAGGGAAGGACAGGATCACTGAGAATAGAAAATGTGAACACCTCCACTTCTCATCACCAAGCTAGCAAGCAACAAATAAGCAATGTCAGCAGTAAACAGCTGGAGGAGAGATACTCTGAGATGAAGCACAAAGTGAAGACCTAAAATAAGGAATTATGCTCTTTAACATTGTAGTGAAGATTTCAGGTAATGCGGTAAGGCCAGAAAAAAAGGCTCACAGATTAAAAAGGGAGAAATAGCAATATTCACATATGATAAAATTATCTATATAGAAAGTCCCTCCCAAATCTACAAAAAAGCCACTAAATACTAATAAGTTTAGTTTAGTAAGATCACAGGATACAGGGCCACTATATGAAAATTAAAAAAAAAACACCTCTATTCTAATGCTATATATTAGCAACACACAATTGGAAATTGAAGTAGATTTTTTTTTAAAAGAGTGCCATCTACAACAATACCAAAAACCATGAAATACTTAGTGCCAGATTTGTATGCTGAAAACTACAAAATGATGAAATCAAAGACAAGCTAAACAAATGGAAAGATATACTATGTTCATGGATTGGGGAACTCAAAGTTGGTAAGATGTCAGATTTTCCCAAACTGATCTATCGATTAAACGCAGTCACAATTAAAGTGCCAGCAGACTATTTTCAGTAGAAATTGACAATCTGGTTCTAGAGTTTATACAGAAAAGCAAGAAAACTAGAAAAGCCAAAAAATTTTGAAAAAGAAGAGCAAAGTTGGAGGAGTCACACTACTTATTTTCAAAACTTACTTCAAAATCTACAATAATCATAAAAAAATAGTATTAGTGAAATTACAGACATTAACATCAATGCACCAGAAAGAGAGTCCAGAAATAGATGTAACACACATGTATGATCATGTTTTTTACAAAAGTGAGAAGGAAATTCAATGAAGAAAGGAGAGCTTTACAAACAAATGGTGCTGGAAGAATTGGATAGCCATTATATTAGTGTCCTGTGACTTCTGTAGAGATTGGGAGGAGAAAACAATTGAAATTTATTCCCTCTCCATTCTATAGATCAGAAGTGCAAAATCAAGGAGTTAGCAGGGCTGCATTCCCTCTGAAGGCTCTAGGGGAGAAACTCTTCCTTGGCTCTTACAGCTTCTCATGGCTGCAAGTATTCACTGGCTGTGGGCAAATCATTCCACTCTCTGCTGCTGTGGTCACACGGTCTCCTCTTCTGTGTGTTTCAAAAATCCCTCTGCTTTTCTCTTATAAGCAAACATAGGGTTGCACTTAGGGCCCACCTGACTAATACAGGATAAATGCCTCCTTTCAAGATTCTTAATCATGTTTTTTGCCTCATTAAGTAATATGTATAGATTCCATAGATTAGGGCATGGACATATCTTTTTGGGGGCCACAACTCATCCCACTGCAGCCACATACAAAAGAGAAGATATTATCTCATATATAAAAGTTAACTCAAATTATATCATACACCTAAATGTAAAATCTAAAGCTATAAAATTTCTAGAAGAAAATATGGAAGAAAATTTTTGTGATGTTTGCTTAGGCAAAGATTTTTTAGATATAGCACAAAGTGCACAATCCATAAAATTTTAAAAAATTGATAAAATTAGACCTCATTGAAATTAAGAACCTCTGCTCTTTAAAAGAGAATGAAAAAAACGGCATGGACTGGGAGGAAGTATTTTCAAACCACATACATGATAAAGAACTTGTATCCAGGATATAAAAAGAACTTTCAAAACTCAGCAATAAGAAAAAGAACCCCATTTTAAAAACGGGAAAAAGATTTAGACAGACACTTCCCCTCAGAAGATACAAAGATGACAAACAGGCACATGAAAAGACGCTCAGCATCATCAGTCATTTGGGAAATACAAATTAAAGCAGCAATAAGATGACTACGCACCTATCAGAATTGCTCAAATTTAAAACAAAATTATACATCCATTTTGGAAAACACTTTGGCAATTTCTCATTAAGGCTTAGCATAAAACTCAGCAACTCTACTTGTAGGTATCTATAAAAGCTAAATGAAAACTTATGTTCACAGCAAAACCTGTGTATGAATGCTTACAGTGGCTGTAATTCATAATTGCAAAAAACTGGGAACAACCCAGATGTCCTCTACCTGGTGAGTGGATAAACAGACAGTGGTACATCCATACAATGGAAAACTACCCACTAATATAAAGGCATGAGCTACAGGCCACGCTACAATATGGATGACTCTCAAACGCAAAGTGAAAGAGACCAAACTGAAAAAGCTCCATATTGTATGATTCCACTTATATAACCTTCTGGGAAAGGCACGATATGGGAACAAAAATCAGATGAGCAACTTTCAGAGGCTGAGCGTGAAGAAAGGGTTTGACTACAAAAGGGATGAAGGAATTCTTTAGCCTGATGGAACTGTTCTAGATCTTGGTTATGACAATGGTTACATGACTGCATATGCACTTGTTAGAACTGTACAATACAAAGAGTAAATTTGATGTATGTAAATATGTAAATTATATCTCAATAATAAACCACCACCACCAATAAACCAACAACGACAACAAAAGTTGTGCTGGTTTATGTTTCAAGTCGCAGTGTATGTCAAAGCCAGTCTCTGTACCTGTTCCAGTAACACATATATCTGTCTTTTAAAAAATCTGCTAATTTGATAGAAATATTATCTTATTGCTTTTATTTTCATGTTCTTGATTATGAAAGAATTCACATATTTATTGTCTTTTTGTGATATTTTGTGAATTTCCTGTTCACATCTGTTGTTCACTTTTCTATGGGCTTTATCCTATTGATTATTGACTAATGGGAGGTCTATCTATATTCTGGATATTAATCTTCTGTCAATTATAGATATTGTGAACATATTTTCTGCCAGTCTGTCATTTGTATTTTAATTCTGTTTAATAAATTCTTATCAAATATCAATAAGTTTTTTATTTATTCTTATACATTTTCCTAGCAGACAATTACTTATAATCAATAACAATTTTTTCTTTTCTTTATCTCTTATTTCTGCTTGTCTTACTCAATAGCCAGGATATACAGTATCATAATAATGATGACAGTGATCATTCTCTCTCTCTCTCTTTTTTTTTTTTTAGGTTTATTCATTTATTCAAGGGAGGGAAAGAACACATGCATGCATGCATGAGTGGGGAGTGGGGGAGAGGGAGAGGAAGAGAGAATTGTCCAGCAGACTCCCTGCTGAGTGCAAAGCCCAATGTGGGGCCCAATGGCCAGCTTGATCCCAGGACCCTAAGATCATAACCTGAGCTGAAATCAAGAGTTGGGACGCTTAACTGACTGAGCCACTCAGGCAACTGGCAATGAGCATTCTTGTTTAATTTTCTTACTTTAGTGATTTTTAAAAAAAATTTTCATCTGTTGATAATGTAAGATAGCCTGGTCTTTCTCAGATAAACCCTATTTGGTCAAAACACATTATTCTTTTAATATGCTGTTGAATTCATTCACTAGCATTTTGTCTGAGATTTAAAAATCTATGTCTTTTTTTTTTTTTAAGATTTTATTTATTTATTTGACAGAGAGAGACAGCCAGCGAGAGAAGGAACACAAGCAGGGGGAATGGGAGAGGAAGAAGCAGGCTCCCAGCAGAGGAGCCTGATGTGGGGCTCGATCCCAGGACCGGGGATCACGCCCTGAGCCGAAGGCAGAAGCTTAACGACTGACCCACCCAGGCACCCCTAAAAATCTGTGTCTTAATTCAAAATGATGTATAGTTTGCTTTTTTGTATTTTTGGAAATGTGACTTCAAGAATTAGGCTAATTTTATAAAGTGAACTAAGAAAATGTTCTATTTTTTCTTAAGTTCTGATAGAATGTGAAGAGATTGTACAGGAACAAATTAAATAGAATTATTCACTAAACATGTGGGAAAAAACCCTCATTGGAGCACTGTTCAGCTCTCAATCCTCCTTCACTTATTTTAAATGTTTTCTCTTTTCGTAAAAGTTTTTGTTCCTAATGACAGTAATATGTTTAGTTGCTTACCTATAATATACATAAGATTGATTCAAAGTGTAACACCAATATTATCAAACTATAATGAACCTATGAGTAAAATTTAAACTTTTTTTGCAATTCTTTTGTGGAAAGAAAACAGCTGTTTTCAAAAATAACTTGAAATTATTATTTGTTCTTCATGGTTATGTTATCAATTTAATATATAATTAGGTTAATTTATTTCTGTTTTCATGAAACTACTGAGTCTGCTTTATGTCTTCCCTTTTTGATTTAATTAAAATTTTAGATTTTGAAATAATCACAAACTTATAGAAAAATTGAAACTGCGGTACAAAGAACTTTACATTTTTTCCCTAAACCTTTTAACAGTAAATTGCCAGTCTGATACCCAATAAAAACACAATACAATCATCAAAGTCAGGAAATTAACACTGATATATTACTATCATCTTACACTCAAATCCCATCCAAGTTTCACCAACTGTCTCAGTGTCTTTTAGAACCAAAGGATCCAGGTGAGAAAAAAAATTGCATTTAGTTTGTCATTTCTTTAGTTGTCTTAAATCTAGAAGAGCTCCTTCGCTTTCCTTGACTTCATGGCCTTGAGACTTTTGAAGATGATAGATCAGTTATTTTAAAGAATGTCTCTCAATTTGGATTTGTCTGATGTTCTCCTATGATTAGATTCAGATGATTCATTTTTGGTGAGAATATTACACACATGATGCCCCCCCCCCCCCCCACTGCATCCTATCGAGTGGCGCATTATTTCTAATTGCCCTGTCCCTGATGATGTCCACTTTGATCACTTGAGGAAGGTGGTGTCTGCCAGGCTTTTCCACCGAAAATATATATATATTTTCCCTCTCTTAGTATTTTATGGGGAAGTCCTTTGAAAGTATGTAAATTCCCTGTTCCTCATCAAGCTTTCAGTGTATTCAGTTATTTATTCATATCTGTGTGGACTTGTGACTTCAATGTAATTTGTTACTATAATAATTTACTTTGGTGTTCAAATTATTCCCAACTGAGCCAGCGGGAGCCCCTTCAAGCCAGCTTTTATGTCCTTTTGACATACTCTCGTCATTCTTTCGCCACTTGATTTCTGGTACAAAAAGATGTTCCAGGCTCATCTGTACTTTCCCTAGAAAGAGCAGTTTGTCCAAAATGTCCTGGTTCCTTTTAGTGCAAAATCATACTAAAAAGGCAGGATATAGCATTAGACGTGCTTACTCACTGCTATTGGGGTGTGACTGATCCCAGACAAGTTTAGGGAATATATGCATTATATATATGGCTATATATGTGTATCTAACACATACATATCAACATACACGTATTTACATCTATATTTATTTCTAAATTTATTTATAATAAAAACTATGAGTTCACACCATAGGGTTCATTTTTTCCCCTTCCCGTATGTAAACCCCTTTTCTGACATAAAGTAGCTTCCATTATCCTTAATATACTCACTTACTTAATCAATCTTCCATTAGATAATGAGTCTCCAATCTCAGCTCCTACCTTCTCCCCCCAGCGCAAGCCCCCTTACACTACCCCTGAGCTCTGATTCCCCATGCCAGACCGTCCCTCCGAGTGTGCCTTCTCGGCCGGCACTGGCTCAGACACCTGGAGCTGGACTGGCCCCACGCATGCAGGCCTGCCTCACCCTGTCTGGGCCCTGCCACCCTAGGTCAGGTCACTTCTCTGTGGGGATGCCTTCCTCACCGCTCTGGGCACAAGGCCACCCTTCACGCACAGACTCTGACAGCATCACCCCAGGCCGTTCCTCTGCAGACACGCCTCCTCACCCTGACCTTTATTTTTTCAATATGTAAGTGTTTAAGGGCTACTGGAAAAGAAATAGAATGATGGAAGCTTAGAGTTGACCAAATGTTTCGATTTTCAAAAAAGGGAAGAAAGCGGGTTCCAGAAACTAAAGTAGACATCTCATATAACTATCTCTGATATTCTCTGACCTAGTAATTTTATTCCTGGTACTGAATTTTATTCAGTTTATACTGAATCACCTGACATGCTTTTAAAAAGGCCTTATATACCAAAATGATCACAACAGATTTATTTATAATAACTTAAAACTGGCAATATCCAGCAACAGGGGAAGGATAATGTAACTTATAGTGCAGTTGTGACAATTTTAATTATGTTTGCAAAAATACGCTAGAAATATTTTTTAAAGATTTATTTATTTATTTTAGAGAGAAAGAGAGAGAGAGGGCACGAGCAAAGGGAGGGGCAGAGGAAGAGAATCTCAAGCACACTCCCCACTGAGCAGGGAGCCCAACGCTGGGCTTATTCCCACAACCCTGAGACCATGACCTGAACCGAAATCAAGAGTTGGAGGTTTAACCAACTGAGCCTCCCAGGCATCCCCAGGAGAAATTATGGTATATAAAAATCAGCATATAAAATTGAATGTATAGTATAAGCTCAATTAGTCAAAAATACATATTAGTGAGGAAAGTAGATACACCAAAATATTTACAGTGATTGCTCTGGGCGATAGGACAATGGGTAGTTTTTTCCCCTTCTGAATTGTATCTTTCATATTTTTCTAAATTTATTTAATAAGCATGTATTTTAAAATGGGGAAAATAAACTTTAAGACATTAGTCGGCATCTTTCTCCACGGCACTGTAAGGAGTACAAAGTAAGGCGAGATACTGCTTTTAATGAACTAATACGGTAGCAGCTACTCATACCCATGACCAAAGAGAGACTCTTCTGGATAGGAAGGCCGTCACCTTACAAGCAAGTACAGAACACCAGAAGCCATGAGGAAGGATGCTGTCATCTAATAGTCATAGCAGCAGCAACAGCAGCTAACCTTTGTTGAGTACTAACCGTATGCCAAGTATCGTACCTGTATCCCCTTATCTAATCCTCAGTAGTTCCAAGGGATTCTATCATTATTTTCTTTTTACAAATGAGGATACTGAGGCACTGAAAGGTTAACTTACTCACGGACAGACAGTTAGTATGTGGCAGAGCCAGGATTTCACAGACTAGTACAGACTGGGCGGGTTGTGGAAGAATGAAGTTTACTAATCAGAGGGGTGAAAGCCACTGCGGCACAGTGACCTCGCATTCTTCTCATCTGGCACGTGACTCCAGACATCAGGCAGAAAGCAGCAAGTGCCGTAAGGGAGAGCAATGGCTGTGGATTCTTGGAGGGGAGAGATGACTTCCATCTCACAGCAACATGGAGAGCAAGTCAGCAGACAATGAGACAGGCAGCAGGGAGGCCAATTAAAAAAAGCTGTAGTAATCAAGGTAAGAGAAGAAGGAGGCCCAAACTAAGGTGTCTCTCTTCTAGAGGCCAGCTTCGTGGATTAAAGGTTTACATTCTGTGCTTCCCATGGACTCCAACTATTATGCCTTATTTTCCCATTCCAGACCCGCCCTGGATAATACCAATATTTGCAGGTCAGGAGAAGTTGAGGATTAAAAACTATTATGCATTTCTGGTGCCTGAACCTCACCATCCCTCCCTCTTAGCTACTCTTTCTCCCCTTTACTCAAATTAGGATAAAGAAAGAACACACAGCCAACACAGAGGGGGATCAAGCAGCAGGATTTCCCGAGTTGATACAGCATGGATACCCAAGTGGACTTCTAGACTCAGTGGTGCGGAATGAGGGCACTGACCACCTCTGCCACATGTGGTCTCTCAGCTCCAGAAAGGAGCTGTGCGTTCAGAGCACTCACTGAGCACCCAGTACCTGCCAGCAGAGGAAGGAAAAGTCCCCCAACGGGGGAGCTTCTGGTCATACAGCCACGACACAGTCTTCTACCACAGGGGCATTCCTTGGTCAAGGTAGGACAGAGGGAACTTGCCTTCAAGGGGCCAGACAGAAGAGTGCAGGTCAGGGGAAAGGATGTGAGACAGTCTCAGTGAGAATACGGATGCCTGAGTGGCACAATCAGAGTCTGCTTTGAAGGACTGGTGTCTGGCATTTTCAGCCGGAAATTTCCAGGAATTGAAGAGAGGATGAGCATCTTGGAGGCTTCCTGTTACGCTTTATTTTCTTTGTGCCTTGACTGCCTTGAACAGGGTTTGGCACACAACAGGCATTCAGTATGGTAAACGCTAATACGGTGAGTGAAGGGGCCACGTGCAGAGCTAAGCACTTTTTATATCATTTTAATCACCTCCAAACAACCTTACGAGGCAGGATTTAGTAATAAGCTCACTGTACAGATGACGAGAATGAGGCTAGAGAGGTTAAGTAACTGGTTCTAAATCACTCACGGACTCTGGAGAAAAGAGAATGCGTGGTATTAGGAGCAATGAAGAAGTAAAATTTTGCCAGTTTATAAGCCCACGTGTCAGAAGGAAAATATCATCTGCCTTCCATCGACCAAGAGCATACCTCATAAATGTGCTATTCGTGGATGTGGACAGCAAGGCCTGTGAAGTGGCTGCCTACTGTTCAGCACATCGGCCAGGTGAATTTTTCGAGCATGAATTCTCTGATCCTGCCTTAATTTCTAGGGACTCAAGCCAGCATAAGGAGGCTACTCAGCAAAGAGAACACCATATGCGCATAAGCGTTTGCGCATGTGTGAATCTAAATGTCTGTATGTGTTCATACCTAGAACAACTACTAATCACGTTAACTAACCAAATTCACGTGATTAGTAAGGATTTATCTGTCCACTGTCCTCCAACACTATTCCTCACCTTGCTGAGTTTTCGTTTATTCTCAGGACCTCTTCTTTTGCCTTTATCCCTCACTACTTATTCCAGTTTTTAGATTTCCTTAAACCTCCCATTAAAAAAAAAGGAATGAAGAAAAACTCTGGAGAGAATGAAAAAAAGAACCAACGTTTTAGCAACTCGATTGTACCTGCGGTTGCTTGTATCTGGGGGGCTTGCTTTCTGTAGGTGACGAGAGGCCCGGGTGCTCACCAGGGAGCCAACAGCTAAGGCCAGAGAAAGAAGGATGAAGGGAAGGCCAGGTGCAATCGTCAGGTGGTCCACCTGCATGTGGACCCTGACAACAACTCACTGGTCTCATTTCCTAAAGCAGGAAGGAGCAGGTGGTGGTGTGGAGGGAGAGCGCAGGACTACGTGACCTTGAAAGGTTATTATCAGAGCGGGGACACAGACCAACGGTTTGGAGCGCAGAATCTGGCTACGGAAGCATTGTCCACACGGGCATTTTCAGCTCCTGGGTCCCTGCCGCCATATTGCCGGAGTTCAGACAACGCCGCCGCCGCCAAGATCAGCAGTTTATGGCATTGTTAGACAATTTTACCTCTTTCATTTTTCTCCTCCTAGCATTACTCATTCTTTTAATTGTTAGTTTACCACTCTTGTGTTCCTTCTCTTCCCTCCTCTAATCTAAGCTGAGTCAAATGAGGGAGAGGACTTGGTTTTGCTAGAGGGTCAGCCACAGGTTGTCTCTCCTCCTGTCTTCCGCTTGAGCCCCAAACTGGCAGCACTCCCTAAACATTAGATAATGAGGTTGCTGATTGCTTCTGCCTCAATCCACTCCCTAGTTATAACTGGTATTATCACACTTCCGGTGTGCCTCACTGTATTTTCGTAATCATTCTTTGGGATCGGTAGGACAAACATCTCTAGGATCTCATATATATGTGAAGAAACTAAGGCTCAGAGAGGTTAAGGGATTTATACTGGTGGAGCCACGGCTGAATACTGGTTCATGTACTGTGAAGTTACTGGGGACCTGACTCATGCCACAGCCTCAGGTAAAGCCACTTACCCCATTTGTGTCTAATCTCTAAAATGGGGATGAAAGTACCAACTTGCTTCCCAGGGAAGCTGCAGAGATTAATTAGCCAATTAAACAATTATCAAGGGATTTGGAGATTCCAAATGTTACATAAATGTTTTAATAAGCTTTTAATGTTAAGGCTACATTAGGGACCCATGGGTGGAAATGAAGTGAATTTATCTGTGAGTGCTATTTTACAGGGTCTGCAAAGTGGATAAACTAGATTGAGCTGGTGTAGGGAATATGCCTAGCTCTTTCTAAACAGCTCCTAGGTATTGGCCCAGCTACTCGCAAGTCCTATCTCTGCTTGCCCTCCTCTACTTGAAGCCAGGCAGATGGTGGCTCTCTAGCTGGCCAAGGTAACGAGAGAACACTGGAGAAGGGCTGGGTCCCCCTACCCCCTGGGGCAGCCGAGATAATCACAAGCAGACTCCCTACAGTCCTTCCAGATGGGCACTCTGACCTCCGAGAAAACATCCCAAATAATTTCCAGGGCATTCAAAGCATGAATGGTGTGGCAATGGCCATTAAGAAATGACCCAGATGTGTCTAGGGTCTTCATGCTCTGGTTTCCCTCTCTTCACCGAAATTCGTTTAACTTGGATTATAACAAGTTTGTAACACTGCATAAGGAAACCAGTGACAACTTATATCAAAGAAATATCTGAAGTCAATTTTCTTTTACAAGATGAGAAACCGCTAAGGCCCAAGGAAGACAGGCTGTGTGATGACACGCTAGCCCAGTGCTCTTCTAAAAGACAGTGGCCTGCTCCCTGTTGCTTAGTTTATGACTCTACCCAAGTTAGTCCCCCTTCCCTTTCTGTGTCTTACTTCTACCAAATTGTAAAACAAAGACAATGGCCTCTGTCTGCAAGCTCCCTCAACTGAAAGTCACTTTAAGCCAAAACAGATACTCAGCTGATATATTCAGTTTCTTCATTTAAAAAGGAAGGATAAAAGAATCTACCCACAAATTTTAAATGATAAATCATGGCCCTCCATCACCTGGAATGCTACTCTTCTCTCAGACGTCTGCTGGAATAATTATGTCATTTCCTTCAAGGCACTGTTCAAATCTCACCTCAGTGAGGCCTGCCCTGTCTCATTTAATACTGTAACCTGTCCCCCCAACCCCTACATTTTCACCCCCTTTCCCTTGTTACCCTTGTTTTACTTTCTTATTCTTTCCACAGTACTTACTACCTACCTACAACTATATAGCTTATTAATTATTCTTATTACTTATCTATTTCCTCACTCCTCCATCCTGAATTATAAGCACCATGAGGTCAGGAATTTTGGTCTGTTTTGTTCAATGCTGTATCCCTAGTGCTCGGTACATAGCAGAGACCCAGCAAATATTTATTAAATGAATGAATGACCCTCTAAGAATCATTTACTTTTAAATTACTTGAGGGTGAGAGGTTAACCTTTTTTGAATAGTCAGTATACACAACTTGGGGCTTAGGCCCAGAAGATATTTAAAAATACATTCTAGTTGACTAACATATGTATCTGAAAGTCATAAATACCTTGACACTGCCTTCTTTTATCTGTTTTCTCTTTGGTTTTGGGAAACCCTAATGATTGACCAGCCAGGTAAGAGGGCCAAGCAAGGGAGGTGCAGCTGGGTAAAGTCAAGGGAGATGAAGGAAAGACTAAGCAGAGATCCAGAATACTCATGGTGATAAGTGATTAAGAGCCTCACAGAATCTGGGAGATTCACTAATGGGACAGCCAGAGAGGATGGGGACTTCAAAAAACATTTACTTCTGTCCTTTTGCTGGCTGGACCCCACCACCTGGCCTGTTCTAGGCACTGGAATAATAATCCTGTAAGATAGAGTGAGTTATGGGGATTACTATGGTTGCCACTGAGAAACAGAATCTCTAAGAAAAGAGAGGCAAGCGACACACCAAACAGATGAACACCTACACAGCGTGGTGGGGAAATACTGCATCCGAGGAAAGTTCTCGAGGCCATCTGTGTGTCCAGAATTTATCACAGAAAACTTCCTACAGGTAAGGCAGACCTGAGAGAATGAAAGGAAATATTTTTGTGTAGACGTAAGAACAAGTATGCAATAATTATTTTTTTTTATAGGCAGGGTTGAAGGGCTTAGACAATTCATTCAAGAAGCTTCTTAATCCTTTTTTTTTGGTAACAAGAAATATTAATTCTGTTTCACCATAATTCAATTTAACTCTTACTATTTCCAGAATCATTTATATAAGAAAACTTTACCATTTATTTAGGTGTCATTGAACCTGGTTATGGAATTTCAAAAACAAACAAACAAATAGCCCTGGGCTGGAAGCTCCTAAGCTGGTTATCCACTGGGGAGAGCACACAGCCTTTCTTCTTGTGATTAAGTGCTTCCTAATTGGGTCCTTACTGGGGCACTGGTCTGTTTCTCAGGAAATATCTAATACTCATCCTGGCCTATCCTGAAGACAGGTCATGCGGCCAGCCAGGCTACATGAGTGATTCTCTTGTATCGCACCATGAGCTGTGTATATCACTTAACATATCCCCAATACTTCAAATAACTCATCACAGGCTACGCAGAGCCCTAACTGGGCAGGGGAAACTTTTGTGCTGGGGGTCCCCTCATATATTTATTATTCCTCAGTAACCGAAACCAGTCAGGGGAGGCTGACGGCTAAGACACCAAGAGAAGGAGAGGAGACACTTGCTTTCATGTGAGGGCTTGCACTGCACTCTCTCTTCAGAGACTAAAGCTTTCTATGTGAGTCACCGGCACTGAAAATGTCTGGGGGGGTGACAGCATCTGTGTTCAGTATGTCTGAGGTCCATCCACTCTGCCCCGAACCTCCCAAAGAACACCGCTGTCTTTTCCTTGGTCACCAGGCCCCACTTTATTTGGCAAGAAGGTAGAAGGATCCCCAAAAGGCAGATAAAGTTATAAGGGTTCGCTGATTTCAAAAGCTAATAGTCATTAAGAGAACACTATTCAGAAAATGTGGTGGGGAAAACACACACACACACACACACACACACACACACACACACCACAGATTCCAACTTGTTTTAAATCACTGGACCAAACACATGTAGACTTTGGGAAAGTGAGTAAGGCACCAAGTTATGAGTGCAGTTTATAAAAGATAAAGACCTGAGTCATCCCTTTGTGGTTACAGATTATGAAACCACTTCAGGCTCTCCCTAGACAGTATTCCCCATGAATGTTAGGCTGCAGACAGAGCGAGCAGAAGGGAAGCATCTCTGATTACGACCCCTGTTAAGGTTTTGTCCTAAGCATCCCTGTATACTTGACAATTTAATTTTTTGCCTTTGTAATCCTTAGCCCTTGTGTACATACCATCTAATGAAAAGGCCTTTTTTGAATTAACATGGTATTTGGAAAAAGAACATGTGTTTCTGTTTTATTATTAAATACATTTATAAAGACAGAAAATGTTCTCAGACCCTAATAGATGCCTTTTGTTTTTTGTTTTTTGTTTTTTTTTTTAAAGCAAGAATCCTCTAACACTTCAGGAAAATAGAATTCTTAACATAAACACTCTGATGGTGTGGGCCATGATAGGTTTTTGGGCAGAGAGTGACTGCGCAGCTTAGGAATTCAGATTTGCCTCATCTGACCACCTTGGGGGTAAACACACTGCTCTGCCTTTTCCCAGCTAGTTGGTGAGCTTGGCATCTATTAAGCAGAACATTCTGGGATACAGACCATTCCAATTACCACAATGGTCTTGTGTTTCAAGACTGCTTGTTTATAAACACAGCCACTTTCTAGTTTAATTTCTTTCCTTTTTCAGTTTGTTGAAGCTCCAAAATCTTTTCAGAGTGCAAAAGCTCAAATAAGGATTTTTTACATTAATGCCTGGCAACATGCATGAAAATAATAAAAGACACCTAAACATCTAGTTTGCATTCACTAGTCATCAAGGAAATGGATATTAACGCAATGAGAAGTTGCCATTTTGCACCTAAGAATTAGCAAATGTATTAAAAATATTAACTTTTGATGTTTGCAAGGTTTTGGTAAAATCAGTATACTCATGCACTGCAAATAGCATAACACAGCAAATTGTATTCAAAGATATATTACCTAATGTTTTGTGAATTACGACACGATTTCTACCCTCTGGCACAATGATTCCACAACTAGAAATTTACCTGAAGGGAATAATTTGCTAAACTAAAAATGTTATATGAAGATGTATATTACAGAATTCTCAGGGAAAAAAAAAGACAACATACATAAAATTAAAAACAAGCTCAACAAACTAGGGTGCGAGCACCCTTTTACGCGGGAGGGAAGCATCTCAGAATCTTCCTAGGGAAAAGGAGGAAAGAAATATATGTGTGGTTTTGTTTTTTTTTAAAGATTTTTATTTATTTATTTGACAGAGAGAGACAGCCAGCGAGAGAGAAAGACAAGCAGGGGGAGTGGGAGAGGAAGAAGCAGGCTCATAGCGGAGGAGCCTGATGTGGGGCTCGATCCCATATCGCCGGGATCACGCCCTGAGCCGAAGGCAGACGCTTAACGACTGCGCCACCCAGGCGCCCCATATGTGTAGTTTTAAAAGCACACGGAGAATTACCATTGCTTTTATTTTCTTTTAGACACAAAGCTGCTTTATTTTATAATTTTAAATAATATTAAACAGGATATGATGGTTTCATGTTCATTAAAAGAGGTATGAGTAAAGAAAGTTTGATACATTTCAATAGCAAGTCTAACAAGCAAAAAATTAGGAAAAGCAACTTAACCCACGATAGTTAATATTTATTGAGTATTTTATGTGTCAGCTATTGAGCTAAGTTCTTGCATTATTCTTTCTTTAATTTTCATATCCCTAGGTGGGAGAGTAGTTGCAACATGTGGAAAGTCATTATCAGAATCAAGTAGTAAAGGAAAAATTCATGGTTGTCCCAGAGGGCAGGGAGGTGTCTGAAGCTTGGGTTTTTAAGCCCTAAAGGGGACTGGAGGCAATGACTCGGACGTGTTTATCAAGTGGGGTTAGAACTGGAAGTTGCTGCATGACGATAAGACTATTCACGGGCTGAACTTCAGTGAAAGCACGAACCAGAAAACAAATCTATCCTCTGGTGTAGGAGGAATTAGGAAATCTATTTATCATAACAAATTAAATACACTCTTCCGAATTTTCCTCTCCCACGCACCCATTTAACAATATATTGGGCATCGGTTCCTATCAGTCTATTAAATTTCTTCATTAGCATCCGTTAAACAATTATAAATGATAATGCACTGAATAACTTCACACACATTTATATACACACAAGTATATAAATTTGTAGGACTGAGTCCTTGGAGGGGAACTGCTGGATGAAAAGATATGCACCTTATTTTCCCTCCCTAGCAGGTGTACCCATTTATACGACCACAGCACTGCATGTGACAATCTCTTCATATCCTAGGAAACATAGTGTGTTAGTAACTTCTAAAAGAATAGAAATAGAATGTAAAACCATCAGACTGAAGGGGAAAAAGGGGAAAGGAGATTTAAAAAATCAATCAAATAGAAGGAAGCAAAGAGACTAGGATGACTTAATCCTGAAATAGAAAAAGACATTGGTAGAAAAACTGGTGAAATTTGACTGAAGTCTATAGTTTAGTTAATAACAATGCACCGATGTTAATTTCTTATTGTCATAAGTGTGCCACATAATATAAAGATATTAACGTTCAGGGCAACTGGGTAAGGGCATACAGAAACTCTCTGTACTATCTTTGCAACTTTTCTACAAATTTAAAATTATTTCCCTCCAAATTTTATTTTAAAAAACAACAGGACAAAGAGGAAGGCCATCCCAGCAGGGAAGGAGGGTAGTATAAGCAAAGACATGGAAGGGAAAAATCCAGTAAGAACTACACGGTTTGGTGTTGCTGAAGAGTATAGTTGTATCTTTGAATGTATGAGTTGCTTACTATTTCTTTTCTCCAACATCCCTTTAAAAATCTTGATCTAGGTGCATGTGGGTTGTCATGTTTTAAAGAAAAGGTGTGAATTTAGGTTTCGCATTCACTCTGATTAGATCATAATACCATCACCAAAGCACTGCCATTCTGGTAATAACTAGGGAGGAATGAATTCATTCATGAAGTCAGTAGACCTGGTACATCAGTGAATTGGTGTTCAAGTTACATAAACAGCCAAGTGGTGGTGGATATATTAAATTTGACATCTCTGTCAACTAAATAATGGCAAAAGCGAAATAAATGCTTTGAAATTAGGGACAGTATGTTTTCTACCTCTTAAGCAAACTGTCTGTATATTGCTCAGGTAAATAGGAAGCAGGGGGAATTGACAACCACTGTATAAAACCAAATTGACAACCACTGTGTGTGTGTGTGAGTGTGTGTGTGTGTGTGTATTTAATCCTTGGTATATGTGTCAAAGATTGATAGTAATTAAAGGTATTAAATAGTTTTAGAAAATACCTGCATCCTGTACTTTCTATATCTGTAATGCTAGAATTTTAAAACCAAATAAAAAAATAAAAGGCAGGAAAAGTTAGAAACAAAGAAAAGGGATGGTAAATAGCACAAATAAGATGTTAGAAATAAAAATGATAACAATGATCTAAACTAATTGGTTAAAAGATTGAGCTTCTCATATTTTATTAATAAGCAAATCCAACTACATGAGAGGTAAGTTATAAATCAAAAATAGAACTTTGACACAGAAAGTTCAAAGTGAAGCAATGGAAAAAGACAAACCGAGCAAATACAAAAACAAAAGGAAAAAAGAAAGAAAACGGGTGCAGTATAGACTCTGAGACCAACCAAACCAAACCAAACCAAAACCCATTATTAGTTATTAGGTATTAGTTATTAGGTATAAGCATTAGGAATAAAGAGTCACTATATACTGGTAAAAGGATAATTCACCAAGACATAAACATTTAAAACTTTTATATACCCAATAGCATAGTCTCAAAATACAAAACTACACAAAGCAAAAACTTGACGCTGTGATAAGGATGAACTGAAACACCACAATAGCAGAGCGAGATTTTTTCGCTCTTCTTTCAACGATTAGTAAAGCAGATTAAAAATATTTTAAAAATGTGGACGATTTACATAGCAGCATTATTAAGTTCGATTTGCTGGATATGTAACATTGCATTCACTTACTAGGAAATACACAGTTTTTTCAAGCACCTGGAGGGTGTTGACAAAAATTGATCAAAAAGATGCTACAAAGTGGGGCCCCAGCTGGCTCAGCCAGTAGACCATGCAACTCCTGATCTCAGCTTGTAAGTCTGAGCCCCACCTTTGGTGTGGAGATTACTTAAAAATAAAATCTTTAAAACAAAAAAGATGCCATAAAGCAAACCTCAAAAAAAAAAAAAAAAAAACCATATTCTTCGAATCAGCGCAATAAAGTTATAAATACACTCATCTGTGTGTCGTTATCTTCTTCTTCTTCTTTTTTTTAACAAGACAGTCTTTCCCCAGGAAGCTTATAATTTTACTCAACTTGCAAAAAAACAACTTGGTGGGCCCAAAACTAAGGGGGTAATACCTTAATTTCAGCTTTCTATAACTATTTTGTTCACTCATGTTGTTCGCCAGGCCAAGAAGAGCACTGTTGGTGGAGGAATAGTATTTGTAAGGGCGAAAAGATTTGAAAGAGCAAGGCCTTTCGGAGGAAAACATGACTGAAGCATTGGATGAGAGGGAAAAGCACAAAAGAAGCTATTAATGCAGAAAAACAGAGAGCTTTTCCCCTAAGGTCAGGAACAAGACAAGGATGTCCACTCTCACCACTTTTATTCAACAGAGTACTGGAAGTCCTGCCATAAAGATTAGACAACAGAAAGAAATAAAAGGCATCCAAATTGGTAAGGAAGAAGTAAAACTCTCACTGTTTGCAGATGACGTGATACCGTATTATATAACACCCTAAAGACTCCACCAAAAAACGATTAGAACTGATAAATTAATTCAGTAAAGTCACTGGATACAAAATCAATGTACAGCAATCTGTTGCATTCCTATACACTAATAGTGAAGCAGCAGAAAGTGAAATTAAGAAAACAATCCCATTTACAATTGCACCAAAAATAATAAAATCTCTAGGAACAAATTTAACCGAAGAGGTAAAAGACGTGTACTCTGAAAACTATAAAACATTGATGAGGGGCACCTGGGTGGCTCAGATGGTTAAGTGTCTGCCTTCGGCTCAGGTCATCATCTCCAGGTCCTGGAATCAAGCCTCATGTCAGGCTCCCAGCTCAGCGGGGAGTCTGCTTCTCCGTCTCCTCCTCCCCCTGCTTATGCTCTCTCTTTCTCTCTCTCAAATGAATAAATAAAATCTTCTTAAAAACAGCGATGAAAGAAATTGAAAATGGCATAAACAAATGGAAGACATTCGATCCTCATGGATTAGAAGAACAAAAAATGTTAAAATGTCTATACTACCCGGGGCACCTGGGTGGCTCAGTCAGATAAGTGTCTGCCTTTGGCTCAGATCATGATCCAAGGGTCCTGGGATCGAGCCCCACATGGGCTGCCTGCTCCGAGGAGAGCCTGCTTCTCCCTCCCCCTCTGCCGGCCTCTCCCTTGCTTATGTGTGCACTCTCTCTGTCAAATAAATAAATAAATAAATAAATAAATAAATAAATAAAATCTTAAAAAAAATGTCTATACTACCCAAAGCAATTTACACATTTAAAGTAATACCTATCAAAATATCAGTAGTATTTATCACAGAACTAGAACAAACAATCCTAAAATCTTTAGGAACCACAAAAGACCCTGAATAGCCAAAGCAATCTTGAAAAGGAAAACAAAACTGGGACATCACAATTCCAGGATTCAAGCTACATTACAAAGCTATAGTAATCAAAACAGTACAGTACTGGAATAAAAATAGACAAATAGATCGATGGAACAGAATAGAAAACCCAGAAATAAGCCCGCAAATGTATGGTCAATTAATCTTTCACAAAGGAGGAAAGAATATTCAATGGGAAAAAAGATAGTCCCCTCAACAAATGGTGTTGGGAAAACGAGCACTTTCCTATACCATACACAAAAATAAACTCAAAGTGGATTAAAGACCTAAATGTGAGACCTGAAACCTAAAAATCCCAGAAGAGAGTGAAAGCAGTAATTTCTCTGACATTGGCCATAGCAACATTTTTCTAGATATGTATCCTGAGGCAAGGGAAACAAAAGCGAAAATAAAGTACTGGGACTACACCAACATAAAAAGCTTCTGCAAAACAAAGGAAACAATGAACAAAACTAAAAGACAACCTACTGAATATGAGAAGATATATGCAGATGACATATTTGGTAAAGGGTTAGTTTCCAAAACATATAAAGAACTGATACAACTCAACACCCCAAAAAACAAATAATCCAATCAAAAATGGGCAGAAGAGATGAACAGACATTTCCCCAAAGAAGATGTACAAATGGCCAACAGACACAGGAAAAGATGCTCAACATCATTCAACATTAGGAAAATGCAAATCAAGATCACAATGAGATATCGCCTCACACCTGTCAGAATGGCTAAAATCAAAACACAATGGAATATTACTCACCCATCAAAAAAGGAAATCTTACCATTTGCAATGACATGGATGGAATTAGAAGGTATTACGCTAAGTGAAGTAAGTGAGTCAGAGAAAGACAAATACCATATGAGTTCACTCAGATGTGGAATTTAAGAAACAAACGAGCAAAGGGAAAAAAGAGAGAGAGAGAGAAACCAAGAAACAGACTCTTAACTATGGAGAATAAACTGATCGTTACCAGAGAGGAGGTGGGGCGGGGAGTGGGTGAGATGGGTGATGGGGATTAAGGAGTGCACTTATGATGAGCACTGGGTGATGTGTGGAATTGTTGTATCACTATATTGTACACCTGAAACTAATGTAACAGTGTATGTTAACTATACTGGAAAATAAAAAACTAAATAAAGAAAAGAAAAAAGAGTCTGTTACGGTAGACTGGAGTCAGCAAGCTTATGCTCCATCCAGGAAAAGAACATTTGGACTTTATGATTTAGGCAAAGGGGAGTGATCAAAGGTGTGTAAGTGGGAGGTTGATAAATCTGACCATTGTACTTCACTGTGGAGGACAGGCTCCACTGAAGACACAGTGCATGCAGGGATCAACTGAAGGAGCTACGACTGGTGGGAAGCAACAGAGATACAGAGAGACAAAAGGGCTTGAGATTCTGTAAGGGTACGGAGTTGACATCACTTGATAATTCACCTGAAATCCAGGGAAATGAGCAAGTGGGAGGAAAAGAGGAATCAAGGATAAATCGAAGATTTCTTAGTTGGAACGTCTGACTGGTAGTGATGCCGTTAATGGGGAGAAGGAATGGAGAAGACAGTAAAGCAGGTGGAAGCAGAGGAAAATACAGCACTGGATTCAGGACATGCTGCACTTACAGGACTGGCGGGACAGTGGTGGGAGCGTTCAGAGGAAGCAGTAGGAAGCCAAGGGGAAACGGAGATTAGTGGCTAAACAGGTTCAAATTAGCAGAAAATTGGCAACCAGAATCCACCTGCCATTTGCTATAAAATCACAATCTTTCTGACAAGTTTGGTCCAATAATTTATGGTCAATAGCAGTAAATGAGACATCTATTTCCAAACCTGGAAGAAAGCACATAATTGTCAGAGGGACACTAGGCAAGGAGTTCCCCAGTGGATGCTGCAGAAGGAAGGGAAAGACAATTCACAAATTCAAATATCTGTTTCATTTACATTCTTCTGTAGTTACAACTGCATGAAAATGTGTGTTATGGAGTCCCTTGATCGAAGAAAATGAGAAAACATGTAAATTCCCAACAAAGAGTCAAATCGCTAAATTATGGCACATTAACTCAAAATATTTCTTTGAGAAAAGTTGCCTGTGTTCAGAGAAATAGATACCACACGCCACACAGCAACATTCCTTGAAATGGTAAAGCTTTGGCTGTTTTTGTGGTACTGGATGTAATTATACCAAGGCAGGGATTCTCTCTGGCAGGCATTCCTTCTCAGAGCATCTTACAAAAGGCAAGATCAACTTCCTGTACAATGTATCCTAGATAGAAAACCAAAAACAGACTATAAGAGAAGGCAAGAAAGGAATGAGTGCAGAGAGAAAGGAGTAGAACAGCACTATTTCCCAAAGTATATGTTCACAGATTCTCTGGGGGTGGGGGTGGGGGTGGGGAAAGAGCTCTGCAGGCAGTAAGGGTGATTCACTATGGTTAAGTACCATAGTACGGGTTCTGCGGTAAAGAAACCCACTGGAATTCATTTAACTCGGCATGTCTCACATTTATTTATTATGGAATTCTTTCACTGCTAGACACATTAGCATGGCATGGGACTACGGTTCTGTTGAACACACTTTGAGAAATACGAGCTAAATTTAAGGAAATTTATTTGTGAAGAGAGTAGCTTTGGAAAGGGAAGAACTAGTAGAAAGACAAAAAGACTGAATTTGGGAGGTCTGACTTCTGAGTGATGTCTTTAAGTAATTGAAGGCATACCGTTTTATCTTTTTGTATTACAATTCTTTCTTGGGTCAAACAGGGATAATTTCTTTTGCCTCTGTCTTAGAGACCCTGATCCTGGTTGCATGAGAAGGTGGTTGCAGAGAGGGTAGGAAATATGTAATACTGGATCCTTCGCATTCTAACATTTTAGCTAATGACCCGATCCATATATTTAAGTGAGATTTTTAAAAATTCTTAGTGCTGGGTGCTAAGGAAGAGAAGAAACAGTCTCTGCAAGAAGCTTATCTGGTAAAATAAGACTTATGTGCATGGGATAACATGAATTTAAATGCTTAATTGTCATGTATAGATTATCAGTCCTACTAGAATTTAGAGGACCAAGCAAGAGTAGCTAGGAGAATTAGGAATTGAAGTACTGCTGAAAGATGGCTAGAAAGAGGGCATTTTTATTTTATTTTATTATTATTATTTTTTAAAGATTTTATTTATTTATTGGACAGAGAGAGACACAGCAAGAGAGGGAACACCAGCAGGGGGAGTGGGAGAGGGAGAAGCAGGCTTCCCACTGAGCAGGGAGTCCAATGCGGGGCTCGATCCCAGGACCCTGGGATCATGACCCAAGCCGAAGGCAGATGCTCAACGACTGAGCCACCCAGGTGCCCTGAAAGATGGCATTTTAGGCAAAAAGAACAGTGTGGGTGAAAGCAGGAAAAAAAATGACATATTCCTAAGAGTGAAGAAACAGGTAGGTGTCAGAGAACAGTGGTTAAAAAAAAAGAAAAAGGAGTCAATAAAGAAACATTTAAAGTGCTTTTCCCATCCATGAGAACAGCTGGAGATAAAGATAAAGCAGTTAACATTGATTTGATAAAATCAAACTCACTGAGAATGTTTGATTTAAAAGTTCCCACTGAAAACAGAATCTAGGTCTGGTTTAACATGGTGGAAGATTTTCCCAACTTTCCCAACTTCCTATTTCCCATGAAACCACAACGCACACACACACACATTCTTTAAATAGTAAAGGCACTGTAAATTTAAAAGATCTGGTTGCCAAATCTGGGGAAATGGAGTAATTGACAACAGTGCTGGGAAAATGAACTGCATCAGACAAAAATAAACTAAATCCTCTTTCAGACCTTTATCCAAAATAAATTCTAGGTGCATTTGTAATCTAATTAAAAAATGGACCAATAAAGAAGAAACTATTAATCTTTCTGATTGTGGAAGGACTTTTGAAGAATAAAAGCAGTAAGAGAAATTACAAAGCAAATTACAGACTTGACTACATACAAATTTAAAGCTTCAGTAGATAATAAGACAATAACAAAAGGCAAATAAACCAGGAAAAATGTCTTCAGTAAACACGATAAAGGAGTAATAACTCTACAATGAAGAGCTACAAATGATAAGAACATAATGCTCCTATGAAATACAGGCAAAAGACCATGAACGTTATTAGATAGTTCACAGATAAAGAACTATGAATGGCTAATAAACATCAAAGAATATTTAGCCTTAGGAGCAATCAAAGAAATACAATGAAAACAATGAGATATTTTTTGCTTATTGAATTATCGAAGATTTGTAAAACCTGAGAATATTTAACACTGTTCATAGCAAGATTGAAATGGGCCCTCTCAAGTAACATCCATTGGAGTAAACTGGTAACACTACTTTAGAAAGCAACTTGTTAAAATATACCAGGAGCCTTACATGTTCACAATGTTCATCCTAGTAGTTCTACTTCTGGGAATTGATCCTAAGGAAGCAATCAGAAAATCTAGACAAAGATATATGTAGAGGATGTTCATCATAGTGTTATTTACACTAGGCTAAAACTGGAAACAATCTAAATGTCTAACCACAGGAATAAAGTTAAAAATTATATTCCCCAATGTGGAATATAAAAAATGACGTTTGTATAGTTTTTAACAATATGAGAAGATGCCTATAAGATACTATTTAATGAAAACTATAAGACACAAATCTATGCAAATAATATCTCAATATTATTTCAAATGTCTAATTTTCCATATTTTAAAAATTTTCTATAATATACATGTATTACTTTTATAATCAGGGAAACAAACCCCCTACATATGATAACCTTTAAAAAGTGACAATGGGACTAAGAATCTCAAAACATCACCTGACTGTGGAACCATACTTTCTTTATTAAGCAAAAGGAACTAAGACATTTAGGCAGAATTGATAAATATGGCTTCTGAAAGGTATGGTCTAGAAACTGAGTGAAATAGAATAATCCCACTTCACAGGTGTACAGGGCTTTCAGTTTATAATTGCCTTTACTCTAGCCCTCTTTCCTAGCCGTGCTGTTTGGCTATTCTGGGGTGCAGTCCTGCCCCACCCCCTTGCTGTATGGTGAAGGCACATGGTCTCTCCAGCTGCCTTTCCATACCTTTGCAGCCTCTGCCACCATGACTTCTTCCCAATGCTTATACCACTTACTTGGCCTTCATCATACACCATTTTGTACCGTGGTTTTTGTTTTTGTAGGTGTAGTTTGCCCCCTCTTCAAGAGGACTGTAAACACTTCAAGGCTAACATAGCCGTACAAAAGTGCTTAACAGATGTCAGCTGATGACAGAGCTTAAAACACCTAATAAATGCTGTATTAATCATTTTGACCATGACTGAGAAGAAAGGATTCCTACCTACATCTTATGGAAACTGACATCTAGAAGAGTTAATTTTCTTCCCTTAGATTCTTGAGCTGAACCAAAATGGACTGAGAATGTTCCTCTCCTAGCCAGGTCAGGCAGCCTCTTGGCAAATGGAAGGACAAAATCCGCTCAGTAACACTGCTAGTTTACCAGCATAGTTGGTATTGATTTATGCTCACAGGCACACGGCAGTTGGAGAACAGGGCTGTAATATCAGGCCACTGCATACACAAGGGGAGATTAAATCGTTTGAAATATTTAGAATGTTGGTTTTCTTGGAGCTTGGAAAATAACCTTCTGGGTACACTATTCTGAGGGCAAAAGGAAGTAAATCACATCCTGGCACTCACTTGTCAGGACTATCTTGAATTCAGACTTTCTGAATCAGTAAATATTTGGTTACCAAATATAATAAAACTTTCAACATGTTTTCCTGCAACATAGCTACCAATAAATTAAAATATTCTTAGGTTCTGCCGAATTCCCTGGAAACTTCATGCCAGCACTGTCCTGGTCTCTGAATTGTTTTGACATGTTTGGCCCATAATGACTCAATCAATTAGCAATGCTATTCCACAGGCAAAGTACCTGGGATTTCTGTGACTCAGCAGAAGAGTCTTCAAAGATATGGTTATATTCCTCGCAACTTTTGACTTAATTGTCATTTAGCCAGATCTAGTGCAAATAGATAAATAGTAAATTGCAAACAAAGAAGGACATCAAAATCCAGGGGACCATGGGCAGTCTATATAGTTTCAAGGGATTCCACTGCTCTTTGGCACAGTCAATGCCACCTCTGGTCACTCACTATCAACACATTACAAATCCTGTATTTAAACACAGAGGAGTAGGAGTCATGTTTTTCTCTTCATCTTGCTGGATAGAAAGATGACATGGCTATACACTCCAAATAGAGTCAGTACTTCCAGAGGCTTCAAGACAGAAAGGTAGTCTTGGAAAAGAAAAAGGCATAGTGGCCCATGGAGAATCAAAGAACACCTACCAGTGCTAGGTAGAGACCATCCAGGTAGTCCATTTGTTGACTGAGTCATTCATAAATACTTATGGAGCACATATGAGGGGTCAGGCATTACGTTAGGCAGGGGGAATGTAAACTGTTAAACTCTCCAATACATCGCTAAGTTAGATATTTGGTTAAGCTAGGAAAGTTATGTGTGCTGTGTGACAGGTTATCTGGTAATTGGGATGCTATTTCCTTTACTTCTGATCCATGATTTTTATCATTGGCCAAAAAGGCTTTTCTTTCTTAGACTATAATCAGGAAGTTGAAAATGTACACATGCACATTTCAAATCAAATATATGTGATAGAAAAAAGGGCAAGTACTACAGAAGAACAAAGAATCAGTAGATGTCCCTAATAAAACCATGAAAAGAACCCAACACAAAGATTATGAACAAAACACAGAATACTGGAAAACTGACTATAAATGAAGGGAAAACCTCTAGCTGACAATATAAAGCAAGCTGCATGGCAAAGAGAATTTAAACATGTTCCAGAGTCAACTTTGTCCTTCTTCTTACCCTCGGCCTCTGCCTGACCTCTCAATCTCTGTGTAATTGCCAGTTTGTGTGGAACTTCACATACGATGACTCTTTGATTTCTGCTCTGTATAACATATTTCTACAGAGTTTGACATTGTGGCAGCAGGGACTGTAAACTGAGTGCTCCTTGGAGGCTACTGACTTGAAGTGTGGGTGGAGAAGAGGCAGGAGAGAGCCAAGGCCAAAGAAGAAGGAAACAAAAATTTCTCTCACTTGTGGACTTTGGGGGAGCATTTGCTATTTATTTTCCTCTTAACAGTTTAGCTAAGATACAATTCACATACCATAGAATTCACTCACTGAGAGTGTACAACTTCATAGTCTTTAGGATGTTCACAGAATTGTGCAACCAGCACCACACTCACTTTTATAACATTTGCGTCACTCTATAAAGAAACCTGTACCTATCTTCAACATTCATCTTGAAATACACCCAGAGCATTCTGTTCTTAGCAAGCCTTGCTCTCAACAAAAACTATTTTCAAGAGCCTAACCGGGGTTTTAACAGAGCCTAACTAACCTGGGAAAGGAAAATACTCAGGTCCAGACTTCCATGTGGGGGAAGGAGAATGCCAGACTCCAGCCTCTCTTGCCTTCCTATCTTGTCAAAGTGGGTGGGAGGAGCTGAGATGCACTTGTGAAGGTAATATCCCAGGGGCAAAGGCTCACTAAAAGACAGATCAAATGATAAAACCAGAGAACACTTGCCCTTTCCCCTTATAGCAGATCAACAGAGCCCCTGCATGATACAAGGGGAATATAACTGAAAGAACAGCATATTGCAGACATTATTTTTTTTTGTTTAGGTAAATTCAAAGATAACAAGGGAGACAAAAACAAAGACACCGGAGGAAATTTTAGCCTCAGATACACCTAAGGCAAATGGTAAACACTACATAACTCCCATCGAGATAATCGTAAAACATCACATTAAAGGTATATTTATTTCAGTTTCTTTTATCCAATATACATCACATCTGGCTTTCAACAAAAACTTACAAGACATACTGAAAGGCAAAACACAAAGTCTGAAGTGACAGAACAAGCATCAGAACCAGACTCATATATGACAGGGCTGTTGGAATGATCAGACTAGGAAAAAAACTACTATGACTAGTATGCTAAGGGCTCTAATGGAGAAAGTAGACAATATGTAAGACTGGATGGGTAAATTAAGCAGAGATATGAAAACTCTAAGAAAGAATCAAAAGGAGATGCTAGAAATCAAAAACACACTGTAATAAAAATCACAAATGCCTTTGATGGGCTCACTATTAGACTGGACATGGCTGAGGAAAGAATCAGTGAACTTGAAGAGATGTCAATAGAAGCTTACAAAATTGAAATTCAAATAGAAAAAAACTGAAAAAGACAGAAGAGAGTATCCAAGAACTGTGGGACAATTATAAAAGGTGTAACATATCTGTAATTGGGAATACCAGAAGGAGGAGAAAGAAAGGAACAGAACAAATATTTGAAATAATAGTGGCTGAGAATTTTCCAAAATTAAAGACAGACATCAAACCACAGATCCAGGAAGTGCATAGAACACCAGCAGGATAATTACCAAAAAATCAACACCTATGCATATCATATTCAAATTCAAGAAATCAAAGACATGAGAAAATCTTAAAAGAACAGAGGAGAAAACACAACTTACCTATAATGGAATACGGAGAAGAACTATTTCAGGCTTCTCTTTAAAGATCATGCACACAAGAAGAGAGTGGAATGAAATATTTAAAGTGTTGAAAGAAAAAAGCCCACCAATGTAGAATCTGACACCCAGCTAAATTAACCTTCAAAAGTAAAGAAGAAATAAAGCCTTTTCCAGAAAGATAAAAAGTGAGGATTATTTGCTGCCAATAGACTTGCTTTGCAAGAAATTTTAAAAGAAGTTCTTCAGAAAGGAAGAAAACATATACATAAAAAAATCAGGTCTAAATAAAGAATGAGCATTACAAAAGGAATAAATATAAAATCTATTTTCTTATTCTTAATTGAACTAACAGATAAGTTTGTTCAAAGCAACAATGTATTTGGCAAGTATATATAGCTTATGGATAAGTGAAACGAATTGACAGCTATATTATAAAGGATAGGAGGAAAGAATTGAGAATACCATATTATGATATACTTGCACTACCTATGAAATAACATAGTGTTATTTGAATATGGACTTAGAGTTCTTGTAAGTTTATATCGCAAACTCTAGGACAACTAGTGAAAAAGTAGTATAATTGATATGCTAAGGGAGGAGAAAAAATGGAATCTTTAAAAAGTTCAATTAAAACTATAGACAGCAGAAAGAAAGAAAACCAGAACACAAACAACAAAAAAGTAATGACTAGAAAATTCCAATAAATATGGTAAATATTAATCCAATTATATCAACAATCACTTCAAACATAAATGGTCTAAATACCAATAAAAAGAACAGAGACTATCAATGTGGGATGAATTAAGAAGACTCAGTTATATGTTGTCTAAAAGGAAGCCCCTTTAGGAAAATAGATAAAAGTAAAGAAAGAAACATAAAACATGCTAACACAAATCAAAAGAAAGTTAGGGTAAATACATTAATTTCAGACAAAGCAGAATTCAGAGCAAGGAAAATTATCAGGGATAAAGAGAGGAATTATATAATGACAAAGGGGCCAATTCTTCAAAAAAGACATAACAATCCTTTAATATCGATGTATCTAACAACAGAGCATAAAAATATGTTTGGGAAAAACTGATAAAACTACAAGGAGAAATAAACAAACTCACTATTATAGTTGGGAAACCTCAACACACCACTATCAGTAATTGACAGATCCAGCAGCCAGAAAATCAGTAAGGAAATAATTGAACTGAATAACACCACTAAGTGGATCTAATTGACATTTACAGAAAATTTATCCAACGAGAGCAGAATACACATCTTCTTGAGGTCATAAATATAGAACATTCACTAATATTGATCACATTCTGAGCCATAAAACATAACAAATTTAAAAGAATAGAAATCATATAAAGAGTGGTCTAAGACCATATTAGATATGAAAATCTAGATACTAAAAACAGGAAGATGGCTTAAATACCCCTCAATACCTGAAGATTAAACACACTTCTAAATAACACACGAGTCACATAAGTCTCAAGAGAGAAAAAGTATTTTGAACTAAAGTAAAATAAAACTTCTAAAAATTTGTGGGATGCAGCAAAAGCAGTTCTCAGAGGGAAATTTATAACACTGAATGCATACACTGGGGGGGAAAGATCTAAAATCAATAATCAAAGCTTCCAGCAAAGAAACCTGGAGAGACAAGAGCTAATTAAATCTAAAGCAAGCAGAAAAAAATAAGTAATAAAAATTAGAAAAGAAACTAGTAAAATTGAAAACAGGAAATCAATAAAGAAAATCAATGAAAATTTGGTTCTTTATAAAGATCAGTAAAATTGATAAATCTCTAACCAGGCTAGAAAAAAAGACTGAAGACATTGGAAAGGAAAGCAGGACTGTCACTCCTGGTACCACTGACATTAAAAGAATAATAAAAGATCAGAAAAGTGATAGAGTAGGTGGTCCCTGACCTCATTCACCATCACATAAAGACCAACTGGCAACCATCCATAGACATCCATTCACACCCTTTGTGAAAATCCTGGAATCCGAGGTAAGGCTGAAGCACCCCCTTGGACACAGAGACCGAAAGAGACCTATTAGAAGAGTAAGAGCAGCAGTTTCACTTTGACTGTATCGCTCCTCCCCAGGCTGGCACAGTGCCACACTGAGAAGGCCCACCTGTGCCTTTGGTTTCAACTTCTTCAGTGGGAAAAAAAGAGCCCAAGGTGGACTTCTACCTTTCCAAACATTGATGGATGATTCCCAGAAGGAATCACTTGGGGAATAAGAGGAGGCTGGATAATGGGGGATTAGACGCACAGCAGGGGACAGAGTTTAAGCAGCTAGTGGATGGATCTTGGAAAACTGTGTTCCTGTTGGCAGTGGCAGCACTCAACAGGGTCTAGCTAGTGGCACTGCCCATTTGCATAGCTGTTCTGGTGCACCTGTCTGGCCAGGGAGATTGATCAGAAATTCTGCCTGGTTTGATTCCCTGGTAAATGAATCATACCAGCTGTGGAGCCCTTTTGACAGCACTACCCAGACACTTGGGAAGCAAGTCAATAGCCCTGCCCAACCTCTGAGCATAGCCTTACCCTGTCTGACCAGGAAGCCTGGCCAGAGACCCTAGAAAGTCACAGAACAAATCCTACAGACCCTCTTGAGGACAGGGCCAAGCCAGTAGCCCTGACCAACCGGTGAGCAAACCTTCTAGTCCTGTCTGACTAGGTAGCCTGAACAGGGACCCTGGGAAGTCTTGGAGCCCAGCTTACAGCCACACTCAATTGCTGAGCACAGCCTGAAGGCTTACCCAGGCAGGGAGACTGGCCAGTGATTCACCCAATTGTGAACAGCCTGCGGTAGGTCCCATCAGATAGCAACACCACCTGATTGTAGAGAACATCGTCCATCCCCACCCGACTGCCATAGTACTGCTGGAGGTCCTGCCTGATCAGAGGCCTACAACCTCATCCAACAGTACAGCACAGCCAGTGGCCTATCCTATGCAATGGTGGAACCCAGCCTGCAGCCCCACCTGATCATGGGTCATAGCCTGAAGCACTCTATTGTGAAGCTCTGCCTGTGGCCCTGACTGAAAAGAATCTAGCCACTGGCACCATCTGGATGTGGAGCATAGACCGAGGGCCCTGACCTGGAGTGACTGAAGAGCACAGCCTACAGCCCTGCCGAATAACAGAGTTCAGCTAGGAACTCTGCCACCCTGCTAGGAAGCACAGTCTGCTTCCTTGTCCAAACACAGGTGATTGCAGACTCTAGCTGGTGGCCTTACCTGACCACAGAGCACAGATTCACATGACCAGTGGGCATGAATAGTGGCTCCAAATGAATGTGGAGCACAGCCAGTAGGCCCACTCAATCAGAGCCCAGTCAGTAACTTACCCAACTAGAGACCCCAACATCAATCCTAGCCTGCTTGTGGATGTTATCAGATAACCTGTCCAGAATATCATGCAAAGTTGACTGGTGAAGGTCTTTCTATGCAAAGCAAACCTGTAAAGTCTTCTTCCAGGACACTGCTTCCTCAAATGTGCAGCTATCAACACAAGGATAAAGGATCATCAAGAATCAGGTACATGTGACACCATCAAAGAAAAATAATAATGCTCCAATAACTGACCCTAAAACAAATTATGAGCTGTTGAACAAAGAATTCAGAATAATCTTAAAGAAATTCAGTTAACTATAGGAACATGCAGATAGACAAAATTAGAAAAAAAAAGCAAGAACAAAATAAAAAGTTCAACAAAGAACAGAAACCATAAAAAAGAAACAAAACAGAAATCCAAGAACTGATTAACTGAAGAATTCAACACAGTTTCATTAGAATACTTGAGCAAGCAAAAAAAGAAAAAAAAATATCCGTGAACTTGAAGCCAGATCACTTGAAATTATATAGTTGGAGGAACAAAAAGAAAAAGGATAAGAAAGAGTGAAGAAGCCCTACTAGACTTATAGAATACCATTAATAGAAACAATATATGCATTATGGGAATCCTTGGAGAAGAGAGAGAGAGAGAAAGAGAGAGCAAAACAGACAAAGTCCATCCAAAGAAATAATGGCTGTAACTCCCCAAACTTAGGGAAAGAAATGGACATCTAGATTCATGAGACCCAAAAGTCCCTAGGTTAAACCAAAAAAGGCCTTAATGAGACACAGAATTAAACTGCCAAAACTCAAGACAAAGAATTTTTTTTTAAGTTTAAATACAGTTGACACACAAAGTTACATTAGTTTCAAGTGTACATCATAGTGATTCAACAACTTTATATGTTATGCTATGCTCAACACAAGACGAAGAGTTTTGAAAGAAGCAAGAGAAGAGTGACTTGTCACATACAAGGGATCCTCCATAAGACTATGAGTGGATTTATCAGCAGAAACCTGACAGACCAGGAGAGAGTGAGAGTTATATTCAAACCAGGAAAGAAAAAAAAACTATCAAGCAATAGTACTATTCCCAACAAAGCTGTTCTTTAGAAATGAAGGAGAGATAAAGACTTTTCCAAACAACAAAGGCTGAGGGAGTTCACTACCACTAGACCAGCCTAACAAGAAATCCTAAGGGAATTTTTCAAGCTGAAATGAAAGAAATCTAATTAAAAATGTCAAAACATAGGAATGTTTAAAACCCAGTGGTAATGGTAAATATACAGTCAAAGTCAGACTCTAATATTGTAATGGTGGTGAATAGCTTTCAACTCTAGTTTAAAAGTTAAAAGAAGTATTAAAAAGAACTACTATTATAACAAATTTATTATTGGATAAACAATATATAAAAATGTAAATTGTCACAACAATAACCTAAAATGTAAAGGATGGAGAAGTGAAAGTATAGAGTTTCTGTATGCTACCAAAGATAAGTTGTTACCAGCTTAAAATGGGACATTATAACTATAAGATATTTTATATAAAGCCAAGTTATAACTGCAAAGGAAAAACCTGTAGCAGATACACAAAAATTAAGATAAATAAATCAAAGCATACCACCACAAAAATCATCAAATCACAAAGGAAGAAAGCAAAGGAGGCAAAAAAGAACAAAGGAACTACAAAACAGTTGGAAAACAATTGACAAAATGGCAATAATAAGTCTTTATCTATCAATAATTACTTTATTTTTTTAAAGATTTATTTATTTGAGAGAGAGAAAGCACAAGCAGGGGGAGGGGCAGACTCCCTGCTGAGCACAGAGCCTGATGCTGGGCTTGATTCGAGAACCGAGATCATGATCTGAGCTGAAATCAAGTTGGACACTTAACTGACTGGGCCACCAGGCATCCCATATTAATAATTACTTTAAATGTAAGTGGATTAAATTACACAATCAAGAGATATAGAATGGATAATAAAACAAGATGCAACAATATAATGCCTACAAAAGACTCGCTTTATTTTTTTTATTTTTTTAATAATATTTATTTTGTTATATTAGTCACCATACAGTACATCCCCAGTTCTTGATGCAATGTTCCATGATTCATTACTTGCATATAACACCCACTTTAGCTTTAAGCACACATATAGGCTGTTAGTAAAAAGGATGATAAAAGACATTCTAAGCAAATGCTAATCAGAAGAGAGCAGAGGTAGCTAGACTTTTATCAGATAAAATAGGCTTTAAGCTAAAAATGGTCAGAAGTAACAAAGAAGATCCTTATATAATAATGAAGGAGTCAATTCATCAATAAGACAGAACAATTGTAAATATTGATGCACTCAACATTGGAGCAGCTAAATGTGCACAGCAAATACTGAACTACCATGTATTCCAGCAATTCCGCCTCTGGGTATTCATGCAGAGAAAATAAAAATACTAACCCAAAAAGATACATGCACCTCTTTGTTCACTGCAGCATTATTTACAACAGCCAAGATATGGAAACAGCCTAAGTATCCACAGATAGATGCACTGGCAAGAAAAATTTGGGGGGCGGTGTGTATGTCTCTGTGTGTGTGTGTTATTATGCTAAGTAAAATTAGTCAAAGAAAAATTCCATATGATCTCACTTATGGAATCTAAAACAAACAAACAAAACAAGCTCATAGATACAAGGAACAGACTGGTGGTTGCCAGAGGCAGGGGGTGGGGGCTGAGCAAAATGAGTGAAGGGAGTCAAAAGGTACAAACTTCCAGTTATAAAATACTTAAGTCATGGGGATGTAATGTACAGCAATCACAGTTAATAATACTATATTTATATATTTGAAAGTTACTAAGACAGTAAATCTTAAAAGTTCTCATCACACTTAAGAATTTCTGTAATTATGTACGGTGATGGAAGTTAACTAGACTTATTGTGATGATCACTTCACAATACACAAAAATATCGAATCACTATGTCGTATACCTGAAACTAATATAATGTATGTCAATTATACCTCAATAAGAAAAGTAAATACTAACAATACTAAATACTAATAGTGCTACTAGCAATACTGAAAGGAGAAATAAACAGCAACACAGTAAGAGTAGAGACTTTATTACCTCACTCTCAGCAATGGATAAATCACTTAGATAGAAAATCCATAAATCAGAGTGAATTTTAACAATATCATAGACCAGATATATATAGAACATTCTATTTCGCAGGAGCAGAATACACATTCTTCTCAAGTGCAGATAGGACATTCTCCAGGACAGATCATATGTTAGGCCATAGACTAAGTCTCAACAAATTTAAGAAGTCAGAAATTATATCAAGTATCTTTTCTAATCACAATGGTATGAAACTAGAAATAAAAGGCCTGGATAGCCAAAGCAATCTAGAGAAAGAAGAAAAAAGCTGGAGGCATTTCACACTTCCTGATTTCAGACTATATTGCAAAGCTATTGTAATCAAAACAGGATGGTATTGACATTAAAACAGACACCTAGACTAACAGAACAAAATTAAGAGCTCAGAAATAATCCCATGCACATACGGTCAACTAATATTTGACAAGTGAGCAAAGAATACTCAGTAGGAAAAGGAAAGTCTCTTCAATAAATAGTGCTGGGTAAGCTAGATATTTACATGCAGAAGAATGAAATTGGGACCCCTATCTCACACCACTTACAAAAAATAACTTGCAATTGATTAAAGACTTAAATGTGAGACCTTTTAAAGTTTCAACTTAAAAACTCCTAGAAAGAACCTAGGGAAAAATCTTCTTGAAATGGATCTTGGCAATGATTTTTTGGATATGACACAAGAACCATAAGCAACAAAAGTGAAATAACTAATTGAGACGACATCAAACCACAGCACAAGAAACAACCAATAAAACGAAAAGGCAACTTATGAAACGAGAAAAAATATCTGCATACCATCTATCTTATGGGGGTTAATATGCAAAATACATAACATACTCATACAACTCAATAGCTAAAAACCAAACAATATCATTAAAAAATGGGCAAGAGAACCAAATAGACATTTTCTAAAGAAGACATATGAATGGCCAACAGGTATATAAAAAGGTGCTCAACATCACTAATCATCAAAGATATGTAAATCAAGACCACAAAAAGGTATCCTCTCACATCTATTAGAATGGCTATTATCAGGGGCGCCTGGGTGGCACAGCGGTTAAGCGTCTGCCTTCGGCTCAGGGCGTGATCCCGGCGTTGTGGGATCTAGCCCCACATCAGGCTCCTCCGCTGGGAGCCTGCTTCTTCCTCTCCCACTCCCCCTGCTTGTGTTCCCTCTCTCACTGGCTGTCTCTATCTCTGTCGAATAAATAAATAAAATAAAATCTTAAAAAAAAAAAGAAAAAAAAAAGAATGGCTATTATCAAAAAGGGATAGCAAGTGCTGGCAAGGATGCGGAGAAAAGAGAATTCTTGTATACTGCTGGTGGAAATGGACATTGGTACAGCCTTTACGGAAAACAGGATGGAGGTTTCTCAAAAAATTAAAAATAGAACTACCACACAATGTAGCCATTTCATTTTGGGTATATATTTGAAGGAAATGAAATCACTATCTTGAAGAGATATGAGCATTCCACTGTTCACTGCAGCATTATTTGCTATAGCCAAGACATGAAATAACCTAAGTGTCTGTTGGTGGATGAGAGGACAAAGAAAAAAAAATTTTAATATATAATATTATGTAATATTACTTAGCCATAAAAAAGAAGAAAATCTTATCATTTGTGACAACATGGGTGAACTCTGAGGGCATTATGCTAAGTGAAATGAGTCAGAGAAAGACAAGTAATGTATGATCTTACTTAGCCTTAGAGTCTAAAAAAGCCCTAACTCACAGAGAGTAAGTTGGTGGTTTCCAGAGGCAGGGGAGTGAGGGAAATGGGGAGATGTTGGTCATGGGTACAAATTTCCAGATGTAACATAAATGACTTCTGGGGTCCTAATGTATAGCTCAGTCCCTAGTACTATATTTTATACTTAAAGAGTAGATCTTAAATGCTCTCACTGAAAAAAAAAGTATGTGAGGTAATGAATGCATTAATTAACTTTATATGTATATTAACATACAAATGTCAAATCTATACACTGTACACCTTAAACTTACACAGTATTATATATAAGTTATATGTCAATAAAGCTGGGAAAAAAGAAATAATGTTGCAGGTACAGGGTTAATATACGAAAGTAAATTTCTTTCCTATATACCAGAATTGAAGAACAAGAATTTGAATCTAAAAATATGTTACACTTGCAATTATATTAGCATTCCAGAAAATGAAATACTTACATATGAGTATAACAAATCATGTATAAGATTTATATAAGAAAATCTATAAAACTCTAATGAAAGAAAGCAAAGAAGATATAAAGAAATAGATATTCATGTTTCATAGATAGGAAAACTCAATATTACCAAGATGTTCTTTCCAACTTGATCTGTAGGTTCAGTGCAATCCCAATCAAATTCCTAGCAAGTTATTTTGTGGATTTCAACAAACTGATTCTAAAGTTTATTTGGAGACACAAAAGACCCAGAATAGCCAACATAATAGCAAAGAAGAGCAAAGCTGGAAGACTGAAACGATCTTACTTCAAAACTTTTTATAATGCTACAGTAAGCAAGATAGTGTAGTGTTGATTAAAGAATACACAAGTAGACTAATGGAATGAAGCAGAAAGCCCAGAAATAAACCCGCTCATCTGACTTTGAGAAAACGCAAAGGCAATTTAACAAAAGACAGTCTTTTTAACAAATGCTGCTAGAACAAGTGAACATCCACATGCAAAAAAAAAAAAAAAAGTTAATTCAGGCCTTCTTTAAACTTACCTACCCTCTATAAAAATTAATTCAAACAGATCGTAGACCTAACTGGAATACAAAAATTATAAAACCCCTAGAAGATAACATAGGATAAAATCTAGGTGACCTTGGGTTTGGTAATGACTTTTTAGATACAACACCAAAAGCATGATTGATAAGTTGCACCTCATTAAAATTAAAAGCTTCAGCTCTGCAAAAGGCACTATTAAGAGAATTAAAAGATAAACCAGAGACTGGGAGAAAATATTTGCAAAACACATACCCGATAAAGGACTTTTATCAAAAAAACATGAAGAATTCTTAAAATTCATCAATAAGAAAATAATCAACCTAATTTAACAATGGGCAAAGATATGAATAGACACCTGACCAAAAAAGACAAATAGCAAATTAACATATGAAAAATGCTGCATATCACATTTGCATACAAAGGCGACACCATCAGATTATTACAAACTAAAACAGTAATGAGATGCCAATATACACCCGTTACGATGGCTAAATCCAAAACTCTGACAACATCGGACGCGGGTGAGGACGTGGAGCAACAAAAACTCACTCATGGCTAGTAGGAATGCAAAATCTTACAGCCACTTCAGAAGACTCGGTCAGTTTCTCACAAAACTAAACATACTCTGAGCATATGATTGAGAAAATGTGCTCCTTGGGGCTTACTCAAATAAGATGAAATCTTACAGCCACACTAAACCTGCACATGAGTGTTTATAGCAGCTTTAGTCAGAATTGCCCAAACTTGAAACCACCGAGAAGTCCGTCAGTAGGTGAACAGAAAACAAAAGGAGGCGCATCCATACAGTGGAGTATTACTCAGTGATAAAAACAAAGGAGCCGTCGACCTCCAAAAAGACGTGAAGCACTCACGAACGCATATTGCTTAGCGAAGAAAGCCAATCTGGAAAGTCTACATGCTGTATGAATCCAAGTGTCTGACCTTCTAGAAAAAGCAAAACTATGAAGACGGTTCACCAGTGGTTGCCAGTGGTTTGGGTGGGAAGAGGAAAGGAAAGACGGGTGGAACATGGGATCTTTAAGGAAGTGAAACTATTCTGTATGATGGATAATGACACATACATGTCATTATGTGTTTGTCAAAACCCATATGATGTACAGTACAGAGAGAACCCTAAACCAAACTAACCGGACTTTAGCTAATAATAACGTACCATTATTTGTTTAATTTAACAAACGTAACATACTAACACAAGATATAAATAATAGGGGAAGCTAGCAGGGAGGGGAGGGAAGGAGGCATGTGGGAACTCTATTTTCAGATGGACTTTTCTGTAACCTAAGACTCTCTTAAAAAATAATCTTCATTTTTTAAAAGGTAAAATATGTCTGTTTTAGATCTACCAATAGCTCTTTTAATAATTAGACATGAATAATCAAGGAACTGAATTCATATTCCTATTAAATATCTCCCTCCTTTTCTGTTCCATATCTAAATAAATAGCATCACTCTCAATCCAATTGTCCAAGCTAGAAATCTGGATGTATCATCATGTATTCATTTATTCATTCAAAAATTATTTAAGTACCTCATATGTGCTACATACTAAGGATACATCAAAATCTAAACATATCTTAACAAAACAGAGCCTTCTCAGAACTCCTGGTTTATGCACTATATATCCTTGGTTCTTTCTTCTTCCTTGCATCTCAGTCTTTTGTCAAATATTGGCAATTCTCCTTCTTTCTAACCCACCCACTTTTATCTATTGCCCTAATAAGCAGTTCAAGGTCTTTCTTTCTTTCTTTCTTTCTTTCTTTCTTTCTTTCTTTCTTTCTTTCTTCTTTCTTTCTTTCTTTCTTTCTTTCTTTCTTTCTCTCTCTCTTTCTCTCTTTCTTTCTTTCTTTCTTTCTTTCTTTCTTTTTCTTTCAACATCTGAACTACTGCTAAAACCTCCAGATTGGTCTCTTCATTGATTCTTTTTTTTTTTTTTTAAAGATTTATTTATTTATTGAAAGAGAGAGAGAACACAAGCTGGGAGGAGGGGGCAGAGGGAGAGGAAGAGGGAGAAGCAGACTTGCCCCTGAGCAGAAAGCCTGATGCAGGGCTCGATCCCAGGACCCTGGGATCATGATCTGAGCCAAAGGCAGAGGCTTAACTGACTGAGCCTCCGACGTGCCCCTCTTCCATTGATTCCTGATTTCCCCAATCTGTGGTCAGAGTGACTTAAAAAAACAAAAAGCAAAAAAACCTGGTTACATCAATGCTTTGCTTAAAACTGATCAACGGCTTATTGTTTTTTGGATAAAATTTTTTAAATATTAAAAATGTACTGTGGCCTACAAAGCCATGATCCAGCCTGTCTACAGCCTCATCATCTATCCACCTTGTGAAGCTGCAAAGATACTGCATTCTTTCAGTTCCTCGAAGGCACCAGTTTGCCACCCTTCGTCTTCAAGTCTCAGTTTAGGTGTTACTTTTTCACAAAGGCCACCTCTAACTCCTCCAGATTAGGCTTGGTCCCTATAAATTAGGCTTCCATAATTTATACTCTCCCTTTCATAATACCTGTCACCTTCACCATGTCCTGTCTGTTTTATAAACTCTGTGAAGGGAGGGCCTGTTGCCTTCATTGCATCGGCAGTGCCTCGCATATGGTGGGTACTCAGAATTAGCCGACTGACTGACTGACTGACTGACACTGACATTCCGGAATAGGTTAATTTAGGAAGCAGTTGTTACTCTATTCCTGGAGACAGAGCTAAACAGATCTGGGATACTCATTAAGAGGTTTGATGACGTTTCTCTGAGATCATTTTCTGTTGTAAATCTATAAAGCAGAGAGCTGAAAGAGACGACCTTCTAAAAACCTGTTCTGTTGAGGTTTTTGAGTTTCCACAATAAAGTTCCCTGCGGTGTGGTCCAAATTTAACAACAGTTCTCTGCCTACAGAGGAAAGTGGCCCACATGGTACCAAATACACATTTCTAAAAGAAAAAAAAACCTTGCTACTTAGAAATGCAGGACTCTGCAGGAAGGCAGATATCAAGAAGATATCACCGAGAAGGTGAAGAGTTTTCAAAAATTTTATTTATTTATTTATTTATTTATTTATTTATTTATTTGGGAAAGAGAGAGAGGATGCAAGAATAAGCAGGGGGAGGGGGGCCAAGGGAGAGGGAGAGAAAAATCTCAAGCAGACTCCATCCTGAGTGTGGAGCCCAGGACCCTGAGAGCCCCTCAGACACCCTGAGAAATTTTCTGATAAATGTTTTGTATTTAATGAAATGCAGGTTCTCTTCTGTGGCATAGTTATTTGGTCAAATCTTATGCGTGCCTCAGGAATGAAGACACAGAAAGGCAAGACATAGACATCAGGAATTCTATGATACCACTATGTGTACAAGACAGGGAATTACAACCCCTCCTGTGAGAAGCCAGAAGTCTTTGAAGGTACAGCAGCAGGATGTTGAAGGCAGTAGGGGAAAATTCCAGCAGCGACTGCTGCCCGAGAGAAAAAGGACACTTGGGGATGCTGGCATTACCACACAGATGCTATTGTTTGCCTAGTGCCTTTTAAAAAGTACTGATCTTCCTCTAGCTCTTCTTTCCAGGGTTTCCCAAGGATAATACACTATGCTGACCTGATGGTGTACCTCTGGCCTTTCCAGCTCCAACCAGATGTCAGAAGTCCTCCCTCGTAGATCTGCTATGAAATTAAGACACTTTTTGGCAGGCTGAAGTTTGTGACTGTAACTACTCATGTAAACTCCCAGCAACTTCTCTACAGCTGCCTTGGAAGGCAAACATGGGAAATTTGCAAATTTATCAGAACATGATGACTGGCTCGTAGATGAGGTTCTTTTGGGGGGGGAGGGGAAGGACAGTTGGTAGTTTTTTTCGGAGTTGATACTTTTGGTCATTTCATGATTTGTTTTGATTCATCTAATGAGGAAGTCTGGAAGGCATATTAAGATGCTCTGAATCTGAACTTGGATCCATTTCTTGAGAATCTTGGGGAGCTGGAAAGGCTGTCATCGATCTTTTTATGGGGTAGAGGGTGCCTGGAGAAGGGGAGATGGACTAGCTGTCCCTGAAGAGCCTCTCACTGATGATTCCCTGGTAATATACGACCAAATCTCGGAGTGGTTCTGTTGATGGCTACGCTTGCCAGCAGCCCTCTAGTCCCTCTCTGAAGCATTTCTCCACATTGCCCAACTCCTTCTTCCAGAACCTGAGCTACTCAGGGAACATAGAAATAATGGTAACAACCAAAAGTAGGTTAGAAATCTTTCACTATTCTAATTCCATGTCCTGTGGCAGGTATGGGTACTATGATTCCTTTCTTTGAATCTTAGGTTTCTGTTCTTATTTAGCAACCAGATGGGCAGTTTTTGAAGGTAGGAACTAGGTTTGATAAATTACCATTTTATCATAAACAGCACTTAGAGACACGTAAGAAATCATAGTTACATCTACATTTGTTGAGCTTTAAGCTCCTTGTAGGCAGAGGCATTTTTGCTTAAATTTGGCTAAATTTTTACCATTTCACCATATACCATATGCAGTGTAGGTTCATTCAAAGATTATTACCTGATGGTGACTCAGCTTCACAAATATCCATAGTGTTCCACCAAAACATTCAGCTCTAATTGTTTATTTCTTTGGGTACACCAAAAATCCATTTTCACCTGTAATTTCCTACTATGGACCTTGTCTATTTTGTTCATTGCTATGTCTCTTATGCCCAGCATAGTAAATGCTCAGTAAATATTTGTAGAACAAATGAAAGTGTTATTAAATCACTGATTAAATTATTATTTATACCCTATCTACTACCAAAAAGAACATAAAGTTGCCTGCGATATTAAAACATATAAAATAAGATAAATAGAAAAAAGATTGAAAAATAGAAGAAAAAATAGAAATAAGAAAATAAAAATACTAAGAAAAACAGAAATACTAAAAATATATATTATAAATATATATTAATACAATAATATATTATTATAATAATATAATATATGACATAATAGAAACATATAGAAAAATATAATAAAATTTAAAATGGACATAAGAGAAATAGAAAAAAGTTAGATCAAAGCCTCCCCCCCCCACCAGGGGGCATCTGGGTGGCTCAGTCAGTTAAGCGTCTGCCTCTTGATCTCAGCTCAGGTCTTGATCTCGAGGTTGTGAGTTTAAGTCCTGTGTTGAGCTCCACAATGGGTGTGAAGCTTACTTAAAAACAAACAAACAAACACCCCCAAAAATGGGAGAGAAAGAAAGAAAGATGAACTGCGAATCTGGGCAAATTTATCACTGTAATGGAGCACTAAAGAGTTTTTGGCTTCCTGGCCACCAAACAAAAAGAGAAATGCACTCGGTTTCTAGTTTCAGTAGAGTTCATTTGAAGAGGCAAACATTTTCTTGGCACTGAATTCTAGGAGAAAAAAATTTTTCTTGCATGATCCTTATATGATGGATGGTATACAAAAAATATAGAGGGCCTTTATCTTTAGTTTTATAAAATATTTGTAAAAATTTCTCCCAAATGGATATTTCTTATATCAACAGCCATACAGTCAAAAGTATATGGCTTATTTTCATTTAAACTTATCACTATCTGATAATTTATTGTTTATTTGTATGATCACTTGTTTATTGTCTGTCTCTATTAGTTTGTAAGCACATTGGAGACCTAGCCTGTCTTATTCAACACTGTATCCCTGACTCACAGAAGAATGCATGGCACAGATTAAGTGCTCAATAAATGCTTGCTGAATAAATGAATAAATTTAATTGGGTGAACTACTAGCCAATGGCCTAACTTGTTTTTCATGGTTACTTCTGGTTTATAGAAATAAACATATTTTTATTTATTTATTTATTTATTTATTTATTTATTCATTTATTTAAAAAATAAAACTACTTAAAAAATTAATAAAGCCAAATATTTAAATAAATAAAGCTACGTCAATGGCACAGAAAAAAAAATGTGTATCTTCTTCAGTATGGAAGGTAGGCATTCACCCAATTAATAGCTGGTTGAACTGCATGAAATTGCTGTTTTTGTTGAATATTGGAAGTTTTATATCATTCAACCTAATATAATATACTTATCAAGTTATTTAGGTTAAACATCAAGGGTGAGTAAGATCAATCTTGACTGATATTATTTAGAACTATCCATTAAAATGTAAGCTTCCTGAAAATAGTGATTTGGCCTCGCTTATTTACTGCTGAATCTTTAATGTCTGGCACAGCAGTGTTCAATAATACTTTGTTGAATTAATGGATGTTTTACTTTTTGAGTTATTTTAAGAAACTCTTTCATCCAGAACATAACATAAAGCTTGAGTGACACAGTAGAGGGATCCATGACCAAGTGTCAATCATTTTTATAATTGTGGGGATGAAAAGAGTCTCCAAATTCTTGTAAAGCATGGCAATCAAAGTCATAATGTGTTGTCCCTCTATGGTCTCTATTATGCTGAACCAAACTATCAGTCCCTTTTTGATCCTGAGAACTTTGTGTTGATATTAACATACTCTGCAAAAGTCAGATTTTTGTAAGCAAATATGTTTATTTGGTTTGAAATCTACTAAGATTTGTGGGACAATTTATGGTTCCTTTTCCTCTCATCACTTATTGAAAACTCACTTTCAATTTGTTTCCTGTAGATGAAAGAGGCACAGGTCTTCATTCCTTCACTTGCTTACTTTCTACTTGATATTGGCAGTCTCTCCACAGTTGCCTTCCCCCCACTCCCCACTTATTCCTTAGCATGCTTGTTCCTGATCTTATTCTTTGATGAACTTTTCCTATTTGGATTCCAAGACTTTCATTATAAACCAACTCTTAGAACAGGTTTTCTAGGCACATAAAATGGTCTGAAGTGTACATGGGAATTTTTGTTCAGGTAACACAATTTTTTTTTTTTATCAGAGTCTAATATTCTAAAGAATTAATTTAAATGGCTTATATGGAGAAAATGGGTATAATAATGACATACCTGCTATTAAATGTCAACGTGATGATTCCTTCAGTGTAGGAATGGATATCACCCAAATCCAGTCCCACTGTTATTCACTTGAAACTAAAGGTATGCATTTGCAAGACGGTTAAAAGTGCTAAGAAGTTAGTTAATGAAATAGAGGTGTGAGTTTGAGGATAGCATTTTTATTTTCATTTTTCTAAGTAGGAAAAATGACATGGATGAGGTTTGAAACTCTCATTTCAACAGCACTTGAGACAACTGTGTTTCAGGCAAATATATATTTACTCATATTGTGATACTTACTGCAGAGAAATGCATAAATGCATTGGTTGTGGGGTTTCCTCAGTTCTACTTTTTTGTAACTTTATCCACTAAGCATAATCATGAATAGCACAGCGATAGCTGAAATAAAATTTACGGGACTTTTCATTTAATATTTAGCAAATGTAAAGCTTAAACAACTTCATACCTGATCAACACTCACATTAGATAACTGTTTTTGTTTACACTCTTTCATCACCACCAAATCTATTTGCACCCCTGCATCTATGCCCGTATCTTCTACTCCTTCTTCTGTTACAGTGAATGAACTATCCTTCACTTGCGCTCGAGTCCCACTCCTTTTTGTCTACTCCACGGCTCTGTTCCTGCAATGATACCCTTTCTCTAGAATCAACTTTTCTCTCTTCATTGATCCCATCACCCCATAAACATTTTGTATTATCTCCCAAGCTGATAACGTCTGAAACTATTAGAGCACAGGAAAAGGAAGAAGGGCATCAGAGCCACAGAAGGGGTTATAGCTATTTTTGGAAAGTATACAATTTTATGTAATTAAATTTATATAAACAAAAGTGAAATGTCTGCCATTTCTTTATGTAGACATTCTTTCTTCTTGCTCTGTGTGTGTGTGTGTGTGTGTGTGTGTGTGTGTGTGTGTGTGTGTTGGTTGGCTGGAGGGCTGATGGAATATATACCCCTACTGCCTTCAAATATCACAGGAGAGATAGACTGCTCCTGTATAAGCTAGAGTCTGAAAAAAATATTGGGAGGCAATATAAAGAGTAAAAACTTCAGCTTTGTCATCTGACAGATTTAGATTCAAATCTAGGTTCTGTCATATACTTTGTGATCCTGACCGAGTCAGTACCTACTTCTGAGCCTCAGTTTCTCAACTGTACAATGACAATAGTAATACCTGCTTTTTAAGTTGTTGCGAGAACTGAATAATACACATAAAGCATACTGACACAATTAAAAATACTATTAATAGTTTCAGTAATGAAAATACTTGAAAATCACAGATCATAGTTCTAGAAGGGAGCTTTAGAAATAATGTATTCCCCTTACTTTTGTCAACTGTAGTGAGTTGAATGGTGACCCTTAAAAGGAGGGTCCCATCCCTCAGTGCCTATGAATAGGACTTATTTGGAGAAAGAGTCTTCGTAGATGTTATTAAGTTAAGGACCTCAAGATGAGCTGTGAGTCAAGGATCTTAAGACAAGATCATTCCTGGATAAAACAGGTGAGCCTTAAATCCAATGGCATGGAGAGAAATGAAGGCCACGTTAATACAGAGGCAAACACTGGAGCTATGCAAACCACAAGCCAAGGAACCCCTGGAGGTTCCAGAAGCTGGAGGAAGCAAGGAAGGATTCTCTCCTTTAGGCTTTGGAGGGAGCACAGCCCTGCTGACATTCTGATTTTGCAAATCTGGGCTCTAAAAATGTTAGAAACTAAATTTGTTGTTTTAAGGCACCAAGTTAGTGGTAGTTTGTTGTGGCAGCCGTAGGAAACTAATACAGCCACTGAGATCTTACCAAACCACTTTGCAGATATGGTACCTAAAGGTTACAGAACTTCTGTGATTTCCGTTCAAAGAAAAAGTATGAAACAGATGGTCTTTGCAACTGTTGCTACAAGGTAGAGCGAAAAGACACTGGATTGAAAATTAGGAGCCTGGAGTTCCAGCTCTGGCTTTAGCTGTGTGACTCTGGGGAAGCTGCAACTTCTCTGGGCATTAGTTGCCTCACTTGTAAAACTGAGAGTGGGGATGATAAGTACTGGTGAGTGTAGTTCAAAACTGGCTGACCAACTGAAAAGCTCACTTCAAACTACAGACTTCCAGCCCTCTCACCACACCACCCCTGTCCAACCTGCTAACTCGGAATCATTGAGCTCCTGGCGAATTCAGGACCAACCAAATTTGGGAATCACAGGGCTAGACGATTACTAAATAAATCCCTTCTCATGCCAAATTTTATATTCTATTAGAGCCCTATCCCCCTAGTTCCCAGCACTGAAGTATTCGCATAACCTAGACTGTGTGTATTTGTGAACATGCAGAGGCCGAATGTAAAATCAAGTATCTGGAACCTATTTATTCCAGGTTCTAGGGGCACGGAATTTGGGCCTTAAGTCACCCTTAATATCCTTTGTTCTATATAACCAGTCACTGTCCCTAGGCTGAATGCCTCCTGTCCCATCTCATCATGTCCTGGGAACAAAATGACGGTGCGAAGTGTTTTTTCTCCACAAAGGGAAAGCACATATGTGACATGACACAGGCCACCTTAAATAGGTATTGTTCAAAGTGTCTGCATATAAGCCAGTCTTGCCAACATGGATCTGTCACATCTGAGAATAATATTCACAAAATCTTTTCCATGTTTCAGAAGTCGCACAGCTTTAAAGAAATAAAATAAAACACATCTTCCTTCTTAGAAAAGGCCCAGGTTGACTAAATACGGTTTTTATTTGTTTGTTTTTAAACCTAACTTCGGTTATCTTCTCGGCTCTCCAGATTAACTTTTTTTTTTCCCTCCTGAATTTAATCTCTAATTGCTACATCAGGGTTGGGAAAATCACATTTGTATTATAGTCTAAATTTAATCATTAAAATTAGTTGATCCTGAGTAAACCAAATGTTAGCAGAATGAAAACCCACTATCAATCTTTGGTCATTAAGTCAGTACTGAAGGAAATGTATTATTCTGATGTTTACCATTAGCAGAATACAGGGTGTTAACAAGGCCTGTTAACACACAGAGCCTGAATTACATGTCTGTCAGCTGCCAGAAGATCCTTATGAAGACAGGATTTGTGAATTCCGCAGAATTTGGAAGACCTAAAAAGATCAGTGAAACACTGATGCCTCCTTATCTTGAGGAAGATCAAAGCAGGAGTTATTTCTTCTGTTCCCTCCAAACCACCCGATTTCTCAGGGCTGGGCTAGTCCCCACAACCTCCACAGTAACACAACGATAGGAGGCTGATGGGGAGGGATCACACGGTCCCAGACAGTACTCCGATTCCTACAACTCGTCTCTTTGAAGACTCTTTGAAGAGCTGAAGTTAAATGGGCATAGAAATATCTCAATCAGGCAGCTGGGACTCTTCCCACGGTTCTGCTTTAGGTCCTGGAAAAAGGACACCCTCTGGGAACTTCCTTCCTGAGATTTTCGGGAGGCGGTTGGCTCACTCACTAAATTTCACATTTGGAGTCTTTAAGTAGCTTAAAGCGAAGAGCCTAACTGTGGTTAGGTTTTTATATATTCGTTAAACCTAACTGGCCTAGCATTCTTTCAATTGTTTCTTTTTAAATTCTCAGACTCCTAAGACACGGACGCAAGGAAACAGAGCTGTCCTTCTTTATGCAATGTCAAGCATGAACACCACGGACACACCTCTGATTGCCCCCAGTAGACTGTGAGCCCCTCAAGGGCAGGGTTTATGTTTCTTTCATCCTGGCATTCCCAGCACTTAAACTAGGGCTTGATACAGAATGCTTGTTGAATAAATGAATGAGTGAATTAATACTAATAGTATTAGAAGACCCTGATATATACAGACTAAGATAGTAATTGTTCCACTGAAACTTTTAAGCTTGACATTTCTTGTCACTGCAGCTGTTACTGCTTCCCAACCACCTACCCACTCCACCACCAACATTTTATGAAAAATTTCAGACACACAGAAAAGTTGAAACAATTTAACAGTGAACACCCATATACTCACCTCCTAAATTTTACTTTTACATTTTACTATACTTGTTTATCACACATATACTCATTAATCATTCTTTTTTTGGATGCATTTCAAAGTAAGTTATAGACCATTTCATCATGCATATCATTAACTAGCATCTGATATTTATTTACAGATCACCTTTTCCTTTTGAGGTAAAATTTATGTATGATGAAATGCGCACATCTTAAGTGTACATTTTAGATGAGCTCTGACAAATGCACAAATGTATAACCCCAAACCCATCCTGAGAGAATATTTCCATCATTCAGTCCCTACCCTTCAGAGGCAACCACTGTTTTGATTTTTTTCTACCTTAGGCCAGTTTTGCTTGGTCCATGAGTATTGTACAGTAGATAGTCACCTACTCTAAAATTTCACATAAACAACAGCATAAAATCTGTCCTCTTTTGCAAAAGATTTCTTTCAGTCACTATGATGCTTCGGAGATGCAGCCATGCTGTTGTATGTGCTAGCAGTTATCATTTTTATAAAGAATAATATTTCATTCTACAAATATATAACATTTTATCCATTCTCTTACCGATGGACACTTTGCATATTTCAGTTTTTTACAATTATGGATACAGTCTCCATGAACATTCTTTTAAAAGTCTTTTTGTGGACATGTTTTCATCTCAGATAAATACCTAGGATTGGAATTGCTGGGTTATAAGGTAAATACTTTCACAAGAAACCACCAAACCATTTTCCAAAGTGGTTGTACCATTTTATACTCCCATCAACAATGCATGAGAGTTCTGCTTGCTCTAATCAGCCCATTTTTGCCTGAGCAATTCGGCTCCAGCTACCGTCGCCCCCAGCATGTCATTCTGGGTTCTTTTGCCTTGGAAGTGTAGCATGCGGTTGAACTCTCCCTTCAAGTTTATAAAGTTTATATATAATAATAAAGCAGTGTTACAGATTACAATTATAGAAATGTAGCTATATGAAGGAACCTGAGCTCTGTATGTATCTAAGGGGAATGCTGTGGCCCATGGAGATGGCTGTTCTCTCATCAGTATCACAGGGTGAGGTGAGCTTGATTGGGGTATTAAGATAGAATGGCAATTTACTTCTGAAAATTCAAGCTTTGGAACTAGCTTGTAGGATAACAGAAGTCATATCCAGTTCTGAACATGTGAGGCAACAACTATGAACAGGGAGTCACTAGCACAACTTCTGTGAAGTTGGAAGAGATTTTTAAAAAATATGTTGCCACACAGATCAAGTTCAAAGATTCCATTTCCCTGCCCCACGGCCAATGATCTAGACAGGATTTCAAACACCCTGAAAGTGTAATAGAAAAGAATCTTGTATAAAATACGGGCTCCAGCAGATTTCAGAAAGGGGAGAGGAGCGAGTAAAAAAAAAAAAAAAAAAGAAAAACAACAACAACAAAAAAACAAAACCCAAAACCCCCAGCCATCCAGATAATTTGATAAGAGAACAGAGAAGATCTTGGCAATTTCCTCATAATAGCTGCAATTGTTGGTAACTTAATCCTTGGGGGGATGGTGAGGTGAAGATATTCCCACATGCAAGAGCATATTTCAACGGATATCCAATTAGAGACACTGTCCACCAAAATTGGTCTTATTTTCTATCTGGTGATAATCTACGGAATTTCTTTTCCTTAGACCATGGACTTAGAAACAGAAAAGTTATTAAGTCTATCCAGTTTAGAGACTACTCTAATTCTGCTTGAGTCCGTGTGTGTCTGCATGACATCTGTGATATCCTGAACCACCTCTGTCTGTTCTTCAGAGCGATGGGAAGATGAATAAAGAGTTTATGTTGACAAGGACTATGAACTAAGCAGCTCCAAATACACTCCCCCAGGCTCCCAGAACACAAAGAAAAAAGTAATCACTCCAAATGACCCCCAACTATTTAGAATTTCATACCATCAAGTCAGATGAACCAAAATTGCTACCACCTGTAAAGATTCAAAGAAATACAAAAATCACTAAGAAGAAGGAAAAAAGTGGCAGATGTGCTGGGGGGGGGGGACAAGCAGAGGAAGAACACGCTTGGAGCACCCCCTCCAGGGAACTGGTGTTCATATCAGAGACTGAGAAGTTCTGCCAGATTGGAAAGTAATAAAACAACATGCTTTATCTATTCTTCTCATACTTGGGATTTTAAGAAAGGTTTGTTAAAACGTATAGATCTTTTAGGGTCACAGAACTGAAGGCTGGGAGGAGTCTGGGTTTGTCTATGCACAAAATCACAGACCTTTAGCTTTGGAAGGGACCTTGGGAATCATTTAGTATAATTTGCTACCCAATATGAAACATCCCTTATAAATGTGAATCTGTTTTCTGCCTGCATGGCTCTAGTTATAGGAAATGCAGTCTGCTCCAATTTTTGAGAGCTTTAGCTGTTGACAAGGTTTTCTCTTATATTGAGGCAATCTGCTTCCCTTTAACTTCTAATCACGGGTCCTAGTTAGCAAAACAGCAATAAGGCTCTATTCATAGTTCTCTACAAGTTAGGTCTTCGTAAGTTTGAAGCTGGATATCGTGCCTCTTCTGAGTCTCCTCTTTTCCAGGGTGAAAGAGTCACAGTTCTTTAAACAGGGCTTTCAGATCTCCTGATAGCCTGCTTAACTTTCTCTTCTAAATGCACTTTATCAGTGTCTTGCCTAAAATGCGTGCTCTGGATCAATGCAACGCTCCAGGTACGGGCTCGTTAGCACTGCACACTGCCTCCAATCACAGCTGGCAGGGAAGGTGAGGTTACTTGCTCACATTCACTCAAGCAGACAGTAGCAGAGATAGAAATAGGAAACCGATCTCCTGATTCTCAGGTCAGTACTCTACCCTGCATCACACCGAAAATAACCTGTTGGATGGAAAAAAAATACGTTTCTGCAACATGGATAACAGACACCTCTCCTGCCTTTTGTGATAATAAAAGGAATGAATGGAAAACAGTGAGACTTAGGATTAAGAACTTCCTTCTCCTAGGCCAGGTTCATTCCCTTACTGGGACCTCCACTCCTGTCCACAAAGGAAAATGACATGTACTCGTAGGCAGTCTCTCTGGGTAAAGGTCTTCAAGGATCTAGTAGCCGAGGATCAAAGCATATGAGTACCCTCTGGTCTTTATTTAAGAGGTCCAGCAAGGTCCAGACAGGTTCCCTGCAGCTCCCAACTGAAATCCCAACACCTCCTTGTCTAAGCAGTAGTATCCCCTGACATTACAGGCAGCTTACAAAGAAATAATAAAGAAATTCGATACGGTTAAATATTGGCCTGGGTGGTGGTGGCAGTGGTAGTGGGATGCGGGAAGCCCTGGCATATAAGCTGTACTCACCTTTTAATCAGAATTTTGAATATCAAAATACAGATAGCAAAGGTGTAAAATGAAGTGACTGGAGCGGTGGTTAAAATTTTGGGGGAGCACTGGGCAAAGCAGGCATTCTGGTGCATATTGGTTGGGATTTGGCTTATGTGCTTTCTTCGTATCTTCAAGTTCTGAATTCAGCCCTCAAAATACATATGGAATTAATTCAATATGTACTTACTGCAAATCAGCAAGACAAAAGGCACTGAAAAGTGAAATTCACACACAAAGAGAACAAGGTCTGCCTTGAAGTTGCTCGGCAACTAATGCTAAAAAGACAAACACGCAGACAGTAAAGAAGCTATGCTGATACGAGAGAAAATGGGTGCACACAATAGAAACATACCTCGACTGCAGCCTCTCCTCTGAAAGCAATTCCAAAGTCGGGGCATAATTTAGAATTGGGACTAATGTACTTTTGACATCAGATTGAAAATTCCATGAAATCCTCACAGAAATCCCAGAATAAAAATCCCACATAAAAGACCCAGCAACTCTCCTGCCTATGAAATAAACTTGCCTTCTGAAAAACGTGGCCCGTTGCGTGGGCAGTTCTGTGTAACGGGCTGCTGGCACCACACCTGGCCTGCAGGGCCCGGGGCAGTACTTGGACTCCGATACACCTGCACTTTCCATGACTGAAGATGGGCTGCTGGGAGGAGGCTGCTCCGTGGTCAGAAGTGACACTCAATCCTTGTTAGCTTGGGAGTGGGGCACTGCTATATCTGGAGCGGGATATGCAAAGAACAACTGAGATAAGGCCAGGCTAAGCCACGCTGTTGCCCTTCCTCTCCGTCACCGGGTAGACTAGTAAGCAAGAAACTATTATGCTGGATGCAAGCCATTCTTATCCCCAAAGCAAGGGATTCTACAAGCCAAATACCAAATAGAAACCAAATCTAGGAATGCTGAATTCACTGAGAAATCCAAAAGAGAAATATCAATTGTCAATTCTTTCCCAAAGGGGTTGGAAGGAAAGGCTGAATAAAGCAATTCTATAAAATGCAATCCAAAAGCCTTCGTTGTTTACTGCATGCTAAATCATAATGGCAGGAGTGGTCTTATCCTGTTACGCTGGAAAATGAGCTAGAAGAAGATAAAGTCACAGCCCTAGCCACTAAATAAAGTAAATAAATACTTTATACATACAGCAGAATGCCCAGACAATGCAGTCTCACTGTTCTCAGCCACTCCTGCAAAGGGAAATTTTCTCCCTTTCAGGTTTTGCTACAGGCATCGCAATAAAGCATGCTGACAGACAGTCACGATGGTAGGAAGATCGCAAAGGCAGTTTGCTTGGGACACCACAGAGCCGGCTGATGTCTGAATTCTGGGCAGAAGATACTGTATTTCCTTTTTCTGCATTAAGAAATGGGCCTATGCCTCAGTATAAAAAAGAAGGACAATGTACCAATAAAGAAGAAATGCTGCATGTAATCAACTAAACCATGTTTATCGCTCTTGCCTATAGAGCTGAAGACTGCCATTCTAGCTGGTGAATGGGAACAATGTTATAGACAGCCAGGGAGACAGAGTCTCTCATTTCTATATTCTGCATTGACATTATCCCCACTCTTTTGTCACTGTAAACATGGGTTCACTTAGGGTCATCTCAACAAATAAAAATCTCATGTGCATCAAGACAGGACTCAATGAGCCAGTAATTCTACTTCTAGGTACGCTTTTAGGTAAAAATTCTCGAGAATAGGTAAAAATTCTCAAGAAACAGTCATACCCATGCACAATGAAACCAGCATAAGAATGTTCCATGAAATGCTACTTGTGACAATACCAACAAAAAGATGGAAACAATTTAAATGTTCTTCAATAGGTAGGTGAAAGGATGATAAAATGTGACAAATTACCATAGTGGAATACTATACAACGGATAAAGGGAACAAATTAGACCTCACTATTGGCACAGAGAAATCTTAAAAATACTACCGGATGAAAAAAAAATGTTGCAGAATAACACAAAGTGTGATCTACACACACAAATTTAGAAAACATGCAAGGTACCGTTCCATGTTATTCATAGGTACTCATATATGGCTAAAAAGCATATAAAAATAAACTGAAAGGATAAATAACCAAATTCATGTCAGTAATAGGCCTGCCTACAGCCACTGTGGAAAACACCATGGAAGTGCCTCACAAAGTTAAAAATAGAACTATTCTCAGATCCAGTAACCACACTACTGGGTATTTACCCCCAAAATACAAAAACACTAATCCAAAGGGATATACACACCCCTACGTTTACTGCAGCATTATTTATAACAGCCAAATTATGGAAGCAGTGCAAGCGCCCATCAATAGATGAATGGATATATATACAATGGAATATTACTCAGCCACAAAAAAGAATAAAATCTTGCCATTTGCAGCAACATGGATGGAACTAGAGTGTATAACGCTAAGCAAAATAAGTCAGTCAGAGAAAGACAAATGTGACTTCACTCACATGTAGCATTTAAGAAACAACAAGCAACGGAAGAGAGAGAGAGAGAGAGAGAAACCAAGAAACAGACTCTTAACTATAGAGAACAAGCTGATGGTTATGAGAGAGGAGGTGGGTGGGGGTGTGGGGGAAATAGGTGAGCGCTTATCACGATGAGCACTGAGTAGTGTACAGAATTGTGGAATCACTATATTGTACACCTGAAACTAATATAACACTGTGTGTTAACTACACTGGAATTAAAATTAAAAACAAAAGTTTTTTGTTTGTTTTTTTTTTTAAAAGGGGGGAAAAGTGGGCCGACCTAGGCCTGGGGATAAAATATACTCCAGTGTTTTCCTTCTCTTGTTTTCATTTAATTCTTTTTCCTTTCTTTTTATATTTCTTCTTGCAAGTTATATAGATTTTAAAATAAAGGATGAAACAGACCAAAAACAATGTTGAATTTTCAAGTCTGGATAGCGGAAATATAGTATTTGTTATATTTAAATTTCTCAGAAAACATCAGGTCTCAACGGGGCCAATCACTTGACCATATTTACTCTGAGGTATGAAAAATTCTGTCTATTGGGTGTCAGGCATTCTAAAGTAAGTAAAGACTGAGCACTGCTTCATGTTTCCTCTGAAACTTAAAGGCGGAGAACTGACGGCTAGCTGAGCGAACGTCTGCCATTTCAGACGTGAGCCTGCCGCTCAGCTACGCCGGTTCCAACCGAGTAGCTCCGGCATCAGACAGATCTGAGTTCAACTCCCGATTCAGCCACGAAGTGGGAGTTTGGCTAAGCTGCTTCACCTCTTTGAGCACCAGTTTCCTCAGCTATAACACAGAAATAATTCTTACCTCACAGAGTCTTTGGAAAGTTACTTGAGACAACGTGCGGATACACTGCTTAGTTTTTGCCTAGCACGGAGGGGATGCTCCAACGGGCAAGGAAAACGAAAGGGGTGAGGAAGCACTGACTGAGGGCTTTTAAAAGTTAACCATTCTTTTGTTAATTCTCTGGATGTGATGAAGATGGGACATGCCCCTCATGACAGTGGGGGATAAGAAGAGGTGAACAAGTACAGGACGTGCGGTGGTGACCGGGGGCAAGAGGCCTTCTAGATGTGCCCCAAACCGCCATGCCTTCCCATCATCACTAGCACCAAGGCCTGGGTATTTTAGGCTCGTGGAAGTGCAGAGCTGTAGCCGGTAGCAACTCTGGATCGCGGCTGCCTCTGGGAAGCTGGCTTCCCGAGATCACAGAAATGTGAGCCCTCCTGCTGGCAGCAGCTGAAACCCCTGGGCAGACGCTTCCGGGGTGAGGACGGCTGCCGCTCAGGCCTAGCAGCCCGGACGCAGCGTGAGGGTCTCAGGGGACCCCATCCCGAATAAGAGGCTCTAGGAGTCCCAAAGGAAGGCCAACAGGTGGTCCTGGGTTAGCCGTCTGCTCCAAGTCTCACTTCCTTCGGAAAGAGAGACACTGCTATGTGCATCTTTCTTCCAAATAGCAAAAAGGCTGCAAAATGAAAGATTACAAAAAATGGACTCTTCGGACATCTTGGATCACAAACTCTGAAGAAGCAACCTCAAGTGGAGTCCCTGTGTGCACCCATCCTCCCCTCCCCGCCTTCTCACCCACACTATCCTGAACACAGCCGATGTTGCTGTTGCAAACACAAAACTGCTTTTCTTAGCTATTTATGTTTCTCAAAAACATTTCCTGTCCAAAAAAGTATCAGAAGCAGATACCTTATTTTCCTCCAGTTATTAATCTTCAAAACTCACAGCGATCAGAAAATGAGCAAAACTAACTTTCCTTTGTATTGAGCCTTACCCAAATGGCTCCTTCCCTAGACAAAGAGGTGGCAGGGCACCACTAGGCTCATTTGCATGTTTCTTGCTGAAATTTAAACCTCTGCTGTCTTCACCTTCTTGATGTGCACAGAACAGTTTGGAAGGAAGAAATCAGCAACCCGAACAATGTTCTCTAGCAGTTCCCGAGTAAGAACTGCTCCAGATTCTCCTCTCAGTCCAGAGACAGCGCCTACCACTTCAGCAGCCAGGTGCTTTGACATGTTTCCTATTACGTTCAGAAAATGAGGAAACAGATGGTGGGAGGGATTAAGTGACATGATTGAGGCCAAGAATAAGGGTTTTAAAACTCTCCCCCTTTCATTTGTTGGGAGACGTGTTTTCTGAATTCTGGTCTGCATTCTCTCAAGAGTTTAAATTAAGTAGGCGAAGACCACGGCGAATGCTCTGTCTACTTGGGAGTAAGAATTAAAAATCCCAGCCTCCTGAATGTCTTGCCTGTCACTGAATCCTTGAGTGAGTCTGCCTACATGAATCAGTATCTTCTGAGGGGATGCCTGGAGAGTCAGCGTTAGTCAAAGGAGGTTTTTCACAACAGACAGGTCTAAGGAAGGAGGGGGTTAAGGCGGGGGCGGGATGGGAGAGACCGAGAAAGAGAGAGAGAGAAAGAGGGAGAGGAGAGATTGAAGAAGGAAGGGAGGTAAGGAAAGAAGGGGGGGGGGAATAGAAAGAGGAAGGGGACAGCAGGGGAGGGAGGTTAAGAACTCTACTCTATCCTTCCATTTTGGGGGGATAAAAACCTTGTGATTTTGGTGCTAATATGATGTAAAGTGGTCTGTGTACCTACGAGGAAAAGTTTCCATTTTCATCTTGATAGATACTTCTGGGTTTGCACCTATACCGCAACAGATTACAGTTCAAGACCAAACTGCACCTGCAGCTCACAATGACCTATTTTTTGCCCCAGTCCCCCAAAGTTGCTCTGTAGCAAAGCCAAGTCAAAACAATGCTCAAAAAAAGGCTGCAAGTTCCTGGCAATTTCCCTTCCACTCCACATGCTGCCAAGGTCGCCTGGAGGTGAGGCTGAACTCTCCATTTGGCCTTTTTTTTTTTTTTTTCTTTTTCCTCCCCCCTTCCCCTCCCTCTACTTACGTACATACTGATATGGTTTATAGCCTGTACCTCAATAGCATTATCACCCTGGATTTTTATCAGACCTGGGGTCAGGGAAGCAGGAAAGGAGATTGGACGTGGGTCTGGGTGTGGCAAAGTCCTGTTGCCTTATCAGGGAGGTAAGAAAGTGAATCCACCTGGTATGCTTCTGGCTGTGAAGTGCAGGGAGGTGAGCCAAGGTGCCAGGGGGTCACTCGGAGTTCACTTTGGATCAGTGCCCAATGTTTGTAGAACTTAGCTCATCAACTTTTCTAATTTGCAAAGATGTATTTCCTGTTGGGTTTCTTCCTCCCCGTCATCTAGGCAAAAGAATCCAGTATGCAGCTTGTTTGGTGTGTACAGGAAACATCCCTTTCCTGAATTAAGTCCAATTATGGTAATTCATTCAGAAAATCCTCGGGATCACTGGTGCGACTTAAACTGCCCAGGGTGGAAGAGATGGGTGTTTAGCCAGGGGACTATGTGTCAAGGATCCCTGGGTGCTTTCCTCACCACCGCACTGACCGGTACCTGAACCTACCCAACGTCATCTCGCAAATGACGTAACCTTGGCGTGCCTGGTTTTACTCCCCAATAAAATGGTGGTCCTTACTTATTTATTCCTAAGCTGCTTCTATTACCTGCTTAGAGAGCCCTAGAGAGTAGAACAACTAAGTCTCAGTGACAAAGAAAGAAACACAGGATCGAATTCCAAGAGTTTGTGCTTCAGGACTTTGGGACTGAGGGTTGGCTGACAGGGGGGTCCCGCGGTGGGCCCTGAATAGAATGTTAGCGGCACTGTTCCTTTATGCTAATCTCGGGTAGAACGGGCCATTGCTTGGGTCCTACTAGAGAATAATCACAAAGCAGGTGGGAATATTGACTAATTACCTCTGATTAAGATCCTGGCTGAAAATATCACAAATGCTAAGAAAAAATGTTCATTTTCTGAAACTGATATCGCTTTAAGAAGAAGGTAAAAGATGAGACCAAAGACCCCCCTTTTCTAGTTACAGTCAAATTGTCCTTACACCCATCTGACCTACTTTGGAATCTAGGTGTGATCAACAATAGCAATAATCACTTCCACTCAAACCAGAAGACTTTCTCAAGTCAAGTACCCATGGTCAAGACACATGTCAAGGGACTGAATTCTCTGCTGAAGAAGGTGTATATACTCAAGCCCCTTTGCAAGAAGCTCATTTATCAACAGGAAAGCGGGACATTAATATAGACATAAAATAATTTATAAGCATTTTTCTCACTGGAAATCATTTGGCTTTCATTTAATTCCATTTTTAAAAAAAAGTTTATTTGTTCATTCATTCATTCATTTATTCATTCAACAAACATTTTTGAACAGGGGCTGTGTGCCAGGAACTGAGATAAGGATATAAAAATGAGTAAGACAACAGTCTATCTTAACTAGTTCACAGCTAGTAGAGGAGACATACAGGAAAATAAGTACAGTATGGTATGATACACTAGAATAGAGTTTTGTACAAGGTGTTAAGGAGGTGCAGAGGGCTGGCCAGTTCCTGCCTGAGAAAGTCAGACAAAGTTTTTCCCAGAAGAGGAAACATCTGACCTGAACCCTAAAAGTTGAGTAAATGTTTGCCAGGGGAGTAAGTGCCTAGCTAAAAGAAAGAAACTTTGTATGCCATGTTCATTGAATAGCAACAAATTTTGTGTGGGTATACCAAGGGAAGGTAGAAGAGGCAGCTGGAAAGGCAGGTAGGAGCTGGTCTGAGAAGGCACTTAAAAACAAGGGCTTTTTTTTTTTTTTTCCCTTCTCTGGAGGTGGCCAGATCCTGAAGAGTTGTATGCAAGAAGAAGACTGATCAAATTTTTAGTTTGGAAAGTTTGGCAGCAATTGCAGGGGGAAGAGTGGCTCACCATGCAGACACAGAAGGGATATTGAGACGAGTGTGCAAAATAAGTACGATCAAGTTTCTGATAAGTGTTAACATTAACGTGGGTACTTGTGTAAGTTTTGTCATATACCTGCCACCATTATGAGTGCTATAGAAAATCAATAAAGGAGTTCAGAGATTGGAATGTAATGGCGAGGGAAGCTTCATGGAGAAGGCAGGAAGGAACTAAGAAACCACTGAAGCTCAGGTAAGGTGAGCATCCCAGAAGGCAGAAACAGCACAATTAAGTGCGATGCCTCTAACTGCAGGCTAGAAACATGATGTACCTGGGAGACAGACAAAACCTATCAGAATGGAGAAACAAGAGAAGTAAGAAGTTAAGGCAGACAGACCAGGTTACACAGAAGTCCACCAAAATCTACATGGCATCCCAAAGTAGGACTAGGCAGTCAACATCCTGTGGACGCCGAGCCTCCACGATTAAGGGTTTCGTCAATTTCCAGGTTTGTGCATTTGACTGAGATGAAGCACACTGGACAAACACAAAGCATTTTCTTTCAAAAAGACACAGATTCCTCTAGTCTGTTAGCAATATTGAACTTTAATCACCAACCGAGCAAAATGACATTAACTTGAGAGAAACATGCCTCACTGGTTAGCACCTTGTGAGTTTCCTCTTCATTTAAGAATTGTACAAGAATTACAAGAGTATACAACAGGCTGCCACTAAACGAGGAGTTGGGAAGGCCAAGTGTGTTTGTATTTGTGTCTTAGCTAGAAAACTCTTCGGAGACAGGAAAACCTCACTGTGAAGTATACATTTAACGCTTACACTAAGCAGAGATGTGAACAATTAGATCATTCCAATCCTATGAATGGAATATTTCCACCCAGTAATGAAACCCATTTTGGATTATTATTCTTTGTTTATTAAGCCAACAAGAGCACTCATTCTAGCCAGCCTGTCACAAGCACAAAGTGAACTAAATGGTTTGTTTAGTCTAACGACAGATGCTCTCTGCCAAACAAGGAGGATCCCAAAATAAAACGTGACTTTACCATGGAATGATGTTACATAATTAGAGGGAAGAGACGTAAAGATGGGGGCAACAGAATGACGCACTTCTTTTTTATTCAGCGTGACCAGAGATGAAATGGATTTCTTGCCAGTTTAAAGCACAAGGTGTGACACGGTATGGGTCATGACTGACTCTGGCAATAAATCAATTGTTGATGGTATTTCCTTAACCTAGTACACACTTGATAACTGCAGCACCATCAGGCAGTTCTGGTGATGACAGAAGGCAGTAAGCCACACACTGACTTTCAGAAAACATTTCATGGACAACAAAGAGTTAAAGTTTATCTCAGACCCATCCACTCTACATCATCAATAACCCCATCATTCCTCCTAGTCATTAACAATGCTAAGTTACTGCTGTAGGATTTTGCCTACCTCATTTCGAATAGTTCCAGAAAGTCGTCCAGACCATGTGTCAACAGACCACTTGCAGTTCAAGCAACACTCCATAGCTCTCAGCTGGTAATGAGAATGTTTTCCTAAATATGTGGCTGATACGTAATTTCCAAACTGTAAGACTCTTCCTGGGCCACTTTCAGGTCTGGTAACCTCTCAGCACTTCAGAAATCAGTTCACAAAGTGGGCAAGTAGAGTCATTTCCCTCAGCAGTTTTAACAAATTTTATGCTTCGTGTAGACATGGATGGTCAAAACCCATTTTTATTTTCCGATTAGTGCTGCTCAATTAATCCTCAACTCTCTTACAATCGGCACTAAAAGAGACATAATCTTCCTTCTAAAAGTACACTTGGCCCCGGACATATCCTGATTTCACCTGTTCAGGTCTCTGGGTATTCAATAAAGCAAGTTCAGCCGCTGTGCCAAGAGGCCACACAGAGTTCAAGGTAACACCTCACAGCCATCAGCAGGTTAATTATAATTTCATTTTCAAACACACCGACTGCATGCTTGTTTCAACTCCAAATGACCTTACCTGCTTAATTTTTTTTTTTTTTTTGGGTCTACATGGAGTAAATTTCTGTCAGCAAAGCTGAAAGGCCACTCAGAGTTCATGGTAACAATTCATATTTTTAACAGGTTGCCCAGACCTAAATCCTCACCTTCCAACATTCCAGAGAGAGCACTTAGTAGCTATGAAGAAAGTAGGGCATGGGGGATGGGGAAGGGAGAAGGGTAGAAAAGGGAAGGAGAACCATGGCTCCTGACTACTGGAGGTGAGCTGACTGGCTCGTGGGGGAAAGCCCTGTACTTTTGGGGTGGAGCCTTATAGGAGTTTCTAGATACTTACTTGATGACTGCATCATTGCCAGGAGCAAAACTGGCTCAAAAGCAGTCTTGTGTTAGATTCTGAAGGGATCACAACAGTGGAAGCTTGGTGCTGCACGGGAGGCAACGGGGGCTAATGCTGATTTCCTTCTGCTCTCTCAGTGAGTAGGAACAGAAAAGAAGTTCTGAGGGGTAAATGCTTTCTGCAGACAAGGGCTCTTCCTCTTATCAATTAGGCTGAAAGAGCCCAGGTAACATGAATGAGAGGAGTCATTTCAGATGTGGTTTTCCTCACCCCCTGCTGCCTATATTGAATCACACGCCAGAATGACAAGTTTTGTGGGAATGTTCTATAGGACCAACCGACCCATTTTCCCACCTAAAAACCAAACCAAAACAAGTGGCCCCAAAGCTTTTGCTCAGAAATGCTTTCTGTGTAATGCATAGCTCATCCTGGATGGAAATCTCATTTTCCATTTCACAGAGCTTAGCTGTTTGTTTGTTTTAATTCTTTTATCTTTTGCAAACTCTGTATACGACTCAACTGCTCATGGTATTATTCACGTGGTGAGCAACTTGAAGGGACCAAAAATAAGTACAGACCCCACTAACATATTTCATTCTTGGCAATTTATTCCCCTTGAAACAATTATTAGTTGCGTGGGACTTTGCCCCAAGTTGCTTGAGAACAACACTCTTCCCTGGCCCTTGGATCACCACCTGGCTTGGGCTGCATCTCCTTTCTTACAGCCTGATCTGCCTTGTCGAGACTCTCTGAATGACAAAATGAAGGGAAAATTCCTATTATGTTCACTCATTCCCTCTACAGAGGTTCCTTGTCTTGGCAAACAAGTGGGTGCCATAAAACCATTTCACTCTCAAAATGTGACCACAGTCAATCTCAATACTGCTTTTCAAATGAGGGAGGTAATTTCTGGTTGCTGTAGGACCACAAAGCATTTAGTTGAGTGCCCCGCCATCAAGCCTGAATGTTTCATTATTGTTGCATAATCCAGTGATTTAAATTTTTTAGTTGCAGAGCCGGTTGTCTTCCCCCAGATGAATCTTATGAAGAAGCCCAATATATAAAACATGTAATATCAAAGCCGTTCAGGCAAATTTAGGATAAATCACCCGGGGACCTATCAGCTCAGCCCTTCCACCTCCCCCAGTCCACCAACATCTACCACCACAGCATAGCATCACACCCAAGGGAGCTCAATGGAACCAACAGCTGCCATGCAACGCAGCTTAAAAGCTACTAAAATATGGATGTGGGTAGTAATTAGAAAGTAGATATTTGTAAGTGGCAAATCATTTCCCCAAACTTAATTAACTCATAACTATATGAACACGTTAGAACACTTTTTTTCCCATTACATTATCATCTCTGGAAGGCAGAAGCTTTGGCTTATTTATATATACTCCCCACAACACCCAGCTCCTACTAAATGTTCAGTAAATGTTACATTACACTACCTTGCCTCAGACCGGAAAAAAATTACTTTCTGTGCAAAACGTGGAATTTTTAAGAGGGGGACAGGAAGGGTATCTTCTTCCTCCCTTACTTCGTATTCACCCAGAAATCCCTAGTCATCACAGGTCAAGACTGCAAGAGACTGGCCATCATATCAGACTCTCTTCATCGCAGAAACATTCCATCTGACCTTCAAACAAGGCGACAAGCTGTATGCACCTCAACTTTCCTTAGTGAGAAATGTAGAACAATCGAAAGTTGAAGCGCTGAAGAAAGCTTATTCGGTCTCAACTACCCCACCTATAAATGGCAACAATCAAACTGATCATTTCCCTTGTCTGGCATTCCAAAGGAGGTGGTGACTGTTCAACCGAGGCAAAGAAGACACTTGAAGTCTGCTTTTCGTTTTATGGGGATTGTTCCTTCCCAGCCAACAAGTAACCAAGTATTTATGGACCTCTTCTGGGGTCCAAAAAAGAGCACTGAACTTGAAGTCAGAACACTGGAGCCCAAATTCAGGACTGCTACTTCATAGCAGTATGACATTGCTCAAAAACACCTTGAGTATCTTTTCCTCATTACTGTCGGTGGCATAATAGTCGGTACTTCACAGATTATTTGTAAGAGAAAAAGATAATATTTATGAAAATATCTAGTGTTCCTGCTGAATATATGATTCAGGATCCTGTGTGCGATCCCAGGAATGGAAAGGTTTAAAGGAGAGACATAAAGAAATGTACTGGGACTTTGTACATCAACTGCCATAAAGTGAATACCCAGTAAATTTGTATTTTAATGTCCAGAGCACTCAAGGGGGACCAGCTTAGCTCTAGGGAATTCAAGTTGTGGGATGGTAAGGGAGGAACCTGGGGCTCTGGGTTTGTTCCTAAGTGAGCCTCAGGATATATCGAGTTGACCTAGATTCAGAACCCTACTGAGATTAAAGGCAGAACCGGAGCCACATTCCATCTGTGGAACAATCCTACTAATGATTGCTCCATGACATGAAAAGGATTTTCATTTCAATCACCATATCTTTTCCAACACTCTCTTTCTCTTTCCCTCTTTTATGGCTGAATCAGGGCCGACCTGGAGCTAGAACAGAGACTGGATATTCTCAGAAGTGTAGAATACTACGGTCATAGGCCTATTTACCAGTGTTAAGGTCCGTTCCTTTAGGTAATTATTTCTCTGCCAAACTTTCTGGAGTTATGCAGTTATATTTTAGATTCCCCTCGGGGATAATCTGACCAGTCCTTAAGATTAGCATCAAAATAGCTAGGGTAAAGGATCAGATGACTTAGAAAATATGGACCTTGGTCCACACAAAAATTGTACAAAGGGTCCAAATGCTAAAGAATTGCTTTTCGTATGTGATCAAATAGAATTCTAAGCTGGAGGCCGTTTTTTATTCCTCTAAAAGTTATGATGACAAAGGAACTTCTGATTCACTCCTTTTTGGATCAACATTGGTGAACGAGCAAAATAAGAACAGACAATTTTTCTAAAGCTATTGAGTCATTTAGAAAGAGATGACTGACATTGTCATCAACAATAACCTGCTTAACTGAATCAAGCAATGCTTCCTAAAAATACGTTTTTCATTTGTCTCACAGCAAGCATGTACTGAGGACTTAATCTGTGTAGGACCGTAGTCTTTACAACCTCTGGTCTTCGTTAATCTCTTCCGATCGTTCTGGTTCCATTTTGCCATTTTCTCCTTTTTGTACTTTTTTTTTTTTTTAAAGATTTTATTTATTTATTCAACAGAGACAGAGACAGCCAGCGAGAGAGGGAACACAAGCAGGGGAAGTGGGAGAGGAAGAAGCAGGCTCATAGCAGAGGAGCCTGATGTGGGGCTCGATCCCACAACACCGGGATCACGCCCTGAGCCGAAGGCAGACGCCCAACCGCTGTGCCACCCAGGCGCCCCTGTACTTTTTTTAATGGCATTATAACAAAGCATTTTATTTATGAGATCAGTTCAAATACCATATTCTGACATTTCTTTCTGTACTTTTATTTCCCTGTTTCATCCTCATATTCTTTCCGGGGATTCTCTCCATTGCCTGTATCATCTCTGACTCCTTCACAAATTAATTCAGATATGTTTCAACTATGGTAACTCATTATTTTTTTTTCTCCTTCTTTTCACATTCCTTGTGCTCCTAAGCCTTTTTTTAGTAAAATGTTCTGAGATAAAACAGATGTTAGAATTAAGCAAAAATAAATGACCATTTCCCATGCACCAAATATGGGTATAAAAGTCCATGATATTAACCTGAAAGAGTCACTGGAAGTTAAAATTAAACATATCTTCAGACATTTCATCCAGACATGGTTGGGAACCCATGATCCTTCAAAGCATTAAAGGTGGTAATGGCATCAGTCTGAATTTTTATTGTAAATCAATAAACAGGTTTTTGGTTATGATGAGTAACTTGCAGCAGACCAACACTTCTGTCAAGAACAATTAGAAAAGCCAGAAACAAAATTAAAAAAAAAAAAAAGCTGCTTGAAGGCATCAAATTGCTGCTGAGGCATCCAGGATTTGAGAAGACAAGATCTGGGAGAAAAGAGAAGTTCTTTGGGATAAGCCCAAAATTCTGCATACCAGATTCTTGGTGTTGGGAGAGAGGCACGGAAGCCAGGAGAACTTCTGGCAAACACACAGGGCTGGAGAGAAAAAACTGGAGTTTGGTGTTACCAAGGGAGAAAGAATTTAAGTAATCAAGATTACAGAGAGAAGACAGGGACAGAAAAGCAAGCTTACTGGCGTGTGCTGATGCTAAACCATAGCAGGCAGGGCGCTGAGGAGCCAAGCAGAAAACGGCTGAAAAGTAGAGTAGAATTTTCTGCGGACTCTTGGTGCTGAACGAACAAAAATTAAGAGTTCATCTCCAGCTAGGAGGAGCCTTACTAAAATGCCCTGGGCTCTTACTTGGGACACACTGAGGGATACCTACAATAATGGATATGAACAAAGTGTACGTGGAACCTTATTATATAAACTTATTATATAAATCTTATTAGATAAACCCAGTCACAAGTCTGCACAATTCCTGAATGGACAGCACTGATGTCCCCCTCACTCTACCTGCTAAAGGACAAGATCAGTCTCTGGAGGCGAGTATCATTATCTAGGGCCACTAAAAATTTCCATGCACAATGGCTGGGATTAAATAAAAATACAGATTTTCTAAGAACAGGAGCAAGAAAAACACAACAGGAACAGTCCAACAGCTGAACAAAATCAGAAATAAACTTTAAAATAATTGTGACTAACATGTATAATAAAATAGAGGACAAAATGCAGAATTTCACCTCACAACTGAAAAATGAAAAAAGATGAAATTCCAGCACTGAAAAACATCATAGCTAAATATTAATGGGTAGGTTCCAGAACAGACTGCACATGATGAAGAGAGCATCAGTAAACTGGAATATTGGTAAGTACAAAATATCTAGACTGAAGCAAATACCTAGATTGAACCAAAAAGATAAAACATACAAGACAGTAAAAAGAGCCAAAATATTTATGGTTAGAGTCTCAAAAATAAGGAGTTAGAGAATGAAGGAAATGAAAATTTAAAGATCAAGTAGCTGCAAATTTTTTAAACTGATGAACGATATCAAGTCACAGATTCAAAAGGAATTTTAAATTCCATGGAGGAGAAACACAAAGAAAACCACACCAAGGCACATTAGAGGAAAACTGCCAAAACCAAAGAGCAATAAGACTGACACCTGACTTTACTAAGAAAAATGATGAAAATCAGAGAACAGTAAAACTACAGAATGACACACTAAAAGAAAGGAACTGGAAGCTTAGTGAAAATGTCTTTCAGGAATAAAGGCAAAAAATAAGACATTTCAAGACAAATAAAAGCTAAGATAATTTGTTATCAGCAGACCTACACTAAAAGAAATATTAGAAAGAATGTGGAAAGAAACAAAAGGGTAAATATGTAGATACATATAAATAAATATCATCATCATCATAATTGTGTTCCTTTGGATTTAGAATATCTGTGAAGTTAAAATGTATGATAGCAATAATAAAAAGGCGCTAGCATTTTTGTGGGACTTGTTATACTAGACTCTAATCGGTTAAGGATGCTTATTGCAGAGTTTACAGCAATCACTAAAAGAGATACCAAAAAATAAAAGACATGTTTGTTATACAGCCTAAAAAACAAACTTATAGATAAAAAAGTAGAAAAATAAAATACAATTAATTTTTAAAAGGGAAAAAGGAAAAAATGAAAAAAAAACAAAGAGAGGGCAAAATAACAAAACAAGAAGTATAATGACATACATAAACCCTAATATATCAGTAATTAATTTAAATTCCTGTTAACTAAATACTCCCATTAAAGAGCAGAATTTGTTAAAACAAAGAAACACTCTACATGCTTCTGAAAAAAGCATAACTTAAATACAACAATCGTAAAAACCTAAAAATAAAATGATGAAAAAATATATACCATGCAAATACTAGTCAAAGAGAAAGCTGGTGTGGCTATACTAATATCAGACAAAGTAGACCTTAAGGTAAGAAGCACTATTGGAGATACAGGGGGACATATCATAATGTTAAAAGAGTTAATCTACCAAGAAGATGCAAGATTCTTAAGTTTAAATCCACCTAGTAATACATGCATTAACATATGCAGAGAAAAATGGACAGGTATAAAAGGAGAGATAACAAATCTATCATCATAACTAGACAGTTGAATGCCCCTCAATAACTGATATAATAATTATAACAACCAAAAAATTAGCAGAGATATAGATTTATCCATTTGATGAATAAACTTGATCTAATGTCTACAGAACACTACAGTCAGTAACTGCAGAAAACACATTTTTTAAAAGGGCATTAGAATATTTACCAAAATTGACCACACACTGAGCCAAATGACAAGCCTCAACAAATCTCAAGGACTAGAAATAATTCTATTATATTTTCTGACCACAGGGAAATCAAGCTAGAAATCAGTAACAAAAGATAGCTAGAAAACCCCAAAATGGAAAATAATGTTGAATGTCAATGAAAGTAAGACATATCAAGATCTCTGGGATGAAAGAAGAGCTGAGCCTCAAGGGAACTTTAGTGCCCTAAATGCATACATTAGAAAAGAAGAAAGACTGGGGAAGAAAAAGGATGGATTTAGGGATTCATCTCAAGAAGTAAAACAACAGAGCCTGTGGTTGCTGCCACTGCTGGTGGTGCTGTGCTCAAGCAGAACCAGAGGAGTAGAATACTCGTCTGTAAAAGTGGAATCAACAAGGTCAACAATGGTTTCATAAAGACTAGTAAAGATGATAACTTCTATCAATAAGTTACTGATATTAGGAATGAAAAAGGCATATAACTACAGATCCTACAGATAATTAATATAATAATATAATGAGATAATATTATGAACAACTTTATGCCAATGGATTAGGAAATGTGGATAAAACAAATTCCTAGAACACAATTTTCCAAAACGGACACAGGAATAAATAAATCTGACCAGTCAATTTGTGTATTTAAGAAACTGAGTCTATAGGGGCGCCTGGGTGGCACGGCGGTTAAAGCGTCTGCCTTCGGCTCAGGGCGTGATCCCAGCATTCTGGGATCGAGCCCCACATCAGGCTCCTCCGCTATGAGCCTGCTTCTTCCTCTCCCACTCCCCCTCTCGTGTTCCCTTTCTCGCTGGCTGTCTCTATCTCTGTCGAATAAATAAATAAATAAAATCTTAAAAAAAAAAAAAGAAACTGAGTCTATAATAAGTTTCCCAGAAAGAAATTTCCTCATCCATCTGATTTCACTAGTGAAGTCTTCATAACATCGAAGGGAGAAATAACACTGATCTTACACAAATTCTTCCGGAGAAAGAAATGAGAAAATGAGGGAATACTTCACAAATGATTTTTTAAATTTAAACTCAATTAGCCAACATACATCATTAGTTTCAGATGCAGTGTTCAATAAATGATCAGTTGTGTATAACACGCAGTGTTCATCACATCATGTCACAAATTATTTTTATTGGGCTCGCATAACCTTGACACCAAAACCTGAAAAGGCCATTGTAAGAAAGGAAATCGCATAGAAAATTGGGCAAAATACTTAAACTAGTGCTTCACAAAAGAAGATATCAAAATGGCTAATTAACATATGAAGAGTTTGTTCAATATCATTAGCATTAGGGAAATAATGTTGATTGTTATTTTATTTTATTATACAACACATGATTATCTTACATAAAATAAACTCACAATGAGATACAGGTACACACCCACTGGAATGGTTAAAATTAAAAAGAATACAATACCATGTGTTGTAAGGGATGTGGAGCAAGTTGAATTATCATCATTCTTGGTATAAACTGATTATAATCACTTTGAAAAAGTGGTAGTGTCTACTAAAGCTGATGCGCATATATCCTATGACCAGCAATTTCAATTGTAGGTATATGTCCAACAGAAAGGGTGTATCGAAATGCATATACAAGACTGTTTAAGGCAGCACTATTTGTAAAAACCCCAATCGAGAAATCCCAAATGGGGGTGCCTGGGTGGCTTAGTCATTAAGTGTCTGCCTTCGGCTCAGATCATGATCCCGGGATCCTGGGATCGAGCCCCGCATCGGGCTCCCTGCTCAGAGGGAAGCCTGCTTCTCCCTCTCCCACTCCCCCTGCTTGTGTTCCCTCTCTCGCTGTGTCTCTCTGTCAAATAAATAAAATCTTACAAAAAAAAAAAAAAAGAAATCCCAAATGTCCATCAACAGAGATTAATAAATTGCAGTATAATCATATAATGGTATACCTCACAGCAACGAGAAGGAATAAATTACTGCTTCATGCAACAGTTTGGATGAATTTCATAAATATAATGTTTAATATTAGATGTAAAGGAGTACATACTGTATGATCCCATTCATGTAAGGTTCAAAGCAGGGCAAACTAATCAATGCCGATAGAAATAAACACAGTAACTTTACTGGGTGGGAGGCAGGAGAGACTGGGTGCAGGTATAAAGGGGAACCTCAGGGGGTGATTGGTAATGTTGAAGCTTTTTATCTGGCTTTTATGGGTGCATTCACTTTGTGAAAATATATCAAGGTTCAAAATTATGACGTATAGTTATTTAGTTCTACAATAATATGTTTATTATAGCGTCAGTAAATGGAATACTTACTTTCCCCCTTAAACTTGTACTGCTTGCGATCTTCTAAGTAGGTGCAGAGTAAGACATGAGTGGTAGCTCACGGAATTCAGAAGATTTTGTTCACGATCCAGTCAGTTGGTTGGTTTTTCATTCAAATGAACAAAGCTAGGTACTGTGATGTGAGTAAATGAGTGTGTGTGTGTGTGTCTGTGTGTGTGTATTTTTACCATTATAAAATTTGAAAATGTTTTTATTTTTAATCATTCTGATGGTTAATTTTAAGTGTCAATTTGACAGGGCTACAGGGTCCCCAGACATTTTGTCAAGCAGGGTGTGTGTGGGGGTGTTTCCGGATGATATTAATATTTGAATCAGTAGACTGGGTCAAGCAGACTGTTCACTGCAATGTGAGTAGGCCTCATCCAATCAGTTGAAGGACTGAATAAAACAAAAAGGTTGACCTCCTTCTGCCTAAAAGCCTTGACCTAGGACATGGTCTTTTCTGGTCTTTGGACTGTAACTGAAACATCAGCTCTTTTTGTGTCTCAAGCCTGCTAGCAGTCAAACAGGAAGCATACCATCGGCTCTCCTAGGTTTCAGGCTTGCCCACTGTAGATCTTGGGACACTTGACAGCCTCCATAATCACACGAGCCAGTTCCTTATAATAAATCTCTTATAATAAGCAGACAGATATATAAACATATACACATACATATGCACACATGTCTTATTGGTTCTGTTTCTCTGGAGAACTCGAACACACTCATATACTGCTTAATTTTTGCCCATAATAGCTTGTTAAAGGCAGAAAACATAAAGAACACTGAAATAATAAAAATAAATGAAGACCATAAAAATGATAATTTTACAAATATGTTCAAAGATGATCTTAAATAAACTTGTAATTACATTCACTGATCAGACCCTTTATAAAAACATATCTGAAGAGAGGAAATAGTTTGTATTCAATTTGACTTTGTATTTATTAGGATTTAAGATTAGTCATATTGACACTTATCTTTTGAGAAATTCTTACACTTCCTACTTCTCCTTATTTTATTTAGAAACACAACTTGAAAATTATATAAACAAATTAGTCTTTAATATTCAAAATTAAAAATTTCAAACAACAGATCATATAAATAGATTTGGCTCTTTGGATCTGTATTTTAAAACTGCAACTTGTTACATTCGATCTCCAAACAATTCAACAAAATATTACAATTGGATTATTCCATAAATTCTGCTTTCTCTTACCTAATTAGCTTAAAATAAATACTATGCATAACTTTTATATAAGAAAAGGTGATATATATTTAATATTTCTGGATATTATTTTGAAATTAATCTTAGAATCTTTAATATGCAAAATCTGAACTTTTAATTAGTTTCTTGATCATATGTCATTAAAAAAATGACAATATTATTTTTAAATTCCAAAAAGTGGGGTGATCATGAGATTATGTTTACTGTCTTAATTCTACAACTCATAAATGCTTGAAAGATGCTAACTTACTCTAATGTCTACCTCCAACTTTTACAGATAAGGAAAATGAGACCCTGAGCAGTTAAGCAATTTGACTAAGGATACATTTTCAGTTAGCAGTAGAGTGAAGGTAAACACTCAAGCGTCCTGATTATTGGTCCAGAGTTTTTTGTACCACAGCGTAACAAACTATCTCCCTTCTAGCACTATGCATCATACTAGCGCCTCAACTGATTTTTTATAAACGCAAAAAAGAATCTGGTCAACTCTAGTTATTAAAAGGTTGCCATGACTGACTGAGAAATTCACAGATATAATGGCTCTTCACATTCTCCTCCACCTTCAATAAATTTGGCTTTCACCAACAATGTCTGAAAACATCTTTGGATAATTTTCAGCAGAGAAACAATAAATCAGGGATGTCAGTGGGCTGAGAGGGGAGAACTTTTCCAATTTTCATAAACAAAAACTTCAGTGACAGCTGCTTTCAGGTTTTGAATGTAATTTTCCTAACTGATGTCTTCACTGTGGTGTGCCTTGGCTGTCTTCCACTCACTAGCCAATCTTGGGGGGAAACGTGATTTATGTTGACGCCACATCGATGTGAAAATCTGATCAAGTAAAGTAGAACTCTGCAGCCTTGCCGGGGAAAGCTGGAGGCAAGTCACCGTTCACATGTGGACAAGGCAAAGACAAGGTCCATCTATGAAAGTGCTACTGCCCTGCTTCTGGTTTAAACTGCCAACTGATTAGTAGCTAAGGACACAGCCTCAAAAAACTTTCCACTGAAATAGCTCTAAGAACTCTGGGGAAAAAAAACTGAATAGTTAACCTATTGCCAGAATACAGAAGGATCGAGAATCACAATCCAGGGCTCATACAGAACATACTCACCAGTCTTTTCCACTCCTACCCCTGGCTCAAAAACCAGCTCTGTAACAATGTTTCCTAATTTTGGACAATTTTCTGCAAATACAGATTCTTTGGCTTCATTTCCAGAGATACCGGTTCAAAAGGCCAGGGTGGGGGGGTTGCTGTCCAGAAGGGATTTTTTTTTTTAAATAAAGCTTATTAAGTTAATCTGATGATCTCCCAGGTTTGAAAACTACTGGTCTCTATCAATCAGAAAAATTGGGTGGGGGGCGCCTGGGTGGCACAGCGGTTGAACGTCTGCCTTTGGCTCAGGGCGTGATCCCGGCGTTATGGGATCAAGCCCCACATCAGGCTCCTCCGCTAGGAGCCTGCTTCTTCCTCTCCCACTCCCCCTGCTTGTGTTCCTTCTCTCGCTGGCTGTCTCTCTCTCTGTCGAATAAATAAATAAAATCTTTACAAAAAAAAAAAAAAGAAAAATTGGGTGGACATTCCTCTGTTGCATGGTTGCTGCTTTGAATTCAGGTGGAGGAGACCTTATTTGGATTTTTACCACTTTTTACACGGATTCTTGTTTATGTGTGCTTCATATGCACCCGTGTGTGTTGTATAAAATGCACAAAATTTTATCACATGTGGATTTGTGCAACCATCGCTACATAATCAGAATGCAGAACTGTCCCATCACCATAAAGGCACTCCTCTGTTTTACTTTGTACTAGTCACACCTTCCCCCATCCCCAACACCTAACCTCTGGCAACCACTGATTTGTTCTTTATCACTATAATTCTGTCACTTAGAGGATGTTATATAAATTGAATCATACACTATGTAAATGTCTGAGATTGGCTTTTATTTCTCACCCAGTGTAACGGCCCTTGAGAGCCATTCATGTTTTTGCATATATCAATAGCTCAATCCTTTTTATTGTCAAGTAGTTAGTATTTTATTGTATAAATCTATCACAGATTGCATGTATCTTCAAAGCTCGTATCCATTCATTCTCTGAAGTACCTTTGGACCGTACACTGGAGGTACATCTCCAATTTTCGGTTATTACAAATTAAGCTGCTATGAACATTCATGGACGGTTTTTTTTTGTGTGTGTGTAAACGACTTCATTTCTCTAGGATAAGTGCCCAGGAGTGTGACTGTTAGTTTACATGGTAAGTATATATTTAATTTTATAAGAAGTTGCTCGGGCGTTTTCCAGTGACAGTATCATTTTATATCCCTACCAGTAATGCACGCATGAGAAATCCCATTGTTCTAAACTCTTATCAGCAGTCGGTTTATCAGTTGCTGCTTTCTGAGGTGCACAAAGCTGGGTAGGCTTTTCTCTCAGCCTCTACATGGTACTTACACTTTTACAATATGGCAGAAGGCAAGAGGGCTTAAGTGATACAAAGCGTTATGGAGTCACAATGCAGCACAAATTAGAAGATCCCAGGAAGAGAACAGGTTGGGGCAAGAGAATATCCATTCTTCCTACTAGTTAATGCCAGAGAAAGAGACAATGGGGATAGGCTTAAGACAAGCAGTAAACTGTTAATGTCGCATTAGAAGAATAATTGCTGAAGGTGGGATACTTAGACAGGACCAGTGCATACCAACGTGCTCCCCAGCTGCGGATCTGAGTTGGGGCTAACCACACTCAAGAACAGGGTTAACAGGTATCTGGTTTTTTAAAACTGAAAATCTGGCATTTAAGCTTTTGGCCTAGAATTAAATACATACTGTGATGTGGCTTATGAGCCCACATTCTTGCTCTAGGCTTATAAAACGCGCTACTGTGCTGACTCCTAACATGGATACGAGAGCATGAACTTTTTTTTTTTTATATTTCTGGAACACTATATGGCAAACCCAAGTAAACAGGACCACAGTGAACCACAGATCCTGTCTGTTGAAATACAGAATGCATCTAAATGTTCCCTCTAGGATAAGTAATTGGGGGAAAAAAAACTTTACAGAAAAATACTAGGATCATTGCAAGGGACTATCCTCCTTAAGACTCAAAAGGAAAACATATTTTTAGAAAAGATTTAATATAGAAGCCAGAAGGAAATTAAAAACTAAAAATTGATTTGCAGTCCCAGTACGATACAAGGAAGCAGAAATACACAGTGAAAGAATAGTCGTGATAAGGGAGACAGTGTAAACAATGCAAAAAACCCATAATGCAACAGCAGAATTTTAATAATTGTTAAAGGTAATAATGATCATGACTTCAGCAACTGAAATACAGATTAAAGGATAAGTCAGACTTTGATAAGAGTGCAGAGGTGAAAACAAAACAGAGATAAATAGAAAAAGAAGATGATTTGCAATGGGGAGATAAGCCCTAAGAACTGAGTCAACAATTACTCTTCACTTTCCAAAGTTCACATTTATAATAGTCATTCTACTCTCCTTTCCCCAGTTAACTCTTCACAACAGAAACAAACCACTGATGATCTGATACAGTTGCTCAAGTCTAGAATTCTGGCCACATGGCTCTAATTTCAAGGCATCCAGAATCAGGAAGGCACATGTTGAAGACAGGCAACCATCACCTCTGTCTGTCTTTCTTTCCTCAGAAACTTGGGCTTATTCGGCTGCTCTTCTCCAGTTTTCTTCTTCCTTTACACACAGATGCACTAATCTAAAGCCTAGGACCTCCAGGCTAAGCAGTGACCATAACACGCATTTGCGTGTTTTCTGTAATGACCGGCCTCAATGATCCTGCTTCATCATTAACTCCGTACTGAAGTGTTCAGTGAGGTTAAATGCTGTTGCCCTTCAATTTCTTCAACTAAAATTCAACATACCAATTTTAATCCTACAGCCTCTACTTCCCCTTAAATTATATTTGCTTGTCATCTTGTCTTTTATCTGTCTCAACATCTCAGAGTGACTTTTTGATGTCTGGATTTTTTAGAAAGGCCAATCTGAGCCTTTTAGTAGGGACACAATCTATTTACATTTATTACCATAATGAATGTGGTCTTGTATTATTATCTGGTTTCACGTTTTCTGCTTTGTTTTCTTCTTGGTTGTTTCCTTAACTATGCAGAGATTTTCTTTGATTTTGTCTTTGCTAATGTTTTACAAGGTATACAAGCAGTCTTGATTCAATTTTTAAGATATGGACTTATAGTAATTATCAGTGTCAAGAAAAAAAGAGCATCTATTTACTCTATGCTTTTTCTCATCCCCCAATATGATTGACATTACTAGGGATTTCAGACCCAGCTCTTTATTTTTAAGTATTTTTAAGTATTTATATATCAATAAAATATCTTAATAAAATATTTTAAATATTTAGAAATGTCTCTCAAAAACTACTCAGACTTCAAAATGTTTTAAAAGGTTTTAATATTACCTACCAGGCCTTTTATACAATCACATCCTTTTATTAAAAAAAAAAACCCACACATTTCTATTGATTAAAAATACAAACATCTTGATTACATCAAGGAGACTTCTTATTCTTAAAAGTTTGTAAAGGTTTTCACTTTTCTTGCATTTAATACTACAGAGCAGGGGGTGGCACACTTAGACCAGGTAGTAAATGTTTTAGGTTTTGTGGGCCACATAGTTATTCTCTGTATCAAGTACTCAAGTTGGCCACTGTAGTGCCAGAGCAGCCAAAGACAGCAGGCACATGAGTGGGCATGGTTATGTCCCCATAAAACTTTATTTATAAAAATATGCAGCAGGCCTTAGTGTGTTGGCTTTTGCTGTGCAGAAAAGGCCTGGGGCCAGCAGAATTGAGGTAAATCCTTCTCTAATATTAGATGATACTATATGAAACGAAAGGCACAGCTCTATATTCTCTATTCCTCTTACAAGAGACTGGGACATAAATCTAATAGATATTCAGTCATTATTTATGATTTTTTTTAAGTAAAACTAGAGCTATAATGAGTATTTTAAAACCAGAATGACCCAAATATGCTCTCATTAAAGAGCATAATCTCTGAGAGTCTGCTTAATTTCTTTTCACATGCTCATTCTATCAAGTAAAAAACTGATTTTTCTGTCATATAAAAGCAAGTTCCAGGGGCACCTGGGTGGCTCAGTTGGTTGAGCGTCCAACTCTTGGTTTTAACTTGGGTCATGATCTCGGGGTCATGGGATCAAGCCCTGCATCAGGCTCCACACTCAGTATGGAGTCTGCTCAAGATTCTCTCTCCCTCTCCACCCCCCTCTAACCATCCCCCCATGCACACATACTCTCTCTCTTTCTCTCTCTCTAAAATAAATAAATAAAATCTTAAAAAAAAAAAAGCAAGCTTCACGTCACATGGGGCTCTGATAAATACAGGAACAATAGAACCTTACTTTAGGGTGACTCCTAAAGGTTCTGTGCCTCTTTGTACGTACGACAAATCCAGACTGGTATACAGGATAAAGAGTAATAACTTCGATCTTGTTTGCTTCTTGAACTTGGCGGGAGAAGGAATGTTGAAAGATGTGTAATGTAAGCATCTTACAGTATAATGAGATGGATGGAGCCCTCAGTGATTCTAATGGGCAGGGCTCTCACTTTCACCAAACTGGAATTGTAAGAGCAGTACTGGCAGATCTGTGTATTCCAGGTGGTAGGAGGAGAAAGGGGGAGAGACAAAGAGTCAGTTACCAGGAAAGTAGAGCTATGGGACTCCTAATAAAACCAGACAAAGATGCAGCGTAATCTAGTGGGACCAGTGTTCACTGCCACTACAGGCACAGCCGAAACAAATCCATAAACCTCTGAGCTTCAATTATCATTTAAAATAGGAATAAGGAAACCTTCTTGATTTTCAGAGCAGACATCCTTGGTTTGCCTCTTTTTAAATCTCTCCTAAATTTACTGCAGATTTCCCAGAATAAACATCCTTGTTAGGTATTATGGTCTCTTTCTTTTTATTTTAATCAAACGAACTTAAAAAAAAGGTATTTGCTAGAAAGGGGTAGTTAGGTTTCTTGGGGGAAATAAATGCTCTCAAATATATCTATTTATATATTATCCTCTATTTCTCTCTCTCTATTTCTCTCTTCATATCTTTATATATTTGAAGGGACCTCTAACATAAAAATATAATCCTGTAATCCCTACTCTATTTGTCATAAAAAAAAAGAAAAAGAAAGAAAGAAAGAAAGAAAGAAAGAAAGAAAGAAAGAAAGAAAGAAAGAAAGAAAGATTAGAGCGAGGAATGGGATGAAAGGCTTATAAACAAACACCCAAACTCACTGCTGTATGACAATATCTATCAAAATACTTGACAGTGAAGCTCTCAGAACTATGGAGATAGAAAAAAAAATCCACTAAAATTGCAAAGAATGCCTTAAGTCGCAGGGGTTAAGAGATGGAACACAGTTTCTAGAAGAGGCTAATAAAACTGCAGAAATGTGAACTTTGAGAAGAAAGGATGAGGCGATTCCCGTAACGTACGCACCTGTGTGGGTACATCCAGTGTTACACGTGTCCATCTTCTACTGTGATCCAAAATTAACGCAGTAATGCGTCGTGAGCTCACCCAAGGCCAGGATAATTTTAAACAACAGGTTTTAAGTGAAGGATTGAAAACATTGGAATGAGGTTCTCAGGAGACTGCAGAACCTCTTTCCTCAAAGACAGCAAAGACCATTTGCCCACCTAACTGCCGCCCTAATTTCCTAAGCTGGGTAAGCTTCAGTAGGACCTAAAGACGAAGAGATTCATTCCCTTGCTTTGTTACTTCAAGAAACGCCTTCCCTACCATAACTGTTCACAGCCTTGTTTCCTAAGTACATCTTCCAGTGGTACTAGGGTTCCAATGCTCACTACCTGGTCAATCGTTACATAACTTCCGCAGGAGAGAAATAAGCCTAGCCTTAAATGTGTATTCTTCAGTGAAGAGGTTTCATCCCCTCAGTACAAGCCAGAACTTCTCAGACATGTATGCCTCAAGCTAGCCTTTATTTCAATCTCTGAGTCATCCCGAGAAAAGAGGAGGACATGGAAAATATTTGGTTTCAAGATTCTGCCCAGTGCTTTGCTGAACCAAGCCTTAGTTTCAATCCCGGTCCTAGTATAAATTCTGCTGACTACAAACTGGTATAGATCTTAACTCTCTACAGCTGCCTATGGGAGAAATTTTTTATTTTGATAAGAAACAATTAGATCTTTGCTCTCATGTGTCTGGACATGTCAGCAGGGAAAGTATTAGCACTTCCTCAAACCCAGACTAGAAGGAAAGAACAGAATATAGCAAAAGTGATGGGATGTCACTTCTGTGATGAAGTTCCAAAAGACAGTGACTTCCATCTTACTATCATACTCTCTGTTCCCACTCCATCGCTTGCTCTGATGAGGTGAGGTACCATGTTGTGAGACGCTCTACGGAGAGGCGCATGTGGCAAGGAACGAAACGTCTGTCTGTGGCCAGCAGCTCTGCACAATTGAAGCCCTGGGGTAACAACCTGTGAGGAACTGGATCTTCCACCAATCACTGAGTAAGGAAGGAAACGGATCCTTCTGAAAGAGCTTTGAAGTGACTGCAGCTTTGTGGGAGACCCTGGGCCGGAGAACCCAGCCAAGCCAAACTCATTCTTGATCCACAGAAACTTTAAGATCATAAATATGTGTCGTTTTATGCCAAAAGTTTTGGAGTAATTCGTTATGCAACAGCAGATAACTAACATAAATGATTAAAGGGTAAATTAAAATTGTCCAGTAAGTCGAGGGAGAGGTTCATTGGGGTAGATACTATTCTCTATGGTCAAGGAGTGTCACAGTTAGTGTTTAACAGAACTAAGAGCTGGAACACTACTTCCTGAATATCAGGGGTTTGATGCTGAATGAATGAAAAAGGAAGATGTGAAGTTTGTATTTTCCTAGATTTTTCAAGAAGAGAAAAGACGACTCTCTCCTAAGTTCTTGAAGCATCTGCTTGCCTAAGGCTGATTATTAGACCAGATGATGTTTTGAAGTCTCTCCTAATATATTTATTTTAAACAGATTAGATAATTGTATATAGAATAATTAAGACAAGAAAAAGCAAACTTTTGCATTTTTTTTCAGAATATAGTGAAAGAGACTGTGCAAAAGAGGAGGTGGAAGTTAAATATTTATATGGAGCCTGTCCGATAAGAATCACACTTTGTAGGTGTCTATAAAATACAGATGAAGACATCCCCTTAAAGACAAAGAACTGAAGGCTAAAGTGGTTATGGATTTGTCTGAGGGTACACACAGAAAGAGAATTTGAACAGAATCCTGAACCTGTATGTCTCAATTTTACATGATATTAAAGAATAGTATATTAAAAACAATAGATTTGCTTCTGAATAAATTAGTATGAAATCCTGAAGTGCTGAATATAAGCTTATATTCATTCTGGCAGTTTCTAATATAAAACAGGAAGTTTCCAATGTAATATAGTTTGTTTGACCTAGCTGAAATGATACTTTAACATGCTTGGGAGAGAAGAAAACACAAGTCTTCCAGACTCTTCTAGTGGAAAAGCTTTCTGAATTGCCAAAATCCAGAGGGTCAAATTTCCTTGGCTTTTCTAATGACAATGCCACTGTTCTTTTCATAGGGAAGAAGGGGAATTCTAAAGAAGCCCCCAAATATTTAGATGAAGATAGTTCATGTAGAATTTCCTGAGGGCCTCTTATATGTCCAGCATGCATTTAAATGGTATAGATAAGAGTAGCAGATAGATAAAGATATCACCATTTATTAGGACTATTTTGCTCTCTATTTTGCCTGCTCCTAACAAGTGTTTTGGGGGTTTCATGATAAAGGATATGGGTATAATAATGTTTTTAAAATAGAAATAGAAAAGATGCAATACAATCACATGACTATTCTCTAGGTATTTAAAGAAAGTGACTATCGAGGAGGAAAGAAAAGTAAGCATCTCAAGAGACTTAAACTAACTAGGTGTAATGGGATGAAATTAGGGAAAGGAAAACTCAGGATAAACAAAATGTTTTTCTGATTTTTCCTAAGTTTCTACTTGTGAACTAAATTCCTTGAGGAAGACTGTTTGCAGTCATGTGAAAAGACTGTTCTTTTTGTTCTATTCTATAGAGGATAAGCCTGCAGAAAGAAAGACAAGAGATGAACAAAATTATCTAACAGGGATTTTCTACCTCTAAATATACCCTCTAAAATCAAATGTAGTTTGAAAAAGTACGCAAGTAATATGCAAACACATTATCAAAAGTTGAAAGAAGACAATCAAGTAAAAGTTGAAATTCTCTCTTTCCTCCTTCTGAAAACTCCCTTTCTTCTTCAAGATGAAAGGATAATTTCATGGTGAACATGCACGATATAGACAGATATTTGTGTATAGATGGGATTTTTACTTTAAGTATTATCTGGTGACTTAGATTTTTATACTTAGTATGCCTTGGAGATCTTTTCATGCTGGTACAGGTACTGCCTCCACCTTTTGAAGGGATGTATAATATCCCAAGTACGAATGGTCCATAATTTAGCCATTCTTCTACCAATGGCTATTTAGGTTTGTCCTAATTTCTCCCTGTTACACATAGTACCATAATGAATATTTTATATTCATATTCTTGTATACATGTGAGAGATACAATTACTAGAGATGAAATGGAAGGTGGAATTTACAATATTGATTGATAGTCACTGCCAAACTGTCCTCAACCACACTGCGCCAATTTGTACCCCAATTTATAGCTTGAAATAGTGCAGTTTCTTCTCTCCTTTTTTCAACACTAGATATTATAAACTAAAATTTTTTAACTAATCTGATAGCTGAAAATGATACCTCATTATTATTTTAGTTTCCCTTAATGAACGTAAATATCTTCATTTTTGGGTGGGGGACACTTCTAGCTCTTACTTTCCCAACCATCTGTTGATATGACGCCCTTTGCTCCTTTTCCCACTGGTTGTTAGCCTTTTTTCTTATTCAGTCCTTAGAGCTTTTTTATATATTCTGGATATTAATCATTATTCCATTACAGATACTGCCAGTATTCTTTCAGACTGTGATTTAACTTTGGTTGTGCTGTCTTCTATCATATTGAAGTCTTAAATCTTGTCAAGCTTATTTTATAGCTTTAGATTTTGTATTTTAGTTAGAAAGTCTTTTCCCACTCTGAGAGCATGAAAATATTCTCCTATTTTTCTTTTAATACTTTTAGTGTTTAGGTTTTTAATACATTTGGAATTTATTTATGGGCACGGGATAAAGCAGGGGTCTAATTTAAGTGCTGCCCCAAAGACATAGCGAATTGTCACAGCACAACTTACTAACATTTTCTGACGAATTGGAAATTGCCCGTTTATCATAAAGAAGCTAAATTCTCATGGGTCTATTTTTTTCTATTGTGCTACTTTATTCTTGCACCAAAATAATATTTTTTAATTTAATACAGCTTTATACGATGTTTTGATATTGAGTAGTGAAAATATCCTCTCGGTATATAGGCAGGACTGAGTGGTGAAGAGCGGGGACTGGAATCAGACCTGAAGTAAAATCCCAGCTGTGTTATTTACTATTTACAAGTTGGGTGTTACTAATCTTGTTATTTACTATCTTGGGCAGGTTACTTGATCTCTCTGTACTGTTCTAGTAGACATGATCTGAAAAACAGTTATACTAACAGTTCCTACATTTTATCATTAGGAGGATTAAATGAGTAAAGACCTGTAATGTTCTTCAATCAGCACCAGACACATAATAAGAATTCGAATATGATAGCTACTGTTCAAAATCTTCTTCTTTATTCTCACACATTATATCTTCCATAGAAATTTGAGAATCAGCCTATTAAGTTTCATAAAAACAGTTCACAGAGTCTTTGATTAGTATCCCATTGAATGCCCTGGGGAGTTTCAAGATTTCGACAGAATACCTAGATCTTGCAATCCAGGAACATATCTTCTCTCCATTTATTCTTCTTTTATGTCCTCCTGCAAAGTTTCATAATCTTTTCCCTATAGATGCTGTACATTTCTAATTAGGCTTATTCCCCAGGAATTTTATTGATTTTGTTCTTATTATAAATGAGATTTTTTTGCCTCTACTGATATTTGCTGTTACATAGGAAAACTATTTGTTTTACTACATTACTTTTATGTCCGACCATCTTTTATTAGTACGTAGTCGTATCTTGTTTTATTGCACTTCACAGACACTGTTTTCTACAAATTGAAGGTTTTTGGCAACCCTAATGTCAAACAGGTCTACAGGTGCCACTTTTCCAACAGTATTTGCTCATGTCTGTCTCTGTGTCACATTTTGGTAGTTCTCACACTATTTCGAACTTTTTCATTATTAGTATATCTGTTATGGTGATCTGTGATCAGTGATTATGACCAGTTGAAAGCTCAAACGATGGTTAGCATTTTTTTTTTAGCAACAAAGTATTTGTTAATTAAGATATGTACGTTTTCCAGATATAATGCTATTGCACACTTAATAGACTACAGTAGAGTGTAAACATCACTTTTCTATGTGCTGGGAAACCAACACATTCATTTGACTCGCTTTATTAAGTGGTCTGGAACAGATCTTGCAGTATCTCCAAGGTATGCCTGTATTATTTCTCAGTCAATTTTCTTGAAATACTTAGGCTGACGATGATATAATCTGTTAAAAAGGACAACTGTGTTTCTTCCTTTCCAGTATTTTTTGATATTTAGTCAAAAACACTGAGATAAAAAAATTGTCATTTCTCCCTGTCTTTTGGTTGAGTGACGATAGTCACAGGGTGACAGATACCTCACTAGAAGTTCTGCTCCATTTATTTCTGCATGGCTCAAACAAAAACTCAAAAATAACAACAGAAACATAGATAGTGCTTCCTATATGCTAGGTGCTCTTCTAAGTGCTTTAAATATATTAACTCATTTAATCCTCACAACCTCATAAGGGATAAATGGAATTAATTTCCCCAAACAGGACTCTCATTGGAAAGAGATTCTGACAGTTTTCCCTTAAAGGAATTTTGTAATCTGTTAGTTATAGCTAAACACCCCCACTCAAGGCAAGTTAAGCAAGTTGCTTCTTGTCCTTTAACCCCAAAGCTTCTTAATTTCTAAGTAAGCAGGACCAATCAGTGTGAGCTCTAAAATCTCACTCTTAACTTAATTAGAATAAAAACAAGGCCCGTAAGAATCGACTTTGACTTTTCATGGCCACATGGACCAAGAGTTGCGGTGGGCGAATCCTTGAAAATCCTCAGCCTTAAATAGCTCTCTCATGGTCATATACAGCCCAATTCTGACTTACTGTCAGGGAAGACAGGTGTTAGAAAAATCAGGCTGTATTTCTGGCTCTGTATTCTTAAAAAAATTTAATTAAAAAAGATTTTTAATATATCCTTCCCGAACTTTCTTTTGGTAATATCATAGATAATGTGTTATCACCTATTTTTCTGTCAACGATATAGTGTGACCAACTAAAATGTTAGTAAATGTAGATTTGTATTATCATTTTTTAACAAGTTCATCATATGTTGTGGTTTGAATATGCCATTTTTAGAAAGCACAGTGATTACTATGTACTAGGCACTATTCTAAGTGCTTTATAAATATCAGCTCATTTAATCCTCATTACATCTGAGGTACGTACCACAGCATACCATATGGCATGCATGTACGAGGATTTCATCAGATTAAATATATCAAATTTTGATTTGATTTAATTAAATTTTAAATCAAATTGCTCCAAACTTGTGTCATTTACAAACAATACTGTAATAAAGTTCTTGGCACATCCGCCTTTGGGCAGTTGTACAGTTATTTCTTTAGTCCCAATTAGACAGGTGCCTTTTCAACAGCTGAACACTAGCTATCCCAAGAAGCCAGCGAAATAAAAGGATTATAACCCTAGGGCTCAGAATTTCTGCTCTAGTTTAGATAGCAGGTGACTGGGGCCTCCTTCCTGTCTTGTTCTATTCCAAAAGGGGGAACAAGCAGCATAGTCCCAGAGTCTTAAAAATCCTGAACACATTTTCCTTCTTGGGGAGAGCAGTCCCCGTTGAAAGAAAGGAGGAATGCTTCATGAAATCCTGAACAGGCTGACTCAGATTAAGGCATCTCTCAAGATATAGTCATATATAGTGTTCATTTAAACTAATTCATATATCATGAAAATGTTTCTCTTTATAATCCAATACCCTCATTTCACAGGTGATAAAACTGAGTCCAAGAAGCATAAGTGACTTCACCTCAAAAAACTCCCCAAACTCTACAAGTGTTCATAACATCTTCATTGTTATCTTCACCATTACAAAAATACATTTGTATGTAATTGTGTCATTGTGGATATGCTGTTTTTCTGACCTTCTATTTTTTAACATTACATTGTTGTACTTTTTATATGTATTGTGCTCCTTACATGCATTAACCTGGTCCACAAACCTGTGGTTTTAGTGATAATATTGAACTATGATTAACATACAACAGTTTAACTCTTCTCAACTGTTAGATACCTGTACTGTTTTCATTTTTTAAAATAAAAAATAGTAATGGTGCAGATATAAATACCTTATGTTTTATCCCCCTCTCTCTCTTATCCCCTTTGGATAATTTTATAAAGATAAAGAGTATTTTTAGGTAAAAAAATAGCGGTCAGTTTTATGATCCTCATTGTATCCTGCGAAACTCTTCTCCAGAAAGACTCTGGGGGCGCCTGGGTGGCACAGCGGTTAAGCGTCTGCCTTCGGCTCAGGGCGTGATCCCGGCGATCTGGGATCGAGCCCCACATCAGGCTCTTCTGCTATGAGCCTGCTTCTTCCTCTCCCACTCCCCCTGCTTGTGTTCCCTCTCTCGCTGGCTGTCTCTATCTCTGTCAAATAAATAAAATCTTAAAAAAAAAAAAAGACTCTGATAATTTGTTCAGTTGCATCTAAGTCTACATCTTCAAAAATCCTTGTCTGTTGTAATTGGTAGTGGGTTTCCATTTGCTCTCAATCTCTACAATTCTGGGAAAACACGGTAATAGTTCCTAATTACTCGTCGTGAATTTCAAGATAATTCTATTGAAGTTGAATCCTATTTTATTTAAGATATTTGCATCTGTGTTTATAAATGAAATTACTGTCATGTCACATGCTAGGTGCTCACTTTAGCTCACATTTTAGGATCAGGACCATATTTATTTGTCTCTTATAATAAACTAAGGAACCTACTAGTTTGTTTTCCCAAGTCTGTGGGTGCCCTCCTTCGATCCTTCCACATTACAATCAGAATAACCTTTTAAAAACTCAAGTCTCATCATATCCCATTCTTAAAATCTTTAAAATCTTTAATGGAAAAGTAATCTTTTCCATTACTTTTATGATGTAGTCTAAAATCCTAACTTGGTCTATATGGTTCTGGAACATCTGGCCATGCATGCCTTACCTTCTCCTGCTTGGGGTCTTCAAGGTACTCCCCATGGGACTTCCACTCCCTCTCCCAGCTAAATTTTACTGAGCTATTCTTAAATGTCACTAACATCTGGGTTAAAGCTCCCTCACTACTCAGCTCATTTTATTCAAAATTACTCTTTCAATGTCTGACCTCTCTGGTAAACTGTAGGAAACTCTGTAAGAGCAAAGAACCTTTGGGTTTGTTTTGTTGTTGTTGTTCTTTCAGGCCAGCAGTAAGTAGGCATTCTTTACCTCAGGAATTTAAGAACTTGAGACTGCATATACTGTCTTCCTACTAGAGTACAAACCAAGGATAAGGACCAGTTCTTGTGTATGTTTTCCATCCATCAGCACAGTGCTTTGGGCTTAATTAAAAGTTCAATGGATATATATCGGCATGTACTTAGAGAAGTAATACAAAATTAATAAAACTTAAAGTTTGTGTCTGGCAAATACTTTTTAATGTTTTAACGTAAAACAGGCTATAAAGCACAACAAATATGTTTACAAAATAGAATATAAACTGGAGGAGATGATCATTCTCTACAAAGACACAGCCATACTGACTTCCAGGGTCTGCTGCGGAAACTCATCAGAACTGCTGAGTGCAAACAGTGGACTCATTTGAAAGCCTTATACCACCAAATGGGGAAAGTCCTTTAAATACTCTGAAGTGAGGAAATCTCTTGTGCAGAGATCACAAAGAAGGAAAATCCAACAGAGACCACAACATCTAAATATTTTCTGCTTTTACGCTTAATTCACTAAGTCCATATAACCCTAAAGGCTCTAGGAAATGTCCATGTGTCTACTGTATACGCCCAATCAGACCCAGCAACCCTTTCTACAATGGTGGATCATCTTTTGAAACATCTCAGCCCTACAGTCTCATGTCCTATGGTATTATTTATTTTCAAAATCAATCCTCGTTTCCTGTAGATATACTGAAAGCCTAAACCAAGAGTCCTAACCAAGGTGGAAGAAGGACAGCTATGCCATAAATAAGCAATGGAATGGCTGTGCAATGGGTAAGTACGAAGGAACACATTCAAGTACAACCTTGCTAATTGAGTCTGCTACTAAGACATGTCGACATTTGTGAAATAAGAATAACAGTAGTATCTACCTCACAGAGGTGTTGTAAGGATCAAATGAGTTAATGCACATAAAGTTCTTAGCACACGTCACTATTATCTGTTTCTTTTTGCTATTTCTCATTAGGCAGCTGGAACTTAACACTTTAAGTAAATAAAAATGACTTGCTAGGAAGAGATCTTCTAATTTACTCATGGCTGACGGCAGTCTCCATGTATGTACATTTCTAGAGAGGTCCCTGATATCCCAACATTATTACATTCCCCCATCGTAACAGGCACGCAGTTCTTCATAATATTTGAAACTATTTTAGGTAATTTTTTTTATCTAGTTCTTTTGTTTTTATTAGTAGGAAAAGAAAGGTGTTTTCTATAATTTGAATGAAGACGATGGGACTCTAAATGCATAAGGGAAGTACTTAACCCAACTTGCTTTTATTATCTTAAGAAAAAGTAATTCCTACTAACATAAAAAAGATGGTAAATCTGATAGAAAGGAGAGTGATTGGAAACTTCAGGAAATAAGTCATCTTGGGCAGAATTATAAGAAATCAAAGGATAGCCTATGTTATGAACTGAAAATGTGTGTCCCTCCCCAAATTCACATGTTGAAAAAGAAGTTCAAAAAGGTTATTTTCTCAAAGTCATTCAGTAGGATATGAGAGAGACAAGATTCAAATCTAGCTTTGTCTAAAAGTACAGATCACACTCTTCTCTTTTTTTCATTTAAAGTCAAGTTAGTTAACATACAGTGTAGTACTGGTGTCAGGAGTAGAATTTAGTGATTCATCACTTACATACAACACCTACCGCTCATCCCAATTAAGTGCCCTCCTTAATGTCCATCACCCATTTAGCCCCCCCCCCACCTCCCCTCCAGCAACCCTCAGTTTGTCTCCTAGAGTTAGAGTCTCTTATGGTTTGACTCTCCCTGTTTTTATCTTATTTTATTTTTCCTTCCCTTCCCTTATGTTCATCTGTTTTGTTTCTTAAATTCCACATATGAGTGAAAACATAGGATATTTGTCTTTCTCTAATTTATTTCGCTTAGTATAATACACTCTAGTTCCACCATGTCGTTGCAAATGGCAAGATTTCACTATTTCTGATTGCCAATACTCCAGTGTGTGTGTGTGTGTGTGTGTGTGTGTGTGTGTGTGTGTGTACACACCACATCTTCTTTATCCACTCATCAGTCGATGGACATTTGGGCTTTTTCCATAATTTGGCTATTGTTGATAAGGCTGCTATAAACATTGGGATGTATGTGTCCCTTTGAATCAGCATTTTTGTATCCTTTGGATAAAACCTAGTAGTGCAATTGCTGGCTGTACTTTTAACTTTTTGAGGACCCTCCATACCGTTCCCCAGAGCGGCTGCACCAGTTTGCATTCCCACCAACAGTGCCAAAAGGGTTCCCCTTTCTCTGCATTCTTGACAACATCTGTCGTTTCCTGACTTGTTAATTTTAGCCATTCTGACTGGTGTGAGGTGGTATCTCATTGAGCTTTTGATTCGTATTTCCCTGAAGATGAGTGACGGTGAGCATCTTTTCATGTGTCTGTTGGCCATCTGTATGTCTTCCTTGGAAAAATGTCTGTTCATGTCTTCTGCCCATTTCTTAACTGGATTATTTGGTTTTTGGGTGTTGAGTTTGATAAGTTCTTTATAGATTTTGGATACTAACCCTTTATCCAAGATGTCATTTGCAAATATCTTCTCCCATTCCATCAGTTGCCTTTTAGTTTTGTTGACTGTTTCCTTCGTTGTGCAGAAGCTTTTTATCTTGACGAAGTGCCAATAGTTCATTTTTGCTTTTGTTTCCCTTGCCTCCGGAGACGTGTCTAGTAAGAAGTTGCTGCGGCTGAGGTCAAAGAGGTTGCTGCCTGTTTTCTCCTCTAGGATTTTAATGGTTTCCTGTCTCACATTTAGGTCTTTCATCCATTTTGAATTTACTTTTGTGTATGGTGTGAGGAGGTGGTCCAGCTTCATTCTGCATGTCACTGTCCAGTTTTCCTAACATCATTCAGATCACACTCGTTTCTACTGCACTGCATTATTGAATAGCAAATGCGGTTTTTGGCTTTGGCAACACAAGAGGTAATGCATGTTGTATCAGTTTTCTATTGCTTCCATTACAAATTACCACAAATTCAGTGGCTTAAGCAACACAAATGTATTATCTCACAGTTCTACAAATCAGAAGTACAATATGGGTCTCCCCCCAGCTAAAATTCAAGGTGTTGGCAGGGCTGCATTCCTTTCTTGAGGCTCGGGGAGGATTTGTTTCTGTGTTCATGTAGGTTGTTGACAACTCAATGCCTCGTAGGCAGAGGACTGGGATCCCCATTTGCTTCCTGGATGTCAGCTGAGGGCCATTCCTAGCCTCTACGTGCCACCCATACTCTGGCTCATGGCCTCTTTTCATCTTCAAAACCAGCAAGTCGATCAAACCTCTTTCACATCTTGAATCTCTCTTTTTCCATCTCATCTCTCTGACCCACTCTTCTGCCTCTCTCTTCTGCATTTAAGGACTCAAAAGAAATAGACTGGACTTTTGCAAAATGTATAGCCTGGAGGAGCATAGTGGAGTGTGTGCTTCCTATAGGCAGCTGGCTCCCAAGAGAAAGAAGTCAGGAGGGGCTAGGCTTGGTGCCAGAATATGGTGGTCCTGCAAAGCTGTTGACTGGGTGGAGAAGTCTGGGTAATACTCAGATTCAGTATTGGGAAGCTTGAATGCCCTCAAACAGAAGCTGCAGTCTCTAATACCAGACTTATCAATAATAAAGTTAATATGGTCTTATACACCAGCTCTCTTTTATTTTGACTAGATTTAGAACTATTCAAACCAGCTGAACTTGGGTCAGAAATAAGACTTCTCTAGCCCCCCTGAACAGCACTAGTATATATAAAAGCTTTGTTTCCCTGTTCTTAAATATATTTTATTTATTCTTCATGGCTGCATGCTGTCATTGTGTGTGGCTTGACAATTAAAAAAAATGGTTCAATAATGTGTCTTTGTTTAATAAATGTTTTCTGCAAAAAAAAAAAAATTGACTGGACTTGCCCAAGTAATCCACAATAATCTCCCCATCTCAGAGTCCTCACCATCATATTTGTGAAGTCCCTTTTGTCCTAAAGGTAGCATAGTCACAGGTCTCAGGGATTAAGATGTGGACATCTCTGGGGGAGCAGGGCATTATACTCTCTCACACATACATTTTTCTTTCTTGAGCTAAGCAGAATATGGAGCGTATGAAGAACAGAGGACTAATAGGACTGAGAGTACCTTGAAGTATGATATTAAGGAATAGGTAGAAAAAAGACCCCCCCCCCAAAAAAAAGGAGTCCAAGAAGGAGCAATCATAGAGGCAGATCTTAAAGGGGACACTGATCTTGAAGATTCTTATGTTAAGTTTTGCCTGTACATGACTTACTGACTTCCTCTTTTAACGTGGAAATAATTTTCTCAAAACTCTTTTGCCTAGTCTTTTACCTCCTAATCCAGTCATGTTTCATGTGCTGCTACTTGGGTAGTGACCATACAAATGTCAGTTTTGCACATAATATCCTGAAATATCTCAGAACACTCAGCCAATGAATTGCTAAATTGGCTGAACATTCAGAGACCTCTTTTCCAGGAACATCTTGCTCTAGGCAATAGAATAATAATAGATCATTGCTAGAACTCCCTAAAGCAAGGTAGCTGTGGAAAGCTGCAATAGTTAGATGGCAGGTTCCACTGCTGGTAAGCAAGACCCTTACCTCAGGCTTTCAAAAAAAGAAAGCAAGCAGAGAGACTCCTGATGTCAATATTCTTTTTCTCCAACCGAGTCAAGTAAATTCTCTAAGATACATATACGTGGACTGATAAGTATTCATTTAACTAAAGGAATCGGGTGGATCCTATGTTATAAACAGGGTCATCAGCTATAAGAAAGCTAAAAATCTTCCTATTAAATAAATGCTATCTTCTAAAACTGAAATCAAGGAATTCTAAGTGTGTATAAGAAATTAAGAAAGAAACCATCTCGAAAGAGAGCAAGTCTAAAGCCAGTAAAGACGATACAGAATCACAGAACATAAGACATCAATAGGGAACATGAAGATTACCTAACCTTATTTTTTCATTTTACATCAGGGAAATTACAGAAGAGACTTTCCCAAGATGACCTAGTGTGTGGCATCAACACAGCTCTCCCGACTGGCCCTTCGGGGTTCCATGTCCTGGGGTAGTGCACAGGAGGCGCGCGACCATGAGTTGCGACATTGGATTCTAACCTGTCAGCCCCCTTACTCTGGGGCCTCAATGAGGAGGGCAGAAGTGTGGGTGAAACAATGCCAGTCTTTGCCGCTGTAAGCAATTCTAGCCTTAGCTCTACCGGAAACTCTGTTCTATCATCTCGGAGCCTAAAGAACATCTCTTCAAAAGTAATAAAGGTTGGCTTATGAAAAGCAGCGATCTCCAGTCTCTCCCCGGGGTCCGTGTACCTAAAAGATGGTAAGACAACACACAACTCAAGACTCAACATGTGCGTCAGAGAGTTTAGATGTGTGTGTGTGTGTGTGTGTGTGTGTGTGTATTTGAAATTACCACTGGATTCTGGGGAAAAAATGGGAAAGACAAAGTAGGAAGAAAGGTTAATGGCTTCACCTCTGCCATGGCTGACTTTTTGCCAAGACTTTTTTAGTTCTATTACCATACACTCATAAAAAGCAGGAGCCACAATAAAGAAATCTCTGAAACCCATGCTGCTCCGCACATTACGGGATCCGACTAACATAAAACCACAACTATTTTATTCTGTTCCAGGCTGGGAAATTTAAAAAAAAATCCACATTTCAAGGAGTCAGCTGGCCCACTGAGGCCTTCCAACCTTAGCATCTATGCAATTAGCCAGTCACAGATTTAGAGATGAAATCTTAGGATCCCTGTCCAGGCAGTTTGCTACGTCAGGATGTGCGCTGTTACCAGCTGCCCTCTGTAAAAGCAGAGGGAGACTTTAGCGAGCTGCGTACCCCACAGATTGTTCTCCATTCTCTGGGTTTCTGTGGGCCTAATGCCCTCCAGGACACTGAGAAAGGGGATGAAGGAAAAAGGACATAAAGGAAGCGACAGAAGGTGCCGAATTAGCCTGGGATATCTTATTTCAGATTTCTCTGCCACGTCTCAGGATGGGCTACTGAATTTGTAGACTCTAATCTTACGTTATACAGTTTTAATATCTTTTCTTTTTTGGATCCGAGAAACTGTACTTAAACTATCACAGTTGCCGGGAGGACTTCTGTCTCTCTCTCCTTGTTTACTGAACTCATTATCCCAGGTCATCACATTACCACAGTCACCTGGTATCTCCTGACTTTCCAAACTTTCCACATATCATCATACTCTACTGTACTCTGCTAGAAAAAAGAGGTGACTCTGTCTCTATATAACATTAAAAGTCCTCTGTAAAAGTCACAATACACCTTTCCAATCAGGAGCCCATTTTCGGTTTACCGAAACATTCCTCCCCAGCTGTTCTGCCAAGTTACTTTGAGCATTTCTTGATCAGCTGGGTTGCCTTAAGTCTTACTGCAACTTGTGATCAGACTTTCCCATCTGGCTCACAGTTTTCTTCTCTACATACTTAATCCCATCAACATCATCGCCAACAACATCACCATCCTGGACCACGTGTTATTAGGAAGGGACATTTATCAGCAGGTCTCTATCAATCTATATTGTAAAGCAAAGAAATGTACAACCAAGAATACTTTTAGGAAATATACTTTCTCTACTTTATTGAAAGGCATAGAGTTTATATCCAATATGTATAACACATTTTTAAGCCACTGATCAAAAACTCTCTGAAATCCCTACTTTTAACGGTACCTCAGTTGCTCTTAGAATAATTCATATCTAAAAGGTTATTAACCTCTTAGTACTTAAAACTAAGGCAAACATATAGAGAGATTATACTTTTTTCTTTTAATGATAGGCTTTTTATGATAGCCTTTTAATGAAAGGCTACCATGTGCCAGGAATTGTTCTAGACACTAAGAATAAAGCTGTTCACAAAACAGGCAAAATCCATACCAGCATGAAATAATTTTCTAGTGGACGGAAAACAAATTAAACAAGATATGTGAGGCACAAAATATACTAGATGATCAATTCTTTAGAGAAAAAATAAAGCAAGGAAGACGACAGAGAACTTTACTCTGGTTTTTGGTTTGGTGGTGGGGTGGCAGAGGTAGTAGGAGAGAAAAGCAACAATCTTTAATAGGAGAGGCCTCAATGAGAAGGTGAACTTGAAATGATTTGAATAAAGACCTGAGGAAGATAAAGGAGCAAGCAATATAGGTATCTGGAAAAAAGCCTTCTAGGAAGAGACGATACCAAGTACACGTGTAGGCCTTGAGCGGGGAGTGCACCATGTTTGAGAAACAATATGGAGGCTAGCAGAGAGGGAGAAAAGCAGTAGGGGCGGTTAGAGAGTAAGGGGTATGCAGGTGCAAAGATTCTATAGCATCTTGTAGGTCATGAAAAGCACTTAGCTTTTACTTAGAATGAAATGGGAAGCCACTGTGAGGTTCTGGACAGAGGAGTGACACGATCTGACTTCTGTTTTAACTGTTTCATGCGGGCTCTGCATTGAGAACGGTCCATAGAGGAGCAAAGGCACAATGGTGGAGACCGATTAAGAAGCTATTCCAAGAATACAGTGAGAAATAGTCATTACTTGAATCAGGAAAAGAGAAATGATAGTTATAAATGGTTGGTTTCTGGATATATTCTGAAGGGAGAGAAAACGCAACTTGCTAACAGACTGGATGTAGGATGTGAGAGAAAGAAAGGAGTAAAGGATGGCTCCAAGGTTTCTATTCCTAGAAGAAAGATCAGAATTGCTATTAATTGAGATATGGAGGACTGCAGAAGGAACAGGTGTTCATGGGGGGAATGAGGAAATCAGAGACTTAGTTTTTGAAGGCTTAAATTAAGGTATAATTGACATCCAACATTTATTAGTTTCAGGTGTACAGCATAATGATGCAATATTTGCATATACTGCAAAATGATCACCACAGTAAGTCAACATTGTCACCAACATAGTAACAGAATTTTTTTTTCTTATTATGTACATTACACCCCCATGACTTCTTTATTTTACAACTGGAATTTTGTTCCTCTTGGCTCCCTTCATCCATTTCACCCTGTCCTCCCACCCCCAGCCTCTGGCAATCACCAATCTGTTCTGTTTCTATGAGCTTGGGAGTTATTGTTTGTTTTAGATTCCACATATAAGTGAGACCATACAGTGTTTGTCTTTCTCTGTTTGACTTATTTTACTTAGCATAATGCTCTCAAGGTCCATCCATGTTGTTACAAATAGTAAGATTTCATTCTCGTTAATGGCTGAATAATATTCCACTCTGTGTGTGTGTGTGTGTGTGTGTGTGTGTGTGTGTGTGTATGTGTGTGTGTGATCTTCTTTATCCATTCATCCATCAACAGAAATTTAGGTTGTTTCCGTATCTTGGCTGTTGTAAATAACACTGCAATGAACATGGAGGTACAGATACCTTTTCGAGTTAGTGCTTTAGTTTTCTTTGGACCAACTGCTGGATCATGCGGTAGTTATGTTTTTGAGGAACTTCCAAACTGTTTTCCATAGTGGCTGCACCAATTCACATTCCCAAAGACAGTGCATGAGGGTTTCCTTTTTTCTACATCTTCGAGAACACTTGGTATTTCTTGTCTTTTGGATAACAGCCACTCTAACAGATGTGAGGTGACATCTCACTGCAGTTTTGATTCTCATTTCCCTGACTGGTGATGTTGAGCATCTTTTCATGTACCTGTTGGCCACCTGTATATCTTCTTTGGAAAAATGTCTGTTCAGGTCCTCTGCCCATTTTAAGTTGGATTATTTGGGGATTTTATTGCTACAGAGTTGCATAAATTCTTTAGAAATTTTGGATATTAACCTCTTACTGGCTATACGATTTGCAAATATTTTCTCCCATTCAGTAGGTTGCCTTATTACTTTGTTGATGGTTTCCTTTGCTGTGCAGAAGCTTTTCAGTTTGACATATTCCTATTTGTTTATTTTTTGCTTTTGTTGCTTTTGCTTTTGCTGACAAATTCAAAAAATCATCGCAGAGACTGATGTCAAAGAGTTTACTCACCCATGTTTTCTTCTACGAGTTTTATGGTTTCAAGTCTTATGTTCAAGTCTTTAATCCATTTTGAATTATTTTTTGTGTATGGTGTAAGACCGTGGTCCAGTTTTACTCTTATGCATGTGGCTATCCAGCTTTCCCAACACCATTAATTAAAGATACTTTCCCCATTGTATACTCTTGGAGTTTTTGTGGTAAATTAATTCGCCGTATATGCAGGGGTTTATTTCTAGGTTCTCTATTCTGTTCCATTGATCTATATGTCTGTTTCTATGCCAATACAGTACTGTTTTTATTAGTACAGCATTGTAATAAAGTTTGAAATTAGAATGTTTTAAGCTATAATAGAATATATATAACACATTAAGAATTTTTTAATTATCACACATGATGACGATCTGTATATTTCTGGCATGGAGAAAAAGGCCATGTTACACATTAATCACTTTCATTCAAAATTCTTCACTGCCTCACCAGGAATTATTTGTAAACTACTTGGGAAGCCAATCCTAGAAAGATTTCAATATCCTGAATTGGTTTCAGAGTTTGAATTGACATTCTGGCCTAATTTTGGAGCTCAGTTAGTAGGCCATGTATGTCCCAGAGGGATCAACAAGGATGAGATTCTGGATGAACTCCAAGGGTGGATTTTCATTGAGAAAATGGCCCCCATTAGGGAATAGAAATAGAAAGGCGACACCTGACACTTGACACAGGTGCTCACCAGGGTTGGAAGAATATGATCAAGTGTTTCATCTGAGAAGTCATCTCCTGTTGAAGCAGCAAGAATAATTTATCAGGTGAGGAACTGTTTTCCTTTCCAGCATGAAGCATTTAGCTGTGCGATGCTCCTCCTAGGCAGCCTTTCCTCATGGCTCTGGCTAGAGAAGTCCTCACATATATGCTAAGTCCCGGAGACTACCCAGCTAGGTTCCCTTTCCCCATATTTAGTCCTGCCTTCCTCAGGGCTGTGACCTCCAAACTTCATTTAACAAGATTAAAGTAAAGTGAAAATTAAGTACACATTGTGGGAGAAAAATTATGAATATTATTTATTTAAGGGAGTTTGAGGGCAAATACTATTCAGAAACTCCATCTAATTCCCTTTACTTCTGAAATGCCACAAAATGATATTAGGTCAATGCATTCGGCAAGCAGTTATGAAAGCATAATGCCTAATAGGAACTATGCTACCCAGTGGGGGTGGGGGAGTTCAAGGACAAATAAAACAGGGCTCCTGCCTTTGGTGAACGCAGAATCTAATGGAGAAGGCGGATGATTGAACAAGTAATTATAAGAGAATTAGTAATGAAGGGACATAAAAAATGTCAGGGACCCAAAGGGGGAACAATTAAATCTGCCTGAGGAGGTTGGGTAGAATTTATAAAGGAGATGACATTTGAGCCATGCTGTGAAGGAAGGGAAGGAGTTTGTCACTCTACCGAGACAGCACGCTCTGTGATAGGCAGAGGGGGCCTAAAGCTTACCCAGTTTGGGGATCAGGGAGGTGTGAAAAGTGGTCCTGGTAGGGGTTACGTGGGGAAGAGTGACAGGAAATGGAGACCAGAAAGACAAGCTGGGACCAGACTTGCTTTGCTTGGAGTTTGCCCTCTGTTCTTTGGGCAACAGACAGCTCTCAGGCTTTGTAAGCAGGCAAACGACATGACCATAATTGTGTTTTAAAGAAATAGGTGGCAGAATGGAAGAAAAGAAATAAAGGATCCTCACCAGCAGAGACATAGAACAAAGAAGGAGTAAGAACAGAGTTTCATACTTAACAGAAAGAACCATGAACATACCCACTCCTATGCCTCTTCCCCAAAACCTATCATTACTCCCACCAACGAAATTAACTCTCTCCTTTCACAGTCAACTTCATCAAGCGGGCAGTGCTTCTTCATAAAGACAGAAAGATAGATATAGGAAGTTGGTATCCAGAGAAATCCTATGGAAAACCACCTTCTCCCTTTTAATGATTTCTATCAGGGGTGATAAGGAAAGGTAAAATTAACAGCATCATACGGGACTCTAACCACATGTGGATTTAGAATAGGAAAGCATGCATGGAAAAATACACACACACACACACACCACCACCACCACCACACTACACCACATGCACAAATGCTGTAGTGACCAATGATACACAGTATATACTCTAAAAATATATATATATACTCTATATCCCATTACCTCATAACACATATTTGCTTTTAATGATATTCTCAATTTACTATGGTGTGAGATAGTTCTTTCAAATATAGTCTTGGTGTACCAATAGCTTCTGAGAACCACTTTCCCTCATTGTCTCTCCAAGTCTCCTGTGGTCTGACATCACTGGACGTCAGACTATACGAGTAGTAGCTCATAAGGAGGTCACACCATTGCTCTAGAAAACCTGTTGTTTGCCTTGACCAGGTCCAAAGCACAGAGCTCTGGGGAGAGTTTGGGAGGCCTCCCTACAATTGATGCTTGGCTTAGATGAACATCTAATCTTCAGATTAAATGTCTAGAGCATATTTTTTAGCACAGTCTGGAAAATAGGGAAGTTATACCTTAACTTTGCCAGGCCATAGCAGGCTAATTTGCTCCTTGCTGTGGTAACACTGAAGCAAAGTAAAAGTCTGAACATTTTTTATTACTAGCGTGGGGTTAAATTTCCCCGGATGACCACAATTTTCACAGACACCATGAATAGTGAATCTCAAATGTTTTCTCATAGAATGCTTTTAGAAAAACTAAATAACCTAAGTAAAAGTAAGAAAGAAAATCAGCTCCTACTGACTCATTATAAAAACAATAACCAAGGAGGCAAGAATCATCCCTTCTAATGGCACAGACAGACCTCCCTCCTTCAAACTCATACAGTGCTTACACACTATTTGGTGTTTACATCATATGCTGCTTCTTACTAATAGCTAACTTTTTAGAAGTATCAGTCTCACCTTTCTTATTAGATTGTAATCAGCTAAAGTGAAATTACCAGTGCTTCATCAAATCAGACGGCAAAAAACTTACCCCAAGACAGAGCAGTGAGAACTGAAAATTGGGACACCCATCAAGTTGTACCCTTATTGATGTTCATGGGCCACTCAATATTTTTCATGTGTACAAAAAAAGAAAAAAATCTGGAATGAAAGAATGAGGTACCCTTTTATACCTATTAAATATACCAAAACACTTAAAATTTATATATTATAGACTCAATGTTGGTGAGGTGCTGTAAAACAGTGCATGAATAAACCGCTAGGTGTTCTTTAAGTTGGTCTAACCCTTTGTTGTAGGAACCAGCCATGCACTGAAAAGCCATAAAAATCTTTTTATAACTCTTATATAAATAAGTTACTTCAAGAGGTAATGCAGATCAAAAGTCCTTTAAGTATGAATGTATATCTTACAACTTCGATGTAAAAACAAAACATTAGACATAACTTTCAAGTTCAAAAATAATAATGACTAATGAAATGATAGACTATAAAACTGATATACCCTTCATAACAAAAACTCTAAGCAAATTAAGAATTAAAAGATGCTTGCTCAACTGATGAAGGATGTAAAAACTTACACCAGTTATATTTAATGGTGAAAACTAACTACTTCCCCATTAAGATCAGGAATAAATTCTCAGTACTCCTATCTGACATTGTAGTGGAGGTCCTAGTGCAGAAAGGCAAGAAACAAAAGGGATCTAGATTGGACAGGAGAAGTAAAATGGTCTTTATTCACAGATGTCATAAATGTCTACCTAGAAAACCTCCCAAAATGTATAAAATACTACTAGACCTAATAAGTGAGTTTAACAAGTTTGAAATTCAAGGTCAACATACAAATACCAATTGTGTTTCTATACACTAGCAATGAACAATTAAAAATTGACATTAGAAGAACAATACCATTTAAAACAAACATGAAATACTGTGAAATTTATCTTACAAAATACATGCAAGATTTGCTAAAAAATACAAAGCACTGATGAGAAAAATCAAAGACATAAATAATTGGAGAGATAGACTATATATATATATACATACATATATGTATATATATATATTTATGGACTAGAAGATTCAATAGTGTCAGAATGTCCATTCTTCTCAAGCTGATCTAAGAATCCAGCAAAATCCTAGCCAAAATTTCAACAAGCTTTTTTGTAGTACTCAACAAGCTGATTCTAAAATATATATGTAAAAGGACCTAGAATAAACAAAAGGATTTTGAAAAAAAAAAAAAGCTGGAGAACTCATACCATACTATCTGATTTCAAGATTAACATAAAAGTAAGATCAAAGGGTGCTTTGGTGGCTCAGTTGGTTAAGCGTCTGCCTTTGGCTCGGGTCATGATCCCCGAGTCCCAGGATCGAGCCCCTCATCAGGCTCCCTATTCAGCAGAGAGTCTGCTTCTTCCTTTGACCCTTCCCCCTCTCGTGCTCTCTCTCTCTCTCACTCTCTCTCAAGTAAATAAAATCTTTAAAAAAAACAAAAGTAAGATCAAGACACAGTAAAAGGACAGACACACAGATCAATGGCACAGAGTCTAGAAATAGAACAATATATACGTGGTCAACTGATTTTTTATTAAATGTGTCAAAGCAAATCAGCAGAGAAAGCACAGCCTTTTTAACCAATGGTGCTGGAACAACTAACTATATGTTCTACATAAAAATTCAAAACATGACCATTTCTTATTTTATATTGAAAAATTAATTCAAAATATATCATCAGAGACCTAAATATAAAACTTAACACTATAAAACTCCCTGAAGAAAACACAGTAGATAATCTTTGTGACTCTGGGTTAGGTAAACATTTCTTAAGATGGGACACATAGACTATAAGCCATGAAAGAAAAAATGATATCATTATGATCTATGTATTATTTAAACAAAAAACTCAAAACTTTTCAAAAGATATTAAGAAAAAAAAAGAAGCCACAGACTAGGAGAAAAAGGTTGCCAAATACCTAACTGATAATGGACTGTTAACCAGAATATTTTAGGAATTATTTTAAAAAACTGGACAAAAGATTTGAACAAACACCTCACAAAAGAAGAGCTAAAGATGCCAATGTATACGAATGATGTTGACCATCAATAGTCATTATCGGAACGCACATTAAAGCCACCACAAGATACTACTATATATACCTGTTAGAGTGATGCAGGTAACAAAACTCGACAATACCAAACACTAGTCAGGGTACAGAACAATTGCAACTCTCATATATTGCTGATGGAAATGCAAAATGGTAAAGGCACTTTGGAAAAGAGCTTGATAGTTTCTTATAAGTCAAACATATACTTTATGACCCAGTTACCTCACTCCTAAGTATTTACCCTAGAAAAATAAAAACATATGTCCACATAGAAACCTTTACACAAATGGCTTTATTCATGATATCTCCAAACTGGGAACAATCCAAATATTCAACAGGTGGTGAATGAGTAAATAATCCCTATAATGGAATACTATTCAGCAATAAAAATGAACGGACTACCAATATATGCAATAATAGGAATGAATCTCAAAAGCATTCTGCTAAGTGAAAGAGGCCAAAATAAAAGTATGATTCCATTTATATGACAAAACTATAGTGTCAGAAAGCAGAGAAGTCATTGCCAGGAGCTGGAAATGGGAAGAGGAGACTCACTGCAAAGGCATAAAGAATTTTTTGAGTGATGGAAGTATTCTTGACTTTTGTGGCAGTTACACAACTGCGTAAGTTTGTAAAATTTATAGAGCCGTCTATCTAAGAAGGATGAATTTTACTCTACGTAAACTATGCCTCAATAAACCAAAAGACAAATAAAAGACTGTCTCACCAAGTGTTGAGGAGAATGTGAAACACCCGAACTCTCCTTCGCCGCCAGTGGGTGTGGAATATGGCAAACACTTTGGAAGAGTTTGACATTTTTTAAAATAAAGTTAAACATACACTTAGCTCAGACTCAACAATTTCACTCCTTGTGCTACCCAAGAGAAATGAGAGCACATACCCACACAAACACTTGCACATGAATGTTTACAGCAGCCTTATTCATAATACGCCAAGACTGGAAGCGACAAAGTGTTAGTAAATACAACAGGCAAATGATTAAATAAATTATAATATATCCATATAGAGAAATATCACTCATCAATTAAAAAAATGAACTACTGATACAGTCAATACCATGGATGAATCTCAAAATGTTACACTGAATGAAAATAAGAATAAATTCTAGAATTTTATATATAGAATATTATATATATTTTTTAGACTGTTACTTTTAAAATTAATTTTATTAAGCTATAATTTTATGTACAATAAAATAAACCTATTTTATGCATATAATTCCATGAGTTGTGACAAATATATACACCTGTGTAACTATCACCACCACCAAGAACATTTCTATCGTTCCAAGAAGCTCCCTTGTACTTTCTTTGTCTTCAGTCCTGTCCCCTTATCCCCAAGCAACCACTGATCTACTCTCTGTCACTACAGATTAGTTTGCATTTTCTAGAACTTTATATAAATTTTAGAACTGGATTATCAAATAGTTCCTTTTTATTGATGAGTGACATTTAGGTATATGATAATTTATTTAGTCATTCATTATATTTATGAACTAACAACTGAAAACAGATTCTAGGCTACAAAAAAAGAAGATTTTATAATAACTTGGAAGGCTTAAAATGCTGGAGTAAGCATTATCATGTTACTTAATATTTGGTAGGCCTATAATCAAAGATAGTAGGAAACTACATCTTCAGGAGGGCAAATAATTTGCCAAATGTCACAGCTGGTCCCCGGTCTGCCCAATTCTAAACTTCTTAACCACTATGCTGTCTTAACACTGGTACAGGGTTTGTGGGATTTGTGGACATAGGAGAGTCCCATTTTTCCTAATGTTTAAAGTGTTTAAACATTATGTTTAAAAAGACATAGAAGGAAGAGTTTAGAAGTTTAAGAGGCCAACCAAGAGTTTTCCTTCTCCACACTTATGGGATTTGGTAAACTGTTAGTGCTCAGCATTTAGAATAGACTCTAACCAGCTCTCTGCTAACCTCTTGGGAACAGATCCTAAGTCCCCAGATTTACTAGGATCTTGCCTATATAACTAGTTTGCCAGAACCAGTTTTTCTTTTCCATGAGATAATCTTAGCAAATGTTACAGAATACAATGTGAAAAGGGAACATCAGAAGCTAATCTAGGAAAGTGAAGGGTCCTTTCACATCAATGCTATCCAGAAGAGCCTCTTGCCCGAGTTCAACTTCATTTCATGTTAATAATCCCTTAGTCAGATCTTAGAATGTCATAGTATCTTTCTCTCTGGCCACATTCTCAATGAGTTATTTTGCTCTTGAAATTAAGAAAGACTAAGAAAGAAATGATCCTGGTTAATCAAGGAGGAGCTACTTTAAGAAATGAGAATCTCACAGATCTGACTGTTCGGTCATGTCTGAAATTGGTCCCTTTGCAGCTCCCTGTCTGATGATATGCACCCTATGAAAGGCTCCTTTCTACATATAGCTGTCTCAGGGAATCAATCTTTCCTGAATCAATCTTTCCTGACTGTATCTTTGCCTCTGCAACTTGCTCAGTCTAGTTTGCCTCCCACCGAAGTTCTTCCTTTCCTGTGGTTCCTGTTCCATTTTTGCTTCGCCCTTGAGACTTAACACTTTCAATTGTCTTTTTGGTGCCCTACCTTTACTGATGCTATCTGGTTCCCCTTTTCCAGTCAGTCCTCTCTCATTTCTTTATGCATTTCTAGGAACTTGCCTAGAAGGAGGGTTTTAATCTTCGGATCAGGGTTCTAGATGCTCTTTTTGGTCCTTGTTCCCCAGGAGCCCATGCTTGCAACTGTGGCTCCCAAGTAGCGAATTCTCTTATAGCTAAGGGGCTTCTTTCTTGGCAAATTGAAATACGCCCCAATTCCCTAAATCTAGCCCTTTGCTGTCACTCTCTGCTGCCCTCCAGCGGCTGTCAATAGGATGCAGGGGTTAATAGATTCAAGGCCTGGCTCTTTTGCCCTTTCCCTGGCCTGTGAACACTTGTTCACTAGTAGGACACTAAGGCAGTGCAGTTAATGGAGACAAGATTTGTGTTCAGAACCTATTAGGCTTTAAGTTCCGCCAGAACTACCACAACAGCCTTTGATACTACTGCTAGTCCCAGGGAAATTCACTGGTGATGACTCCCTTGTCCTTTCTCCTGAGGATGTGATTACCTCAGAAATTTACAAATTCTAGGTTTGTGGGTATGCAGATTCATGCTGCGTGTTGAGGTACCTACCTCTAAGGCTTGGCTTGCTGGGAGAAGCAGAGAGCAGTACAGAGCTTTGCTCTAGCCCCGGCAGCACGCCTCACAGCTTACCTCAGTCTCTCTTACAATATAGCATGAGAAGACCACCAACGCTGCCCATGAGGAAAGGGAGAAACTGACTTCCTAGCTCTTCCCACAAGAGCTGAAATGGAATGAAACTCTAGCCTCTGAATGGACAGACTTTGCTATGAGGCTATCCAGAGTGCTGCTGGCACCATGCCCACTTTAAAAGTGACAGTCATTCCATTGGAGCAAAGGCATAGAAGGTTGTTGCAGACTGGACTCACACTTCTAGAAAAAGTCCTTCTAGCATCCACTGGAAAGGCTGTTTGATGCTCTGTTGGAACACCTAAGTGGCAGAGCTCTGCCTCTGGGTAAAAGTGTTAAACGATTCTGTTGACCAAGCTTTAGATTAGACTTCCCATCTAACCCAAGACTGTGCCAATATGGGTTGACAACAACAGTGGATAATGTTAACCTGGGGGGCCCATGGGTCAAAGGCCAAACCCAATGTAATATTCATAGGAAAATATATCCAAAGTCTGGTGTTTTGTTTCCTGCCACCCAAAAGACTACCCACAACTGCTCCTAACTAAAATCCTTCACCCACTGCTTGTCTGCCATTAATAAGGGCCCTGACAGGGTCCATAGTGCCTGTCATTCATGAGTCAGCATTTCCAGACACATAAACTCCAAAAAGGAGGATCCTCAAAGACGCTCAGAAGCTACCTCTTTACCAAGCACAAATGTGCAAAGAACCAAATGTTTGCCACTCACATTCCTGCTAAGTGGCTATGCTTCCTCTCTGAGGAAAAACAAAGCCCCTGGAAAATACACACGGGTATTCATCAGACCTTCCACCTTCCTTTCAAGAACCCCAATTATTCTTCATTGTGAAAAATCAATGTGGAATCTACCTCTTATAAGCTATCATGATCTCAGTGTGGCTAGCATCCACTACTAATATTTGCACCTTCTCCTTTGACTTCTAATCTCTTGAAAAAACTCCATGAGACTTTAGAAATCAGACTTCCAAACTGCTAAAGTGATCTCCACAGTGAGAGGATAATAAATAGAAAATGGCCTTCCTAACATGCTGTGATGTCATTTGGCCCATTTTCCTAGCATTTATATGACATCTTATGTGATTTTCTATACCGAAGACTTGTACTCTGCTTGGATATTATTTCGTGAGATCCTGGTCTGGAAAAAAAATGGATTCTGTATTAAAAAAGAAAAAAAAAAAGCCCTGAGACAATTTTTGAGCTCACCTCCTCTCTAGTTAAGAGGTTGTTATGAGGTGAGACAAAGTTTCAGCAGTTTTAGAATAGACTCTCCTCCAATCAACCAAAGGTGTTTCGTAAATCTCAGAATGTGTCACGTATTACTGGTAATTCCTTCTATGAATGTTCCGTGATGGCCCAGTTATAATGTCCCAAGCAAGGGAAGGAAAGAGACCTCATTCGCAGTGGCTGCAGCAGCATCCCAGTGGCTGAAGCCCTTATTTATCTAGGCTCCATCCCGTGTGTGCTGATCCAGCCTTGACTTAGATGAGGTCAAAAGTCGAGCTCAGTGGAGTCTATCCTCAGTAATGTTTCTATTTATATATTTTACAGAACCAGGCCCAAAGGTGTTAGCTTTCCCCTGCTCAGGAACAGGAGTTATTTGCTGTCAGAGCTTCCTTTGAGGTTAAAGGTATCATTCTGAAGGTTATTGCTGTCTGCCAAAACAACTCGGGCAAAACAGTTTTGTCACAACAACCAAAAAACCCTACTTTCAAAAACCAAAGGACCACCTTTTGAAGCGTTTCAGGCTGACCATCTTATTTATGCCAGGCTGCCAAATCATAGCTATAAGTTCTTTGCTGAAAGTCTGTGTATCAGTGTACAACAGACTTGGCCTTGCCCTGGGGATCTTGCCAGAAAGTTCTGCAGCTATTCCTAAAATTGACCAATATGGCATCAATACAAACCAAACAAACAAACAAACAAACAAACAAAAAATCTAGACCAAGTGGCATCCCCTTGGAGCATGAAGGCCACCTGAGGGGAGATTTTGGCAAGAGCAGAACGTTGAAAAGGCCTGCTTTATAAGCACAGGCAACTACACAAGAATGGGAGCTCCCAAGGGCAGTGTGATTCACTGCACCGTACCAAGTACACCAGTGTACCCACTGTAACAGTGCTAGGCATAGTGCTCAATGAATGAATGAATACGTTCTGATTGGGGCGGTCTCTATCTATATCCAAGTGTTCACTATGCCTACATTAAAACATGGACTACGGTCTGCAGGAACCTTTAGTAACTCTGTATCAGCAAAAGAGATCTGTGTAGGTAGTCTGATATTATTACTTTAACTTCTTTTAACCACCAAATGCCTTCAGGATATGATGACTCTGGATTTCATTTCTGAAATGACATCTAACCACATATACACGCTACCATACCAGTAGTGCAGACGATCTCTTCCAAGATAATGTGCTTAATGGCTTAACCCATTCCTTCTGACCCCACCATCCACATCAGTCGTAGCAATGACATCTTCCAATTCCATGAGTTACCAAGCTATTTGATTTCTGACTCCAGTGCAAATGACTCCCAATTTTACAGGCCATTATTTATTCAAGATCATACACAACCTGGAGGTCAACAGAATACTTCAAGTGAGCACTTGGAGAGTATTTCTACTAACATTACTGGTCCAGACACTTTACTACTAGAGGATTTGCGGATTTGCATACCACTCTGTCTTCCTCCACTAAGAACATCCTTTCACAAAAATATTCCCTTATTGACTCTCCCCACACCTCTCGTTTCCTCCACCATGACTCCTTGGCAACTGCTCAGGAAACACTTGGGAAAAGTACAGGTCACCCCCTCCCCAAAACCCCAGGTTACGTTACAGCAGGTTAAAAACCAATATTAAGAAGTACATGTGGGAAATGGCTTTCTTTGTGTTAAATACAGCTTAACCATTGCGCTGAAAAAATAGAAGACCACCACCTGAGGCCTTGTAAGATGTGAGCCTGCCCTACCCTGACCCAGGTCTCCCTATGTAGTCTCCTAGTTAGGGCTTGTTTAGACTGGTTAAGGAGAAACATTAAAAAAGAAATTCTATTTACTATATATCATTTTGTTATGTGCCGTATCGGACAAATTCAGTTTTGATATCAATGGGTATCCTACGGAGGTTAAAACATAAGTGGTTATTAAGCAAAGTTAACATTTTTCCACAAGAGCCAAGAGCAGTCAAGCAAAGAGGGAATGTCCCTCTTTGTGGGCATGTTGTTTATTAGACTCGCAGGCAGGGCAAAAGAAAAGAGCAGAAAATTTGATTCCAAAACCAAAATTTCATTGAATCGGATCAAGACAGGTTGGAGAATAGGAAGGGCAGTTGTACACAGTCGGGTTCTTGGGCTGTTCTCGGGTCTGCACACCTGATACTAGCTGACAGCACTGACTTCACCTACTGCTTCTAACAGGAATAAAACATCAGAATTTGTTCGACATCGCCAAAGAAATATACAATTATTTCTCTCAGGTCCTATACTTGTTTTTAAGGCAAGTTAAGTGCCTGCAATGGAAATGCACCGTGTTTACTTTAGACTGAAGGTTTAGAAATTGGGGAATAACTGGCCTAGGGGGAATGTCACCAGCTCCATCTAAAAAAAGCCATAGATATCTTGGGATGGCTTTGCTGTTTAAGAGTCGTTGCCAACAAGCTCCATTCAGGAGATCTGATGCAATGTCACAACTGAGTTCATTCAGCTCTATAAACACTTAGTATATCGGAAGTAAATAACAGTCGGGGCCAAGGAACAGAAAATAACGTTACTGAAGAAAAGAACCCATTCAACTTTTCCTGTTGGTCAAATAAGTAAGGTGAACAGCCAGAAATTAAATGAGTGATGTAAATAATTAATTAATCTGGGGGAGTTAAGACTCCCTCACAATGAATGTGAATAACAAAAAGGTGAAATGTTCCGGGGTGGCCCACAATAAGCAGGGTTTGATGAGAAGTATAGGACATTAAAAACAAAACAAACAACACAAAACAGAGGTCCATGAGGATGCTGAACAGTAAAAGGAAAGAAGAAGAGAAGTTAAGAAACGGGAGCTTAAAGAAATTAGTCTAAGACTTAAAAGAAGGAAAGATAGTCGAGATCCTAGTTAAATTGACCCCCATCTGTTCTTAAACAAAACTTAAAACTGGCTATTTTCTATGCTTAAAACACTTTCCTCTCTCACCAATGCCTGGCTTTCTTTCAGCTTAACTTTCCACTTTTTAAATGATATATTTTAACAACTACTTAGGTTCACAAAGACCTCTCCACTCTAAGGCCCCTTTCTGCATTTATAGATACATCGTTTGTATAAAGGTCTTCCATCCCAACCAGAGGATAAGTTAAAGTCGATTTTCCCACTTCTTGACTCTGGGCTGGCCCTGTAACCAGCTCTGGCCAACAGAATGTGGTGGGAATGATGGTTTACCAGTTCCAAGTGTAGACCTCAAGGGGCTTGCACATTTCCCCTTGCTCTCTTGGAACCTGACAATGTGTCACGTGATCAAGCCTGGGTCAGGCAGCTGGCGGATGAGACATCACATGGAGCAGAGAACAGTCAGTCTAGCTAAGGCATCCTAGACCCGGCAGTCCCTAGACAATCTAGTGCTGGACCTCAAGGTACGAGTGAGACCGCTGAACCTATCCTGATTGCCAATCTGTAGAAACTTGAGTTAAATAAATCGTTCTTCTATTAAGACAACACGTTTTGGGGTGCTTTGTTATGCAGCAAAACATACTGAAATAACTGAAACATACACAATGGCCCCATCCTTCCAATGTAACACTTATTACAGTGTGACTTATATTAAAATTCAGTATTTGCTGATCAGCTCTTTGCTCCTGGAGGACAGAGACTGTATTATATTCATTTGTGTACTCCCACAGCACCTGGGTGGTGCTTTGTTCACCCTAGGCACTCAGTGTGGTAAGCCGACACGAAAATCAACTGAAGTTCAAATTCTCATGTTCATCAGCACTACGTACTTAATGCTTAACAACAGAAGAAAAACACAAACCATAGCACTATTAAAGAATCAAATCACTACTGAGAATCTACTATTGGCCTTGTATTCTAATTACAATTATGAAGCATTAAGGGCTGGCAATGACTAGTACTTGGAATGCACGCACCACTTCAAGATTGTTAATAAACAAGCCCTTTAGGGTGTCCTTGTCAAGATTTCACATTAACCCAAGTTTGGATTTTGATAAAATTTGCACACATATTTGACATATGAATGTGAAGTTGTAGTGCAACCCTACTTTTATGAACTTAGAAGTTTAAAAGCATAAAGTGGCAAAGGAGATTTTGATTTGCACTGTCTAATTCACATTATTATCAACAGCAGGCTTTCTATGCCCAGAAGTCTGACAAATGAGATAAGTACGTTCATGGGCATTAACTATGAGGTGCTGTACACTTGTAAAACATCATGAAAGCTTGTGTATTCAAAATGTCATTTCACTCTTTTCCTTACGAATTAGGAAACTGAGAACAGACAGGACAGGTGGGAGAAAATGAATAGTTTTGCTGTCCATATCTGATTTGCTTCCTAATTGAATTTCTATAGCTTTTAAATGACACTCTACTATTATAGTCTATACAGAGATGATCTCATCCAATATTCTATGTTTTGATTATTTTAAAAATTATCGTTCACTTGATAGTGTCTGAAACACTCTGAAGCAGGAGGACATGAGAGCATGATCAGAACAAGTATGCCCATAAACCAGTGAGGCAAATACGGTCGATGACAGCAAAAGAAGACCCCTGCTGCCCTGCGACTATGGTGTCCTGCATGGGCCTATGCGCTGTAACTTGCCCTAACTTTAACTTCTTCCTTTAACTTCTGCCATGCCTGTTTAATTTTGTTATCTCAGACTAATGAAGGGCACGATGATGAAATCAGTTAATAAGCTAGAAAACCGAATCAGGACCGAAAGCGGTTGGGACCGGCTAGAATGATAAAAATCTGTGTTGTTAATAATATGAAAGAAAAATTAAATCAACTGTAGAAGAACTACATGAGGAACGGGTGACGGTGTTACACGTGACAAAGACTCAGCTACTAGCAGAAGACACTCAATAAAGCAGGAGGCAAAGCCTGTCCCCAGACGGTGACGCGCTAGTAACAACGTAAGGAATCAAAGGGGCCGAGTTAAGTGAGACGGATTTTAGCCAACTTAAGAAATATCTTTCTAATAATCAGACTGTCCTAAGGTGGACCTTGCTGGTTTGGGGCAGTGAGTTCTCTTCAAGGGGGATATGCAGGCACATTCTGGGTGCCGTGCAGGGTTTCAAGGATCAAGCCAAAGGTTATACCGCATGATTTTTAAAACTGACCCCCAACCCCCAAATTCCATAACTCTATTACAGGATTCCGAAGGGAACATGCAAAAGGACAATATACTCAAGGACACTTAATTGTGCGTCATTCGCGGTCAAGATATCTCCTCTGGAGACGTACTCTGAGGTGCTCTCCTTATGGTCTGAACATCTCCATAGCCCAGAAGTCTCCTTCTAAAAGGGTGCTCAGCTAAAATAAGTTATGAGAACAACTAAGAGGGACTGCAAAGAGATTAATATTTGCAGCATGGGACATGGAGGGATCATTTTTCTCACAATGATCTAACCTACCGGAGGCCTGCTGCTGACGAGCCTCAGCCTGGGAACTGGGGAAGTTTTTCAAATGATCTAGGTTAGAAAAGTTTAAGCTGTTTTAACAGAGACAGCCATAACTAGAAATTGGGTGACAGATTCAATAGGAAGAGGCATACTCTTCTTATTATTGAATTTTGGAGTTGGGGTTTCTCCTGCTAAAATATCATAAAAGGACCTCTGAGAACAGAAATGCGATGGCAAATCGGAACTTCAGCGTGAACAGCGGTGCTGAGAGCTCACAAGCATTTGAGCATTCATCCCCGGCTCAGATCCACCTCATTTTGGCTGTGCTTTCTAACTTACTCCCTTAGTTAACATTTTCTGCGAACACTAGTTGCTTTCCATAGGGACCAAAACCACAAACTAGAGAGAATGACCACGCTTCCTTCTCATGAATAGTGAGAAAGGAAAAATTTTTCCTTGGGTATGTCTCTCCAATGAAATTCAGTGTCTGCTTTCCAAGAAAAGCCAATCGGCTCAGAAGTTTCTGAGAAGAAACAGGGAAGAAAAGTCCCAACAGATAACACTCCATAAAACGCTAAAGCAAAAATCCCCCTTTCAGCCTCACGTCCTCCAAGGGGTTAAAACCTGTGTCTGTTGAGTTGCTGAATCCACAGGTGGAAGGTCTTAAGTGCGCAAAGAGATACTCAGCTCCATTTGTGACCATGCTGGGAAAGCCTTTATGTGTAAGAGAACCCCCACCTCGGCCCCCAAATATTAAGTTGACACACGTTTCTGGGACGCGGCCTGAATCCTCAAACTTTGGCGGTCTATAGAGACACAATTTTCTGTTTTCTGCTTAACAGGGCTTTCCAGAATTGTCATCAGATGACAGATTACACCACCCATCCACAAGGATTCAGGGGTAGCTCAGGCCATCCATTATGGGTTAAAAGCTGTTCCAGCATGAATCGAGTCACAGTGGTAAGGAGACTACCAATACAAGGGGTCCTATAGCTTTAAGAAATACTCTGGGCATCTAAAAGTTTTCAGAATGCAAACTATGTCAGCTCTGAAAACAAGAGGCACTGCATCATTATGGCAGGAGAAACAAAGCCAGCCCCCTTTTTAAAACAGACAAAAAAAAAAGATTGTTTTAATAGGAGAGAAGCATCAGTCATTGATTCTTACTTCATTCACACTTTCTATCCAACCCCATCCATCTTCAGAGTGAAGAGATGACAGAGCCCAGTTAACTCTCTCCCTCTTTCGGCCCCCGCCCATCCTGTTCCTCTCCACCCAAAACACCAAGGCCTACCAACCTACCCATTTCAATCCGCAAGCAACAGCCCTATAGAACGACTCTTTCTATCCGATGGGCTTGCAAAAACTCAGGTACGCCTGAGTCCCGGCTTTCATCAACATTGCTTTAATAGGGTTGTCCGTCAGGTTAGCATGACTGGTCGGGGCCTTTGCTAATCACCTTCTAAAACCACCACTTAGTCACTCATGGCTGACCACATGCTACAAAGGAGGGGATGGGGAGATGTAAGGGAACAGAAAAAAGTCAACAAGCCAAACCAACAATCCAGAATGTAAAATATTTCATTTTTCTTAAATGCTGCCGCCCTCATTCTATCTGCAAACAAAAGTCCTCCGGGCAGGCAGTCTCTGCATCAGTGCACCTGCTAGCATTGGTTTGCCGAGTTATCTTTCTGCTGTGTCTGCAAAAGCCAACTATAGCACAATGGGTCACATCACTTGAGGGTCACTTGAGTCCCTCTACGCTCTGGGTCCCTCCTCCCACCTCCTGCCTTCCCTTCTACCCACAAAACCTTTAACTCCACCATAGCTAAGGATCCCAGATAGCTAAATAAAAGAGGTGGCCTCAAACACAGGGAAAAACCCTTAGGTCTCCAGTGTGAATCGCCAACGCCAATCCCCCTCCCCTCCCCTTTTCCTTAAGACCTGATGGTCTTCAGTCACACATCTTAAAAGAAAAACAAAAAACAAAAACACAAAGACTTACTTGTCTCAAGTCGATGAAGGCCAACTGCAGCGTGTCCTCCTGGAACCCAGGCACCGGGCCGGATCTGGCAAACTCTGTGGGAAAGAAAAGAGGATAAAAAGCGCCTTTAACTAACCATGGACAGGGAGATTGGCAGACGGATGACAGGGAAGACAAGAGAGGCTGGGGGAGAGGAGGACCAAGCTTCTAAGGAGTCATGTCTCTCTCCCTTCAGCTTCTTTGTTTGCCCTTCAAAATTCGTGTCATCAAAACACCATTAATTCCAGCATCCTGACAGCAAGGAAACTGTACTAATTCGACCTGAAATTTATTCCCATGAGCCGCGCTGGGCTTCAGAGTATTTGTTTTGTGAATGGACAAACAACTTGCAAAGGAGGAGGGAGTGGGGGAGAGAAAAAAGTTTTTCCTCTCAACACAATAAAATCTTCAGCTGTGAAACTCTTTTCAGTTCCGAAAGCTATTTATATTTTAGATCGCTGAAGGAATTTTCTAATTTCACGCCTGTCACCTCATTCCCCAAGCATTTATCAAAAAATATTCCCTGCCACATCATTAATTATTCCCTCACTGATTATTTGTATTATCTCATGACTGCATTATTGCCAACACACACACACACACACACACACACACACACACACACAGACACCCAGCAGAAGCTGTCCCGATCCACTGCTTGGCTCTTGAGCAAAGGAGCATTTGCAGATATGAAAAGGCCCATCTGAATAAATCTCACTGCAAAAGCTTAAGGAACATTTGCACATGTCCATCCTACTAGCGTATTCTTTGTCCTTGACTTCTACTTCTTTCCCACTCTTGAAAATTCTTTTTTCTCTTCCCGCTACCCCAATTTAGTCTTAGGTCAAAGAGACCACATGACTGCTATTTGCAATTTACAGTAGCGCCTTGGGTACATCAGTTTATGACTCTGACTTCTACATCATTAACAAGAAGGTAACTGCACGGGGCTACAGGGACAAACACGAGGAACAGTTAAGAATGTCAAGTTTTATCGTCCCTAAGCCCAGCTTATTATGAAATCAAAAGGTCTTGTTTAAGCTCTCTACACACATGCACGCCCGTGCATGCACACACACACACACACACACACACACACACACACACACACCCCATGCAGAGAGAGAGAAAATTCAAGAGCTGGGCAGTTACTATGTCTTGAATTCTCTCCGTAAAGCCAAAGTGTGATAGACATTTAACATCAATCTACTATTTACCTCAGAAACAACTCAAGTCTTGGCTCAAAGCAAATATGAAAAGGAATGTTTTCCTTTCAATTATGTTTTTCTCTAGGAATGAATTTAAGAAATTATACAGACTCGGTATCATACTTTTCTTTTGAAATGAAATAAAATCCATCAAGATATTTGCATAAATGCCTGGAAAATTACTTGCAATGTCCAGTAGTTGGCTAGATTTAAATGATGATTTGTGAACAATTATAGGAATTCCTGTTTTTTAAAAATATTTTCCATCTGGGGCTTCTTAGACATAATAGGTTTTCATAACATCCTTGTCCCACTTAAAAAAATAATGCTAACATGTTAAGTTGCAGGGATTATGGAAACGTCATGTGAAATGAAATTTAACACAATTTATTAAACTAATATATAGCACAGACGTATTCTACAACCGTACACAAATACTCTTATTTTAGACATTTCCATAAAAACGACTTGTAAGTGGAAGGAGACAAACTGTATTTAGCATGACTAGCAGCATTAGGTTTTGATTTGCATTGAAAAGAAAATTCAAGTGCATTTGTAAGTTAACTCTATCCTATTACAGCCCAAATGATTCAAGTTTTAGAAGAGTGAAATCCTACAGCCGCACAAATACTTGATGAGGGCCATGTTAATAGAAAACCTGACACACGCCGTCCTCCATATCTTACAACAGCCATTACACGTGCTAACCTTGTAGAGAGCGGCTGTTCAAGTCCGATGGACGATTTTCCCATACTCTGCTCTTACAGAAAGCAGTTCTTTGAATTATAGCCACAGCCTCTCTTTTGGACAGCCTTGACCGTCAGTGGTCAGCTTAAATAAGCTTCCCGTGCTGGGTTCATCCCAGGTCGGTAGCTTTCCCCCATTGCCCCTGCATCAGCCAAGGCGACGTTGCATCATTTGAGGTACCGAAGTTTCACTGTCAGTAAGAACCTTTCTTGAGTCAAAAGTAGCATAGTCGTTCTGCTTACCTACACATGTCCAACTCAACACAATTACCCTGTGATACGTGGGTTGAATGCCTGAGAGCTGGCTACCCATTCTCACATCTCCTTCTTGAGCATGCTCCCTGGGACCAAGGGATGACACTGCCGAAACCACGCAGGAATCCAGATGTGATACAGATTTAGTTCCCAGAGTCTCACTTTATAGGCCTCATTTTTATGACACACTGAATCTTCCAGGTTCCCAGAGGACATAATGGCTTTTTAGATTTGATTCTGCTTTTATAAATCGAAGGGAATCAAAGAGTGACAAGTGCATGAAGGTATGGCCAAGTACAGAGATTGAGTTCACATGCAGTTTATGGAAATGTCTGATTACTGGATATTGAACTTCACGTTTGTATTTTTTCCCATTGTTTCATGTGTGTCATTCTTGTCTTCTCATGTAGATAAGTAAACCCCTTAAGGATGAGGACCATATCGCTGAACCTAACAAGTATCTGAAATAGTAGATGTAAAACAAACACTCATATTAGTTAAATAAGGTACAAAACCAGCAAGATTCGTTAACCACACATACTCTTCACCACCAATGAAAATCTTCGGATTGCAATAGGTAGTGTGTCCTTAACATGAGTATCAATAAGCCTGCTTTAGGAATTGGTGAGTTCTTTAAAATTACGTGCACAATGATTGAGGGGATGGGTTTTGAGGTGATAAATAGCAGAGTTTGAGCCCAAGATACTAGGTCTATGGGCACGGGCAAATTACTTAATCTCCTTAAAGCATCAATGGCTTTTTCTCAAAAATGAAGAAAACAGTGCATTCCTTATAGTGCTGCTATGAGGATTAAATGAAATAACACATATAAAGCAGCTGGCAGAGTGCCTGGCATATCATAATTGATTATCATTACAATTAGTTTTTTGTGTGAATATACGGTTCTCTGGGAAGAAGGTTCATAGCTTTTACTGAATTCTCAGAGGACTGGTGACCAAACAAAAGTTTAAAACACGCTGTTTATATACCCAGGACGAAACATTAGAAATGATTCAGCTACCGTTCAGTGATGTGTTAGTGAGTTGGCACTGCAAATTTATTTATAGGCAAATAGTTACGTCTTTCACTTAAAGGAAGCTGATATGACTAACAGTATGTTAACCACAGCACAGTGATTTTTATTGGTGTTATTTAAGAATTTCAATAAATGCATAAAATGGATCTCCTCTAATTTTCTGACTCAATATACCTTTAAAAACATGACTGTTCTCCTAGAGTTAATTAAAGCATAAGAAAATGTGAATATTTTAAATAAATGAACATTTGTATATATAGTCCGATTCCAACTCTATAAAATACAATATGCACAGAAAACATGACAGTAAGTACTCATTTCATAATGTTAACGGAAGCTGTTACAGATTGATTACAAGAGAGCTTTATTCTTCTTTATATTTTATAAACTTTTAAAATGAGTACAGACCACTTTCATAATCAAAGAAAAGGAAACAGAACACACACACACACTTATGCCAAAATTACTTAGTGGTGCTGATTTAGTCATACTTTCTCTAGTGACGAGAGAATAACTTGTTCAAGATTTAGCATTACAGGCAACTGGGATTGGTCTGCACACCCGAATTCCCAGAGGTTGCTCAACAGAAAGAGAAGAAAACTACACGTTGGAGGGGGGCGAAGAGCCCCAGTCTATGTAACAGGCTGATGCCTAGACAAATTGATCCCATGTACACACAAGAAGCCTCTCTTTAGCGTGCCAAATGGAAATCTTCCTTCTTTTGAAGTCAAAAAGGGGTACAAGTACGCCATCATGACTAAGTAGAACCAATGTACATATGGGACACAATGGACAAGTCCCTTCGGGACTTATCTCTAGATTCCAAGATCTGTAAGAGGTTTTCAGTCTCCAAGGGCTTCCAAAGCCTGAAGTTCTGTAGAGTAGCCAAAGTATCGTGAGACTAGACGGTGCTTGCTCTATTTCAAACAGACCCAAACCCGGACCCTTGACCAGCACGTGTTACTTAGGGGCTGAGTCAAGGTTCCAGTGAGGCTGGCAAGAAAGCTTCCTCTTCAAAACTGGTTCAGATTAGTAGTGCTCCTGACTACCACTGGCGCATTTTCCAGAGGGCTCTGCTCTGCCCAGCAGCTCTTTCTTGCCCTTGTACTATCACTGGTAGGGACTCTCGGAGTCAAAGCTGACATCAGGGCTTGACTCCAAGAACCAATTTGCAAATGTGAAAAATCTTTTAATGAGGAAACTGCCAACTCATTGAAGTTTATAAAGGAAATCTTTTCATTAAAAAAAATAAGAAAAAGGAGGTGTAAAAGTTACAGAAAAGAAGGTATATTGTTAAGTGAAGGTACAAGTGGGGAAAGAAAATCACACAAAGTATTTTACTTACCAAATATTCAACATTCCTTCACATTCTTATGTATACTTAAGTCTCTGAGATTTGGCAATCATTTTTAAAAACAATATTTATTTCTCAAAAATATCCAGTAGGTTTACATTCCTAATAATCTTCATATTAAAAATTACCAAAAGAGAAGAAGAAGGGATGCCATTAATTTCAAAATGCTTTCTAGACTTTTTGAAGGCTGATCTTATAATTAACTAACACTATCACTTAGAGGGGGAAGGAAAAAAAATTTTAAATAAACTTTAAAATTATCTGGTACATTCACATTTGACTGAAGAAAAAAAATTATAAACACCATAGAACCCTAATTAAAATAAAATGGTAGAATCAGATTAGAAGGGGCTTTGAGAAAGTCAAAATGACAGTCTACAATCTGTACATCTAGATAGGACATCAGGGAGCTTATCAAAAGCAAGTTGGGAGAAACAAAATAAAATTAGTTCTTCTGAAGTGACTCAAGGGGAACAATCATGTTTTTAAGGGTGTACTGAGTCACAAAATTACAGATCTATTTTATGCAAATCGTCCACGGAACAAGAACAATTTTTGAAAGAAGAAGAGCAACAAGGTAAAATTTATTTCAGAAAAGCAAACTAGTACAATATTTGACAAATAGGTTAAACAGCAATTGTTGGAGAAAACCACAATTGGTTTACATAAGAGGAAGTTGAAAAGACAGGGGGCAAAATTGTAACCAGAGGTCCCTGGATACCGTCGTTTACTTTTGCTCCCAGCGAACGTCCAGGTCGGACAACAGACAAGACAGCATCACCAGCCCTCACGGAAGCGATTCGAGGTTTGGTTCTGGCCAAAACGCCAGGTGAGAAAGAAAACGCTGTACCCAGGAGCCCAAAGTATGTTGGCTACTTGTTTATACCTTAGGGTCACGTCAGGTCACATGTGGGTTTTGTGGGATTGAAAAAATAAGAGCCGCTGTTGCTGTATTCACATAATGGTTTCCTGGTCTCTGGCTCCCTGGAGCCGCAGGTAAGGGGTGTGCCAGACCTCGAAGCGTGGCTCTGGGGAAGCTAACCCCTTCTTGCATCACTTCACAGTGGCTCCACTAAGCTAATTACAGAGAGGAGCTGATAGACTCCGCAGGGAATCCACTCAGGGCCCTGCTGGTCAGAGAAAGGTCGGCCAGAACATGAGGAAGTAAGAACGAAGGAGACAGATATCCAGGAGACAGGAAAAGGAGGCTGGGAGGGAAAAAAACACCTTGCAGATGCTACTGACTCTTGTGTGGAAGGTTGCTCCCACGGACATGGGATCATAAAAACCAGACAGCGTTATTTAGCCAGGGTAGGACTCTGGGCTGCACATGATTCTCTGCTTTTTCACACCTTACGTATGTAACTCACTACATCTCCCACCCCAAGAAGGGCAGAGGAGAGCACAGGCTAACTGGAATGGATTCTCAAAGTTCTGGGAGAGAAACCTGATGAAAAGTGATGATATTAAAATCTGATTGCAAATGTCAAACCGGTACTCCAAACAGATTTACAAATGACTATTAAGTTCAATTTTCCAAGCTCCTTTTGCCCTGAAAGACCACGGAAAGCTAGGACAGAGAGAAGTGGCTTTTTAATTAGGAAAGAATTAATCTCCCATACGCGAAGAAACGGCCCCCAGCAAGAAGGAACTTCCATGCTGCTGCTAAGTAAGCAGGCCAATCAATCTCCACCTGGCTGTCCCCAGACCGCACCGCTGAGAGGAGAGGAGGGTCCTGGCACTTGCATGACTGGTGTCAGTGACAGCACACATTCACCTGGAGAGAAAAGCTGTTGCATGAGGAGTAAACCTAAAAAGCAGAGAAGCCGATCTCTACTTCTTATTTAACATATAAGAAGAATCAGTAAACAGTTTCATGAAATTGGTTAGCTGACTCTAGCAAAGCAAACTAAAAACTACATCTGTTCAAGATTGAAAAGACGGTGATGATGTAAGTTCCTACCATTTCATGAAGTCCAGGGGGCACTGGGTGATTTATGGAAATAAAGTGCTATTCTTTGTCTGAAGAAAGAATACTTTAAATGAGGGATAGGAATCCTTAGCTGCGGTCACTACATTAAACAGAGTGACTTCTGCATTGTGCGGTTCTTTGCAGAGGAAGAAGGGCTCAGGAAAGTCAAGAGCTTCACGAATGACAGAACAATGTCATGCCACGTGGCAGTGGACTTTACCTTAATATTCCACAGAAAAATAACAGCCAAAAACAGAGCAAGAGCTGACGTAGGACTCGAGCGTACAGCCTATAATCCTAAAGCGGAAGGAAGCGTTTGTAACCACTGAGGACTTCTACGGATGGGAAAATTAGGGCCCAAAAGGTTAAGTCAGTGACCTAGTTAGAGTCTGATCCTTCTATTATTTCAATATGCATCCCCCACCTGGAATGTCCAAAAACAAATATTCACTTTACATTTCCTTTATATGCATATGAAATATTCCTTCCCATGTATTTATAGTTAGGAATAATAAAATCATAAAAATATACAGATTTGTACAAAGTCATAATTTTCCTCTGAAGTTCCTGAATGCTTCACCATTTTGCAAAAAAGGGCCAATTTCATAATATATCTTTTAAAATTATGGTGAAAAGAAGCTTCTTCCAATTAGCAATCAGCAGTGCTTCTGTGTATAATCTCTGGAAAGCTGAGGATCTGCCATGAGAGAGGTGGGCTTCCTGAGAGAGAGATGAGAAAGACTAGTGCTCTGAAGTAGTAACTTTATATCCTTGACATTTTTGCTGTGCTTTTAAGGACTTAATTTTATCCATGTGTTTGTTCAGCACTGATGATTCTGCTGTACGAACATATACATAGAGCTGTGGCTAACGGAAATTTTACAGAAGGATTTTGAGAAGGATTCTGCAGGTCATTTAACATAACAGCGAAAATCAATTTTCTAGAAAAGCACTGTCCAAAAAGAAACGCAAGCCCCATGTGTAATTTTAGAATTTCTAGTAGACACATTAAAAACAGAAACAAAATAATTCATTTTAAAATTAATAATATATCTTGTTTGACCCAATATATATATATATAATATTTCACTTTTAACATGAAACTAATATTTTAGGGGCACCTGGGTGGCTCAATCAGTTAAGTGGCCGCCTTCAGCTCAGTTCATGATCTCAGGGTCCTGGCATCGAGCCTCACGTTGGGCTTTCTCCTCAGCGGGGAGTCTGCTTCTCCCTCTTGCTCTCCTTCTGTATTCTCCCTCTCTCTCTCTCTCTCTCAAATAAATAAATAAAATCTTAAAAAAACATGAAACTAATATTTTAAAAATTATTCATGTTTGGGGCAGCTGGCTGCCTCAGTTGGAGAGCATGTGACTCTTGATCTCAGAGTCGTGAATTCAAGCCCCACATTGGGTATGGTGTCTAGTTTAAAAAAATTATTCATTTTTTTTTCAAAATTCGGTATGTATTTTACATTTACAGCACATATCCTTTCTGACTAGCTACATTTCAAATGTTCAAACGGCCGCTTAAGGCTGGTAGCTATAGCACTGGACAGCCCAGCTTTAGATGATGTCAACTATAATGAACGTAAATTAAAATTAATTGTGCCAGGGGCTCCTGGGTGGCTCAGTTGGTTAAGTGTCTGATTCTTGGTTTCAGCTCAGGTCGTGATCTCAGGGTGGTGAGATCCAGTCCTGTGTTGGGCTCCAGCTTGGCGGAGAGTCTGCTTGGGGTTCTCTCTCTCCCTCTCCCTCTACCCCTCCCCCAGCTCACATTCTCTCTCTCTCTCAAAAATAAATAATCTTTAAAAAAATTAATTGTGCCAAGAATGACTTCAGATTTTGAAACGACAAAGAATGAGCATTTTTATTCGTAGCAGTATGAATTCTATCTTTCACATTGGCTATGAAATTAGGATTGAAGCAATGCCCATGATACTACACAATGGCTTCTACTCAGTTCAGATTATAAAAGTGTGTTGCCCATAGAGAGCTATAGACTTCATATATTCTTCACCTTGCCCATCAATACATTTTTATATTACCTCTCTATTAATCCTGACACTTAGATTCTTATGTTTCTTCTCTTCAACCCATTTTCGCTCTCTTACACAGTCGTCCCCCCTTATCTGCAGGGGGATATGTACCAACTCACCCAGCGGATGAGCACTGAACCCCATATATACTATGTTTTTTCCTATACATACATAGCTACGTTAATTTCTAAATTAGGCACAGTAAGAGATTAACAACAATAATAAAATAGAAAAGTTACAACAATATACTGTAATAAAAGTTACGTGAATGTGGTCTTTCTCTCTCTCTCAAAATAGCTTACCGTACTATACTTATCCTTCTTGTGATGACGTGAGAAGATAAAATGCCTGCGTGACGAGATAGAGGAGACAAGTGACGCGGGCGCTGGGATGCAGTGTTAGTCTACTACTGACTTCTGATGATACCTCAGAAGGAGCATCGTCTGCTTCCAGATCACAGGTGCTCTTGGGTAACTGAAACCGCAGGAAGCAAAACTGCGGGTAATTGGAGACTATGGTACCTAATTTATAATAATTTTTTCAATTTATCCTGTTGAAAGTATTCTCAAATCATTTTTGGAAAAAGCAGTAGGGTGTCAGTTTTTTCAACTGATGATATTGAGGAGGATGTAAGTTTCTGGGGACAAAGCTCATTGCCTCAGTTTCCCCAGCCAATGATGACAGTAACAATCCTGATCTATCACTGCAAAATAAGGTGCAATATAAGGTGCAATATAAAATAAATGCTGACTTGTTAAAAGGAAAAGTATCAAGACTCACTATCAGAACTCAGAACAGGGTGGAGGTATAATCGTATGCACTATGAAAAATGCTGAAAGTCAGAGACATGACTAAGGCAGATTCCACATGGGAAGTGCCCAAAGTTAAAAAAGCCAGATTTTTTAAAAAGTCAATATAATTCTTTTCAAACAGAGTATTTAGTATTTCTTTGGTATATATTTCATGGATGTTCTCACAATTTGCTAGGAAAACAAAGTCTCATAATGCAAGCTGGTGTCCACAAAAGATAGATATATCATTAGCTAAGGTAACTGAGATTCTAGTCCTTTCTAAAATTCACTTATGTGACCTTGGGCCAATCATGTAAGTTTTTAGTACCAGATGTCTCTGCTGTAAAATGAAGGTAATAATATTTCACTTCCTTAAAGCTATAGGACTAAATGAAATATACTCTTGAGGTCTGTGATATCATAAAGAATATATCTGGTCTTTGTCCCCAGCTCCTGGAATACCGCTTCACATACCCTTGAAAGCTCCTGAGCAACAGGAGGTGCGATTCACAGTGATCTTCTTTTGACCATACCTAGGTTTATGCTAACAAGGTTGCTCAAGTATGCCCTTAGTTTTAAGGGAGGGGCTGGACCAGCCAGAAAGACAAAGCTCATGATCAGAGGGTTATAATTTTCAGCCCCAATCCTAGTCTCCAGGGAGGGTAAAGGGGCTAGAGATTGATTTCATTTATGTAGCCAATTACTTATTCAATCGTGCCCATGTCATGGAGGCCCATATAAAAACCCTGGACACCAAAGCTTAGTAACTCTTCGTGATTAGTGAACACACTGCTGGGCTGGAAGGGTGACATGCCCAGATTCTAATGAGGAGAGGACATGAAAACTCTGTGCTGTCTCCCTCCTCCCCAGGACTCTGACCTGGGCATATCTTCCATTTGGCTGTTCCTAAGTTACAGCTTTTATAATGAAACTATCATCAGAAGTACAGAACTTTCAGTGATTTCTGTGAGTTTTCTAGTGAATTACTGAACCCAAGGGAGCATGGGGAGCCCTGAATCTGCAGTCAGCTAGAAAGAAGTATGAGTGGTTTGGACACCTGAGACTTGCAGCCGATGTCTGAAGAGAGGCAGTCTTATGGGACCGACTCCTTAACTTGTGGAGTCTGTAATAACTCCAGGTTTTAGTGCTAGAATTGGATTAAATTGTAGGACACCCCATTGGTGTCAGAGAATTGCTGTTGGAACACAAAGTCCCATCCAGGTCAAGTGCAATGTAACTTGACATGGGGTCCATTTTAACATCTAGGCTATAGCCATACACATGTCCCAGCATAATTAAGGTGAAATTATTGGAACTGGATACGATAAAATAGTATGTTTCCCCCCCTACATGGCCACTTCTTCATTGAATTAAAAATTTAAAGATATTAAATTAAAACAAGTCTTCATTATTAGAGATCATTTCTAACATGGCAAAGTAAAAAGTTCTGTACATCTTGCCCAGAGAAAGTTAACATTTTCTTTTTTTACTAGCTTTGCTTTTTTGCTTCATGAAATTGTTTGACTATCCGCTGGGAAGTTTTTCCCCTACAATGGAAATTTAATGTAAAGTATTAAAGCAGTGATCTAACATCCATGTTAAATGTCTGCATTAGATCAATATCAACATAAATACTACTCTCCCATTCTGGTTACATAGGCTAATGGATTTACCTCCAGAGCTCAAGACCTAAATGTAGGATCCTCAGGATCCATCTTACTTAGAGAACAGAAACTGTGCCACTGAGAACTCAGTTTAGGGTGTGTTTTCCCTTTTCTCTTTCCCCCTAAAACAAACAAACAAAGACACAAAAACAAAAGAAGAGAATCTCTGTTAGTGCAACCGGAGCCCTTCGGCTGACAGTCACTAGGTAAAGGGTCAAGGGACGGACTTTGGACACAGCTCCTGAGCTCTAGAAGGATTAAGGATTTTAACTCCTAGGCACTGCTGAGAGGCAGGTTAGTATTTAAAGAGAATTTAGGTTAGCTGGAGGAAAAGGAAATGAAAATAATTGTTTCTTAAGGCACATAAGCATGATAAACTGGTGCTTTTAAAGGAATATCTTAAGTGCTAGAAGGTATAGGAGATAAATGAACATTTCAAGTATTAAAAGCACTCCAGTCTTTGAAATGATCCTTGCTGAAAAGCTCTCAAAAATGCTTTCCTAGGGAAGAGTAGAGAACCTCACTCTTTCCCCTGGTTAATTGTCTGGGCAGGGGCTTAGGCTACACCTTGTTTCTATCCACTGACAGGCGGACAGTTGACAAAGAGATTCCAGTGACTTGGAAGGAAAGGGCAGGCCTCAAGCAGGCTGACTGCCTGGATTTGGTGGAAAATGGGGATTTGAATTTCTCCAGAAAGGCCCATCATTCAGAGGAAAGGGAAGATAACGACAGAAAGAAGAGAAAAATGACCAGGTAGACTAGGTAAATTTTACTGATGCCCACAAAGAAAATAAAGGAAGAATTATTTTTCTTTTATTCTCAGTTACATTATATAAAATGTTTGATGTTAATTGCTATTAAACAGTCCCAAATCATTAGGCTGAACAATGCCAACGTAAAGAAAAATAACCACTGAAATCCTCAGAGGCAATGAAATAACCTATTCTTTCTTCTCTTTCAAACTCAATTTCTGAAAAAGTTGTTTACAAGCACTGAAGGAACTTCTTTATCTTCCACTCATTCCTGACCTCTCTGTAATCTTGTTTCTACCACCCCAACATCCACTAAAAGTACTCTCTCTAAAATTTACTTTGGCTTCCTTCTTACTAAAGCAACAATTTTTCAGTCCTTATCTTACCTGACATTTGCATGTCCCATGCAGTATTATATAAAATTACTGCTTTTTTAAGATTTTTATTTATTTATTTGACAGAGAGAGAGCACACGTGCAGGCACACAAGCAGGGGGAGTAGCAAAGGGAGAGGGAGAAGCAGACTCCCCACTGAGCAGGAATCCCGATGCCATGCGATGTGGGGCTTGATCCCAGGGCTCTGGGATCATGACCGGAGCCGAAGGCAGACACTCAACCAACTGAGCCACCCAGGCACTCAAAATTATTCACTGTTTATCTGAAATTCAATTCCCCCCCTGAAATTCACATTTAACTACGTGTCCTGTTTTTCATCTGGCAACCCTACTGGTTTCTGTACTTAGGCTTGCCCCTCTTCCACGCATTTTTCACAATTTTGCCACAGTGATTTTCCCAAAGCTGAAAATGACCATGTCACTCTCATGCAGTAAAACATGGTCAGCTCCCCATGTACCTGGAATAAAGTATATACTTCTCAATAAGTCTTCCAGAATCTAACAATGATTCTATTTTCATCATTTCCTCTTGGCTATCCCACTTCATTTCATCCTATCTCCAGTCATAATGAACTAGTTTTGGTTCTCTAATATGCCATGCTTTTTATTTCCTCCCAGAATTTATACAAACACCTGCCTTAGACAGAACATCCTTCCCAACCTACCTCGGCCCAACTGAGTGGGTAACTCCTACCCACGTAGTTCAAGGGGCTAGCCTAGTCCAAACCATTCATATATAACAAACGAGTAAGAAGACTTTAAAAGAGATTAAGTGTACCTCACAGCTACTTAGTGATCAAGCAAAGAGAAAGACAAAGGTCTCAATTCACCAGTGACCTACCATACCATTTTCTCATCCCAGGAAAGGAGTGGAAAATAGAAGTAAAATATAGATCAACCACAATCACAGAACCTTATAGGCAAAACTTACAAAATTCTATACATTGACTCACAGGAAACTTCGTTTTTCTAAATGGAAGCGTTGGCAATGGTATTTCCCTCATGTTTTCCAAATTCCAGTCTTAGAAATATAAAAATTGGAAATGCTAAGGTCATCTTCTGGAAAAATTCAGGTCTCCTCAACTTCTCTCTCACTGCTTTCTCTCATTCACACACACACACATACAAACACACAAATCGATAAAATAGAGGAAGAGAGAAAAAAGATAAATTTTTATAATTTGTAGTGCTAAAAGTAGACTAGATGGTTTAACTCAAATCAGAATCTGTTAAATGCTGAACTGCCAGAGCAAGTAATGATTGAAAGACACGAAATGTTTTCTTTTAAAATGTCTTATAAAAACTAGGACTTCCATCAGTTTTTTGAGACGTATAAGGTATGCTCCAGCTAAAGGTAGCAGATGGATTAGAATGTCATGGGAACTTCTTGCAGACCTGGGCAGAAGTCTGTCAACTTTCAACAATTAAAATAATTTTTAAATAAACATGCTATTTAATACGGCTTCCCGATTTACACCCTATAAAATGGCCCAATTAAAATAAATAGTTTACTGGCCTCAGCCCCAAAGACATGAAGTGAAGGCCAAAGAAAATATGAAATGTATAAAATGCCCCAGTGTAAATCCTTGGAGACAAGAGAGAGCAGTGAACGCATCAGGTATTCTTGGGAGACTCTGGCTTATTACAAGCATTAAGATTTGAGCCTACGTGAGTAAAAGGGTTGTACAAATGGCTTGATGGACGGACGCAGCAACGCTAAAGAAACAAAATAACTTTCAGCTGAGGTGATGTTTGGAGCTAGCTGATACAGCAGAAAGAGATGGCCATATGCTGCTCTGGGGCTAGTGGTGACGTCTCAGGTTTGCAACGATTAAGATGAGCGATGATTTCTACTGGCTCATTTCTCCCTAAAAATGCTTTCGGGTGTTTTAGAGCAGATCATGGGGATTAATGAAAAATTTTAAATAATTGCTTTAAGTTTCTAATGAAGAAACAGTAAAAAGGCTTTGGAGAGTAAGAAATCACTATGATATATTCCTTCTACTGTAAGAAAACCTGTTTTACCAAGTCTGAGACCAGGGTCAAGTGACAGGAAAGTAGCAATAATAGCAATAACCACAATATATTTTTAATTTTTTCCTTCTTCGAAATGGCATTTCTTAATCGTTCTGGTCCCTGAAATTTCCAAAGTGTGTAAGGTCTCAAGGTGGTGAAAAAATAAGGAATAAAATCAGAAACAGCTAAAATGGAAAATGTAGAGAAAGAGAAAAGGAGCACCAAGTTTGGAATATCACTTAAACAAAAAAAAGCTGGTATTCTCCTTTCCAAAACCATGCAGCAGGAAAATAGCCTTTTGGAAACTACCAGCTGTTTAAAGTAAATCTCCTACCAACCCCCCACCCACTCCCCAAAACATCCCTTGAAATAAAACCAGGAAGAAAAATCTAAACAATTTCAAAGAGGAATCGGTCACTGTCCTTATTTAGAGGTGGGACAAGTACGACATTTTCCAAACAGCAAGACAGAATTTAGGGTATCCGGAGAGTTTGTCGCAGAAAGAGAACCTTGATTCAAGATTATGATCCTTCATGTAGCAGGTCCTTTGTACTATGCCCCACAAACAATACAAGGTAACATTCACTACCAGAAAAAGTACTTGGTGTTGGCCAATCTCTGGAAGCCAAGAGCAGGCTTGACAGTGATGTATGACAAGGTTACAGCAGCATGATCCATCTCCATTTGCTTGACAAGGATGGCATCTTAGGCCATGGTGAGGAAGAGCAGGTTGCCTGCCCTCACTGCTCAGGTTGGCAGCACCTACTATCAAGTGACCAGGTGTCTGGCAATGGGCTCAGAGAGACAATGACTTCCTTATCTGCTGGAATTCAAGGAACTTCAGCCCATAAACCAAAATAACTGATGAGTGGGCACTACTCACTGACCCATGTCTGAGAAGAGTCTTCTTAGAGGGTACAGGGTCCATCATCCATAGTCAAAGAGAAGTGACATTGCCATTTTAGTGGCAGGAAAGACTTCTGTTTGGGTTCTCCAAAGCAGAGAGGCATATGATAATAGCACAGCACCCAGCATGACAAACCTTATAGTCATGGGAAGACAACAGCAAACAAAGCAGGGCTTTTGTACTGCCTATTTTGGAGAGAAGGAAGATATTTGCAGTTTGTGCTCTTCCCACATCATTTTAGATCTGAAAATCCAGTCTCCACCCGGCATTTAAAAAGAACTGGTAAGGATCTGGGAAGTCGGGGGAGGGACGAAGCCATACAATCAAATCAGTAAGTTTCCAAAGAAGCTTTTACATAATACGTTGATTGGGAGATGTGTACCTGAGAAAATGATACCAGGCTATGGCCCCTATTTTCATCCTACAAATTTTCACGGTACTTGAGTTTTAAATCTGACTTCTTGTATAGGATATCTACAGTGTTCCAGGTCTTGCAGAGAAAGCAAAGAATGCAGAGAATGAACCCTTGATTACTGCATATATACATATACGATTGCCAACTTCATGATTCTCCCTTGCAAATCTGTGAGTTTCACTGCAGATCCTGAATCAAAATGAGAATTAGAAACAGGTATGCAAAATGAAACTGAGAAAAGGAGAAAGCAAATGATAAAATGAATAAACAAAAATATACTCTGTTAAGACTGGTTACCCAAATTCCTATATACTTCCAGTAGAGAATGAAAGCATAATTGTAAAGGAGAGATATAAAATATTTTTCTGATTCCATTAACCAATCAACTCAAAGACAAAATTCATTAGCCATGGAGCTTGCCTTATGGAACAAGTTATTGTCTCCATCATATTAAAAGTAATAATGACTAATTATCCTTAGATTTGCCCATGTGCAGAGCACTGAAAATTATAAAAAAACAAGTTTATTTTCTGCATATGAACTCAAAGGCTATCATCAATCTTCTCACCTTATTGTTCCTCAGATGGAAGAGGGCAGAAAGAGAAAGCTTGTTCTAAAATTATAATTCAGAAAGATGAGGCTGAAGATAGAAGCTAAGGGATCTGAAATTAATGATACTGAAACACACAAAATGTCCTTCAATAGTCTACCCATAGGTCATTTGCATCTTCAAGCACTATACAGACCATATAAATAGAAGCATCTGTTATTTTCATATAACCCAGAGAGATGAGATTTAAAATTTTACGAAGCTTAAATTTCCTCCTTTTGTCTCTCTTCAAAACTTAGATTCTTAAGATGGCTCCCTTTTAAGACTTGAAGAGGTACCAAGTGCTTAAGATACAATCTGAAAAGTGTCCTTTAGATAAAGTATGAAAAAATATACTTTAATTGGAAAGGAAGTCAATTCTAAACTTTTCACAAGAATCCCTTAGGAAATGGTGCCATTTGCTACAATGATTTAACATTTCCAAGATTTATTTAATTTCGTAGACAGCCAACTTCTCTCCTTTAAATCTATTTCTACCAGTACTCATGTCCCAATAACTGAGCTTCCAAGAGATGCATTCATACTCTTCAGTGTCCTCTGAAATCCAGGACTGCTTCACTCCCACGTTTCATCATGGCAACTGCGATTTTGCCGCGACCACACTGACCTCTCCGCAGGCTACCCCAGTGCTTCAAGTCTTCACTGTACAGCCTGACTTTCTTCCTAAGCCAATATTTTCCAAAAGTAAATAGTATGAAGCAGACTCTGAGACAATCCTGCCTCAAAGAATTATACAGAAAGTGTCTCTTTTTTTATTATTAACATATAATGTATTATTTGTTTCAGTCTGTGATTCATCAGTCTTACACAACACACAGTGCTCCCCACAATACATACCCTCCCCAGTGTTCATCACCCAGCCACCCCATCCCTCTCACCCTCCTCCACTCCAGCAACCCTCAATTTGTTTCCTGAGATGAAGGGTCTCTTACAGTTTATCTCCGTCTCTGGTTTCATCTTGTTTCATTTTTTCCTCTCTTCCCCTATGATCCTCTGCCTTGTTTCTCAAATTCCACATATTAGTGAGATCATATGATAATTGTCTTTCTCTGATTGACTTATTTCGCTTAGCATAATACCCTCTAGTTCCATCCACATCACTGCAAATGGCAAGATTTCAATTTTTTGATGGCTGCATAATAGTTCATTGTGTGTGTGTGTGTGTGTGTGTGTGTGTGTGTGTATCACACCTTCTTTATATACCTTCTTTATCCATTCATCTCTCAATGGACATCTGGGCTCTTTCCATAGTTTGGCTATTGTGGACATTGCTGCTATAAACATTGGGGTGCATAGAAGTGTCTTTGAGAAAAACGTTATTGACCTATTCCAATGGTCACTGAATGTATAAGAGCCCCTGAGAGCAATCACTCAAAGCCTGCTCTCTGCTTCCACATACTCTAAGTCCCCTAGGGAACATGGCATTGTATATAACTATAATAAAAACCAATAAACATTTAATATTTACTGATGCTGACAAATATTTACGTATGTAGGATCTGTAAAGCATTTCATATGCATTACCTTATTTAATCCTTATGAAAACTCTCTACGGACATAAAAATATCCACACGATCTTTCCTCCCATAATAAATAATGCTATCTTCAAACTAAACATAAATTTAGAAATCACCTAGCCCAATGTTCTCATTTTATAAATAAGGAGCCACAGGCCCAAAGAGGTTTAAAGAATTCCCAAGACCATACAGCCAGTTGGTGGCAACAGTGAGGTTATAATATAAGTTTCCTGACTTCCGGCCTACTCCTCTTTCAACTGATAATGGCAACAACAGTGACAGCGAGGATGGGGGCTAACAGTTATTGAGCATTTTCTATGAGTAATTACTTAATCATCACAACAAGTCTATGAGTTACACCAACTGTAACTTCATTTTACAAAGATAGAAACTGAGGTGTAAAGGAGGAGTTAGGCATGCCCCAACTACTAAAATGAAGATCCAGGATTCAAAGGCCAATCCGTCTATCACCTACAATTTTAATTACTATGCATTACACAGCTTATATATATATTACAAATTAACTGTTGGTGGCAAAGATGGTTTTATAATCCATAGAGGCTGGTGGCAGGATATGTGTACTGAAGTTGTCAATCATTGCCCCGCCAGGTATACATCCTCCTAAGAGAATATTTTTTAGGATTCCAACTATATCGCAGGCTGTCTTGCTATGCACTTCACATGACATCCATCTGAGCTACTTCCTACTTATACTCCCTCCCATCCTCTGAGCTGACAGCAAAGCTCCAGAAATGGAGTTAGCTGCTAATCGAGTCATTTTTATTCATTCAATAAATATTTATTAAGCAAACACCATATGTCAGGCGCTGTGCTAAGTGCTAAGGAGACAGGAACAATCAGGGCAGACACAATCCCTAACCTGATTTACTGTTTACCTTTTTCTTGGATTCTATGAAATGCATATATTTAAAATAAGCTTTTCTTTATTCTTGAACTGGTTTGAAGAGATTTCTGTTCCTTGCAAATAAACATAGTCTAATTAAGACAGATTGCTGGGACTGAACTGGCAAGCAAAAGACTTCGGAAAAAAAGTAGGATGTCTGAAATTGGTTAGCAGGTGATGGCAGGGAAAAGGGCATTGAGACCTCCCATTGTTTCCCAGGAAGTCAACAGTCTGAGGAATGTGGCAGCCAAACTCATAACTAAGGCTTTATCTTAAGTCCCTGGGGAACAAGCTTTGAAGGACTAGGCTGTGCTGCCATTGATCAACTGAAATAAACTGAAGAATATGAGTCACGTGAAAGCTTTGAACAACACTGGGCAAACATGAAAATGGGACAAACTCTGGTCCTTGCTAGAATGTGAAGCTCAAAAATCCAAGAAAACAAAGGACCATCCTGAGGCTCTGTTGCGGGAATTCCCCTCTCCCTGCAGCTGGAGAGCTGAGTGGGTTGAAAACGAAGCGCATAAAGAGATCTTTCAAGTTATGAGCTGATATACCAGCTGTCTTCATAATCTCACCGTACTTCCTCGATAAAAGCAAGAGTACTGCAAGAAATTGTGGAACCTTGATCCTCAGCTTTCTCCAGAATGCTCTCTACCATGTCCTCCCTGCCAGAGAAGTAGCAGTGTGCTCCGCTATATTCCATCCCTCCTTGAATCTCGCCCTGTGACTCGGGTCTAAACACAACATGGGCTCAAAGGGTGATAAACAAAATAAAAGTAAAGAAGAAAAGAACTGTATCTAGAAGGAAATGTAAATAAGAGTTTTCTAGGGACTCTCAGCAAAAATAGGGAAAACGGTAGGGATATGCATTTTGCACTACTTCTTCAAGGACGACTAAACATAATCTTGATTGACAAATTAATTACTATAGGGCATCTCCCTGGAGAGGCTTGATTGAATGTACGAGCTAGCAGTTATTTTAACAGTTTGCTTGGTGGGCTGATGCAGATTTGGGTTGAGCACTGGTTTAGATGTTAGTTAAGGGTCAGAACTCCCTTCGCATAATATAAACTTCAAAGGCCGCAAAAGAATGATATAGTGTGGATGTGTCACATATGCTTCCCTTATGTTTCTCACCAGGGTCCTGAGGACTCTGTTCTCTCTCTCTCACATCAAGAAGACATGGGGAAAGGAATGCCTGAATCCCTCTCTAAGACAGACTCACGTGTGAGTGACCAAAGGTAGATAGCCAACTACATGGAATGGGAATCAGAAGTAGTGTAGAAAACCAACGAAGTGAGTGCATTTATCCCAACTGGCAGTTGTTCGGGCCCGGCATTTAAGGTTCACAGAGATCACTTTATAAAGGCTCTTTAGTTCTGAAGCCCCAGTGGCAAAATCATAACCAAGCCTAGTAAGGTTTGCCTGATTCACATTAGCTAAAACACACCTGAGTCTGTATCACGAGGGGAGTCAAGGCCATTTATTTTAGTGACTACATACAAAGATATTAAAATGTTAAAACTTCTTGGGAACTACTGGATCTTTGGAGCTAAAACCAACTCTTTAGGGATGCAGAAAGCTATCTGACCTTTCCGTGAGAGTGGGGACTCATGGAGGGTAAGTGACAAATGGTGTTCTGCCATTATGCTCTATCATAGTAGGCTCAGTGAGATTGTGCATTTACTCTGAAGCTGTTTTCCAAAATCCTGAGTTTTGGCAGATTTTCCACATTGGTTTCCTGACCTGTAAAGTGAGGGCTATTATAAGAATGGTGAAATGGAAGACTTTGGAACCCTTCCCAAAACAGTAAACCAAGGCCAGATTAACTTGACCATTAAAGAACTGAGAGGATTCGGCAAGGTGCATTCTCTCTTACCTTCTTGTTCAAGAGCCCAGTTTATTCTGTGCAAAAGACTGATGGATCCTGGGAAATGGATTCCTCTAAATTTTAAAACCTTCAATTCCTGCTGCATTTCTTTGCAACCAAATGTGCCCTGGATTTGGCTTAATTATATTATACTTTTAATATATCAATCTTTTGAATAATTTAGGGACCTGAGTAGATCACTAAAAATTGAAAACATTTAACATTATAAGCCATGTAACAGTGGAGGTAGGAAAGAAAATAAGAAAAACACATAATTATGCATATGGATAAAGAAATGATGAATGTAATAAATAAAATTTCCATGGCTGTTTATAAATGATTTTATATACATTATCTCATTTCGCTTCCTAACAATACTGTGAGACAGAGCAGATTAGTATTGTTAGTTTATTGATAGACTCAGGGAGGTTCGATGAGTTGATTCATCCATTTTCACAGCTTGAATTATTGTGCAGAAATAGGCTAAAGTTCCCAACTTATCTCCATCACGCATCTCTATACGGCAGCAGCCTTACCACTGGTCTCGATGGCTCCTGATAAATGCAGAGTCCCTTTTAAAAATGCAAATGTAAGGGCACCTGGGTGGCTCAGTTGGTTAAGTGTCTGCCTTCGGTTCAGGTCATGATCCCAGGGTCCTGGGATCGAGTCCTGGGCTCCTTGCTCAGCGGGGAGCCTGCTTCTCCCTCTGCCTGCTGTTCCCCCTGCTTGTGTTATCCCTCTCGCTGTGTCTCTCTGTCAAATAAATAAAATCTTAAAAAAAAAAAAAAAAGAAATCCCTGACAAATAAATAAATCAAATCTTTTTAAAAAATCTGATCAAGTCACTCTCCTATTTAAAATCCACTGTTTCCCATTTTATTTCCAGCCTCCAGCATGGTACTCTGCATGGAGTAGGGGCCCCACATGTATTTGTTGAATAAGTGAACAGATTACTGACTTAATGCTATAAACAAGTAGCTCAGCTTGACTCTGAAGCTAGACCTCTTTATTTAGAATGCACGAAGAGAAAGCTTAGGAAACTCCAGATCCAGACACAGACCGACTAGGCAGTACCAGAATGATACAGCAGCCCAAGTTTGGCTTAGGAGGTGAAGTACGAGGCTATCAAGACTTGCTAGTATGTAAAATCCAGTCTGTCTGCCAGGTTCCAGGGCTCCAACATCCAAAACCAAATCTAAGATGTACAGACATATGGAGGTGTAAGATGAAATCTCTACAAAGCAGACATACCCAGCGGTCACTGTCAATTTTGAAAGGGAAAGGAATATTTTCTTCACACGTCTCGAATTCCTAATAGCCTCCACTTTAAAGGCATTGGGTTTAGCAGCCTGTCAGGAAGGATTACATAACCACACCACTCCTATAGATAATGATGCCCTAAGCACAGTTACTAGTTCTTGTAAACAGCTGAGCCGACTGACTGACATCTTACAAGAGCATCAAGTTGAGAATCGGACAATCGTTGGTTCTGGACCAGACCTCTCAGGACAACCGCAGCAGCAGCTTTGCACACAGCTACCGAAAACGAAAGTGAATTTCTTATGCCAAATACAAGGGCACCGCCAAACCTACCTGATTTATAAACTGTAGACAAAGGTTTGAGGGGCCTGCAAAAGGCCTTCTGAGAGCTCTGGGTATTTACTAGCTGCTGCGCGGCTCCTGCTCGTGACAACAGGAGAAGCCAGTACTGAATGCACAGTTAGTGTCTGGCCGGCCACGAAAGAAACCCTTTCATGCATTCCCTCATTTAATTCCGACCCCATCCCTGTAGTATTAGTTACTATTATTATTCCTATTCCATAAGTGGCTCTGTGAGAGGTGAAATAACTGACACATGGCCACACCAGATCTAAGTGGTGACCTGAAGCCATGTGGTTCTCAACTCTCTGTTCTTCATGACTACACAATACTAGCTGAATTTCTCAGGCCCGCGGTAACGCCTACAATTCCTCTGTGTACTTGGGATCTAAGAAAACGGCAGCCCAGGCCTCAGAGTCAAGCACTTAAGGTACATTCACATTCTACCTTGTCCGGGTTTGATTTCTTTCAGGACCTATACAGTTCTTGCAAGGACTCGCAGACAATAGAGAAAACACTGCATGCACACACCACTGGGTAGAAAGATGTAAGTGTTAATTATCTTGTCATTTGGGGCTGCTTTTATACGCCTCTGTATAGTTACTTGACTCTTATGTATCATTTCTTTAAGATTTTTTATAGACCACTGAGCATCTAAAGAAAAAGAGAATTAGGGGGATGGTATAGCAAAAGACATAGAATAGAATTCTTTCTTTTAAAGTAAAATAAATGTCCATGGAAAGTTTCTTGACAGACAAATTACTGACAATCAGAAATGAAACATTAAAACTCTAAATCGATGAACCTCAGTGGTTCCACAATATATGGAGAAATAAAATTCAGTGGGATAATGGTTATTGGAGGCACCGTCAGGCCCTACAAATGTTGGCTTCGAGCTGATCGTAAGTCTGAAAGGCTATTACCAATATCAAATGGCTTTTCAGATATGGTACAGGCTCTCCGGAACCCCTTTGGCATGGTTAACAAACTCTATTAGGTTTCCACCCTTTCATTAAGGGATCTCACCACCTCTTAGCCTTAACTGAAAGCCAGCTCTCTGCCAAGGACACCAATTCGCCTATCGTTCTCTCAAGAAGAAGCTGCTCATTCTTCTAAGGAAAATGTACTTCAGAATCAGCGCACGACATGGGCATCTTCCTTCCTCCCCAGTGCTTCTCCTAGACCATCACTCCTCTTCCTCTAGGCTCATGTATTTTAGCCTTAACACCTGCATTCCTCTTTATCTTTTAGCTCTGACTAAATGCAGTCATGTAGTCATTCCCAAGCATTCACCAGACTTTGTTGTTAAACTGATGACATTGGTTGGTTCACCCACTCCAAAGCCCTGTTCTTCATTTTCTTTATATCAGAATGAGGTTCTACTCTTTCCTCAAGACTTGGAAATGGATGACTTTATACCCAATATTAAAAATCAATTTTGATGGGTCTAGCCAATCATTATGATTAGCTGGTCTCTCGACTTTGGTTGGTCAGAATTCCAATGTCTCCTAGCACTCTGGGGCCTCTGGCATTCCTAGTCAGCTCACAGATCCTAGGTGGCTATTCTCTGCCAGGCCTTAGTTTACTCTGCGCATGGCAACTTAGTTTTTAACCAAAGACTCAAGGGCTCTCCGATGTAGACTTCTAGAGCTAAACAATCCCTTGCTCTCGTATCTTGCCCCACAAATCCCAGCTGCCTCACCAGCCCTGGGGCCAATCTCTGTTTTTTGTTTTGTTTTGTTTTTTTCTGTGTAAAACCCTGCTTTTGAATTTGGGCTCTACTTTCCTGTGCAGCTGTTCAGATAGTCCCTCTAGACAGAAAATGAGTGTGAATGTCAAGTTTACGTTATGCATTTCCGCTTTCTGAAAGATCACAGCTTTGTGCCGTCTACTGCCCAATACATGAAAAGAATTTATCCGGTTTTACAGTTGTTTATGGCAGAAAGGTAACATTGATACCTGTTACTCTGTGGTGACTGAAACTGGAAGTCTTTAGTAAGTAATTAATTAAAAACAGCATAGCCAATAAAACCTTAATTTCTAGCCATCAAAAGTCAACCAAGGGAAACCAACAGGCAGTAAAAACAAAAACAAAAAAAAAACGGGGAAGAAGTATTAGCCGACTTTTAGAATTTTCCACTGATTTTCTTTGAATCAGAAAAAAAATCTCAAGTTTTCATAGCATTTTTGTTCATTTTCATTTCTCACTGACGGCACAATGAACACCAGAACACTCTTTATTTCTTCCTCCTCTTTCCTAACCAGAACTAAGTTTGTGTTCAACTCCAAGGGGATGATTTATGATGACTCAACTATCCCAATAACGATGGCCCTCTGTCACTTTGCCAGATAATCTCAGAGCCTCCCTTAGAGCTGGAGGTGATCACGTAATTGTTCTATTACCAATGAGACAGACAGGGAAGTTTGTTAGGGGTCTCCTGAAAAGGTTTTAATTTTTTTAATAAAAGGAATAGGTGACACTGGCCTCTTTTTCCTGTCTTGAATGTAAGTCTCCTTCTCTTCTTTTTTTTTTTAATTGAAGTATAGCTGACATACAATATTATATTAGTTTCAGGTGTACAACATAGTGATTAGACAATTATATGCGTTACAAAATGCTCACCACAAGTGTAGTTATACCATGCCACCATATGAAGTTACTACAGCATTGACTATACTCCCTAAGCTCTAATTTTCACCTCTGTCACTTTCTTATTTTTTAAGTAGAATTTTGTACCTCTTGATCCCCATCACCTATTTTGTCCATCCCTGACCCTCCCTCTGGGAATCACCAGTTTGTTTTCTGTATTTATGAGTCTATTTCTGGTTTTTTGTTTTATTTTTTAGATTCCACATAAGTGAACACATGTTATTTATCTTTTTCTTTTTGACTTTTTTTCACTTAGCATAATACTCTCTAGGTCCATCCACGTTGTTGTGAATGGCAAGATTTCAGTCTTTTTTGTGGCTGAGTAATATTCCATTGTAGATACATATCACATCTTCTTTTTCCATTCATCTATCTGTGGACACTTAGGTTGTTTCCATATTTTGGCTATTGTAAGCAATGCTGCATTAAACACAGGGGTGCATATATCTTTTCAAATTAGTGTTTCTGTTTTCTTCGGGTAAATTCTTAGAAGCAGAATTACTGGGTCATATGGCATTTCTGTTTTTATTTTATTGAGGGAATGTCAGTCTCTTCTGACTATAATATAATATGAGAAGGAATAATATGTATGAAGAAGAAAAGTCCACGCTCTAAGTACGGCAGAGGAGAGGGAACAAAAAAGCCTAGGTCCTCTAAATGCCGTATAATTTCATTCATCTGTGGAATCTAAAAAACAAAACAAATGAATAAACAAACAAAAAGCAGAATCAGACCTATAAATACAGAGAACAATCTGATGGTTGCCAGAGGGAGAGGGGGTGGGAGGATGGGCAAAGGAGTGAAAGGGAGTGGGAGATACAGGTTTCCAGTTAAAGAGTGAAAAGCCATGGGAATAAAAGGCACAGCATAGGAATACAGTCAACAATATTGTTAACAGCATTGCATGGTGACAGATGGGAGCTGCACTCATGGTGAGCACAGCATAAGGTATAGAGCAGCTGAATTGCTATGTTGTACACCCGAAACTAATGTAACATTGTGTCAACTGTACTAAAAAAAAAAAAAAGCCCAAGTCCTTGATGACATCACTGAGCAACTAAATCAATATAGCAACTCATTGTCTCCAAGGAAAATAAAACCTTTTTTTTTTTTAAAGATTTTATTTATTTATTTAACAGAGATAGAGACAGCCAGCGAGAGAGGGAACACAAGCAGGGGGAGCGGGAGAGGAAGAAGCAGGCTCACAGCAGAGGAGCCCGATGTGGGGCTCGAACCCAGAACGCCGGGATCACGCCCTGAGCCGAAGGCAGACGCTTAACCGCTGTGCCGCCCAGGTGCCCCAATAAAACCTATTTTTAAACCACTCTGTCAAACATTTTCTGATTCTACCTGTAATAGAAACATCTCTGACTGATAAACGCACACACATTTGTTCTTTAGATGAAAAAAAGTTTGCAGATAAGATGTAAAATAGTTTTAAAATACAAAACAAGTGGCTGGAAACTGCATTCTTTTGAAGTCTTTGGATGAATCACGTTTTCTTTGGTGTGTATGAAATGCACGTCTGCCTTACACCCCCTCGAGATTGCAAACTTGTCTGTGGCCAGAGATCTCTGTTCCACATAGGGGCCTAGGCACCTCGGGTGTTCAAATTAGCTTGCTAGTAGACTATTTCTACACGCCCTTCAAGTTGTCTCTGTCATCCAGGTATTCGTCAACTCCACCAGGAACAAAGACCCCACAGACCTAACCTTATTTTTTTTTCATAGAACTGAGTACACATGCACAGAAAACAAACAAGCAAAGGGATGGTTCCCCGTCTTACGTTCACATTCTCTGACATCCAAGTTGAACTGCTGTAATGCTCCCAGGGTGAGCTGTCTTACTTCAGCTTCCAGCAAAAGTTGCATCAAGGATGTGGCTAAATGCTTGCAAGCTGACATGCATGCTGTCTGGGCCACCTTTCCCTGAAATGTAAGAGTGTAAATCATCATGTTAATGGACTAAAATGAAATTCCAGCAAAAAGTACAAGAATTTATTTTTCTAGGGATTCCTTTAAGGTTTTCTCCATCATGATATCCTCGCCATTCAATAGTCTTGGATTCGCAGTGCCTGGTGGCAATCATCTTAAATATTACCTTCATCACCATGAGTTATATAGCTATAACATTAAACTAAAATTCATAAAGCACAGCTAGTTCGTCAAGAAGCACTTTTTTTTCCAAATCAACAACAGATAAATGATATTCAAAATCTTAATTAAACTAAAAAGGAATTTTTCTGCAGAGAATAAATTTCAAAAAGTCCCTTCCAAAATTACTATAATTCTTAAAAAACAAATGTAAACACCATTCCTTAATTTATCTAGAAACCAAAATGCTTTATGATTTAACACATAAAAAAATGAAAAGAACAATTAAAATTTCCTGAAAAAAAAATTAAAAGGATGAATTTTGTTTTAAAAACAAAAATGAACACTGAGGGGTGCCTGCTGGCTCCGTTGGTGGAGCAGGCGACTCTTGTTCTCAGGGTCGGGAGTTCAAGCCCCACTTTGGGTGTAGAGATTACTTAAAAAATAAAATAAAATCCCCCCAAAAAGTGTTCCTCATCTACATGGTTCTCTTTGTGCAGTCTGAAGATCCACACTCTGGATGATATAAGACAACAAATGGAAATACTTAAGTTAGGGAGTACTGTACAGGCCAACTGAGAAAGAAGTTACATTATAAACGAAATTCCCGCTAAATGGCTTGCTTTCAGTGAAACCCACTGGAGACTTGGAACAGGTAGCGCACCAAGGAGAGCCAGAGAGGTCAACAGTTAGAAGGGGGGAGGATCAAAGCTGTGAGAAGCCCTGTCTGTGGCTTTTCAACAGCGAGAGCAGGAGTGGAGTGAAGGAATGAGGATAAGACTAAAGCCGATGCCCAGAGACAGCAGGGCAGATCAGAAGTCACAGAAAAGGGTAAGAAACTATCTCGTGGGCATTACCATATGCCCAAGACGTGCTACGCTTAAGCAGCTAACATCGTATGCGATTCCCTTTCGTTCTCAGAATCACCTCAAGAAGTTGGTATTCTTTTTTTCTTGTAGATCAATACACTAAGGTTTTCTGGGAAGTTCAGAAATGTATTTATTTTTCTATTTAAGTTCAATTAGCCAACATGTAAGGAGTTCAGAAAGCTAGACAAACTCATACGCTATTTGGTATTTCTACCCAGTCCTAAATCTGTATCTTTCCGCTACACCCTCACCTAAAAAGCAGTAGTAAATCTTATACTACCCTACACTGAAACACTGAGCAAAAACGGATCCAGATGATAACAAGGTTAATGGGTTATCCAAGACACAGATTAGGCCCACACAGGTAAGATAGTGGCAATTCAGGAGCCAACTCTTCAAATACTCAGTACTGGCTGTGCCCTGCTTTTTAATGTGTAGCCCAACATAATTATCTAGGCCAAGATAGATACTTAAAGAACCCGACAAGCTGAACACAGAGATGTTGTGAAAATCAAAGAGCTAAAAGCCCAATGAAGCTAGAGGCTGAAGAAGATAGCATTTGAAAGGCCTGTTTCGGCGGCCAAAACGGATTGCCAAGGAGAAGCAAAACTGGACTGGTAAAATGAAAATAAGATAGCTTAGAGTCAGAAAGTCCCAATTTTTATTCTCCACCACTTATTGGCTGTGCAACGTGGGGTAAGTTAGTTGATCCTCCTGACTCATTATTCATCTCAAAATAGTAAATGGCTTATTAACCTTAACGTATTAACATGAAACATAGACTTGGCTTTCAAGTCCTGATCAATATATATCAATCACCAAAGCCAAATGCACTTATACGTGATCGTGCGTTATACTACTCTTAACATACTGAGTTATTTAACCGCCCTCCAATTCCACCCTACTTCCCCTCAAGCTCATTATATATTTCCAAACAAAATGATAATTTCAGAAATGAATGTTTTCATTGTTAAATATTTTGCCAGCTCTAGAAAGCATTTTGGAACTTTGCTAATTCACAGTCCACTACCCGTTCCCTTTTTCACTTCCGGTTTCCATTACCACCACAGTGTCCATAGGTTTTCTAAGAAAGGATAAACACAGACTCAGGCAATAACAACCAACACAGTATGCAATAAAAATTGGTGGTTACACCCTATTCATGAAGTAATCTTGTTACAAAGCAGATTCTAAGAACACAGCCAAAATCTCTAGGACCGGGTAAGAAATTGGGACTTAGGAAAACCTAAGTCCCATAAAACTGCCTTTTGGATACCTCTAGGAACAGTTTCAAGTCAGCCTAATCACATCTAGGCTGTATCTTATGAAGCTGTAATAGTGCCAGTGTACAATGCACGAGAATAAAGATAGAATGCAAGACAAGATGAAAAATGAGTTAAGAAGTATCACCATATTTTGAACATACAAGGAACCTGGGATGCGTGGTGATTTGAGTCACAAGGTCTGATAAGTAGGTCAACAGGCAACATTAGGTTGCCTCTCAATGCTTCTATATTTATATATTCCTAGACAATCCAAGACAAACACCTAAATGAACTGAAAGTCCACTACCAAAGCACTTAAATAGTTCGCACTTGTTTTCAATCCAGTTACAATTACTTTTTTTTTTTTAAGTTTGGGAAAGGGAGAGGAGTCAACTGGTGAGAAAATTCATGATGTTAATTCAAAGTCAGGCTTCTGACCATAGTGAGAACCGTCACTGGGCATGAGTCAAGACCCATGAAAATACTTTTCTGATTTTCACCATGTAACACTTTGGTAACCAAATCAACTCACACACTTCAAAAATATATCCAGATTCATATTCTCTAATTCAAATTATCCTTTCTACCTCCAATTCTATTTACTGTCTGTCTTCCTTATATCATAATACTTTACACAGAGTGATATACTGAACTGTCATATCGTGCATGTACATTTTCTCGAAGCATATGGTTTGCAAGGAAAGAAACTATGGCGTCCAAATTGTGCAAAGTAGGTACACACTAATACCTAACTTTGTATCTCAGAGGTATCTGATTCTCTTTACAAAAAGGGAAGATATATCCATTGTTTCTTACACAAAGACACAACTAAACTCAATTAAAACAAATGTATAGAGGGGAGCCTGGGTGGCTCAGTTGGTTAAGCATCTGCCTTAGGCTCAGGTCATGATTCCAGGGTCCTGGGATGGAGCCCTGGGTGGGGCTCCCTGCTCAGTGGGGAGCCCGCTTCTCCCTCTCCTTCTGCCCTCTCTCCCACCCCCGTTTCACCCATGCTGGCTTTCTCTCTCTCTCAAATAAATAAACAAAATCTTTTTAAAAAACACGAATGTACAGAAATCTTACAGACTCCTTCAAAGATATACAGAAAGTTCAGTATTCACTACTTTCAATTACAATGTACTTCAATTACACAATACTAAGTGTTATGTCACAGTACACAAGTGAATAGCAGTGAAAAGCTTAGAGAAAGTATCACCATCATCAATTCCAACCACTGTCTCCACCACTATCACCAGAGCAGCTGCTTCAATTTATCGAGCGTCAACTATGTCCAAATGTTTTGAAAATATTCTCACGATTCTCGCAAGAACCCCATGAGGTATTTAATCTTTGATAGATGTGAGGAGAGAGGGGTTAAGCTATTGACTATATCTTGTAAGTGGTGGAGCTAGGATGTGAATCCAGCCCTGTCAGACTCAAAACACTTAACAATCATTTGATCCTGCTTCCCACTAAAGGGACTTTGGTAGCTGCTACGTATTTCTGTTGCTCTGTGACGTGGGAAAAGCGAACGAAGAGGACAAGAAGATACAAATCACACAAATCTGAAAGGCCAGGATACTGAGCGAGAAGTTTTTCCTCCTTTCCCCATCAAAAGAAAGTTGAATTTACAGTAGGTATTGAAAATGGACTCCAACCACAGCTCTCTGTCAACCTCCTGGGATCAGACCCTGAGTCCAGGGTCACCAAGGACCTTGTCTTACTCACTACAAATGGCCAAAGCCAACCTTCTCTTTCTCTGGATAATCTTAGCAAGTTTCAAAGTTAGACAAATGCAGAGTGCCAGGAGCTAAGCTGTGAAAGAGAGCTGTCCTTTCACACCAACTTTCTCTTCTGCTTCTGCTTCCTGAATAACACTCCCTTGCTCACATTTTGGTTTGTCAAATTTTTCTTTCTCAAGTTATTTAATGAATTATTTCACTGTGAAACAGGGAAAAGTTCAGACACAGAAACTCATCTAGCAAGGCAAGTGCAAACTACTCAGAAAGAATGTAAAGCCACCCTATAAATTGTTCCCTCCCTCTGTATACCTGGTGCCTCTGCTTCCTCAACCTTCAACTCTGACCTCTAGTGTAGGCATTTCCTCTAACATGGATCTTTGTCTTACTTCTGCCTGCCCCATGGAACTTGATTTTTTGGAACTTGATTTTTAAGGTCCTTTCCTTCACTGAACAAGGAAGCTACCTTGTTCCTTTTTCCTCAATAGCCCCTAGCTCTGGAGGAGGCCACTTCATTCCAGAACACTAAGCCTCCTATTTCCTTAGGATGGACATTCAATAAGTTACATTCGGAAGAGCTCTGGATCTTCCCATATGTTTCTGTCATCTGGGACCCATGCCTGGAACTTTGGTTCCCATGTGCTGCAGAAATCCCACAGCAAATTTTTACTTCAGAATTATACTTAAACTACCTTAAAAATCACACATCCTCCCCAAGTAGACTTTCCCACAACTGAATTCATGTCTTACAATCCTGTCCAAAGAACATTTTTAAATTCAATTAGAGAATCTGTATAAATATTCACTCATAAAATCACACATAAATCCCCGTTCTAGACAAACAAAATTCCCCAAGAGCTAAAAAAAAAAAAAAATGAGGCCCAAGGACGACAGTCAAAATATCCTGGACACCACATGCAGTGTTATTTGAGCCATCGGTAGAGCCTACAATGAGATGGTGAACACTCTGAAATCAAAAATAGAAAACCGTAACAAAAAATAAAAGAAAACAACCCCTATCTCACTTGTCATGAAAAAATTAAGAAGTCCAAAGAGAAAAGCCTAGTCCAAAGAAAACTGGGAATATACACTCAGGATGTGGATGGAAGAAGAAGTCAGAGGAGGATTTACTAGATGCTGTAAACCTGGTTCCGAGACTTATCCATTTGCTTCACTCTCTTATTCTCAGTCACCCTTTAAGAAACACAAGAGATCTTTAAAAAACACTTTTTGCTACGCATGTTTTTATCGAGGTATAATTACAAACAGTACATGTGCAAATCTTAAGAATATAGCTTGATGACCTTTTCATATGTAAAAACCTATAAAACTGCCATCCAGCTCAAGATACAGAACATTTCCATAAACGCAGAAGTTTCTCGTGCCCTTTTCAAATCAGTAGATCCGTGAACACCACGAGATGACTCTTCTGACTTACAGCGCCGTAGATTAGTTCTGCCTGTTCTTGAACTTCGTATAAAGAGAATCCTACAGTCCTCCTGTGTGCCTAGCTTTTTTCACTCAGCATGTTTTTGAGATTCACCCATGTTATTGAATGTATCTAAAGTCTGTTCCTTTTTATTGCTGAGGAGTATGAATAGATTGCCATTTGTTTATTCATTTTGTTCTACTGGTATGTATTTGGGTTATTTCTATTTGGGGGCTATTACAAATAAAGTCTTTGAGTGGAAATATTCATCTTCCTTGGAAAAATACTTAGGAGTGAGATTGCTAGATCACAGAGTAGTTATATATTTAATTTTATTAGAAAATGTCAAAGTTCTTCAGAGTGATTGGGCCATTTCATACTCCCATGAGCAATTTATGAAAGTTGTTCCATATCCTCTCCAGCACTTGGTATTGTAAGTCTTTTTAATTCATGCTAATTTGCCAATGCATAGTGGTATCTTATTGTAGCCTCCATTTGCATTCCTTCATGAGTCATTCCGTTAAAGCATATTTTCATATGCCTACTGGTCAAATGGATATCCTCTCTTAAAAAGTAGCTGCTCAAGTTTATTGTCCATGTAGGTAGTGAGTGGAGGTAGAGACTGTGAAACATATTCTTATTTATTTTTTAGACATTTTTATTTAAATTCCAGGTAGTCAACATATGGTGTAATATTAGTTTCAATAGAGTGTACCCTATGTTATTCAATATTAGTGTACAATATAGTGATACAGTGTAGGCACCTCTGTTGAAAATCAGACTCCCTATTCTGTTCCCTTGATCTTTTTGTCAAACTTTATACCAATACTTCACTCTCTTACTTACTAAAGCTTTACAGTAAATACAGAAATCAGGCAGCATAAAGTTCTCTAACATTATTCCCCTTTTTCAAAATAGTCTTATTTAATTTTAGATTTTTGAATTTTCATATAAATCTTAAAATCAGCTTATTAGCATCTATACTCATTTCCTTCAAGACTGGTATAGCTGGTACAATTCCACATACATAGAAGGAGTGTTACTTCATTATATGTCATGGATGCCTTAGGGCATTGGGGTTTAATTCTCACCCAGAAGCCTGGTGGTGAAGAGGTGCTTTACGTTAGTTTTAGGAGAACTGACGTTTTAATAATATTGCATCCATAAATACAGTATACCTTTCTATTTAGTTAGATCTTCTTTAATTTTTTTTTTTTGGTAATTTTTTTTTTTTGGTAATGTTTACAGTTTTGAGCACACAAGTTTAGCACATATTTTCTTTGTTATAGAGTATTTCCCGGTTTTTGATGTTGTAAACAATGTTGATTTTTAATTTCAGATTCTAATTCCTCTTTATTAGTACATAGAAACAGACCTGTTTTGGGGCACCTGGGTGGCTCAGTTGGTTAGGTATCTGACTCTTGGGTTTTGGCTCAGGTCATGATCTCAGGGTTGTGAGATGAAGCCCCGAGTAGGGTTCTGCTTGAGAGTCTCTCTCCCTCCTCTTGTGACCCCCCACCCCCCCACCCCTGCTTGTGCTTGTGCTGGTGTGCTCACCCTCTCTCTAAAATAAGTAAATAAACAAAATCTTTTAAAAAAAGAAATAGACCTGTTTTTTGCATAGTGACCTTGTATTGTGATCTTGCTAAACTTATTTTTATTGCCTTTTTAAAAAAACTCCCTTAGAATTTTCTACAAAGAAATGGTGTTATCTTTTTTAAAAAGAAAAAAAATTTTCCTTCTCTGCCCCTTTCAATTAGCATACTTTGTATTTCTTTTACTTGCCATTTTGCATGAACTAGCTCCAACAGGGTGCTGAATTGGAATGTTAAGAGCAGACATACTTGTCTTGTTCCTGATCTTAGAGGTCAAACATTCAGTCTTTTACCATTAAGTAAAATGTTAGCTGTAGGTTTTCATAGATACTCTTTTATTAGATTAAATAAGACTAGAGTTGTCTGCTGAGAAGTTTTTTTTTTTTTGAAAAGGTGTCCATTTTTGCTAAATCCCTTTTCCGCATCTCCTGAGATTCTCTCTCTCTCTCACACACGCACACATTAAATAAGCTTATTTTTAATAAAGAACCTGAATTTATATTTTATAACCTTCCAATGAAGAAACTCCAGACTCTGATTATTTCCCTAGTGAATTCTATCAAGTATTAATGGAAGAAATGAAACCAAGTCTAGACAAAACCTTTCACAAAATAGAGATGGGGAGAAAACATTTCTAAAACGCATTTTATGAGACCAGCACTACCCTGATGGCAAACTCAAAGGCAAAGATGATACAAGAACAGAAAACTATAAACCAACATCCTGCATAAACACACATACACAATTTCAATACAATAGCAAATCAAATCCAGCATCACATAAAAAAGATGATACGTTATGTCTAAGCAGGGTATATTACATAAACATGTCTGTTATTGATTTCTAATTTATTTCTGTTGCAGATGGTAAACAGAGTCGGTAAGAATTTATTCCTTTTATATTTATTGAGACTTGTTTTATGGTGTAGAATGTGCTTTAGCTTAGGGAATGTTGCACGTGCACTAGGAAAAAAATGCTGCTGTTGGTGGTGGAACGTCAAGTCAAGTTGTTTGATATTACAGTTCAAGTCTTCTATAGCCTTACTGGTATTCTGTGTACCTGTTTTACTGGTTACTGAAGGGGTGTTAAAATAGCCAACTATAATTGTGAATCTATTTATCCTTTAAGTTCCGTCAGCTTTTGTTCATGCAGTTGAAGATCTGCTACTGAGTGCAGACACATTAAAATCTCTGCACAATCCTCATTCTCTCCTCTACTTCTGGGTCTCCATGGACAGACATATTACATCTTTTGACTGTGCTCCATCTCTCTTTTATGCCCAATTCAATTTTTAAAAATTAGAAGTAAAATTTGTATTCTTTTTTTTTTTTTTAAAGATTTTATTTATTTATTTGACAGAGAGACAGCCAGCGAGAGAGGGAACACAGCAGGGGGAGTGGGAGAGGAAGAGAAGCAGGCTCCCAGTGGAGGAGCCTGATGTGGGACTCGATCCCGGAATGCTGGGATCATGCCCTGAGCCGAAGGCAGACGCTTAACGACTGCGCTACCCATGTGCCCCGTATTCTTTTTTTCTTTTTTTTTCTCTTTTTTTTTTTTAAAGATTTTATTTATTTATTCGATAGAGATAGAGACAGCCAGCGAGAGAGGGAACACAAGCAGGGGGAGTGGGAGAGGAAGAAGCAGGCTCATAGCGGAAGAGCCTGATGTGGGGCTCGATCCCATAACGCCAGGATCACGCCCTGAGCCAAAGGCAGACGCTTAACTGCTGTGCCACCCAGGCGCCCCTGTATTCTTTTTTTCTATGTGTTTAAGTTTGGGTGTTTTCCATAGATCTTTGAGTTAACCTATCTTGACTTCTGCTTTGTTGAGTCTGTTGTTAAACATGTTTAATCCATTTTTAAGAGCTCACATTAATAAGCTCTTCACCACAAATCCTGTATTTTGCTATTCTAAAACACATATTTGATTTTTAATATCTGTTCAAATAATTTTTTAATTGTCTTTTCTTTCTTTTGTTTTCTTTAACATATTAATCAGTTATTTTGAAATCTCTGTCTCCTAGCATATCTGGATTATCTAATGATCCGCTTCTACTGACTGTTCTAACTTTTGATTACAGGTCAGTTTTTCTGCTTATTATCATGTTAAGAAACTCTGTTTCATATGCCATATGTTGCGGATAAGATGCTTTAGAGACACTAGATTATTTTATCTTCCTCAGTAGAGTTTTGAGTTTTGCTTAGGCAGGCAGTTAAATTATTAGTGGATCATTTTCATTTTGTCAGGTTTGTTTTTGAAGTTATAGTGGGTCTATTTTAATTTCGTCCTTTATCTTATGAACTTGTCCTTAATCCCTGCAAATGGCTTTACTGATGTTTAAGCTGAAAGGCCATGTGTGCTCATCAGGTCTCTCCATGGGTCCAATCCTCAAGTCTCTGCTGTGCAACTCCAGAATATTTGCTCAGCTATTGAAATTCCAGCAGCTGATGTCTTCTACAGCTCTAGAGTGTGCCCTCTTCATGTGAAGATTAGAAATTAGCCAGGAACTGAAGGGGAGTTTTATAAAGACATTTTGGGGAGCTCTTTCTCTGTGTTTCTTTCTTCTTTGGTATCCTGTTTCTTTGAAACCAATTGTTATTTACATCCCAAGCATTGATCCCTTCATTTTTTTTTATGACAATTCTCTGGTTTTATATTTTGTATATAAATATACAAATATGCAAATATAAATATAAAAATATTTATAACTAGAAAAGAAGTCTGATATGAGCTATGAGATCACAACTAGAACCCAAAAAGAATCTTTTTAATTTACCAATATATATCAACCAGAGAAAACTATACTGGCCATTTAAAGAATTTCTCCTTGGCCAATAATTTCATATGCCCTAGTCTTGATTTCCATTATCATCTTAGCAAACATTTTTGCTTTATAAAGAAAATGCATTCATATATGGGTGTTACGAACTCAAATTCACAATAAAGGATAAAAGGTATAGCCAGTTAATTAGTACACACCCATTACAAAACAACAAAAACATCAGCAAATACTTTGACTTGTATATTCTACCGCCATACACCAAAACAGTGTTAAGAGCAAAAACAAACAAATAGAAAACTATATAAAAGTAAATAGACAAATTACAGATATGTGGTTTAATGAAAACAGACATTAAATACAATGCCCTAGACTGACGTTAATCTTTGCCTCAGTTTTGGCATCTGCAAAATAGGATTGTTATAATGGTTAAATAAAAAGAACTCCTATGTAGCATTTTCCACAGTACCTGGCTTATATTAAGTACTCCGGAAATGTCTTATGATTACCTTAATTTTTATTCCTCTGATCCTGAATATGGAAAATAGTTGACAAGACATTGAGTATATTTGCTTAAAATGTAAGTATTTTATGAGTTCATAATATTTTACTAACCGTTTACACCTTTTATAGAGCCATATGATTTTCTTCTTTTTCACCAAAAAAATTCTGTCATGCAAAAAAGTGGAAAGTGTACTTCCCGTTCTGAAGCAAATCAAGGAGAACACGCGATTAAGTGCTAAATTGAGCAGAATAAACTCCAAGTGCTATATGATTTTAGAAGAAACCGTTATGAGGCCAAAACAGTCAGAGAAGGCTTCACAAAAGTGGTAGGATTTTCTGGGTGACCTTCATTACATCCCAATAACAACAACATGGAAATGTTTTCAAGTGGCTTCCAATTTGAAATGAGGTCATATAAAGTACTCTACAAATAACAATTATTACTACACAAACCTCCATAGAATAAGAAGTCCTCATAATGAGAAATAAAAACTCTTCCTTTCTCTTTCCTCAATTCCTGTTCAGGTTAAAGGTCAACTTCATCAAGTCATCTCATTAACACAGAAATGTCTTTGAAGGTATTCAGTCTTTGCCATGCTTGACATTTCACCAGACTGCAACCAAGATGCCAAAGAATCGGATTCAAATATTAATGAGCAAAAGGTCACAATGAGGTAATCTCCAGAGTTCTATTAGTTCCTGTTTTCTGACCCTATCCAATTCCCCCTCTCTCCTTCTCCCATCCTCTCTTCCCACCTACATTTACAATCACTGGCTTCATTTCAAGATATACCCTCTAAAATGTAGTTTCACTTGAAGTGAATTTCAAGTGGGGGCCTCCCAGATGCTGATTCCCAATCCAAGGGTGATCTGTAAAGGTATCAAGTTAAAATAAAAAGAAGAGAAAGAATCAGCTAAAAACTATATCGAATTTTGATATTTAACTGCTAGATCAAAATTTTTTAAATGGAATGAGAAAGAAAAATAGGAAAAAGAAAGAAGAAAAAAGAAACACTCTCTTTCAAACTTTCCAATAAGCTATTTAATAATGTGACAAAGCAGAGCATATTAAAATATTAACCAAAGCTTCCAGGAAAACCTCTAAAATCTCAATTGTTTATTCAAGACCTTTACAAACCTCATAAAAAATTAAGTGGGCTTGGAAAAAACACACCACAGCCATAGGAGAAAGTTTACAAAACACAATGGTACAGACGCCTGACTGTCTGCCAGCCAGTCGCTTTTAACTTCCACATACAACTTATTACTCAGTTCCTAACTGGTCAATACCCTAAATAAGAGCATTTCTCCTCCCAAACACCTCATTAGCCTGAGTTTCTTTTCTGCTTTTTTGAGCTGACGTATCCTGTAGGTGCTTTGGTTCATTATTTTCTGCCAATACAAATACTTCGTTTCAGAATATTTAAAACCTTAGGTTTCGCCGAGGGAAATCATTTAAGATCTTCTTTACAAAAATTTCATTAGCTCTCTAATTAATCTTACTATAGGAGAACAGTGCCTGAGCCACCATGTCCATTTTATGGTAAGTGGTAGTGAAAACAAGACAGGACTAGAGTGGAAGTGATACATGGAGAAAAGAGCAAAGGGCTTTGGTTCATATTAATTTAGGTTCAAATCCCGGCCCTATCACTTACGTGACCTTTAGGAAAGTTGTTTAATCTCGGTTAGACTTAGCTTGTTCATCAGTAAGGCGGAGATAATGACATCAACCTTGCAGAAATTTATGCAATAAATGGGATAATAGAATATAGAGACCAGTACAGTATCTGGCACATAGGAGGGCCTCAATGAGTGGTGGGTAGTTTATCATAAAATGTTCTTATCTTTGGGAGGAATGTCGCAGATAGTTCAAGGAAATTTTTAAATGAAAATTTATTTGGATCCCAGGCAGAATTAAATATTCCACAATTCCTGAGAGGCGGTTATAGAAAAATTCAACATACAAATTCTAATGTGAGCTGGATTCGATCAACTTTCAGACATGTAGAAATCCACTCTGAGTTACTCCAGTCATAGGAAATTGAGCATGAAATATGAATATTTCACTCAGTCTCAGTTTGGGAGAGCAAATGCTCTTAAACCATTTCCATTCTAAGGAAGCATGCTGCATATTCTCCCCCTCCCCATCCTCTTCCCTTCTGAATGGCCTTACAGGAGCTGTAAAGAGGAAACTTTTCATCACAGTGTATCTGTGGGAAAGCACCAAAATATGTTAACAATTAGAAAAGAGGAAACCTGAAAGACTGCCTTGTTAATAAAGGAACTTACTATCAAAGAACTCATTAAAAGGTAATGAAACCCAATGGCTATTAAAATAAATACCCACTGAATAAAGATTGCCTGGCTAACAGCCCTTCAGTATAGCTTTTTACAAACACTCCCAACAGAAAAGGGCCAGAAAAAGATGAAACACCATAATAATGCTCAAACCAGGATTGAAAAAACTGCATCAAGTTATGCTAAGTAGGAGGTAGAAGCTGCATTAAGCAGAAAGAACGAGTTCTCAACATTTGCTACAACATGGATGGCACTGGAGGAGATAATGCTAAGTGAAATAAGTCAAGCAGAGAAAGACAACTATCATATGATTTCTCTCATCTATGGAACATAAGAACTAGAATGATCAGTAGGGGAAGAAAGGGATAAAGAAAGGGGGGGTAATCAGAAGGGGGAATGAAACATGAGAGTCTATGGACTATGAGAAACAAACTGAGGGCTACAGAGGGGAGGGGGGTGGGGGAATGGGATAGGCCGGTGATGGGTAGTAAGGAGGGCACATATTGCATGGTGCACTGGGTGTTATACGCAACTAATGAATCATCGAGCCTTACATCGGAAACCGGAGATGTACTGTATGGTGACTAACATAATATAATAAAAAATCATTATAAAAAAAAAAAAAGAAGCTGCATTAAGAAAAATGTTCCTAGAATTCAGAATGTGGGGCAGCAAACATTCTTGAAAAGTCTTCTACCATCTATCCCTTGATCTCAGAGACCCTGAGCATTACATATTACAGAACTAGGCAGCTGTTCCTCTCTACACTTGCTACTCCTGGCCACTAAGAATATGGTTCTCCCTATTCCTGGTGAGTCCCTCAACTACTCCCAGCCACCTAGATTCTTTCTTAAATTTAAGCAGAAGCTGTATATCTTGAAGAGATGGCATAAAGCTATAGTTTAAGGAAAACCGTTGAAGTATAAAACAATCTCAGAGGCACAGTCCCGTCAGCAAAGTAAGAACAAGAACTTGAAGAATCTCTGTAACAGGACATGCTAGAAGTTGACCATTTCTATTGTACTCCACAAGTTTAGAAAATTTTTAGAGAAGCAGACAATAGTCATAGGAAGATAACACCTCCACTCAAAAACTACGTGCAGACTCTGTTAGTTGCCTATTCGTTACCCCTGCTCCCTTCCACGTTAACAAAATAATCCTTGGCAATACAAACAGAATAATTATGTTTCTCAGCCTCTTGTCAGATACAGAAGGCAAATGATTTGAAACCAGAAATATCTTCAGAAACCCTATTGCCTGCTCCCTCCTTTCTGCTGTCTAAATACGGGATGATGGCTAAATTTCTACAGCTACCTTGAAACCTTGAAAAAAAGGTCAAGAGGTTATGAATGCCTTATCCCTGACATTCCTGAGCCTCTGTGTGATAATTTCTGGAGTTGTTATTATGTGAGAAAATACACTCTTAAGTATGAAAACCGCTGAAGTTGATTAGCTGTAATAACTGGTAACTTAAAAGCCAGCAGAATCAGGAAATCTGAGAAGAGATTTACAAGCATATCACTACGCACACAAATCATTTGGGAAAGGGATGAGACTGCCATTAAATGGGGCAGAGAAAAGGATGAAAAGCTGTCTACTCTGTTTTTTGACAAGGATACAATGTGTAAAGAACTATATCTGAGGTCAAATAGGAAGATAAAATACTAGCACATAGCCCAAGTAAAAACGCCACAAGATGAAAAAAAAGGGGGGGAGTATAGCAATCTGTGAAGGTTAATTTTATGTATTAACTTGACTGGGTCACAAGGTACCCAATACATGGTCAAACATTATACTGGGTATGTTTGGGAGAGTATTTTTAGACGAGCTTAAGATTTAAAGCAATAGACTTTAAAGCAGATTCCCTTCCCTAATGTGGGTGGGCCTCATCCAATTAGTTGAAGGCCTGAACAGAACAAAAGGCATATCTTCCTATGAGTAAGAAGGAACTCCTGCCTAAGTGCCTTGAGCTGGAACAGCAGTCTTTCCCAGCCTTCGGACTTGAACTAAAAACAGCTTTTACTAGGTCTCGAGCCTGCAGGTTTTCACTCCAGAACTTACACGAACTTCCTGGGTCTCCAGCTTAACAACCGCAGATCTTAGGACTCCTCAGAAGCCATAATCACACGGTTCAATTCCTATAATAAACCTTCTCTCTCTCTCTCTCTCTCTCTCTCTCTCTCACACACACACACCTTATTCGTTCTGTTTCTCTGGAGAATTCTGACTAATATAGCATCTAAAAGACTCACAGAATTCTCAAGCCTCAGAAAATTATATTTTAGAGGATAAAAAGGAAGCTTTCAAGAAATTCGCTGGTATCATTATCTAAAAGATAAAATAAATAATTTCCAGTAAAAGAGGAGCATAAAACAGTAAGGAGAAAATAGTGTGAGGTGAAATAACATGATAAATGCAAAAGTCCACAGGAAATATAAAGAGAAATGGATAAGATAAAAGGGTTATAAGGCTACCAAAAGCACAGAAGCCAAATTGAGTTCTATATGAGAGGGAATAAGTGCAGGATTTATGCTATGGAAAATTAACCAAGTTGTGTGGAAAACAAACATGAGACATTCTCCCAGAACTTGGTATGAAGCTAAAAATGGTAATAGAAAGATGATCAATTTGAACACGGAAGATAAAGTTAGCATCAGGTCAACTGATGTTTGTAAAGGGAAGCCAAGAAAAAAACGAAACATTAAGAATAATCAATATAGAGGTGCCTGGGTGACACAGTCAGTTAAGTGTCTGACTCTTGGTTTCAGCTCAGGTCATGATTTCAGGGTCATGAGACCGAGCCCCACATTGGGCTCTATGCTCAGTGCAGAGTCTGCTTAAGACTCTTTCTCCCTCTCCCTCTGCCCCCCACCCTAAAAAAAATAAATAAAATCTTAAAAAAAAGAATAATCAATGTATCAGGAAAAAATATTTACAGAAAAGTACAAGCACTCAGGTAGAAAACTAGGTTGTTAACCAAAATCAGATTTCTCTACTGCAACATTAAAAGGTAGATGACAGTGGAACAAGTACAGAGTATCAAAGGAAAAAGAGTGACATAAAAAATTATTTTAATCAAGCTAAAAGATAAGAAACCATCGTGAAATATGTGGAAGGCCTCATAAAATATGAAACAAATATCTTTACTTAAAGATATGCATTGTGAAAGCCATGGTCTAAAGCAAGGAAACTAGTTGAAAGTGAGATAATTTAAAAGTTGTCTTAAAACTGAATGTAAATTTCAGTATTTACTGTTGGAAAAAGACATAATATAGAAAATAATGCTGTAATAATAATAATAGTAATACTCTTGATCTAGAACACTGGAACATACTAAAAATATAGGAGAGGAAGAGGGAGATAATGAAAATGTGTTGATAAACAATTTATATTAAATATGTCACAAATAAAATTTTTCACACTAATTCTAACACTTAGAGAATTATAAGTTAAAGGATATTTTGAAAAAAAATGAAAGGACTTATGTTTTTCTTTTTTTTTAAGATTTTATTTATTTATTTGAGAGAGAGAGAGCATGAGAGGGGGCTAGGTCAAAGGGAGAAGTAGGCTCCCCACTGAGCAGGGTGAGCCCAACGCGGGACTCGATCCTGCAACTCTGGGATCATGACCTGAGCCAAAGGCAGTTGCTTAACCAACTGAGCCACCCAGGTGTCCCGGGGATTTACGTTCTTCAAAGCCCTGAGGATGTGCAAGACTAAAATATATGGCATATGCACCAAAACAAAGGAAACAAAAGTAACTTTAAAAAGAGAAAGAACAAAACTACACACTTATAACCAAATAAACAGCACAATAATTGTATATCATTTAAATTATCTTATTAAAAGACAAAGGTGAGACAAAAAAGTTGATGAAACTGACAGATAAAATAATAGGTAAAGGCATATAAGGAAAAAGCAAATGTAAAAGAAGAGGCAGTCAAGGCAAATGTTACTAAACAGTCATTTCCTAACAGCATTTCTAAAATAAAGATCTCACTGCCACAAGCCCTAACACAACACATAAAATTGCCTGAGAATGCATTAAAAAAACTGTAGAACAGGGAAAGTACCAAAAACCACAGATAGCACAATGATAGTAAAGATCTTGACAGAATACACTGAGACTTTGACAGATCAACCAGAAAAAAATTATCATGGTAAGTGAGGCCTGAGGAGTAATGTGATAACATGGATATATATTGAACCTTGTGTGTTGTGGTCAGGAAATGTCTTCTAATCAGTAAATGGAATAATGTCCAATGCAATCTTAAAGAACTTTTCAGCACTGGTGCTTGAACAAGTGGAGAGCCATATGCCTAAACATAAACCTCAACTGTTTTCATCATTCTGCTTTATAGAAGAAAATACCTAAATGGATTGTATACCCCAACAAAAAAAGCCACAGTTACAAATCTTCTAGAAAAAGTACTGAGTTTTTAGAACTCAGAGTATAGGATTTCTTAGGCAGGACACAATGCAAGGCCAAGGATTCGGGATATAGATAAAAATGAATATAGAAACTGAAATAGAACTGGTATCCAGAATACATAAAATACTCTTCCAACTTAATAAGAAGAAAAATAGCCCAATGTAAAATATGGGGAAAAGATTTGAATAGGCACTTGATAAAAGAAGATCCATGAACAGCCAATGAACATATGAAAGGTGCTCCCTAGCAGGAGGTACTGGAGAAATGATAGAACCACAAAAAATGCCAGTACCTACTCATTAGAGTGACTAGAATTAACAAAAAAGATGACAATACCAAATGTTGATAAGAATTTTGAGCAACTGCAACTTTCACACATCGGTTTTTGAAACGTAAAATGGCAGAGCTACCATCAAAGACCATTTGGCACTTTCTTTTTTTTTTTTTTTTTTTTTAAAGATTTTATTTATTTATTTGACAGAGATAGAGACAGCCAGCGACAGAGGGAACACAAGCAGGGGGAGTGGGAGAGGAAGAAGCAGGCTCATAGCGGAGGAGCCTGACGTGGGACTCGATCCCATAACGCCGGGATCACACCCTGAGCCGAAGGCAGACGCTTAACGACTGAGCCACCCAGGCGCCCCCATTTGGCACTTTCTTACAAAGTTAAAAACATACATTTATTTACCGTTTGACACAAATGCAAATTAAAATGAACTCATGGATTAATTCTTGACATCACAAAAACAGAGAAAACTAGACATTTTGAGGCTCCCAACTCAATGCAATTAGAAATATAACTAAGCATTTATAAAGTATTTTTGTCAAAATTACATCTATATTTATTTATTTATTTATTTTTTTTAAAGATTTTATTTATTTATTCGACAGAGATAGAGACAGCCAGTGAGAGAGGGAACAGAAGCAGGGGGAGTGGGAGAGGAAGAAGCAGGCTCCTAGTGGAGGAGCCTGACGTGGGGCTTGATCCCAGATCGCCGGGATCACGCCCTGAGCCGAAGACAGACGCTTAACCACTGTGCCACCCAGGCGCCCCTACATCTATATTTAATCATCAACTAAAGAAAATAGCACAGAGGAACATGTTTAGTGACATCACAGAGATGTACCATGGGAAATCTTGTAAGATAAGTAGTTGATTTTCTTTAACAAATAATTGACAAAGCATTAAAAAAATGAAACGTATCAACAGATAAAAAGAAACTTAGGAGCCTTCCAATGACAATGTGGCTAATATAAAACAAATCTTTCCACCAAGACCCACAAACACAAGCAAAACAAAATAAAAAACAGCTGTTTGAAGGCATCAGAGAGCAACGGAGGACACAAAGATTCAGGGAAACAAAAGAGAAAAGTTAAACACTGAGGTGACCTGGAATTTCTCCAGTGTTTCTTCCCCTTGGGGAATTTACTTATTCCCAACACGGGGGCATAGAGGCTGAGAAAAAAACTGGACCTGCTCAATCATGTGGAGTCAAACAATAATGGATTCAACACTCTTATTCCAGGCCCCCCAAAACAAAGACAGTCAAAATTAGGGAATAAGATGATGTTGGAGGAAAGTGTACTGCAGAGAAATGAGATTGACATTCTCTGTATGGTTTGCTTTTACTTAATCCTAAACTGTAAAGGGGGCATGAAACAGAAAGAACAATCAGGAAGAACTGCCAAGAGGTGAAAAAGCGAAGCAGAATTTAAGCACTCTCATGGGGTTAGGCAGAAGTTTGGAGATCCAGGTCCACCAAGGAGGAAGGGCCCTGGCAAAGAGCCCAGGATTCAAGCTGAGATTCCAGCAGGACTATACCTTATGATTACATGTAAGCCCCAAACAGACTAATCTTTACAAAGTCTTAAGGATAGCCCACTTTGCAGCAAGAATACATGGTCCAGAACGTAAAAAAATTATCGGAAGTATCAAATGACAGAAACAGATCATGAGAGGGGGTGGGGCAAAATGTGATAAAAAACAGAAAACAAAAACCCTTGGGTAACTCAGATATTATAATTATTGTATGAAATAATGTTTACAAAACTGGTAACGAGATAGATAATTTTAGACCAAAGATCCATCAATAGAAAACTGATAAAAATTCTAAACTGAAAAACACAATTCCTGAAACTGAGAACTCAAAAGATGTTTTAATGACATATTAGATATAGCAGGAGGATTAATTTACTAGAAGATAGGTCCAACCAAATATTCAGACTCCAAAAAAGAAAATCGGATGTACAAAACAGAAAATATTATAAGAAATGTATGAAACACAGTAAAAAATCTAATATACATTTAATAGAGCTAATGTAACTAAAGTCCTAGGAAGAAAGTGAAAAAAGAAAGAATTGGACAGAAAAAAAATAGTTGATGAGATCCTGGCTGGGAATTTTTCAAAACTAATGAAGGACATTAAGCTCCAAATCCAAGAAGCTCTGTAAGTGTCAAATAAAATAAATAAGAAGAGTCCCACATCTAGAAACATTCTAGTACAAATACAAGTAATTAAAGGAAAAAAGAAAATATTCCTTTCTATTCCTGGTTGTCTGAGTGTTTTTACCACAAAAGGGTGTTGGAATTTTTAAGATCACTTTTTGTGAGAGTTGAAATGATAATGTAGTATTCTTCCTTCACTCATTAATGTAGTGTATTACCTGATTGCTTCCCTTATGATGGACCAGTATTGCATTCCCACGTTAAGATCCCAGTTGGTCAGAGTGTACACGATACTTTCAATATTACTGGATTCACTTTGTTAGTATTTTGTTGAGGGTTTGTTCTTATATATTTATGCAGAATATTGGTCTGTAATTTTCTTTCCTTGTGATGTCTTTATTTGGCTTTGGTATCAGGGTTAATGCTGGTCTCATGGGATGAGTTAGGAAGTGTTCCCTGCTCTTATATTTTTTGACAGAATTTACAGAGGATTGGTATTAATTCCTTTTAAATGTTTGGTAGAATTCACTAGTGAAGCCATCTGGTCCTAGACTTGGTTGAGAGGGTTTTTTTTTTATTACTGATTCAATCTCTACTTATCATATAGTCTATTACAATTTTCTCTTTCTTCTGGAGTCAGTTTAGATAAAGTGTATACCTAGAATTTTGTCCTTTTCATCTAGGTTATCTGTAGTTGCCATAAATTACAACATTTCCAGACATTTATACATATTGTGTACTCAATAAGATACATTTGTAATTCTTTTTGTGCATTTGTCTTTTAAATCAAGTAAGAACACAAAGTAGAGAGATAACCCCTCCCCCCAAAATACTGATTCTTATATGTATATAGCTTCAAGTTACTGTCTAGTGCCCTTTCATTTAAACTTCATTCAGAAGAATCCCTTTAGCATTTCTTGCAGGGATGAACTCCTTCAGCTTTTGTTTATTTAGACACGTTTTAATTTCTACTTCATTTTTGAAGGACAGTTTTGCCAAATATAGAATTCTTGGTTGACAGGCTTTTTTTTCTTTCAGCACTTTGAACATACAAACCTACTGCCTTCTGTTTTGCAAAGTTTCTGCTGAGAAAACTGGGTTAATTTGAGCATGAGGTAGCCCACAGACAGGTTAGAAGAAATATTCACAATAATTTGCATTAAAGATATGCTCTGATCCTTCTGCAGTCAGTAAACGGGGACCCACATTCATGAACATGGGCTGCTACTGCTTCAAAACTACCAACATGCTAGTGAGAAAGTGGGTAAAAGGCAAGTAAAATCACCACACAGATTTCCTACTGTTATCAGACTGCCTTTTTCTTCTTTTTCTTTTTTCTTTTTTTTAAGGTTTTATTTATTTGAAAGAGAGAGAATGAGAGAGAGAGCACGAAAGGGGGGAGGGTCAGAGGGAGAAGCAGACTCCCTGCTGAGCAGGGAGCTGGATGCAGGACTCGATCCTGGGTCTCCAGGATCATGACCTGAGCTAAAGGCAGATGCTTAACCAACTGAGCCACCCAGGCACCCCAAGACTGCCTTTGTCTTGACTCAGAATTCATTTGGTCAACGTTTTTGTGGAGGGATGAGAGTTTGGAGCTGCCTACTCCACCATTTTCCTGGTATCATTCCCAGAGACAACTCTTCTTAATTCAAGCAGCCAGGTCACAAGTGTATGTCACAGATCAGAGTTCCCCAAACTGGTTTACAGAGACAGGTTCAATGGTTCTTGATGGACATTTTCCACATTTTTGTGATTGTCTAAAAACATAAATTAATTGTGGCTTCTTTTATCTGAATGCTTGTAACTGAAAACCATTATGTGATTTTAGTGTTTGCCCTTGCATTTGTGTTTACAAATGGTATCAAGTAATGGGGTA